>NC_135727.1:2028036-2632663 GCF_964656455.1 Halichoerus grypus | reverse complement strand
CCACCAGCAATATATGAGGGTTCCAATTTCTCCACATTTTTGCCAACTCTTATTATTTTCCTTTCCTTAAAGTTTTTTAGATTTTTAAAAAAGATTTCATTTATTTACTTGAGAGAGAGAGTGAGAGAGAGAACGAGCAGGGAGAGCAGCAGAGGGAGAGTGGCCGAGGGAGAGGGAGAAGCAGACTCCCAGCTGAGCAGGGAGCTGGATGCGGGGCTCGATCCCAGGATGCTGGGATCGTGACCTGAGCTGAAGGCAGATGCTTCAATGACTGAGCCACCCAGGAGCCCCTTTCCTTTTATTTTTTAAAAAAATTAACGTACAGTGTTATATTACTTTCAGGTGTACGATATGATCATTCTATAATTCTACACATTACTCACTGCTCATTGCAATTGGTAAGTGTACTCTTAATCCCCTTTATTTGTTTCACCTGTCCCCCCCCCACCCACCTCCCCTCTAGTAACCACCAATTTGTTCTCTGTATTTAAGAGTCTGGCTTTTTCTTTGTCTTTTTTTTTTTTTTTTACTTTGGTTGTTCGTTTGTTTTGTTTCTTAAATTCCACATATGAGTGAAATCATATGGTATTTGTCTTTCTCTATCTGACTTACTTCACTTAGCCTTATACCCTCTAGACCCATCCATGTTGTGGCAGTGAGACCTTCAATAAAGATGGAGTAAATATAAAAAAGAACCTGTCAGAGATGAAGAATTCAACAACTGAAATAAAAAATACACTAGAGGGAATCAATAGCAGATTAGAGGATGCAGAAGAACGGATTGGCAATCTGGAAGACAGGGTAATGGAAGGCAACCAAGCTGAACAGCAAAAAGAAAAAAGAATAATAAAAAAATGAGAATAGGTTGAAGGAACTCAGTGACATCATCCATCGAGCATAATAACACTTGCATTATAAGGATCCCAGAAGGAGGAGAGAGGGGAGGGGCAGAAAATTTATTTGAAGAAATTATTTTCCTTTTAAAAAAATTATAGCATTCTTAGTGGGTGTGAAATGATACCTGATTGTAGTTTTGACTTTCATTTCTCTAAGGACTAATGATGTTGGGCATCTGTTCATGTGCTTGTTGGCTGTTTGTATATCTTATCTTCTTTGGAGAAATGTCTACATTCACATTTTTGCCCATTTTAAAATGTGGTTGTCTTTTTGTTGTTGAGTTGTGAGAGTTCTTTATATATTCTACATACTAGGCCCTTGTCAGGTACATGATTTGAAAATATTTCCTCCCATGTTACAGGTTGTCCTTTCACTCTTTTGCAAGTGTCCCCTCATCCTAAAATTTTGGTTAAGTCCAATTTATGTATTTTTTCTTTCGTTGCTTGTGCATTTGGTGCTATATCTAAGAGACCAATGCCAAAACCAAGGTCATGAAGATTTACCCCTCCCTTTTCTTTGATTTACCCCTATGTTTTCTTTAAAGGTTATGGTTTTCGCTCTTATATTTAAGTCCTTGATCCCTTTTGAGTTGATTTTTGTGTATGTTCTGACAAAAGGGTCTGGCTTCCTTCTTTTTGCTTGTGGACACCCAGTTGTCGCAGCACCGTTTGTTGAAAAGACTGTTCTTTTCCCATTGGATGGTCTTGGCACCCTTGTCGAAAATCAATGACCATATGTGTATGTGTTTATTTGTGGACCCTCGATTCTACTCTACTGGCTTAAATGTCTAGTCTTGTGACAATACCACACTACCTTAATTACTGTAGCTTTGTACAAGTAAGTTTTGAAATTGGAAAATGTGAGTCCTCCAACTTTGTTCTTTGTTCTCAAGTTTGTTCTGGTGTTGGAGTCCCTTGCAATTCTATATGAATTTGAGGATCACTTTTTCCGTTTCTACAAATAGGACATTGGGATTTTGATAGGGATCACATGGAAACTGTAGATAAATTTGGAGTGTTGCCGTCTTAACAATATTACATCTTCCATTCCATGAACGCAAGGTGTCTTTTCATTTACTTAGGTCTTCTTTAATTTCTTTCAACAGTGTTTTGTAGTTTTCCGTGTACAAGCCTGGCATCTCCTCAGCTAAATTTATTCCTAAGTACTTTATTTTTTTTTTTTAGTTTTTAAAATTTTTATTTTTATTTTTTATTTAATTTTATTATGTTATGTTATTCTTTTTTTAAATTTATTTTTTTATTATTATTATGTTCAGCTAGCCAACATATAGTACATTATTAGTTTTTGATGTAGTATTCAATGATTCATTAGCTGCATATAATACCCAGTACTTTATTCTTTTTGATGCTACTGTAAATGGAATTATTTTCTTAGTTTCCTTTTTTTTTTTTTCTTTTTTAAAGTAGGCTCCACGCCCAAAGTGGGGCTTGAACTCAGGACCCTGAGATCAAGAGTCAGATGCTTTATGGACTGAGCCACCCAGGCACACCTCTTACTTTCATTTTCGGAATGTTCACTGCTAGTATATGGATACACAACTGGATTTTGTGTGTTGATTTTGTATTCTGCAACTTTGCTGAATTCATTTATTAGCTCTAATAGCTTTTGTAATGGATTTCTTAGGATTTTTTAATATGGAAGATTCTGTCATCTGTAAATAGTTTTATTTCTTCTTTTCCACATTTGATGCCTTTTATTTCTTTTTCTTAACTAATTGCTCTGCCTAGAATGTTTGGTACAATGTTGAATAGAAATGGCAGGACTGAACATTTTGACTTGTTCGTGGTCTTAGGGGGAGGCTTTTATTCTTTTTTTTGTATAATCTCTGCATTATTTTTATTTCATTATGTTCAGTTAGCCAACATATAGTACATCATAAGTCTTTGTTGTAGTGTTCAACGATTCATTAGTTGCATATAACACCCAGTGCTCATCCCAACACCTGCTCTCAATACCCATCATGGAGTATGATATTAGCTGTGTGTTCTTCATAAATGCCCATTTTCAAGTTGAGGAAGTTCCCTTCTAATCCTAGTTTTCTGAATGCTTTCTATCATGAAAGAGTATTGGATTTTGTCACATGCATTTTCTGCATCATTTTGTGGTAATCATGTGGTTTGTTCCCCCTCATTTTATTAATGTGGTGTATTATATTGATTTTCATACGGTGAACCACCTTTACATTCCTGTGATGAATCTCACTTTGTCATGATATATAATCTTTTTAATTAAAATTATTTTAATCAAGAAAACTGCTGGGTTTGGTGTGCTGGCATAGCTTTTGGCGTTTTTGCATTTATATTCGTAAGGGGTATTAGTCTGCACTTTTCTTGTGGTGTCTTAATCTCACTTTGCTATCAGGGTAAGGTTGGCCTCATAGAATGGGTTAGAAATTTTGCCTCCTCTTCTATTTTTTGAGGAGAGTTTGAGAAGGATTTATAATTCTGCTTTAAGCATTTGGTAGAATTCACCAGTGAAGCCACCAAGTCCTGAGCTTTTATTTGTTCTGAGGTTCTTATAATAGATTAAATCTCCTTATTTTTTTATAGGTCTATTGAGAATTTCTATTTCCTCGTGAGTGAGTTTTGTTTGTTTCCAGGAAATTGTCCATTTCATCTAACTTGTCTAATTTTTGATGTGTAATTGTTCATAGCGCTCACTTGCCATCTTTTTTTTTTTCCTAATCTCTGTAAGGCCAATAGTAATGTCCCCACTTCCATTTCTGATTTTAGTAATCTGACTCTTCTCTCCTTTCTTAGTATAGAATCAGTACTGTTTATATTTTCTTATACTGTAAGGAGATAGCAGCTTGATAGGCTTCCATGTGTGCCTTTCCACATAATGTCACTTGTGCTAATATGAAGATTCTGCCACCTACCAAGTACGTGATTGCCAACAATATACTGAGAGCCTGGAGAAAAAAAAAAAAAAAAAACCCTGGGTGATCCACAGAACCATTGGATTTCCTGTCAGATTAAAATGAGGCAGAAGTCCATTATCATCTAGACTTCAGAAGCCCCTTTATAAGCAGAGAACTCATATTCCATATTTTTTTTTCAAATGCAGGTATCCTCCTTACCACAGTGCACATTTACCTTGGTAAATAGACACAGGTTTTTGGGAAAGGCTTGGCTGGGTTTTTCTGACCTCCACCTTAATCAAGGCTCTGGGCCCATGGGCTGACTTAGACCTCGACACTTGGTGGGGGACTAATGTTTTCCACTACGGTTGCTAGCATCAGCTTTCTGCTTACCAGCTCTCATTTTTTTTTTTTTTCCTTACGAGAATCAAGTAATACCCCAGCCAGCTGTCCATACATCCAGACCCTAGAACACTACTACCTACTATCTATACTATCTATATTGCCACAGATTCCGGTCAGTCAGCTGAGACTGACTCCACCCTGGCCTTGCTGCCCGGTATGGTAATGATGCCCACCTTGCCCCTGGTAGTTTTGTGCCACCATTGGGCCCCTGCCTTTTGAGAATGCTGTCATCTCCATTGATTGCCAGTTCCATGCCATCATCGCTTGCTTCCAACAGTGGTTTGCAGAGGAGAGTCAGCACTGAGCTCTTCAAAGATGCCAGTGCCACTTCACCAGCACATTCCTTATTTGAGTCGTGATTTCTCTGCCCTCCAAAGAAACAGAGGCTGGAGGTAGGACGTCTGATCTCACATTATAAGTCGTATCTAAAAACCTACTCCCCTGGACCTTCTCGCCAGTTCCTCAATTTTCTCTGCCTAGGAAGTTCCAGTATTTCCATGTCATTTACTGTAGACTGTTTGTTGTCCACGCTTCTATAATATGCACATTATAGGGGCCCTCAAAGGGGCTGGGTTGGCCCCTTTAAGGACATCAAACCCCGAGTCACAGCTCTGTGCTCCCACGTTAATAAGTTCTCTCCATACTGACTTATATTCTGTTCCCTGTCCTGTGGGACCAACATTCTCAAAATCCACTGGCACATATATTATCTCACTTCATGCAAGTACATATGAGCCAGGTCCTACAGTTTCTTCTGAATGTAAGGCATTTCCCACCCAAACCAAACTGTATTTTTTTTTCTTGTGCTGTCACCTTACCTAGTCTTACCTACCCTTGTTATTAGTCCGATAGTAATGGAAGTTAGCAGAGATTAATGTTGAATAAGAGAAGCAACATCTGTTTGGGTGGCTGCCTTAGATGAGGTCTTTGCAGGGTCTCCAGGAACAAGGAAGCTTCTCCAGTAGCAAGAGTTAGGGGGCTGCTAATGCCCAGGTGAGGTTTCAGGGGATTCTGGGTATTCAGTGTTCTCATGCTCGCCACCTTAGTGTGTCTCGGGGTTCCACTTTTTCTTTGTCAGATCCATACGTAAATATGGAGAACCGTAAATTCTGTGCGTTCCATCTCCATGCGTCTCTGCCAACCAACAATTACGGTCAGGGCCTGATGTTCCACCATCTGCCTTATGACCCCAGGAGAGGAGGTCTCCTCGATCCAGTAAGTTAGGGTGGGTGACAGGTTGGGCTATCCCATCAGACACACACACACACCCATGATAGAGAACCAGTTCAGGGCCATCTCTGAGCCACCTTAACAACTGCTCATGCTGGGAGGTATCTCAGAGTCTACACAGCCAGCCCCCCAAATCCGGCTGCACACCCCAAATGTGATCCTGGTTCAAGTGGAGAAGAGATGCGTGTTCTAGGCATGTTGCCCTCTTCAGTGAATGCCTCAGGCACAAATGACACCCCAGGAGGGACCAGGTCCTCTCCCTTCACCCCAAACCAAGAGATACTCACAATCTCACAAGTATGGGAAAATCCAGGGTTCTGGTCTCACATATAGGCAATCAATCCATGATGCCGATAAATATTTCTCACTAAGAATGTGAAGGAGAGCATCACAGTCATCTTAGAAATTAGATTGTCACCTGGGTCCCAAGATTGTCATCTTCTTTCTATGGCACCTGAAATTTATCCTCAGATCAGAGTCTTAAACCACATCTTACTTGCTCTACTGACTCACAATGCTATGGATGGATGGATGGATGGGTGGATGGATGGATGGATGGATGAGTGGGTGGATGGGTGGGTGGATGGATGGATGGATGGATGAATGAGATAGTGAAGAAAATATTAGAATGTAGAGCCAGATCCGGCTATATGAGAAGGCTGAAGTTGAGTGATATATTTGATTCAGAGAGACACAATGTTTATGGAAGAACTAAAGTGTGTTGTTCCAGTGTACAAGGTCCACATAGAGCATGGAGATGGTGTGTTTCCAAGTACTTTTCAGGGCCATGAAGATGTCACTGTGGATTAGCCCAGGCAGAATGCCTCAGGAGTCATTGGTGTCTCTCAGGCAGAGCCCAAAGAAGGTTCTGGTGGGTCTGAAGCTTACACAATTTGGAAGGCCCTCTTCTAAAATGATGAAAGCAAGCATGAAAGTGAGTATTTATTTAGGGTGAGAAGAAAATTCATAATAAACTTTAAAAGATGATGACTAAATCACTGAAATTCCAAAATAGTATGCGCACACACGCACACACGTATGTATGTGTATGTACATATATTATATATACATATTTAGAGACACCAACTATGTAGTTGTACAATCTAAAGTATGAAACAGAAGTTCAAGGTGAAAGATACAATGGTTTTGTTGTGAATCAAAACAGCTAACTCTTAACAAATTTTACACACACACATCTCACGGCCACATGAACACATAACGTGGGCCTGTGAGTGACAGTTGACTCCCTCTAAGAATAAAAATGCACTCAGGTTCGTGTTAAACCTTTAGTGTTTATTTTCACAACAAGTTTTAAAAGTAAACTAGCTTTTCTGACATTTTTTTTTCCTCAAAAAAATCTTGTTTCAAGTTAGGATAGCAATTCATGGGCTTCAGAATTTATCTTTTAGTGAGATGTGTTTCATTGTATTCTGACAACAGCCATATTTAGCCAAATGGAAGATTTTCTGTTGCCCATTTCTGAGTTCCCAGGTCCTCGTCCATCTGTTGCTCAAGCAGCCTGGAATGACCTACCAGCCTGCAGTTATAACTGTTGGAACCTGTCAGGGCTAGTCAATGAATAAGTCAAAAGAGAAAGCTTGCTTGGTATGAGACAAATGACCGTGTTTTAGGGGACACAGGTCCAGGACAAAGCGCACGCTTCCCTGCAGTTTGTGTCACTTAGATGGGCTCCTAGCAGTGAGCTTGAATTCCTAGGTCTAAAATAGCTAAACTGTGTGTATGGTTACTCTCGTTGTCTTCCACGTGGGGATAAACCTCTATGTGTAAAGCATCCAGTCAGTTAGGAGGACAGCCAGGAGGCTGTCTGTTTTAGGAAACCACTTAGCCACCGAACAAGAGCTACTTCCCTAAGTGGAATCTTAGGGAAGCGAAGAGTTAACAGTCTTGCACAGGCTGACAAAATGTTTACTGCCCGTTGAGATTTCGTTCATCCACTTGTGGACTGCATGCAGATGACCCATTGACTTTGGATTCCAGACTGCTTTTCCAAGAACCATTTGAAGGTAGTGACAATATGTAGAAAACATCTCTGCTGTTGGCTTCACCCCTCGGGGCTATTTTTCCAAACAAATAAGCATGGCAGATCAAATTCAGGAATTATCTCAAGAAGGAATCCAATCATTTACACTGAGGCGTCGCAAAAAGGATGAGAAATCCACGTGAAGTTTCTGTGAGCATCTATCCTGGATTTCAAAAACGATTGTTGCTTAATGTCTGACACCAGGGGTCCTTGATGTAATAAAAAGAATGCGCATCCTATATTGAAATATGAAGTACTGTCAAAAGCAACATTATGAAAACACCTGGACAAGTACACATCCAAGGGAGTAGAGGGAAGTAGAACTGTTTGCAGTATTCTAACAAATTAGTTTGTGAAGCGTTTGGGAACCAGAAATGATGATGGCCGTGCTACCCATAAGTGCTAGAGATTGCTCCAAAATGAATCCAGCATGTTCCCGGGGTCTCAGATTTACAGAACATATTTACATGCCATAGAGAAAGGAAGGAATCACACATTTCATGCAGACAGGGCAGTGAGAGGTCGCCCTGCTGAAGCGCGGGCGCAGGAGGAGTTATTTAGCTTTGCCCCTTGTTGCTGATCTCTTTCTCACTTCCTTGAGGATATGTTTATCAAATAGCTCTTTTTCCCGGTAACGCACAGGTGGCCCCCGCAGGTACTTCCGTTCTGCCTCCTTGTAGCCTAATCCATCAAGTGCAGCGATTGAACAAATGATTGCTTCTGGCAGAAGAACTTCCAGAACGAAACTCACTTTGTCATCCCTTGTCAGAGTCAGCATTTTCTTGTCTATCTGTTTGTAGATTTCTTGTAAATGTCTCACCACCACATCCAACTGGTCTTCATCCTCCAGGTATGTTTCGACGCAGATCACGTACCTGCTTGAATTCAGAAATGATGCCAGCCACCTGGACTCTTTCCTGCCTTTGACAATGTCCAGAAGATGGTGATCAGCTCCCTTTCTTTTCACGATGAAGTCCACTAGCTTCTGGTTGGCTCGGTCCCGAGCAGCCCTCATGCGGTCAGGGAGAATTTTCTTGCAGGGCCTCTCCCCGCCCAGGGAGGCCTCCTCCTCAGAATCTTCCAGGTCGGCATAATTCACCTTTGGGAAATCAATCTCCACATCCCCGTCTTGGATGGCTTTCCTGATTGGGTAACTGATGTCGGCAGCATAATAGTCCAGGAAAGAGCCTCCAAAAGACCCGCGACTGAGCCCTTCTCTGTAGTGGGAAATCAGGGAGAAACACCAGTTCACGCTTTGCTCGTACGCTTTCCTGGCTCTCTTCATCAGTTTTTCTTTCTCTTTACAGTCCAGATGCTTTAATCTTCGAAGAGGGACTCGAATGCCACTCATTTCGCCGTGCATGTTTGCCTCAATCAAAAGCACCCTTGCAGTCTGCTCTGTTTGGCTGACACTCTTTACCACCGCTGGCCAAAATGGGTGATCCTGAAATTTGAACCAGACCATCATTCCTCCTTCAATGGCACAAGGCTCCCGTGGAAAAGCCATGCTTGTCGGTTGTCCCATTTCCTTGCCGACATCCTTTTGAATAGCAGTGGTGGGGCCGATAGCCTTTGAGTTGACGGAAGGCTGAAGTTCTTGCAGCCCTTTCTCAAACTCTGGTACCTGCAGCTTCCTTTTTCTATTTGCCAGACGGAGTGAATAACGCAGCTTCGGGTTAGGGGCACTGGAGGATGCTGCCACACCTTCCAAGCCTGGCTTCCAGGGACCCTCTCCGTGGTCCCCAACATTCCCGGAGAAGGCAGAGCATTCAGAGGAGGCAGCCAGGGTCTTTGGGTAGGTGTCACGTGCCTCTTCTTTCAGAGCCTTGGGTACAGTGAGGTTGAACCCTGGTGGCGGAGATGGAAGGGCGCCTCCATCTTTAGCACCTGTACCCTCCTCCTCGACTGGGCAACGCAAGGGCCTAACTCTTGAGGTGTCCCTCTTTCCCTTGCCCTCTTTCTCCCCTCGCATTTTCCTTGGAATCGGAGTGACGGTTCTGTGTGCCTGTGGTCGGCCACCGTCTGGGGCGTCCTCACCCTGTGAACATACCAGCAGCGATTTGAGTTTTTTGCTTTTCCTAAGACTCCTCAGTAAGTTCCCTTTGGGCTTCCGGTACTTTCTACGAGATCGCTTTTGTGGTCCCCTTTGGGACGGCTTAGTGGTCTCTGGGTCATCTGATGCTCTTGCTGGACCCAAATTTGCTCTCTCATTCAGAATCTCCAGTGCCACTGTAAGAGCGTTTCTGTAGGGCACTTCCTGTCCTGGTGGGACACTGGCCTCCGACTCGGCTATTAGCAAGGAGGTAATGTATTCAACTTGAGACTCATTTAGGATCTTTATGTCTGTGCTTTTCACTTCAATTTTTTCATCTATGGAGAGTATCTCAACTTTTAGAGAAAGTGCCCCTTTCCTCTTATTTTTTGGTGAGATCCTAGATCTGGACAAAACCTTTGCTGGCCAAAAACGGCCTTTCCAATTGCATAGGACATACTCAGCATCCATTATGATTTGAGTTTCCTCTCAAGAGGTAATTAACAGAGGTCGTGAGGTCTGGCCATCATACCCACAGGCACGGCAGGTCTTCCCTAAAGCAGTGTTGTTCACCACACCTCTTTGGCCTGGGACCACAAAGGGCTTACGGCTTGCGTGGCCTGTCCTTCTTCACCTGAATCTCCCAGGGTCGCTGGAACTTGTGTTTTGAATGGACTATACTGGAGAATACTGGAATGTGGAAAAGGAAAAGAAGAAAAGTATTAGAAAAAAATTCCTTTGGTGAAAGTAGAAGAACATTGGTCAATGAGAATTGATAAGAGATAAAGAAATATAAAGAGTGTGTATCAGACAGGGGGTAAATACATGGCAAGTATCGGGGGGGGGGGGGGGAATGCAGAAGATACCAGAGGAATTTTATTACTTTCCAAACCCAACTTCTTGCCCTGCTTGTTACTACTGCAATATTAAAGAGCATGTGTGTGGGGAGGTGGGTGTCATTTTCCAGATCTCATTTGTGTTATTGGACATCCTGTGCCTTTTGGGCTCTCTGGGGCTCATCCTGGGGGAATGCTTCAGCTTTCATTTTTCTGGGGGTGCGAATGCCACCCTGTGCACCCAAGGAAGCCAGAGGCGATCTCCAGCCTACAGACACTGAATGTCAGCACAGTGTTGTGTTCAAGAGCATGAGCTTAGAATCCAGAGGCTCACGAAGGTCATCGTGGTGGTTACTGGTACCATGCTTCATAAGGATTGCTGCAGGCATGGGCCATTGGCTGTGACCTGCCCTTTTTCATTTCTCTATGGTGGCTTAAAAGGCTGTTTCCCCTGCCCCCAGCACATATTTGTGTAAAGAAGTGGCTGTAGAGTGAGGAGCAAAATAAACCACACTGCAAGTGTCATCACGAAATGATTGCCAATGAAATGTTTAGTAAAACAGGAACGTCTTACAGAACACCACGTAGGTCGGGGGAGGCGAGGTTCTGTGAGCTGCATCTGTTGATTCACACACTCCAACTGCTTGTCCGGCAGACCCTTTACCTCTGCTCTGTGCTTCTGAAGTGCACTGTCCTTCCAGGGATCAAATGACAGCAAATGTAGATACTCAGGACCTCCTACGTACCTCTAATGTCAATCTAGAAAATCAGAAAAGCAGATGGGAAATTAAGCCAATGAGACGGGGATGGATTCATCATTTTCCCTTCCCCAACTCTGGAATGTAGCCCATTCTGAAACAGAAATGTTAGTTAAATCTCATTTATAATGTAGACATGTCTATTTGCTTCCTTCTTTTGCGTTTCAAAACTATTTCCACGTTAAGCTACTTAGTTTAGGCTAGTCCTCCTATTTCAGAACCGTGGGAACTACTGCTTTCATCATAGTCTTTTTTTGTCTGTCTTGGATGCATAGATTTAATAGTAGCAGCTTTGTGTGTGTGTGTCTGTGTGTGTGTGTGTGTGTAACAAAAATGGGGTCTATAATGTAAGTGTGTTTTGGTGTTTCTCAAGTAACATTAAATGGGTTTGTGGAGAACATAAAACGGGTAGAGAGAGATATATAGGAGGCAATACATTAAAGATGCTTACTGTCAATATGATGGTACGTGGGCTCGTCACACACTTCCGATGCATCCATATACACATGCCCGCACATATTACCTAGGACTACATTTCTTCACTCAAGAGCATATTTGATCACTGTTTCATGTGAATGCTGATTTTTCACATCGTTTTTGTGAATCTCTTTACAGTGTGGTTTCTCTGACATTTAAAAACTTTACTTAAATACATTTCAAACATTTAGATGTGTGTGATGCAGAAAGTGCAATTGTTCTCTCAATCCCTCTCCCCACCCCCGCAAGAAATACCCTGTGAATGGGTTCTACTTTTCTGTATACACTGTTCAAATATGTATTATAGTTCACTTATAGGTTTTAGCTCATCCATTATCAGTTTCAAATGGTATGTTTCACAATACAAAATATTATTTCCCTAATAAATGCATGTATGCACAACTTTGTTCACACATACTCATAGGCATAATATGAAATGTATGATGACTAACTATACCTACTTTGGGCATAGCCTGCACAAACTTTTTCTTGCCAGAGTGTATGATCATGCAGGTACTGTGTCCTCTGCTTTAGAGAACTCAGTGTGCTGGCTCTCAGAACACAGGTGTGATGTGAGGACACAGAACAAAAGGGAGAAGGAAAAACAGGTGATTCAGCCAACTGCAGTCTCCCTGCAGCAGGACCTGCCAGCCCCTCATACAGAACAGGAGTGCCTGAGTCACCTCAACTCCCACCAGATAGCTGCCCATCCCCAAGACACACATACACACACACTCACGGATATATACACACACCCAGAGTGATGACGTTAGAGACCCAAGATGCCTGATATTGGTGCATATAATCCATGCTTTCTGCTCTACACACGCATGCAAGTGTTTCTGCTTCCAGTGCAGATGTTATTTTCAGCTCCTTTCAGTTCCTTGTTTTGAAAATACACATGGAAAATCTAAAATGCTGTTTAAAACTAAAGTAGGAAAAATGTTAAGCATCAGTAATCTGACCACCTAGGAGGAATGTTAACTGCAAATATGTGGGTCCACAGACTCCAGCGTTTTTTATTCTGTTTGTACATATTTTCTATAAGATATTAAAAAGGTTTTAAAGCCATACCACCGATTTGAATATCCTCTCCTATTCACATTTGCGTACATCTGTTCAACTATGAAGCACTTTAATGGAGTAACTTCCAGCGGACAGCCAAAATATCAATGGCGGTTACTTTTTCCGATTACCAAAGCAATGCATCCTTGAGAGAGGCGATCAGAAGGGAAGGGTGTTAAATGAAAATATTAAATCCTAGATGGCCTTCTCACCATATGCTTTGGCCCATTGTCCAAACAGCTTCCATTAAGGGTTGGTACCTAATATTGCAGATGGTTTTCTTTTTATCTTTCGTACTAACAAGAGCACAGCTCTCTTCTTTCCCTCTAAAGATGCATACAGGTGGATGTATAGACAGGCAGATGACAGATAGATAGAGATAATGATATGTAAATGTTGATCCTCTTTTGCACACCAGGAGCAATGTCTTAAAAATAGAACCTTGAATGACACTAAAGTAACTTTTAAAGTAACCCCCAGGGCGCCTGGGTGGCTCAGTTGGTTAAAGTAACCCCCAATCCTCAGAGGGCTTGGATATGAAAATGTATCCAGTAACCTAGTCGGCGCTCAACAAGTATTTGCTGAATGAATGGGATAGGGAGATTCTCACCTTATTCTGAGGTGAAAACTCCATCTGACCCCAAGTTGTTCTGGTCTTGGTCACATAATAACAACTTTAATTTCGTAATAAAATCTCAAGGCTCAATTTCGTCATGAGGATGCCCAGTCTCAGGTAATAATTAAAATCCTAGCTTGGTGGGCGCCTGGGTGGCTCAGTCAGTTGGGCATCTGCCTTCAGCTCGGGTCATGATCCCAGGATCCTGGGATCGAGTCCCGCATTGGGCTCCCTGCTCAGCCGGCGAGTCTGCTTCTCCCTCTCCTTCTGCCCCTCCCACCCCCGCTTGTGCTCTCTCTCTCTCTCTCTCAAATAAATAAATATTAAAACGAAAAACCGGAAGGGGAATGGTATAAATAGCAACTCCGCAATCTATAACTTCACAGTCAATTCCAGACCATCAAGAAATGGAACCCTCAGATGGATCAGCTTCAACTTTTTAAGTCCTGGTATAACTTTTGTTCTATTCCATTTGCTCTTTGGTTAAGGAATGAAAGAGCTTTTACAATAAAATCCACCGGCCCATCTTGCGTGGAACGGCTTTTGGTAATGCTTCTAAAATAGACCTATTTTTTTCAGCCGCATACGTGTGTGAGGCAACATATTCTTCATATACTTCAAACAAACCAACAAAATTTAACAGACTGAATAAGGAAGCAGATGGAATACAGCTATCTTCTATGAAGCCAGACATTGACAAGACTTGCAAGAATGTAAAACAATGCCACTCCTCTTATAACATTTAAAAATTTTTTGAATATAGTTATTTTCTTTTTTTAATATCACTACCAATCTCCTTAGAACATAGTTATTTTCATAAAAATGTTATTATGTTCACATATAATGATTTTATTTTAAATGAATTAATAAAAATTTGAAAATTAAAAAAAAATGAATGAAAGAACTTGATGGCAATGAGTATTTATTTCTCCAATCAACGGCCATGAGTTTTGGAAGAATTATTTTGGAAGCTTTATTCCTTAACTCTTTTCCCCAGTGAGGGCTGTAATCACTTCCAAAGAAAGAAGAAGACAATACTCTGAAGGTATTGTCTCAAAATAAGGGCATTTTCCCTGATATGACTCCCGTACCGCCCCCCCCCCCACTCCCCAGAGGCAGGAGTTCTCTCATCTTTACCCCAACACCCCTTCATCCCTTCCCTACAATTACTGCTTATTTATTGGAGCTTTTTCTCTTTTTTTTTTTTTTTTTTTGAGAGGGAGAAGGGAGGGAGGGGCATAGGGAGAGGGAGAGAGAGAATCTTAAGCAGGCTCCATGCCTAGGGTGGAGCCCAATGCAGGGCTCAGTCTCATGACTCTGATGGTTGTCATGTCTGATGGATCAAGACCTGAGCTGAAATCAAGAGTGGGACGCTCAACCGGCTGAGCCACCCAGGCACCCCTTGGAGCTCCTTTTTTTTTTTTTAAGATTTTATTTATTTATTTGAGAGAGAGAGCGCACAAGCAGGTGGAGGAGCAGAGGAAGAAGCAGACTCCCCACTGATCAGGGAGCCCGACACAGGGCACGATCCGAGGACCCCGGGATCATGACCTGAGCCGAAGGCAGACACGCCTAACCGACTGAGCCACCCAGGCACCCCGTCCCCCTGGGAGCCTCTTTTAAGCTGTAGGTTTTGTGACTTTAAACTGTCCCCAAAACATGTCTTTCCACAAATGGACAAGTTGGCAGTCCCCCTTTTTTATTATAAAGGCACATTTTATGTAATTTCAGTTGTAAAAGAAAATACGTTCTTGCCTATTTTTGCACCTTTCCAGTGCCAGATGAATTCAGCACGGACTTTCACATGTAAAAGTTTTTAAGTTTTCATTGGGTTTGAGTTCCATTTGTAGAATAACTGAATGGGAATTGATAATCTTCCAACCTTTCCCTTGTGTTGTTCACTAGTTTCATAAATTCATAAAGGTCACTTGGAAATGTGGGCTATTTTTGTACAAACGTTTAAATGGCAAATATTACAAACTGAAAAATCATGAACTGTCCTCGGTTTTCTCAAAGAAGTGAAAAAATTAGGCTTGCTTCTCCCCTGCAAGTGATCAGCTACAACACTAAATACACATATACCTTCAAATTGCCAAGCTCTGCCTCCCAATTTTTCCTTAACAAAGAAGGAACCAGAGAAGCTACTCTTGCAGGCACACACCATCAAGAGCTATCTACTCAGAGAAGGAGAAGCATGAGTGCTTGAGCAAAGAGCTCTACAAAGGTCAAGGTTTCCCTCAGGGCCTTATTTTAAGACTAGAGTGACTTCTCTCCCATGCCTTTCACAAACTCAGGTGGTTTCTCCCATCAAGTAGGCCAACTTTCTTCCAAAGATGCTCTGTTACCCCTCCAGTCCCTATGACCTGCCACAAGGAGACCTCCACTACCGTCCGTAACACTACTGAAATCATGCACGGCATTAGGGTTGAAAAAGTCAAGGACAGCCTCCTCTTTCCAGCAGGCGAGACCTCCATAGTTACTAATATCCAGGCGAGTGGGCGAGGTGTGTATTTCAGAACGTACTGATTTCCCTGTGTCGTGCACAAGGAGAAAAAGGTGCCCTCGTTCACAAGATAAGTCACTGCATTGTAGGTTGTCACAACAACACTAGATGTATGCCAGGTGCTTGCTACCCATGGGGAAAGACTAACAAACCTATAATCTAAGCCAACAAGGGCTTGTTATGTCTCCAACACAAAGACTGATGCAGACCCTCATGTACTGACTCAGGAAAAAAAAATTCAGACAAAGAGATCTAACCAGAGACCAATTAAGTACAAATAATACGCTTTACGTGAAGCACACATCCACACGGAGAACAACCGTATATACTTCATCGTGGGATACAAAAGACATGTAAATGCAAGAGAAAAGTCTAGAATGGTAAACAGAAATGTCCCATGGCATTGTTCCATTGAAAAGAGAAGAAGAAAAAGGATGGAAGTGTGTGGTGAGTGAGGGTAGAGATCATCGTTTTCCGAACGTTTTAAAATATTACAGGGAGGACACATTTATGTGTTCATAGGCACCAAAACCTTACTTTACAGAGATTCTAAGGAGATATGAAATGAAATACTGGATGTAAGCGAACAAAAAAGAAGGCAAGCAAAAACCGTAGCCTACCATTGCGTAGAAAGCAACGAGAATAGATTAGAGATGTCTTTGAGGTATATTTTATATTGATCAAAGGAAACAGTCATCACTAAATTGTATATATTTAAACACATAAGAGATATCGTATTGCAGTCCAAGAAGAGAGAAGGGCTGCTGAATGTATGAAGGAACAATAGCCAACAATGTTCCAAAAATAAAGAAAAATATCAGGTGGTATATTGACGTGCCAAACTGCAAGCATAATACATTTCCTCCCTTCCCACTCCCCCCGCCCCCCGCACACACGAAAACACACATACAAACAGGTCTAGGCTCATCATAGTGAAACTTCTGGAAACCAGAGGGAAAAGAACTGCCTCAAAAGCAAAGAGGGAAAAACAAACATGACTAATAAGCAATATTCTCTTACTATTTTAATTAGAGAGAGCTTGACAGAATTATTTGGAGACCAAAAAAGAAAAAAAAAAAAGAAAAAGACAAAAAGGAACAATGAGACAAGAGTGCCACGATAGGAAGTGTAGGCACTTGTAGTTCTGGAGAAACCAAGGGACGATATGGTGGTTCTGGGAAGCCATGACCTCTGAGGAGGAGACCTCAGAGCTTGGGCTCAGACTTTGTCTTTTAGAGATGTTTCTTAGTTCGTGTGTGTGTCAGCTACTCGGCGTGAGCACAATATTATCCCTTAGGTTACACAAAGTAACATTAGGTCTTCCAATCCTACCCATTTGCCTCATTTGCGGACTTCAAATTTTCTCTCTCATATCGGACACATAGTAACTTCACTATAAGTAGGTGTAAATGAGTAAACTTACATCTTTAAGGGTTCGTGGGACAATCGTTAAGCAGAGGTACACGATGAGAAATATTTGGGGATCTCTGCTTTCAAGAACTCAGGTAACAATGTCCTCGTGTAATGGTGTCACTTTAGGACAGCAGAATGGGGCTGGGGTATGACAGGTTATTCAATCACCTTAACCCCCCACAAGAGGAGCTGCCATCCTCTCTTATAAAACAGGAGGGATTAGAGCTCTTAATGTCCAACTAAAGACCACACACCAGGAACACCCACAAACATGCGCGCGCGCACACACACACGACTCACATTGATAGCAGACACCGACTAGTCTCGATGTTTCTACAGTTACTCCATCTCTCCAGTCTGTAAATATCCTTGTTAAGTGTTTCTGCCTCCAGGAAAGAATGGCTTACCCCGGTTGTCATGGAAACCAGAATGTCATCAAAACATTCTCCCTGATGTTAGCTTTCTATGGAAACCAGGAAGTACTAATACATCCTCAGATGCAGAGCACTGATCTCACTCTCAGTCAATTACACCCTGACCAATCCAATGAATGAATGAGTGAGTGAGTGAATGAATGAAATATTAGAGACAATACCCAATGTTCTCAGAAAAGGCATGGAGGGCAGGGGAGTTTTCGCAAAACGGATTATGGAGGAAATAAAGTAGAAATAGATAACAGCTTCTGTTTTCCCTTCACACGTGTGCGCGTGTGTACACACACACACACACACAGACACACCACTTAGGATCCGGGTCCTGTTAAGGACCTCCTTTCAACTTGCCAGGACACATGAGGCCAGGTGTGTTTGTTTAGGTGGGATCCAAGGTCTCTCAGTCAATTTAAAATGACCCAAGAGGAGAAAAAGTGTGAGGATAAAGGACCTGGATGTCAGTGGAAGGCAAACTAGAAACTCAGGTTGCAGTAGGACCAAATGACCCTGAGTCTACACTTGGACAAATATGTATTGACAGGGTTTTCAGGACACCAATGGTTCCTGAGAAGAGAGACAACTCCCCAAAATGTCCTTGATCTAGGACAATAGGGAGATAGAGATGAACCTCTCACATTTGGGATCTGTGCTCAGCATGGACTGCTGCAACCACACTGACAATGAATACTGTGCTCAGAGATAGGGCTCCTATCATCAGGGCACACAGCACACACTTCCTCTCTCATAGTCATTTACATTAGGGGACAGAGCTGCCCTGTGATGCAGCTCTTCCTCCTGTTAATGAGCTCCAGGCAATTCTTCTGTGGCCAGTCCTGGGCAGTGATGTGCTGGAAACAGGCCTTTGGGAGGGGAGAGTGCAGTTCCAATTTCCAGGGTTTTCCTATTTCCATGATGTAAATACTCCCATTATGGCCGACTTCAAGCCACTGACATGATGTCACTGAATGCTGATTTGGCAAGTGATGCCCCAGATCAGCCCTCATGAGGTGACGGTTCCCGACACGCCCAGCACAGCCCTGGACCCCAGATTCTGGAGCAAGACAAAGCCCTCCCATTCTGTACGCAATCCAACAGAGAAGGGCAAGCTGGACTTTTATATAACTGTGCCAACCGAATGAAGGCTTTCACCGGGTTCTTAGTGTAGAGGAGAGGGAGAGAGATACCAAGACCCCCCACGTAGCCTATGTAGGTTTTGGGGACGGAAAATAGTGGGGTGCATCCATGGTCGATCTTTTCAAATCAGAGATGCTTTCTGAAAGACCGATGCAGGTTTGAGTCTCAGCTCTGCCTCTCCTCAGCTGTGTGTGACTTTCACATTGCACCCTAACATCTCTGTTCCTCAGTCTCCATTTTTTTGTCAAGTCAGCTAATAGTGTCTCTGCTCTCAAAGGGTTGATTAAACTTCATGAGGGAACCGTAGTAGACTTTGGCAGTGCCCAGTGGTCGTTCTGGGAGAGCTGGGGGTGGTCCCTGAGAACCCTCTGGAGGACCAATGAGGTCTTCTTCTCCCTACTCAGTATCAGTGAATCTGGATTGCTTGGTTGCCTTTCCATGGAAACAACAGATTGTAAGAGGTGAAGTGAAGAGGCAGGTAAGAAAACCCAGGTCTTTCCTATTCAGGTAGGTATTAAGTAGATTTGCAAAGATGGAAAACAATGCCATACTTTTAATACTTGGTTTTCAAAAATGTAGTATTTTTTTTTTTTCATAAAGCGTATTTACATGTAAGCAATAATGGGCTTAATATTATTCTTAAATGAATACATTACAATGGAACTGCTTAGGTTTTGTTTTGTTTTGTATTTTTTTCAAAATACTTCAACATTTTATTACAGTGGTCTAAGAAGCATTATCTTTAATTAAAATATTTTCTTACTGATGGGTCATAGGGTAGCTCTATTTTTAATTTTTTGAGGCACCTCCACCCTGTTTTCCAAAGTGACGGTACCAACTTGCATTCCCACCCCAAAGACAGAGATGTAGTGAAAAGAAGGGCCATATACACCCCAATGTTCATAGCAGCAATGTCCGCCATAGCCAAACTGTGGAAAGAGCCGAGATGCCCTTCAACGGAAGAATGGATAAAGAAGACGTGGTCCATATATACAAATGGAATATTACTCAGCCATCAGAAAGGAGGAATACCCAACTTTTCCATCCACATGGATGGGACTGGAGGAGATTCTGCTAAGTGAAATAAGTCAAGCAGAGAAAGACAATTATCATATGGTTTCACTTATTTGTGGAACATAAGGAATAGCATGGAGGACATTAGGAGAAGAAAGGGAAAAATGAAGGGGGGGGGCATCGGAGGGGGAGACGAACCATGAGAGACTATGGACTCTGAGAAACAAACTGAGGGTTTTAGAGGGGAGGGGGGTAGGGAGATGGGCTAGCCCGGTGGTGGGCATTAAGGAGGGCACGTACTGCACGGAGCGCTGGGTGTTATACGAAAACAATGAATCGTGGATCACTACATCAAAAACTAATGATGTGTTGTATGGTGACTAATATAACATAATAAAATAAAATTTAGAAAAAACAAGTTAAAGCAAAAAAAGAAAAAATTAAAGTATACCATCCAGTGCCATTAAGTAAATTTGCAATGTTGTGAAACCGTCACCTCTAGCTTCTTAACAAAACATTTTCATAAGTTCTAAAGGAAATCTTATACCCATCTTATACCCAGTCACTCCTCACTCCCACCTGCCCCCAACCCCTGGCAACCACAAATCTACTTTCTGTCCTTACGGCTTGGCTTATTCTGAATATTTCATATGAATGGAATCACACAATATGTAACCTTTTGTGTGTGGCTTTTTATACATAGAATAATGATTTTAAAGTCCATCTACATTGCAACATTCCCTTTTATGTCTGCATAATATTCTGTCGTATGGATATTCCACCTTAGGTTTATCCCATTCGTCTGTTGATAGAAATTTGGGTTGCCTCCACTTTGGGCTGTTTTGAATAGTGCTACTATGAACATACATGTTCATGTGTTTTTTGAATGCCTGTTTTAAATTGGGGGGTGGGGTGGGGATATCTCTGCTGCATCATAGGCTAATTATATGTTTAAGCTTTTGAGGAACCAGCAAACTGTTTTTGCTTCTTTTTATTTTTTTAAAGATTTTATTTTACTTATTTGAAAGAGAGAGAGAGCACGAGCACAAGCAGGGGGAGATGCAGACAGACAGAGAGAGAGAGAGCACGAGCACAAGCAGGGGGAGATGCAGAGAGAGAGAGAGGGAGGGAGAAGCAGGCTCCCCACCGAGCAGGGAGCCCACCACGGGGCTCGATCCCAGGACCCCGAGATCACGACCTGAGCCAAAGGCAGATGCTTAACCGACTGAGCCACCCAGGCGCCCCTCACCAAACTGTTTTTAGCAGTGGCTGTACCATTTTAAATTCCCACCAGCAGCGTATAAGGCTTCCAACTTCCCCACATTCTCAACAGCAATTTGTTATTTTCCCCCTAATGTTAGACATCCTAATGGGTGTTAGCAGCTATTGTTAGGTTTTGATTTGCAATTCCCAATGACGAGTAATGTTGAGCATATTATCATGTGACTGATGGCCATTTGTATATCTTCCTTGGAGAAATATGTATTCAGATCCCTCTCCCGTTTTTATTGTTTGCTTGGCCATTTGGTTGGAGTTGTAAGGGTTCTTTACATAATCTGGTTACTAGACTCTCCCTAGACATATGATTTGCCAATGTTTTCTCCCATCTTGTAGGATATTTTTTCTCTCTCTCTCAATAGTGTCTTTTAATGCAAAAAGACTTTCGTTTTGATGAAGGCCAACTTACCTATTTTTTTTTTCTTTTGTTGCTTTTGGTCTAATATTTAAGAAATCCAAGGTCACAAAGGTTTACTACTATGTTGTATTCTAAGACTTTTATAATTTTAGCTCTTATATTTAGGCTTTCTGTGTATGGTGTGAATATAGGGTCCAATTTCATTCATTTGTATGTGGATATACCATTGTCCCAGAGGCACCTGTTGAAGAGGCTATCCTTACCCCTCCCCCGCCCCCATTGGACGGGCATCGTCAGCCATCCCTCACCCAACACACTGGTGTGCTTACAAGAGCCAATGAAATGCTGAGCAGTATAAGGAAGGGAATTAGAAGTAAAACATAAATCATTGGCTTAGCATTAACCTGTTAACTTGAAGTAGTCAGTATGAAAGTGGGATTGCACTGAATAAAATATTGAAGCTTTGCTTCCAAATCTTAGATGAAAGAAGTAAAATGCGTGATTAAAAACAGGGAAAAAAAAAGAAACCCCAGAGCTGGTAGCAAATTAAGGCCGGTACAAAAAAGTGAAACGTTAAAAGAAACTAATATACGGGGAAGAGGGAGAGAGAGGAAGGGAGAAGGACGGAAGCAGATAGTATCCCCCAATTTCAAACTGTATAGTGTGTCTCGGTAGTGGAATGAAGTATGAATTTCACTTCCTCCGTAGATTTTATATTTTGTAAAAATTATTCTACCATGAATATTTATTGCTTTTATAATTAGAAGAAAGACTTAACAGTAGAACTTAACTAAGAGTGCTCTGTATTAAATTATTTTCGGAAAGTGGAATGTTCTTTATTAGCTAACCTCTGGGAGGATAATTTGAAAATTCATGAAATCTTCCTGGCACCACTGTAAGAAATCAAAACGTGGTGTAATGATCTAGAGATAGGATTCATCCAATACCTGTGTTTTTGTGTAGTCGGATGACAATTGAGATGCATCAGTTTGATTTCCCCTTAAACGTTTAATACAGACAAGTTCAAGTTTGGTGTTAGAAAAGCCAAAAGATGGGGCGCCTGGGTGGCTCAGTTGGTTAAGCGACTGCCTTCGGCTCAGGTCGTGATCCTGGAGTCCCAGGATCGAGTCCCGCATCGGGCTCCCTGCTCAGCGGGGGGTCTGCTTCTCCCTCTGACCCTCTTCCCTCTCGTGCTCTCTGTCTCTCATTCTCTCTCAAATAAATAAATAAAAAATCTTTAAAAAAAAAAAAAAGAAAAAAAAAAGAAAAGCCAAAAGATGGGTATTAAGGAGGGCACGTACTGCACGGAGCACTGGGTGTCATACGAAAACAATGAATCGTGGATCACCACACCAAAAACTAATGATGTACTGTATGGTGACTAACGTACCATGATAAAATAAAATTAAAAAAAAAAAAAAAGATGTTACAACTCAGTCTTGGTTATTCATGGAGCAGATACTCCACTCGTGTCCTTTGTTCCTATTTCCTTCCTGTTTTTCAGATTTTTAATAGTTTTCTAACAACCATGGACTGCATTTGCAAAACACAGTGGTGTTATGAAGCCACCAGATGGAGATGTTGAGCTGCCATTGTTGATGACAGTCAGGTCCTCCTTGACAAATACAGTGGTTCCAACTTTAGTGGGGTTGAGATCAACCGGGAGCATTTATTTAAAATGCAGATCCCAGGTTGGTACAGCCACTTTGGAAAACAGTGTGGAGGTTCCTCAAAAAATTGAAAATAGAGCTACCCTATGACCCAGCAATTGCACTCCCGGGTGTTTACCCCAAAGACACAGATGTAGTGAAAAGAAGGGCCATATGCACCCCAATGTTCACAGCAGCAATGTCCGCCATAGCCAAACTGTGGAAAGAGCCGAGATGCCCTTCAACAGATGAATGGGTAAAGAAGATGTGGTCCATATATACAAATGGAATATTACTCAGCCATCAGAAAGGGTGAATACCCAACTTTTACATCCACATGGATGGGACTGGAGGAGATTCTGCTAAATGAAATAAGTCAAGCAGAGAAAGACAATTATCATATGGTTTCACTTATTTGTGGAACATAAGGAATAGCATGGAGGACATTAGGAGAAGGAAGGGAAAAATGAAGGGGGGGGAATCGGCGGGGGGGGGGGGGCCAAACCACGAGAGACTATGGACTCTGAGAAACAAACTGAGAGTTTTAGAGGGGAGGGGGGTGGGGGGATGGGCTAGCCCGGTGATGGGCATTAAGGAGGGCACGTACTGCACGGAGCACTGGGTGTTATACGAAAACAATGGATCGTGGATCACCACATGAAAAACTAATGATGTACTGTATGGTGACTAGCCTAACATAATAAAATGAAATAAAAAAAAAAAAAAGAAAATGTAAAATCTTTTTTTAGATTATAAAATCACCTGCCTATTTTTGTACTTAAAAAGTTATTTACAGTTTAATGGACAGCTTTACTGATATTTGTCAGATGAGAACCTTTAATAAAAGACATGAGTTGAATTTCTTTAAAAAAAAAAGAAATTTCCAGAATGAAAGCGGGTAACAGGAGAGTATGCAGTTATGGAGGCCAAAGGAGAACAAAGAGAGTGGAAGGAAAAAAAGAAGAGAGGGGTCAACCAGACTGCACATAGGTTTTTTTTTTGCTTTTATTCAAACATCTATCGTCTTCTCTGACTTCTTTTGGAGAAATACTGCCTTAAAGAATAAGAATGCCCTTGTGACATTTGACGTACCCTAAATAATTCGTATACTTGAAATATATATTTCCCGTCCCAAACCCACCTTTGTTAATGAAATGTTATATTTAATCCTGATGATGAAAATAATTCATTTTTTTATGCTTTGAAATATATAGCGGGCACTAGTTTGCATTCACTGTTGCATATTCAGGAAATTGCGTACCAGTGACTAAAAGAGTGGCCATAATGATGGCAATATAATAATTATTTTAACATAATCACAATTATATAGAATTAATTATGAACATTAATATCATTATACTGTTATTAATATTTGAGTGCTCGCTTTATATCACTGAGCGCCCATAAGGGTTTTTATGCTTTATTTTGCTTAATTTCATCCAAAATATTATGAGACAAATACTATCGTTATGCCTTTAAGGTAGTGAGAAAGTCAGCGAGGCTTAGAGAAGTCAAGAAATTAGTTCAGTGTCTCACAGTCCCTAAGTGGGACAGCCTCGTTTAATTTCGTGCTGGACTTTCAGTTCATGCTTTGAGCATTTTTGTGAGTTTCCCTTTAAGAAAACCCAATGTAGTCAAGTTTTACATTAATTTTAGAAAGGCACAGGTTGCAGGGACTTTCAGCTCACCACCTAAACCCTTGCGTGCCTCTTCTTCCTGGGCCCCCAACCTAGGCATCATTTCCCAGCTTTCCTTGCTGTTGGATATGCTGTGTGGCTGAGATCTAGGCAACGGGATGTCAGCGGAAATGATGTGTGCCGCTGCCAGACCTAACTCGTAAAAACCTCATACCGGGTGCACCTCTCTGCTCTTTTCCCCTTCTAGCAAACTGCAAAGCAGACCGCCTCTGGGTCCCTGTAGAAGTGCATGGATAATGCCCACCAGGAGGACATATTCACTTTCCCGGAAATGTTACAGGAGAAATAAACGAAGTAGTTTTTTTTTTTTTTTTTTTAAGATTTTATTTATTTATTTGACAGAGAGAGACACAGCGAGAGAGGGAACACAAGCAGGGGGAGCGGGAGAGGGAGAAGCAGGCTTCCCGCCGAGCAGGGAGCCCGATGCGGGGCTCGATCCCAGGACCCCGGGATCACGACCCGAGCCGAAGGCAGACGCCCAACGACTGAGCCACCCAGGCGCCCTAAACGAAGTACTTTTGAGTCATTATACATGTTTGGGTTTAAATGTTGCAGTAATAGTCTACCACACCTGATACGAGTTGGGTAAAAATAAATTTCAGGTACGTACTGCTCTATCATTATGAATTGCATTTTACTGCATTTTTAACACACAGTAGGAATCCATACTTCAGGGCTGGTACCACAGCTCAAGGAGCCAGGATCTTCTTTCTTCTTGTCCCTCTATCCTTAACTGTGGCTTTTGTCTCCAAGGACACAGGCATTGGATCTGCATTGCTGGCAAGACAAGGGGGAAAGCTCAAAGGGGGAAACCAGCTGCGTCTTTCCAGTTCATGAAGCTCTCCCAGGAATGCCACCAGGGTCATCTGGGACAAGTATCATGGCCAGCCCAGGAGCTGGACTGGGCCATGTGCTCACCTCTATATGCAACGGGGTCAAGGTTCTGTTAGTAAGGATGAAAGGGTGAAGGATGGAATGCTTAGGTACGTACAGGACCCACCACAGCACTTACCTTACGCTGTCTTTATTAATTACCCAAATCCCTTGTGGGAGCTTCTTACAAATTCAGATTCCCGTCCTCGTGCCAGCCATAAAGAATCAGCATGTCCCTGAAAATTTGGGACCTGAAAGCAGTTGTTGAGCTACTGATCTTTGCTCTACCGAGGATAACCCCTTTTCCTTGTCACCTGGTCTGGTCTGCACGAACTCTTCAATGGGTTTGTCATTTCATAACGTTTAGGTGCGCTCCAAAATGTCAGAGAGAGTACCTTCCTCGATTAACTTGTTTTGAACTCTACATCGAAAACAACCACCTTGTAAAAGGACTTCCACGTCTACAGCGACACTCTTCAAACCATTTTCTGTATTACTGGAAGAGACAGACACTGCTAGAGATCACGATTTACAGCTGAAGATGTGGTTTATTCCCAGAGCAGCAAAGTGACACTGAACAGTGACAGGCAAGGGCCGGGGGAGAGCAATGGGTCAAAATACCAAAGGTCTGGTCCTAGCTCTACTGTGCAGCTCAGCAAACTTGGGTGAGCATTTCTACCCTTTGATCCTTGTCCTCTTAAATTATAAACTGGCCTTACACTAATTCACCTTCCAGAGGGTTATTAAGATAATTAAATGAGTCGGGGGTATGTATACTTTCAAAGGGCAGTAAAGCTCACAGAAATGTTGTTTTTGTTTATGGGCAAACAGTGACCAGTATGAATTGCAAGCTCCGAATCTGGTTGGTAGAATTATACAGGTTTCCCGCATGGTCAAAGTGAGGCAAAAGAGTGCAGTCTCATTAGCACACAGATGATTGGATCACAGCGCCGTGAGAGGAGAGAGGCGACACAAGTCACAGTGACAGGCAAAGGAAGGAGTGTCAACCGAGACTCGACAGAGAAGTTGGTTGAGCTTGTTCAAAGGCCCAGTGGCAGGAAACAGCAATGGCGTGCTTGAGGAAACTGCAAGAAGCTCTGGATGGAGAGCATAAGAGGGGAGTCAAACCAGGCAAGATGCTAAGGGTCCTCATATGTAGGGTAGACCCTCTTGTGGAGGCTCTGAGGAATCACCGAAGGATCTCAGGCATCATAGTGTAAGCTAATCTCCGAGGATTCAGAGTTAGACAGATCTGACTTAGAACCTTCATTCTACCACAAGCTGTGGTTTTGGCACAGGATAAATGAAGTGACTGGTGGAATAGAGAAGCAGAATCAGGGACATGGAGAAAGTTGACATATGACAGACACGGCACGGCTGATAGCGGGGAAAGCATGCACCATTCAATAAAGGAGGATGGTACAATTATTTTTTCCGTGGGAGGAAAAAAGCAAGTGGAGAAGTAGGAACCACTGTGCACTGCTGGTGGGACTCCTCTAACTCTTGGGCTCCTTTAAACGCCGCAAAACACAATCGCACGTATGCCAGACACTGGAATATTGCTAGCGTCACTGCTCGTAAGGGCTCTCCAGTGGAAGGTATCCACACGTCCACGGACAAGACAACGGATGAACGAATGGAGGAGTGGTTCCACAACGGTGTGTGCTACAACAGGGCAGACGACAGCAGGACGGCTCTGCGGAATAGTCCAGGCGCTGTCAGGGCGCAACGTTGGGTGGAAAAGGAAGCGGCGGAACACTAGGCAGAAGGCGATACAGTTTATTGTACTCCCCGGGCAACACAGCAGGAGGCCAGGACAGTCAAGGATACACACACGGGTCTCTAAGACAAAACAAAAACCAACCAGCCGACCAGCCAACCAACCAGAAAACAAACCCTAGAAAACGGAGGGGGTTGGTTTACGCAGGACACGCAGCAGGATGGCGATTCCTCTGCGAGCGGAAGCGGTGGGTGGGAAGGGCCCCCCCCCCCCCCCCCGGGAGGAGACTGAGTAGGAACTGTTACAAGTGTCCCACGTCGGGAAGGTGGAGGCTTGAGCACCTACGTGTTCCACACTCCCGTATCCTTTTGTGATTTCCCAGGAAGAGGACCCGTGAAACGTCCTTGAATATGGTAGACCCGGAGCCGCCCAGCCGGGGCCTCGATGCTCGATGCTCGATGCTCGATGCTCGATGCTCGATGGTCGATGGTCGATGCTCGGCACCAGCGCGCCCGGAGGCGCAGTTGGTCCAGGGGGCGTGTCTCGGCCGAGGTCCCGCCTCCCGCATGCGCGCTGCGCCGGCCAATCAGTAACGCTCCCGCCCAGGCGAGGCTGGCGAGCTCCTCTCCGGCGCGAGGCCCTCAGAGGAGCGTCGCGGAGGACGTGGTGTGGAGGTCGCTGTGCAGATGGAGGGATGGAGGGAGGGACAGAGAGACAGAGGATGGGGGTGGGGCATAGGGGACCCTCAGGGAGGCCCAGGCGGCTAGGGGAGGCGGGCCCGGCGGCACTGTGTGGCCATGGGGGTCTCCTCAGACGTGAGGGGGCCAGGGTGTGGGGCAGCGGCGGCTGGGCTGGCCTCTGAGGGGATGTCCCCACGGGGTCGTCGGGGGCTCCGGCAGGACACGACGAGGGCGCCTGGGTGGCTCAGTTGGTTAAGCGGCAGGACACGACGAGGCCCCCGAGGGCGGGGCTGGCAGGGCCCGCGGGGCCGGCAGGGCAGCGGGCGGGTCCGACGGTCCCCGCCCCACTTCCTGGGAGGGTCACAGCTGGTGAGGAGGGTCCGTCTGCGTCTGTCCCTCCTGCCCGGCCACCCGGCAGGACAGTTTGGTCCCCGGAGGTCGTCCTGGGGTCCAGATGGCGTGTCGAGGAGCCGCCCTGGACCTGACGGTCCCCGGACAGGTCCGGACAGGGGCAGAACGGTTTATTCCCCATCCATTCGGAGGGGGACACTTAACGTTAGTCCCGGCCACGGTTGGGCCTCCGGACCAGCACATTGTCCCGCGGGGGGCCTAGGGGTGGGGACGGCCTCTGTCCCAACGTAGGGCGACAGAATGCGGCGGAAGGTCCTGGCACTCAGATGTCCCGGGGCAGGTCGCATGCGCTCGGTCGGAGCCGGGGGGGGGAGGGGCGGGGGCCGGGGGGAGGGAGGGGTCCACCGTCCCCATCGTCTTTGTCCCCTCCTGGTCCAACAAGAGACACGAGGGCACGCACTCTCTGATCCGCGCAGAGGACCCTCGCCTGGCATCGCTCACTGACCGTGTCCCCCCATTTCCTTAACGCGTGTCTGTGCTCACAGCGTGCAGGAGAGCTCAGAAGACACCTCCTCGGGATGGCGCCGGCTGGCAGGAAGCGCCTGGGCAGAGCTGCGAAGGCCCCGGTGGAGGCTCAGGGTAGGGCAGCCTATGCCTTTGGGAGACAAGAGGGAAGAGAGCTGAGGGGGCCAGAGGCTGAAGGTACTGCCTATCTGACACCTTTTGCAGATACCGCGCTTGTTGATGGCGCACGCCGGGCAGGTCACCGCTTTGGAGTCCCCAGCGTTGTAAACAGTAAAATCCTCGTGTGTGTGTGTATCTGTCTGTCTCTGTCTCTGTGTGTCTGTTCTGTCTCTCTGTGTGTCTGTGTGTCTGTCTCTGTGTGTCTGTCTGCGTGTGTCTGTCTGCGTGTGTGTGTGTGTGTGTGTGTGTGTGTGTGTGTAAAGCAGTTCCACGTACCGGAGGTTGCCCACTTGATCCTCCTGTCCCAGACCAGGATTACCGAGGCTTAGATAGCAGCTCTTCTGCTCCCCCGCAGTCCTTCTTTCCAAAATATCTCACACCTGCTGGGTGAGGTACTCTGGCATTAACCTTGAAAGGCTTGTAACGCCGTCTCCATCGCATGGTCCTGGTCGCCGATCTAGTTTCATCTGGCCTTGCACATGCAGGCTTCCTTTCCTGGGTCTGCCTTAGAAAACTTTTGTTTGCGAGACGGAGGCCTAAAAAACTCCACGGTGAAGGTATTGCTCCCTGAAAACTGATCAAAATGCCGTACTTCATTTTATTGTTTTAGATTTCAATGCAATGAGCCAACGTGTAGTACATCATTCGTTTGTGGCAGAATGTTCAGTGATTCCTTAGTTGCGTATAACACCCGGTGCTCACCACATCACGTGCCCTCCTTGGTGCCCACCACCACACTTCATTTTAAAATGTTTTCCGCTTCTATTTCAACGCAGGAAACAGTCCACTGACTGAATACTACGGGGGAAGAAGTCCTCCAGCAGGAACATTTCTGGCAGATGTGGGGTAACGCGTTTAAAGTAATTTTCCCGGGCGCCTGGGTGGCTCAGTTGGTTAAGCGACTGCCTTCAGCTCAGGTCATGATCCTGGAGTCCCGGGATCGAGTCCCGCATCGGGCTCCCTGCTCGGCAGGGAGTCTGCTTCTCCCTCTGACCCTCCCCCCTCTCATGCTCTCTCTCTATCTCATTCTCTCTCAAATGAATAAATAAAATCTTTAAAAAAAAAAAAAAAATAAAGTAATTTTCCCTTGACCCGTAAGGTACTTTAAGAAAAATAAAGGTTGGCTCAGGTAACAAGTATGTGAAGTGTGTGAAGCCCTTGGCATGACATATTTCACCCAAAACATGCGTGCTGTTTTAGGTACCCTTAATTAAATACCTGATGTCATTTCTTTACAGGAATGAATTGCAGAACATGTTGGAAAGATTTGAAGGTATGATTTAGGAGCTATTTCAGCGAAAGTAAGTTGTTTTGAGCCATAGAACACATATTAACGAGAGATGTTAATCAGTGGGCTACCACACTGTTATTTAATGCCTTGTTCTCAGATACAGGATTTTCCTTAAGTATTTAGCGTGATTTGGCTTCATAGATTTCCTTAGTTCCCCTTTTTACTGTGGATGTGCAGAGACCGGGGCTGCCAGTGGTGAGGTAAGAGTGATGCTTTTATTTTATACGTGGGTACATTTGATGGACTGTGGGGATATTAGGAGAATTGGCACGAAATAATCTGTCTTCCACTTCGTGTCCCAGAGTGAGTGATACATCGGTTTTTAATATCAATTTTTAATTTTCTCATTGTAGTTATTTTCCTTGACTTTTCTATTTATTTTCTTTGGTACAGAGGTTTAAATTGAAGCCTGTAAAATAAGTCTTTGTCATGATGCTTATACACTAATAGACCGTGCAGTGGAAAACTAAAGACCACTTTGCCAGCATGCTAGCAACGTGTGATCAGAACCAATAAACCTAAAAGTTTTCAGCTGTTCTGTCAGATGTCACTTAAACATTAACCGGGTTACAGGGCAGGACTCTTAGTATAAAAGAGTCTGAGTCGATTTTTGAGTCCTCTATATGGATCAGTCATACAAGCAGGTACGTCTTGAAAGCTTTGCTCTGTTCGGTGGTGTCAGGGTTCTCGGTGTGTGAGCTGTCTCATACATTGATTATTCTACGTGGCAAACTGGATATATAAAGTGGTTGTGTAACAGTGCGCCTTTTCCCGGTCCCTGGAAAACAGCTATTGATGGCCGATGCAGAACACGCAGTCAAATGCTTAGGAAAGCGTTTTCTGAAATATTAAAAATTTTACTAATTGCAAAGGTGCTTTTTAAAAAGGCTGTAAGAAAAACTCCATTTGTTTACTAAGAAACGTATTTAGGAAGTGTTTTTGAATAAATTCTTTTATTTCCTTAAACTCTCCACGGTCTTTTAACTCAAATATACTTAAAATCCTCATTGACTAAATTAACACACACACACACACACACACACACACACACACACACACCCCTTTCTTCTCTTTTCATTTATTTATTTGTATCCCTTTTGGACACTTTTAAAACAGAATGATAAAGTGTGTTTTATATATCGACTTTTAACAAGAATCCATCTCAATGAGTCCTTTGATTTGGAGGATATTTTATAAATTTATTAAAGACCAGCCCGTACAACGGTCTTTTCATGAGAAAATTAAAAGACTGTCATTGAGGAAACCCCCCCCCCCATTTTTATTTCACACATTTTGGGAGATAGTAACTTTTGTTTATTAGCTCTTTTTCCAGGATAAGTTAAATAAAAGGTGTGTGCAGGCAAAAACAAACAAACAAACAAATTAGAATTCAGATATCAGTAACTGAAAGATTTCACAGGTGAAAAAAAAGAAGCGAATAATCTTGATTTCTGATGTGAGGCCTTTTTAAAAAATGCTAGTTTTCTTTCCAGTGCTGCTGAACCAATATTGCCTATGTTGTCTTGAGTAAGCTGCAAAAGAGGATTTTCAGCATTAAATGTCAATAAGTGTATGCTTAATATAGGTGACATTAGAAACCTTTTTCATGAAAAGAGGAAAAGATGCATGATGGATACCAGAGCTTCTGTCAAAAACATTAACCAGAAAATTGAGCGTGTTTGGAAAGCCCAGGAAGAGCAAAGGTAACGTTGTTGGTTTTTGGAGCCAGAAGCTGTGTGCAATTTCTTAGTATTTGTGGTTACAGATTAATTCAAAATAATGCTGTCGTCCTCTATCCGTCGGAGTCTCTATTGAAAAATACGTTTGGCTTGATTTGTATCTCAGCAAATAGTTCCTTTAGTCCTGTAAGTTCACACCTTAATTGAAAAGAGATGTATTATCTAGAGGTCAATAAAGATAACCCCTTTTTTCTCCTTTCAAATTGTAATTGAGCTTTCTTAGTATAAGAAAAAATTATATTCGTTCTTGGAGTATGCGAGCTGAGTAAGAGGCAAACGTCTTACGACAGTTAGCTGTATTCAATTATGCAGAAAAGATTAATCTTATATTTGAATATTTTTGAAATGTATCCCTATTGGGTTCACTGTTCTTTTGTACAAAATCTTTATTGTGCCACAGTGGGTAAAAAGTGAAATATTACTGTTTGGGAGAGTTACGTTATATAAGTGAATACGATACCCTCATTGAACCTATTTATCATTCCACGACCTATGTGTTATTCAGCAAATGGATGAAAATGAAAAAATAAAAACAAAACCCCTTGTAGATAAAATGCATTTTTTTTTTGGGAAAATTTATAATGCAATAAATCTCCCTTAGTTTTCAAGAGTGAAGGCATTCGGGAGAGCATCCCTCTTAAGACGGTTAGCGGTGAGTGACAGTTAGCAGTGAGAGGAAGCCATCCGCTTTATTTTGCTATTTTCCATCAGAAATTTTCAGCTGTGATCATCCCCTTCTCCCTTTATAGGACATTTACGTGCAGTCAATTTGGTTTTGAATGGGTTTGCTTTTCTCTTAACAATATAAAGTATGACCCTATTCATTATTATGTCTTACAGGCAGAAGCTTTATCACGAATACTGTCAGCAGTTTCTAACTTTGCTTCGAGAGTGGAATATAGATGTGCAGAGAGCCAAGGAAGAAGAAGAAAAACTAGCTGTTGGTATCAGGCTTAGCTTTATAATTAATCTATTGTAACCGAGTCTCAAGTAGGAACGGTGAGCCTGGCCGCACCTCAGACCTGTAGATTTGAGCCAGAGTCCTGTTTCCATTGCTGGCTACGTGTGTGGGCCCCGATCTCAGAAAAATCAGAGAGGCACAGGCCCACACCCTACTCACAAGAGCCCTTGGTCTTTACTTCCTCTCTTGGTTGGGATTCCTGCAGTTCCAAGGGACAGGCGTTGGCCAAAGTGCAAAAGAGGGATGCCCTGGTTTATCTGAAGAAGTCAAAGGGAGTTTTGCGCCAGGTACAGCTGAATGAGTCCGGGTACCAGGTGCTCAGGCAGTGCCGTCTGGGCTCTGTCTCCATCTCCTAGTAGGCCCTCTCCACGGGGTCAGCGTGATAGCACCTTACAATCCTAGATTCACTACCGGGTTAGTGACCCCAGTGTACGGAGATAACCTTTCTCCATAGGTCCGGCAGAAAAGTCCCCTGGGCTGCTATCAACAATCTAGTTTCAATCGTTTGCTCATTCCTGAACGAGTCATTGAGTTCAGGGCATGGTTCGCCCTTAACGGACAGGCCTGTATCACATTTAGGAGTAAGGATGGTGGAGGAGATGTTGCTTTTTGAGGGCAGAGCGGGAGGCCTGGGACTGTTTCCTGAGAGTGGGCCAGTGAACGGACAAGGGAAATATCATTGCCAAGCAACGTTCCGGTCCAATGCGGCTTGGTGTCGTAGCAATCCCAAATTTATATGAGACTAGTACTCATGGTCGTGGTTGTGTCTGAGCCGCCGGAGAGCTGGATTTTCCAGGGTTGGCCTGAGGTTAGCCGTGCACCTCGACAGAGTGAGAAGGGGGCGAAGTATATAAACAAGGGTGTAGGTATAACCATTGGCCACGGATTTAGCTGGAAAGGGGGAAAATGAGGACAGAGGGTGGAGACAGGGGACGATGAAAACTGTTCCATTCAGTGGATGTCGGATCCCGCTAGGGTACTGAGCTGTAGTATGAAAGGGAGCGAGCCACAAACGCAGGGACGTAGAGGTGGAATGTTGGGGAAAGTGGACAGACAGTGTGGTACAGGGGTCAGGAGCCCGGACGCTGGGACGATAATGTTTGGGATCCAGTTCTGATTTCCTAATTGCTAGCTGTGAAACCGTGGACAAATTGCTTTTCTCTGAGCCTCAGTTTCCTCACCTATGAGAGGGAGTATAAGGAGAGTACTTATAGGTTTTTTGTCTTTGTTTTTGTTTTTAGGATTTACATGAGCTCCTCTGTAATAAGCTTATTTGAAATGGTTCAGAACAGTATCTGTACCGAGTTCCTCTATAAGTCTTTGCTATTAGTAACGTCATGTAAATGTTTCAGTTATCGGGCTGACAAAATCTAAGGTATGACTCTGAAAGTGAGTGGCTAAGTAGGGATAGAACAAGATCACTGGTGGAGGAACAGGAAGATCATGGAAGGATTATTGGAAGGATCATGTGTGTGGATTTTGAAATCAACAAGAATAAGATATATGTTTTGAATATTGCTAAGAAAGGAAATTTCCTACTTAGTGACCAGCAGACAAGACCACCGTGGTGTTTTTGTATGTTACTGGTAAACACAAACGATGTAAACTAGGTCACGATATTTGATAAAAGAGAAGATACTAAAAAAATATTTACTTAAAAACGATTCAAGTTCAATCTAGATTTTTTTGTTGTTGTTAAATTTTAGATTTTACCCAAATGGTCATCACAGCTTTTTTTTTTTTTTTTCTTTTATATTTGTAGAATATACTTCAACAGCAACAAGAGGTTTTGCAACACTCTAGAACGGTTCAGAGCCAGAGAATGCAAGCAATTAAAGGGTTGTATGAGCAATTCTTGGAGGTCCGTTGAATTTGGTAACACAGTGTATTCTCATAAAATGTAATCTGTATATGGAAGTAGAAAATAATTGTTTTTCCTTCTCAATACATGTTAAAAACATTTTGGTTATGCCTCTAAAATCAATTAAAATTAATTGGGCATTTTCCACTTTGAATTCATTGTTCTGATTTAACATAAATGCTAAACGTACTTCTACTTTTCAGATTCATTCACGGTTTTGTGGGTGTTACTCAAAACAGGGACTGGTAGATTGGGAATTTTACCAAGAAATATGCATATCGTGCATGAAACTGATCCTTTATTAACAATTTAATCATGGTTCTTTGTTCCAGAGTCCGCCTTTCTTAGGAGAGCAGTGATGAATACATAGTTTGAAAGTAGGAAGTCTTGAAATCATTTCTCGATGTCATTTACTTTTCTTTGTGCTGCCAGTGTTTCTTAAACAGCAAGTAGCCAATTTTATTCTCAATTGCATTTTATAAGTCTTTTATGGCATATTTGCTTTCAGAATTATTAAAGTGACTAAAAGCGGCTTTACATGCCAACTTACAATTGCGAGAGACAGCACAGATATATAGGAGAATGAAAAAAGCCAGAGTAAGCCCATAAGCTTGTGAACTGACGTTACCTTCAGTCGTATTTCCACGTTAGCGAATCATCCTCAGTGACACGGACCTCTTCTTCACACAGCTATATACTCGTTTGGGAGTGGATGGAATCCTGTACATTCCCCTTCTGTTTTTGGTCAGGGTGCTGTTGTCGTTGTTGTTTTTAATGTCCTAAGAACACTTAACATGAGCCCTCCCTACCCTCTTTTGCTCTTTTGCATGGGGACATAAAGTTTTCCCAGCTTCCTTCGTTGAAGACACTATCTTTTCCCCATTTTGTATCCTTGGCCCCCTCATCGAAAATCAGTTGACTGGGGGCGCCTGGGTGGCTCAGCCGTTAAGGGTCTGCCTTCGGCTCAGGTCATGATCCCAGGGTCCTGGGATCGAGCCCCGCCATCAGGCTCCCTGCTCGGCGGGAAGCCTGCTTCTCCCTCTGCCACTCCCCCCTGCTTGTGTTCCTGCTCTCGCTCTCGCTAACTCTCTCTCTCTGTCAAATAAATACATAAAATCTTTAAAGAAAAAAAAAAATCAGTTGACTGTATACGTGGAAGTTTATTTCCGGGCTCACTGTTCTGTTCCATTGGTCTATACATCTGTCTTTATGCTAGAACCATACTGTTTTTATTACGGTGGCTCTGTAATATAGTTTTCAAATCAGGAAGTGTGATGGCTCCAGCTTGTTGTTGCTGTTCTTGCTTGGAATCGCTTTGGCCATTCACAGTCTTTTGTGGATCCACATGAATTGTAGGATTGCTTTGTAGAGGCATTTCTGTAGAAAAATAGCATCGGGGTTTTGGTGGGGATAACATTGAATCTGTAGGTCGCTTTGTGTGGTATGGGCCTTTTAACAATATTAAGTCTTCCAACCCATGAGCATGGGATAATTTTTCCATTTATGTATGTTGTCTTTAATTTCATCAGTGCTTTGTAGTTTTTCAGCGTACAGGGCTTTCACCTCCTTGGTTAATTTTTTTTTCCTAAGTATTTTACTCTTTTTGACGCTATTGTAAATGGGATTGTTTTCTTGATTTCACTTTTGGGTGACTCATTGTTAGTGTGTAGAAATACAACTGACATTTGCATGTTGATTTTATCACTTGCAACTTTGCTGAATTCATTTATTAGTTTGAACAGGGATTTTTGCGTGTGTGGAGTCTTTGGGGTTTTCTACATATGAGATCACGCTGTCTGCGAACAGAGACAATTTTGCTTCTTCCTTTCCAGGTTGGATGTCTTCTATTTCCTTTTATTGCCGAATTGTTCCAGCTAGGACTTCTGGTACTATGTTGAGTAGGAGTTGTGAGGTTGGGCAAACTTGTCTTATTCCTGATCTTAGAGGAAAAGCTTTCAGTTTTTCACCACTGAGTATGTTAGCTGTGGCCTTGTCGTATGTGTCTACAGTACCTGGTTTGTGGAGAGTTTTTATCATGAGAGAGTGTTGAATTTTGTCAAATACTTTTTCTGCAGCCTTTGAGATGATCATGTGATTTGTTCTTTAAACAATCTTGTTCAAATACATGGTAAAATGTCCCTCTTCTAAACTAACTGGAATGTTTAAGCACTAGGAATATAGTTTCAAAATAAGTATTCTTGAAAGAATCTTAGAATGACACATATGCAAAATAGTTACAGTAGAATTGTTTCCAAGTAGAGAGCGTGTTGCTCTAATGCTCTGTGAAGACCATTTTAGTGATTGGTGTGGAGGTTTCCTAAAGTAACAGAAATTATTTCTTCTAAATGTTACTGCCCAGTGTAACCACTTAGGGTTGGAAATTTAGTGTTTTCCTTGACTCCTGCATTTCCTTACCCTTCCCCTCCAGTTACCATCGGGCTGTGTGATACTTACCTCTGCAGTGGTACTTGAAATTCTTTCTTCGAATTCCCACTGCTGCAGCCCTAGTCGAGGACCTCATCGTCCCTCGCTCCTGCTATGGAGCTCTCATCTGATCTCTCCGTCCTTCATAGGTCTGCGGTACTATCTTCCCACGAGATTGTGCTTCCCTCCTGAAGGCCTGTCAGTCGTTTCCCCTTCTAAAGTCTTAGCTATTCAAAGATTCACCATAACATGGTGCCCTTTTCAGTTTTATTTGCTACATCCTGTCTTTAGTCCCACCCTTCCTGATAAATGCTTCGTCTTAAACTAACTATTACTTCTACGCTTTGCTTATGTCCTTCCCCTGGAAGTGGTTTTAACTTCCTTTTCCTCGCCTATTGAAATCTTTTTCTTTCGCCAACCGTGTCGGCCTTAATCTCCTTTTTCTGCTATGTAGCCGCAACAAGTTGTGCTTCTATAACTATCATAAAATTTTTGTATCATTTCTGTTTATGTTTGCTCTTGGCACTGGACTACGGAAGAGACTGTGTATTCATTTTTAAATTCCTCCACAGTACTCAACACGGTACTTTCTACACGGTATGCACTATTTCACCACTTGTGGAATGAATGGCAAAATTTAAAACGTAGGTTGTGTTTTTCATCACTTGAAGAGGTCACATCACAGATCATTTTATTCCCTCTAAGGGAATCATGTTACTCTGACTATTACTGATAATAAACGTGTTATTACCTGGTGTTAGAAAGCTTATTACTGGATTTCAAAATTATAGCATTCGTTGATATGGACTCCCAGTCCTTTTCTATCTTTGGGGTCCATTTTGACCTCGACCTTAACTGCTTGACGTTTGAGCAAAGTGTACTATAATTGTGTCTCCTAAAATAAGACTATTTTGGGGCACCTGGGTGGCTCGGTCGGTTAAGCGTCCAACTCTTGATCTCAGCTCGGGTCTTCATCTCAGGGTTGTGAGTTCAAGCCCCGTGTTGGGAGTGGAGCCCACTTAAAATAATAATAATAATAATAATAATAATAATAATAATAATAATAAAGTATTTCACTCGAATCTGATATTTAAAATTTTTCTTAGTGAATGTTTTTGCCTACGTGTGTGATTTAGAATTTTTTTTTTTTATTTCAAATAGATAACGGCCATCACTGGACTATTAAAAAATTGTAGTACTTTTGAAATTTAATTTTGCATGTTTTGAACGTAGGAAGAAAAATGGTGGTTTGTAACTGGACTAGGCTTTTTGTTTTAGAGTGTGGAAGACTTAGAGAAGAATCAGGAAAATTTTCTTACTGGTGAACAGAGTGAACTTAGGAAAGAAATGGCCATGTTGCAAAAACACCTTATGATGGAACATGTAAGTAGTGTAATATTTAAAGGTGAAAACTAAGGATTGATTTAAACATTGAAATAGTCTGTTTGCTGTTATAGGCATAATCCTTATATAAATACTGAACAAGTACATTCTCTCCTTTCATTTAGTAGCAGCAACAAGAGGTGGCAGTTTTTCAGAAGTCTCTTCATTCTCCGTTATTTTGATGACATTTGAAGAAAGGACTAAGTAACCTGATAATTGTGGTCTAACAATTCTAGTTTAAATGATTACATCTTGTTACTCGTTGGCTTGTTTGAGTGCAAGGCCCTCTTTCTGTGTAAACCCAAGTGAGACCTAAACAGTTACGTGAGTAGCCGTAATTCCAAAGTTATATGCGGGAAACGTTCAGACCTTTGGTAGTAATGGTGACTTTTTCTCCCTAACACTGTCAATTAAATTTTAGCAATAAAGATGATTTACATTTAAGTTTGCTTCAGCGAATCTGTACCAGTCCCCAAAGATAGAAAGTACAAGCATAGAGGGTTACGTTGCTCTTTCTGAAAGAAAACAAATAATGAAAGAATACACGCTTTTGCATATACTCATTAAGTTAAAGGACCAATTCTAATGAAAATAAGATTTGAAATACAATCTACTCCACAGAAGTACACAGTTTATTAAAAGCAACTTAAGTTTGTGCCCCAGAATAAATGAAACTGCTAAAAGTCATTAAGACAACTGAATAAGATATGTAAATATCCACTTGTGAGACATGGAGTTGTGAATATGCCATTCCCACCAAAAAAATTAAAATGTCATTTAATTGATTTTGGTCCACTGTTAAATGACACCTGCCCTTAGCATTGATTAAAAGTATTTTATTAACATATACATGTACTTGGTTACCTGTGGTTTAAATATTTCGTGCCTATCTTTAGAGATTAATTACCTAGAAAGTTTTGTTTTGCAAGTTTGATATTCAGTGAGTATATGGAAAGTTGATTGTATGCTCATCTAAAAACGTTAACAGTTAATTCTCACGCGTTGTCTTTTCTGGTGCACTTTTTACATGCAAAACCACATGAAATTCTCAACTGGAAACATTTGATTTCACGAGCATGAAGTTGTTTGAGGAATGAATGGCAAAATTTAAAACGTAGGTTGTGTTTTTCATAACTTGAAGAGGTCACATCACAGATCATTTTATTCCCTCTAAGGGAATCATGTTACTCTGACTATTACTGATAATAAATGTGTTGGTGGGAATGCAAACTGGCGCAGTTTATTATTAGTTTGGAATTATTATTAGTCTGGAATAAATCGGCTAGATGTATTCTCTTTCTAAGTTACTGAAATTCCTTTCATGAATCATTCAGAACAACAACAACAACAACAACAACAACAACAACAACGACAAAAATACTCCCGTTTGGAGGAGAGGACTGTCCTTCTCCTGTTTTTCTGTATGTTTGATATTTTAATTATGGCCGCTAGAGCCCACTCTTCTATTTGTTTTATGGTTTTCCCTGTTTCTAAAGTAAGCCCAAACATACTCTTTTTTTCGAACTTCTAACTTATTTATCTTATGTAGGAAGAAGGGAGTCCTCCGCCATGAGTGAATATTTGACATCAAGGGACAGTTTACTCCTTAAATACCGTATTTTTTTTTTTTTTTGTGAAGGCTTTTCCCCTTAAGCCAAAACATTAAGTCTTAAGTACTACTTCAAACTTTTTTTTTTTTTTTTTCCCCTGGGGTTTCTGTTTAAATTCCAGTTAGTTAACATACAGTGTAATATTAGTTTCAGGTGTAGAGTTTAGTGATTCAACACTTCCATACAACCCCCGGTGCTCATCACTGACAAGTGCCCTCCTTAATGCCCGTCGCCTATTCAACCCATTTCCCCCCGCCCACCTCCCCTGTGGTAACCAACGGTTTGTTCTCTATCGTTAAAAGTCTGTTTCTTGGTTTTCCTCTCTTCCCCACCCCCTCCACGTTCATTTGTTTCTTAAATTCCACATACGAGTGAAATCATATGGTATTTGTCTTTCTCTGACTGACTGATTTCGCTTAGCACAGTACTCTCTAGCTCCATCCACGTTGTTGCAAATGGAAAGATTTCATCATTTTTTATGGCTGAGTAATATTCCAGTGTGTGTGTGTGTGTGTGTGTGTGTGTGTGTGTAAAACGCAACATCCAAAAAACAAATAATCCAATTCAAAGTGGGCAGAGGACATGAATAGACATTTTCCCAAAGAAGACATACAGATGGCCAACAGACACATGAAAAGATGCTCGATATCACTCATCATCAGGGAAATACAAATCAAAACTACAATGAGCTATCACCTCACACCAGTCAGAATGACCAAAATCAACAGCACAGGAAACAACAGGTGTTGGCGAGGATGCGGAGAAAGGGGGCCCCTCCTACACTGTTGGTGGGAATGCAAACTGGCGCAGCCACTCTGGAAAACAGTGTGGAGGTTCCTCAGAAAGTTAAACACAGAACTACCCTGAGACCCAGCGATTGCTCTACGAGGTATTTACCCAAAGGATACAAAGATAGTAATCTGAAGGGATACATGCACCGCGATGTTTGTAGCAGCATTAGCAAAAATAGCCAAATTATGGAAAGAGTCCAGGGGCCCATCAACTGATGAATGGATAAAGAAGTTGTGGTATATTTCACACTTTTAAGGAGACCCTCACTTGAGAAATTTTGCCACCAGGCACAGAGGCAAAATAAGTACGCCAGTGTGTTCTCTGTGTATTTAATTCACATGGGCGTATTTTTTCCTTTTAAGGAGTATAGACTTACTGGCTTTTGTTCAATATGCTTTTCTCCTGCTTAAGATAATTATAGTACATGCTCATCACTCCATTACTTTTCTTACTGTTTCATTGTGCAGCGTAGGGGCTGCAGAACCGTTGGATCAAATTAAAACTCGGGTCGGATGGGGGGATCGATATCTCACCGAATGGCCCTTACTCATAGTGTTACCTGACATCTGCTAATAAGGAATGAAAACCTTTAGCAGAAATTTGCCTACTTCTGTTTACTATCCATAGGAAGATATGTTATCTACAGAATTACTAAACTGCCAGTCAAAACATAAAACAGTAAACGGAGTCTCCAAAATACCATTCACTTTTAGTCCTGTGAGCTACCTATAAAAAAGTAGAACAAATTATTCCTTTATTGCTTCAGATTAATATAATTTGATAAAAATCACTGTGTATTTTACCATTTAAGTGTTTTCCCTTTTATTTTTAGTACTGGATATTAGTTACAACTTGAATTTGAGGTCAAGACGAGTCAATCTCACATCTGATAGGGGAACACTGATTCTCAAACTTCTCAAATCCATGGGTGGGTAGCCTGTTAAAAGTTTCAACATCTGAATGGTATGCTATCAAAGTGGGAATGATAATAACAGTAAGACTAACAAAGAACTCACAGTGTAGTTAAGTTGGGAAGGTGGCCTCCCTGCGCGCCCGGCGGTAAACTCATATCACAGTCTCACGGTTCCCGTGGAGCGCTGACAAAGCTTAACCATTTATCGAGTGATGACGCCAGAGAGGAAACCCGCGCATTGTGTGAGTAGTTTCCAGCCTGGAGTTCCAGGACTAAGGGCTTTATTCACACCATGAATCATCAGTTCAAATGATTTCTTACCACCAACTGTGTGAGGCTTCAGCAAAGACACACTCAAATATTAGGGTGTGAAGATGAGGACGTTTTTCAGAAACACTAGTTGCTGACTTCTGGCAGCTCATTATCGCCAGGAGGATCTTTAGTCCTGTGGGGAGTCCAGGTGACAGAACACTGGCACCCTAAGGGATACAGCAGGTCAGCCTCGTACGGTGACATTGCATCTCTCCCACCGCAGACAGCCTGCCAGACCGTAGGAATCTGGAGCGCACGGCCTAAAGGAGTAACCAGGTCAGGGCTGCGCTTTCCCAGACTTCCACAGAGCCTCATGGTGTTACTCAGAGGTCGTACAGGGCCGTAGAGGTTTGGGCCAACCTTATATACGTGCAGGGTTTTATACCAGTGACCGGCTAACAGATAACAATGGGATTTACCCTACATCTGTTTTACTATGTCAAAGGTCATCTACACGTGGGTTATCGAGTTAATATGTTTTTGCGCAGATATCTAGAGAATGCTTATCCTGCCAACTCTGGAAAAACACACCACCGCCGATTAGGAGGACTGTAACTCTGCCCTGGCGTCTGCTCACAAACACCGTTTTCTGCCTTCTGACTGCAAATATCTGAGCTGTAAAATTGTACAAGGCAGCAGCCCATTACATTTTCATCCATGTGAATCAGGGTTCTCCCAGCACCGCTAATCTAAAACAAATAATGAAATTAATTAGGCATGAAATCTTCTAAATCTAGAACCATCAACCTAAATCTGTGTTTGCTAAAATAGATTTGCTCTTGTGTATGTATAAAACAGTATTTTTTTTTTTTTTTAAATAGGATGATTCTGAGAGTCAGATGAAGCGGTGATGGAGAAACCTGTAGGCACATAATAAGCGCTGAATAGATGTTACCTGTGAGCCGTCGACACCCTCGTTCTTCTTCTTGACCCGGTGGGCGTGTGTGAGTCACTTAGCCGGTATTATGGACTGAGGTTGTCGTGACAGAGTCGTTTGTTCTCTCTGTGAGGTTTCTTCCTATGCAAAGCTTGATTTGATGACAGTGGCCTCTTAAGAGCCAACTTTTTTCGGGGCGCCTGGGTGGCTCAATCGGTGAGGCGTCTGCCTTCGGCTCGGGTCATGATCTCAGGGTCCTGGGATCGAGCCCCACATCGGGCTCCCCGCTCAGCGGGGAGCCTGCTTCTCCCTCTGCCTCTGCTGCTCCCCCCGCTTGTGCTCTCTCTCTCTCTCTCTGTCTCTCTGTCAAACAAATAAATAAAATCTTTAAAAAAAAAAAAAAAAAGAACCAACTTTTTTCAAGTACTGAAGTCAGCAACCAAGCAGAAAATAAAACATTGTATGAGGTTCAAACACGAGAACCTTCACCTCACAGTAGTTTATTAAAAATGCAGACTATCAACTTTTCTTTCCTAATATTGAGTTACAAGTTTTAAGTGTAGAATGTTATACTGGATTTATTTGTTTTAGCATTTAATGTGTGAGATAAATTTTATCCTATAAAAGATAGTTCGACTATTGTATTTCATTTTGTCTTGGGAAAATGAGGTCATTTGCTTGTCTATGGTAATACCTTCAACACATAGTGGGAAAATGTGCACAGTATATAGGATAACCAAATTATAAGATGAAGAAAAAAGGTAAAGAGATGGAATCAGCACAAATATAGTGCAGAGATTTTTTTTTTTTTTTTTTGGAGAAAATCAGCAATGCAGTATTGTTTTTCTGAATTATTTCACAGGTTCTTTAATATAATTTTAAATGCTCATATTTACCGTATAGCCCCACATTGTTTCTCCTCAAAATGGAAATATCACAAAGATGATCACTGGAGCTACCTGAACTTCAGTTACATCTAGTCTAAAGAGGGAGAGCAAACAATAGGTGAGGGTTTATAAATAAAATTCCCGAGTATGGAGGATAGCTACTCCTGTTATTAAGCACCAAAGATGTAGAGATATCTATTGGCTTTTAAAAAAAATTTTTTTTAACCTTAGTTCCAGGATTAAATTATTGTCTGACTTGTAGTATTAAGTGAAGAGTGCTAGAGAGAGCAACATGAGCTCACAGCTTTTGTGAGGTAAACATCAGTAGGTAGAGGGTCCGGGGTCGGGGTCGGGCAAAACCCTTGAGTGGCATGGATCAAACCGCTAATAGCAGTTATCACTGAGGTGACAGAAGACGCTTACTTTCTACTTCATGTACTTCTGTCAAGTTTAAATACTGTTTGTCACCAATCATAAATCACTCTTGTAATCAGGAAAAAATTACAATAATCAAAACCATCTGACTTAAGGCAGTGCTTTAAGCACTCTCAAGTCAATTTCACTGAAAAACTAGAGAAAATTTCAATAGCCTTCCTTATTACGTTACTCATCAGCTTTTGGGTGTCCACAGACAAATCTCCACTAACGTATAAACATGCTTAAGTGTCCGATTAACCAACCTACGTTGGTTCCTCTAATCTCTATCCTCTGAAACTATCACCCCTCCTCCCCTTCCTTTCCTCCATAATAGACAAGCTAACTGGAAAGCAGTCTATGTGCGGAGAAAGGGGAACCCTCTTACACGGTCGGTGGGAGTGCAAACTGGTGCAGCCACTCCGGAAAACAGTATGGAGGTTCCTCAAAAAGTTAAAAATAGAGCTACCCTATGACCCGGCAATGGCACTACTAGGTATTTATCCAAAGGATACAAACATAGTGATTCAAAGGGGGCACATGCACCCCAATGTTTATAGCAGCAATGTCCACCACAGCCAAAATATGGAAAGAGCCCAGATGCCCATCGACTGATGAAGGGATAAAGAAGATGTGGTGTACATATACAATGGAATGTTACTCAGCCATCAAAAAGAATGAAATCTTGCCATTTGCAACGACATGGTTGGAACTCGAGGGTATTACGCTAAGCGAAATAAGTCAGTCAGAGAAAGACAAATACCCTATGATTTCACTCATATGTGGAGTTTAAGAAACAAAACAGATGAACGTAGGGGAAGGGAAGGAAAAATAAAATAAGATGAAAATTGAGAGGGAGGCTGACCATAAGAGACTCTTGACTCTAGGAAACAAACTGAGGGTGGCTGGAGGGGAGGTGGGTGGGTGGGGTGGATAACTGGGTGAAGGGCATTAAGGAGGGCATTTGATGTAATGAGCACTGGGTGTTATATGCAACGGATGAATCACCAAACTCTACCTCCGAAACTAATTAAAAAAAAAAAAAAAAAAAGGAGTCTACATTTGCAATTTACTCCTATCCTCGTATTTGCTTCTTAACACATTCATGTCTGGAGTTTGGCTACATTATTCTTACCAAACCTGTTCAAGGTAAGCATTGACTTTCTCTTTTTGAGGGGGAGAGGAGGGAGAACGGGTGGGTGGGAGGGGCAGAGGGAGAGGGAGAGAATCCCAAGCGGACTCCGCACTGAGTGGGGAGCCCGAGCAAGGTGGGGCTCCATCTCCCGACCCTGAGGTCATGACCTGAGCCAAAATCAGACTCCACCGAGTCAGACTCAACCGACTGAGCCACCCAGACACCCCAAGCATTGACCTTCAGTTGCATTTCACTAATTATCTTGCAAAACTTCTCTGCAATATTTGACATGCTGGTCACTTCCTCTTTTTGAGATGCTTTGCTATGCTTTGATTTAGTCCATGCTCTTCCCTGCTGGAAACTCTTCTCCAGCTCCTTCCTAGACTGCTTCTTCCTCCCTATCTTTAATTTTTCAGAATCCCATCTCTTCTCCTTTTATATTCACTGAACAATTTTATGTATACTGAAGACTACCATCTATATGCTACAAGCTGGTCCTGTACAACAAGTAGTTTGGAAGTAGTGGTCAACAAATGTCTGCGTGAGGGGCTGAACACCATGTTTGTTGCCTGGTGGATTTAATACGGTGCGGGAATTCCCATGCTTTTGAAGGAAAGGAAAATTAACACTGAGTCTGAACAGTCACACGTAGGAGCGCCTCCAACTCTTGATTTCGGCTCAGGTCGTGATCTCACGGTCGTGAGATCGAGCCCCACGTTGGGCTCCACGCTGGGTGTGGAGCCTGCTTAAGATTCTCTCTCTCCCTCTCCCTCTCCCTCTGCCCCACCGCCCCCATAAAATAAAAAAAAATAAGTAGTCACACGTAAAGAACGATATATACTACACAATAATGTTAACATTGGGTTTGACCTTAGAATGATTGGTTGGGATTTTAAAAGGTGAGTTGTAAGCACTGTTTACTCTTCTGAATTACACAAGACCCTTGCTACTTGGAATCGAACATAATAAATAGGACATGACTTATCTCCAGACTAGCATTGATTAGTACAGGGGCAGATTTCAACTGTACATTTATAGAAGTTTTCACTAACTACATCCAGAAAAACACCAACTGATCAGCCTAAAACAATCTCTAGCTAGCGGTTGAAGAATATGGTTAAAAATAGTTATTAAGTAATGTTTTGCGGTTTATGTGATCTAATTCGAGGTAACAGGTTCACATTTGTACTGATATCTACCTACTTTTTTTTTTAAAGATTTTATTTATTTAAGTATCCTGCTTTTTAGTTTTGTTCTGGAATCCATAAGGGTTTCATGAAATTACGAAACAATTTAAAGGGCAAGCTCTTAAAATAAATAAATAATAAATCACGTGACATAGTCGTGCAAGTTGTGTATGTCAAATTGGCGGTTTAACCCTACAGAATACAGAACTATTTCAAATGACTTAAAAATATAGCAATTTTAGGGGTGCCTGGGTGGCTCAGTCGGTTGAGTGTCTGACTTCGGCTCAGGTCATGATCTCGGGGTCACGGGATCTGGCCCCGTGTCAGGCTCCCCGCTCGGTAGGGAGTCTGCTTCTCCCTCTCCCTCTGCTCCTCCCCCTGCTCATGCTCTCTCTGTCTCTCTCCCTCAAATAAATAAATATAATCTTTATATATATATATTGCAATTTTACTGTGTGTATCCAATGGGATATATCTTAAGGATAAAAAAGAACAAGGCATCTTGAGCTACATTAAGAAATCATATTGCTAGTAGTAATATTGCCTTTGTTATTGCAAAATACCATACATACACACGCACACACACACACACACGCACACACACAGAAAGGGGGGTAAGTAATTATATTAATATCATTAGAATTCAGGAATTTCTATATGGTGGTTCACTGAACATAATAAAAAAATTTAAAAAAGAACCCAGGAATTTCAGTTTAAAACAAAAGACACAAATATAGGACCAAATTAATCTTAAACTTGAATGGAAATGGCAGGAACTCATTGAGTATGTGCATGGACTCATTCAGCATGAACTCTGATTGTCAGTATGGACCCTCAAAGAAATGTATTTCCTAGCTCTGTCCACTGCAAAGACCTGGAAGCAATGAACATCATCGGTTGCAACGACGAGAACCTTTAGTGCCCACATTATGATCTCTAGAAGAAACCAGAGGTCCTTGGAGAAATGGCTCGTTTCAGACCCGGGGCAGAATAAGGACACGGTAAGTGTGGAACATCTTGGAGTATCCAAAAGTTAGGATACACGTTGAGGTTATGTCAAAAAGACACCAGAGGCATGCGAAGGGGCTCCCAATGTCCAAATGTCAAACAGTGTGAGCGTCAGAAGGAATGATAACTGCAATGGTTTGAACCACCAATACATTAATACCCATGAGTTCATTGCAATACTGAAAGGGTCCCCAAATGATCCTTGTTCCCTTGAGGAGACCAGAAGACAGCAACCCATCACTCTGAAAGGGAAAGAATAAAGCAATAATTCTGCCTTTCTTGTGTGAATTCTATATCAGGAGAACAAAGTAGTTTGTAGTTATCCTTCATGGGAGAATTCCAGCCAATAAACGCAGCAAGAATAATAAAGTTAGAAGATTACCCTTTTACAACACCTCATGAATGAATGGATCTACATAATAACCCTCAATGGCTGCCAAATCTATTACATGGAGGTTGATATGAGGGCTGAGCATACACTACGGTTCTCCTGGGGGCAAGTCCTGGTTTACATTGGTTGTCCTCTACCACACCCTCCTTCACTCTCAAACTTGTCTCCATTTGGATGATACATTATATCATCACCCTAGTAACAGGGAACTTTGTAAAGAATGAGGAAGACTAATAACACCTGAACCCACAGCTCAATCGTAACATTATAGCGAGAGAGACCCCAGATATTAAGGATCTCCTGATGGGATGTGGAGATTATGCATGTGAAGCACTTGGCACCCTGCCTGAGATAGGCCTGTGTTCAATAGGCAGTAGCTGCAATTATGGTAGAATTTAGATCAATGTAAAAAATGGGCTAAGGCCTTCCCTCTGATAACCATCCATAGTTTTGAGCTTCTCCTGTCATGTATCATTTCCAGACGTTTTTGGGGAGCTACAATTTCTCCTACGCAGCGATGATGTGGGGATAAAAAGAATCAGTAGACATGGGAAGGCAAAGCTGGAAATGAGCCAATGGCGGAAAGTTCTTAAAGATTCAGGCAGAGAAGAGGGGCGCCTGGGTGTCTCAGTCGGTTAAGCGACCGACTCTTGATTTGGGCTCCGGTCGTGAGATCAAGCCCCAAATCGGGCTCTGCACTCAGCGGGGAGTCCCCCTTGAGATTCTCTCTCTCTCTCTCTCCCTGCCCCCACCCCTGCTTGTGTGCTCTCTCTCTCTCTCTCTCTCCCTCCCTCCCTCCGTCTCTCTCTGTCTCCCTCCCTCCCTCCCTCTCTCTCTCTCTCTCTCAAATAAATAAATATATCTTTGGGGTGCCTGGGTGGCACAGTCAGTTAAGCGACCGACTCTAGGTTTCGACTCAGGTTGTGATCTCAGGGTCGTGAGATTGAGCCCTGCATCAGGCTCTGGGCTCAGTGCAGAGTCTGCTTGAGATTCTCTCTCCCTCTCCCCCTGCCCCTCCTGCTCTTTCTCTTGTTCTCTCTCCATCTCTCAAATAAATAAATAAATCTTAAAAAAAAAAAAAAAAAGATTCAGGCAGAGAGGGAGCTACAAGGGCAAGAAGAAAGAGATTAACTTTTCTGCTTGGTGCGCTATTTCCTGGTGTCTCTTCTAAGAAAGAGATGTATATGTATCATCTAGTGTTTTCACCTTGTATTACCAATTGTCACAGTGGAGAGTCTCCTGATCACCTCTTCCTGGTGACTGCTGTGAATGGGCAGCGTCCCTTTTGACACACAGGAAGATTTTCACAGAAAAAGACCCACGGACTTCTTATCACATTATTTCATTATAAAGTCAACTACTACTTACTTAAGCAATGCACACCAATTTGTTCTATACTACTTATGCCCCTTATTTGTGTCATCCCACCGTCTGTTGTAAGCCTAGCATTGCGGGTAAGTCACACCTTTTAGAATGGCCACCACCCCCCCCCCAAAAAAAAACAAGAGAACCGTTGTTGGCAAGGATGTGAGAAAAGGGAACCATTGTGCAACTGTTGGTGGGATTGTAAACTGGTGCAGCCGCCACGGAAAACAATACGGAGGAACCTCAAAAGCTAAACAGGAGAACTACGGTACGATCCAGCAGTTCTGCTTCTGGGTATATACCCAAAAGAAGTGAAAGGACAGAGTCGAACAGATATTTGTGTACCTGTGTTCATATAGCATTATTCACAATAGATAAAAGTGGAAGTAACCTAAGTGTCCATCAACAGATGAATGGGCAAAAAAAAAAAAAAAGTGGCATATACCTACAATGGATCATTATTTGTCCCTTAAAAAGGAAAGAAAAACTGAGACATGCTACAATATGGATGAATCTTGAAGACATCATGCTCAGTGAAATATGCCAGTCACAGAAGGACAAATACCGTATGTATGAGGTATCCAAATTCATAGAGAAAGAGCGTATAGTGGTGGTTCCTGGGGGTTGGGAGGAGGAGGGAATGGGGGATAGGTGTTTAATGGGTACAGAGTTTCAGTTCAGAAAGATGAAAAAGTTTTAGAGATGGATGGCAGTGATGGTTGTACAACAATGGGAAAGTACTTAATGCCACAGAGCTGTATATCTAAACATGGCTTAAAAGGTCAAATTTGTGTTATTTGTATTTTATCGCAATTAAAAGGCAGAGGGGAAACACTGTTGTAAAGATTGACATCCGGATAAAGAAGATGTGGTTCATATATACAATGGAATATTACTTAGCCGTCAGAAAGGATGAACACCTACCACTACCATCGACATGGTTGGAACTGGAGGGTATTATGCTAAGTGAAATAAGTCAACCAGAGAAAGACAATTATCATATGGTTTCACTCATGTGTGGAATATAAGGAATAGTGCAGAGGACAACAGGGGAAGGGAGGGAAAACTGAATGGGAAGAAATCAGAGAGGGAGACAAACCATGAGAGACTCTTGACTCGGGGAAACAAACTGAGGGTTTAGGAGAGGGAGGTGGGTGGGGGGATGGGGTAACTGGGTGATGGGCATTAAGGAGGGCACGTGATGTGATGAACACCGGGTGTTATACTCGACTAATGAATCATTGAACATTATATCAAAACTGATGATGTACTATATGTTGGCTAGTTGAATTTAAATTAAAAAAAAAAAGATGATATCTGGAATATATGAAATGCTTCTACAAAACTGTAAGAAAGTCATCCTACCCATTTGTAGAAAGGTCATGACACCCACATAAGATGATGCCATGGAAAAGGAAATCGAAATGGACAATAAGCATATAAAGGAGCTCAATCTCCTTAGTGGATGGAGAAATGCAAAAAAAAAAAAAAAAAGACCACCACCGCAAGCCCAAATGTAATCCGGTGAGATTATAATGTAATCTGGTGAGAATATGGAGCAGTTAGTACCCAACCGGCTGGTGGGAGTCATAAGCTGGAAACAATTTGGCTATACCGAAAGCTCACCTAGCCTATGACCTAGCAATAGGTCATCAACTCCTCTAAACTCTTGGGCTCCTTTAAACGCCGCAAAACACAATCGCACGTATGCCAGACACTGGAATATTGCTAGCGTCACTGCTCGTAAGGGCTCTCCAGTGGAAGGTATCCACACGTCCACGGACAAGACAACGGATGAACGAATGGAGGAGTGGTTCCACAACGGTGTGTGCTACAACAGGGCAGACGACAGCAGGACGGCTCTGCGGAATAGTCCAGGCGCTGTCAGGGCGCAACGTTGGGTGGAAAAGGAAGCGGCGGAACACTAGGCAGAAGGCGATACAGTTTATTGTACTCCCCGGGCAACACAGCAGGAGGCCAGGACAGTCAAGGATACACACACGGGTCTCTAAGACAAAACAAAAACCAACCAGCCGACCAGCCAACCAACCAGAAAACAAACCCTAGAAAACGGAGGGGGTTGGTTTACGCAGGACACGCAGCAGGATGGCGATTCCTCTGCGAGCGGAAGCGGTGGGTGGGAAGGGCCCCCCCCCCCCCCCGGGAGGAGACTGAGTAGGAACTGTTACAAGTGTCCCACGTCGGGAAGGTGGAGGCTTGAGCACCTACGTGTTCCACACTCCCGTATCCTTTTGTGATTTCCCAGGAAGAGGACCCGTGAAACGTCCTTGAATATGGTAGACCCGGAGCCGCCCAGCCGGGGCCTCGATGCTCGATGCTCGATGCTCGATGCTCGATGCTCGATGGTCGATGGTCGATGCTCGGCACCAGCGCGCCCGGAGGCGCAGTTGGTCCAGGGGGCGTGTCTCGGCCGAGGTCCCGCCTCCCGCATGCGCGCTGCGCCGGCCAATCAGTAACGCTCCCGCCCAGGCGAGGCTGGCGAGCTCCTCTCCGGCGCGAGGCCCTCAGAGGAGCGTCGCGGAGGACGTGGTGTGGAGGTCGCTGTGCAGATGGAGGGATGGAGGGAGGGACAGAGAGACAGAGGATGGGGGTGGGGCATAGGGGACCCTCAGGGAGGCCCAGGCGGCTAGGGGAGGCGGGCCCGGCGGCACTGTGTGGCCATGGGGGTCTCCTCAGACGTGAGGGGGCCAGGGTGTGGGGCAGCGGCGGCTGGGCTGGCCTCTGAGGGGATGTCCCCACGGGGTCGTCGGGGGCTCCGGCAGGACACGACGAGGGCGCCTGGGTGGCTCAGTTGGTTAAGCGGCAGGACACGACGAGGCCCCCGAGGGCGGGGCTGGCAGGGCCCGCGGGGCCGGCAGGGCAGCGGGCGGGTCCGACGGTCCCCGCCCCACTTCCTGGGAGGGTCACAGCTGGTGAGGAGGGTCCGTCTGCGTCTGTCCCTCCTGCCCGGCCACCCGGCAGGACAGTTTGGTCCCCGGAGGTCGTCCTGGGGTCCAGATGGCGTGTCGAGGAGCCGCCCTGGACCTGACGGTCCCCGGACAGGTCCGGACAGGGGCAGAACGGTTTATTCCCCATCCATTCGGAGGGGGACACTTAACGTTAGTCCCGGCCACGGTTGGGCCTCCGGACCAGCACATTGTCCCGCGGGGGGCCTAGGGGTGGGGACGGCCTCTGTCCCAACGTAGGGCGACAGAATGCGGCGGAAGGTCCTGGCACTCAGATGTCCCGGGGCAGGTCGCATGCGCTCGGTCGGAGCCGGGGGGGGGGCGGGGGGCGGGGGGAGGGAGGGGTCCACCGTCCCCATCGTCTTTGTCCCCTCCTGGTCCAACAAGAGACACGAGGGCACGCACTCTCTGATCCGCGCAGAGGACCCTCGCCTGGCATCGCTCACTGACCGTGTCCCCCCATTTCCTTAACGCGTGTCTGTGCTCACAGCGTGCAGGAGAGCTCAGAAGACACCTCCTCGGGATGGCGCCGGCTGGCAGGAAGCGCCTGGGCAGAGCTGCGAAGGCCCCGGTGGAGGCTCAGGGTAGGGCAGCCTATGCCTTTGGGAGACAAGAGGGAAGAGAGCTGAGGGGGCCAGAGGCTGAAGGTACTGCCTATCTGACACCTTTTGCAGATACCGCGCTTGTTGATGGCGCACGCCGGGCAGGTCACCGCTTTGGAGTCCCCAGCGTTGTAAACAGTAAAATCCTCGTGTGTGTGTGTATCTGTCTGTCTCTGTCTCTGTGTGTCTGTTCTGTCTCTCTGTGTGTCTGTGTGTCTGTCTCTGTGTGTCTGTCTGCGTGTGTCTGTCTGCGTGTGTGTGGTGTGTGTGTGTGTGTGTGTGTGTGTGTAAAGCAGTTCCACGTACCGGAGGTTGCCCACTTGATCCTCCTGTCCCAGACCAGGATTACCGAGGCTTAGATAGCAGCTCTTCTGCTCCCCCGCAGTCCTTCTTTCCAAAGTATCTCACACCTGCTGGGTGAGGTACTCTGGCATTAACCTTGAAAGGCTTGTAACACCGTCTCCATCGCATGGTCCTGGTCGCCGATCTAGTTTCATCTGGCCTTGCACATGCAGGCTTCCTTTCCTGGGTCTGCCTTAGAAAACTTTTGTTTGCGAGACGGAGGCCTAAAAAACTCCACGGTGAAGGTATTGCTCCCTGAAAACTGATCAAAATGCCGTACTTCATTTTATTGTTTTAGATTTCAATGCAATGAGCCAACGTGTAGTACATCATTCGTTTGTGGCAGAATGTTCAGTGATTCCTTAGTTGCGTATAACACCCGGTGCTCACCACATCACGTGCCCTCCTTGGTGCCCACCACCACACTTCATTTTAAAATGTTTTCCGCTTCTATTTCAACGCAGGAAACAGTCCACTGACTGAATACTACGGGGGAAGAAGTCCTCCAGCAGGAACATTTCTGGCAGATGTGGGGTAACGCGTTTAAAGTAATTTTCCCTTGACCCGTAAGGTACTTTAAGAAAAATAAAGGTTGGCTCAGGTAACAAGTATGTGAAGTGTGTGAAGCCCTTGGCATGACATATTTCACCCAAAACATGCGTGCTGTTTTAGGTACCCTTAATTAAATACCTGATGTCATTTCTTTACAGGAATGAATTGCAGAACATGTTGGAAAGATTTGAAGGTATGATTTAGGAGCTATTTCAGCGAAAGTAAGTTGTTTTGAGCCATAGAACACATATTAACGAGAGATGTTAATCAGTGGGCTACCACACTGTTATTTAATGCCTTGTTCTCAGATACAGGATTTTCCTTAAGTATTTAGCGTGATTTGGCTTCATAGATTTCCTTAGTTCCCCTTTTTACTGTGGATGTGCAGAGACCGGGGCTGCCAGTGGTGAGGTAAGAGTGATGCTTTTATTTTATACGTGGGTACATTTGATGGACTGTGGGGATATTAGGAGAATTGGCACGAAATAATCTGTCTTCCACTTCGTGTCCCAGAGTGAGTGATACATCGGTTTTTAATATCAATTTTTAATTTTCTCATTGTAGTTATTTTCCTTGACTTTTCTATTTATTTTCTTTGGTACAGAGGTTTAAATTGAAGCCTGTAAAATAAGTCTTTGTCATGATGCTTATACACTAATAGACCGTGCAGTGGAAAACTAAAGACCACTTTGCCAGCATGCTAGCAACGTGTGATCAGAACCAATAAACCTAAAAGTTTTCAGCTGTTCTGTCAGATGTCACTTAAACATTAACCGGGTTACAGGGCAGGACTCTTAGTATAAAAGAGTCTGAGTCGATTTTTGAGTCCTCTATATGGATCAGTCATACAAGCAGGTACGTCTTGAAAGCTTTGCTCTGTTCGGTGGTGTCAGGGTTCTCGGTGTGTGAGCTGTCTCATACATTGATTATTCTACGTGGCAAACTGGATATATAAAGTGGTTGTGTAACAGTGCGCCTTTTCCCGGTCCCTGGAAAACAGCTATTGATGGCCGATGCAGAACACGCAGTCAAATGCTTAGGAAAGCGTTTTCTGAAATATTAAAAATTTTACTAATTGCAAAGGTGCTTTTTAAAAAGGCTGTAAGAAAAACTCCATTTGTTTACTAAGAAACGTATTTAGGAAGTGTTTTTGAATAAATTCTTTTATTTCCTTAAACTCTCCACGGTCTTTTAACTCAAATATACTTAAAATCCTCATTGACTAAATTAACACACACACACACACACACACACACACACACACACACCCCTTTCTTCTCTTTTCATTTATTTATTTGTATCCCTTTTGGACACTTTTAAAACAGAATGATAAAGTGTGTTTTATATATCGACTTTTAACAAGAATCCATCTCAATGAGTCCTTTGATTTGGAGGATATTTTATAAATTTATTAAAGACCAGCCCGTACAACGGTCTTTTCATGAGAAAATTAAAAGACTGTCATTGAGGAAACCCCCCCCCCCATTTTTATTTCACACATTTTGGGAGATAGTAACTTTTGTTTATTAGCTCTTTTTCCAGGATAAGTTAAATAAAAGGTGTGTGCAGGCAAAAACAAACAAACAAACAAATTAGAATTCAGATATCAGTAACTGAAAGATTTCACAGGTGAAAAAAAAGAAGCGAATAATCTTGATTTCTGATGTGAGGCCTTTTTAAAAAATGCTAGTTTTCTTTCCAGTGCTGCTGAACCAATATTGCCTATGTTGTCTTGAGTAAGCTGCAAAAGAGGATTTTCAGCATTAAATGTCAATAAGTGTATGCTTAATATAGGTGACATTAGAAACCTTTTTCATGAAAAGAGGAAAAGATGCATGATGGATACCAGAGCTTCTGTCAAAAACATTAACCAGAAAATTGAGCGTGTTTGGAAAGCCCAGGAAGAGCAAAGGTAACGTTGTTGGTTTTTGGAGCCAGAAGCTGTGTGCAATTTCTTAGTATTTGTGGTTACAGATTAATTCAAAATAATGCTGTCGTCCTCTATCCGTCGGAGTCTCTATTGAAAAATACGTTTGGCTTGATTTGTATCTCAGCAAATAGTTCCTTTAGTCCTGTAAGTTCACACCTTAATTGAAAAGAGATGTATTATCTAGAGGTCAATAAAGATAACCCCTTTTTTCTCCTTTCAAATTGTAATTGAGCTTTCTTAGTATAAGAAAAAATTATATTCGTTCTTGGAGTATGCGAGCTGAGTAAGAGGCAAACGTCTTACGACAGTTAGCTGTATTCAATTATGCAGAAAAGATTAATCTTATATTTGAATATTTTTGAAATGTATCCCTATTGGGTTCACTGTTCTTTTGTACAAAATCTTTATTGTGCCACAGTGGGTAAAAAGTGAAATATTACTGTTTGGGAGAGTTACGTTATATAAGTGAATACGATACCCTCATTGAACCTATTTATCATTCCACGACCTATGTGTTATTCAGCAAATGGATGAAAATGAAAAAATAAAAACAAAACCCCTTGTAGATAAAATGCATTTTTTTTTGGGAAAATTTATAATGCAATAAATCTCCCTTAGTTTTCAAGAGTGAAGGCATTCGGGAGAGCATCCCTCTTAAGACGGTTAGCGGTGAGTGACAGTTAGCAGTGAGAGGAAGCCATCCGCTTTATTTTGCTGTTTTCCATCAGAAATTTTCAGCTGTGATCATCCCCTTCTCCCTTTATAGGACATTTACGTGCAGTCAATTTGGTTTTGAATGGGTTTGCTTTTCTCTTAACAATATAAAGTATGACCCTATTCATTATTATGTCTTACAGGCAGAAGCTTTATCACGAATACTGTCAGCAGTTTCTAACTTTGCTTCGAGAGTGGAATATAGATGTGCAGAGAGCCAAGGAAGAAGAAGAAAAACTAGCTGTTGGTATCAGGCTTAGCTTTATAATTAATCTATTGTAACCGAGTCTCAAGTAGGAACGGTGAGCCTGGCCGCACCTCAGACCTGTAGATTTGAGCCAGAGTCCTGTTTCCATTGCTGGCTACGTGTGTGGGCCCCGATCTCAGAAAAATCAGAGAGGCACAGGCCCACACCCTACTCACAAGAGCCCTTGGTCTTTACTTCCTCTCTTGGTTGGGATTCCTGCAGTTCCAAGGGACAGGCGTTGGCCAAAGTGCAAAAGAGGGATGCCCTGGTTTATCTGAAGAAGTCAAAGGGAGTTTTGCGCCAGGTACAGCTGAATGAGTCCGGGTACCAGGTGCTCAGGCAGTGCCGTCTGGGCTCTGTCTCCATCTCCTAGTAGGCCCTCTCCACGGGGTCAGCGTGATAGCACCTTACAATCCTAGATTCACTACCGGGTTAGTGACCCCAGTGTACGGAGATAACCTTTCTCCATAGGTCCGGCAGAAAAGTCCCCTGGGCTGCTATCAACAATCTAGTTTCAATCGTTTGCTCATTCCTGAACGAGTCATTGAGTTCAGGGCATGGTTCGCCCTTAACGGACAGGCCTGTATCACATTTAGGAGTAAGGATGGTGGAGGAGATGTTGCTTTTTGAGGGCAGAGCGGGAGGCCTGGGACTGTTTCCTGAGAGTGGGCCAGTGAACGGACAAGGGAAATATCATTGCCAAGCAACGTTCCGGTCCAATGCGGCTTGGTGTCGTAGCAATCCCAAATTTATATGAGACTAGTACTCATGGTCGTGGTTGTGTCTGAGCCGCCGGAGAGCTGGATTTTCCAGGGTTGGCCTGAGGTTAGCCGTGCACCTCGACAGAGTGAGAAGGGGGCGAAGTATATAAACAAGGGTGTAGGTATAACCATTGGCCACGGATTTAGCTGGAAAGGGGGAAAATGAGGACAGAGGGTGGAGACAGGGGACGATGAAAACTGTTCCATTCAGTGGATGTCGGATCCCGCTAGGGTACTGAGCTGTAGTATGAAAGGGAGCGAGCCACAAACGCAGGGACGTAGAGGTGGAATGTTGGGGAAAGTGGACAGACAGTGTGGTACAGGGGTCAGGAGCCCGGACGCTGGGACGATAATGTTTGGGATCCAGTTCTGATTTCCTAATTGCTAGCTGTGAAACCGTGGACAAATTGCTTTTCTCTGAGCCTCAGTTTCCTCACCTATGAGAGGGAGTATAAGGAGAGTACTTATAGGTTTTTTGTCTTTGTTTTTGTTTTTAGGATTTACATGAGCTCCTCTGTAATAAGCTTATTTGAAATGGTTCAGAACAGTATCTGTACCGAGTTCCTCTATAAGTCTTTGCTATTAGTAACGTCATGTAAATGTTTCAGTTATCGGGCTGACAAAATCTAAGGTATGACTCTGAAAGTGAGTGGCTAAGTAGGGATAGAACAAGATCACTGGTGGAGGAACAGGAAGATCATGGAAGGATTATTGGAAGGATCATGTGTGTGGATTTTGAAATCAACAAGAATAAGATATATGTTTTGAATATTGCTAAGAAAGGAAATTTCCTACTTAGTGACCAGCAGACAAGACCACCGTGGTGTTTTTGTATGTTACTGGTAAACACAAACGATGTAAACTAGGTCACGATATTTGATAAAAGAGAAGATACTAAAAAAATATTTACTTAAAAACGATTCAAGTTCAATCTAGATTTTTTTGTTGTTGTTAAATTTTAGATTTTACCCAAATGGTCATCACAGCTTTTTTTTTTTTTTTTCTTTTATATTTGTAGAATATACTTCAACAGCAACAAGAGGTTTTGCAACACTCTAGAACGGTTCAGAGCCAGAGAATGCAAGCAATTAAAGGGTTGTATGAGCAATTCTTGGAGGTCCGTTGAATTTGGTAACACAGTGTATTCTCATAAAATGTAATCTGTATATGGAAGTAGAAAATAATTGTTTTTCCTTCTCAATACATGTTAAAAACATTTTGGTTATGCCTCTAAAATCAATTAAAATTAATTGGGCATTTTCCACTTTGAATTCATTGTTCTGATTTAACATAAATGCTAAACGTACTTCTACTTTTCAGATTCATTCACGGTTTTGTGGGTGTTACTCAAAACAGGGACTGGTAGATTGGGAATTTTACCAAGAAATATGCATATCGTGCATGAAACTGATCCTTTATTAACAATTTAATCATGGTTCTTTGTTCCAGAGTCCGCCTTTCTTAGGAGAGCAGTGATGAATACATAGTTTGAAAGTAGGAAGTCTTGAAATCATTTCTCGATGTCATTTACTTTTCTTTGTGCTGCCAGTGTTTCTTAAACAGCAAGTAGCCAATTTTATTCTCAATTGCATTTTATAAGTCTTTTATGGCATATTTGCTTTCAGAATTATTAAAGTGACTAAAAGCGGCTTTACATGCCAACTTACAATTGCGAGAGACAGCACAGATATATAGGAGAATGAAAAAAGCCAGAGTAAGCCCATAAGCTTGTGAACTGACGTTACCTTCAGTCGTATTTCCACGTTAGCGAATCATCCTCAGTGACACGGACCTCTTCTTCACACAGCTATATACTCGTTTGGGAGTGGATGGAATCCTGTACATTCCCCTTCTGTTTTTGGTCAGGGTGCTGTTGTCGTTGTTGTTTTTAATGTCCTAAGAACACTTAACATGAGCCCTCCCTACCCTCTTTTGCTCTTTTGCATGGGGACATAAAGTTTTCCCAGCTTCCTTCGTTGAAGACACTATCTTTTCCCCATTTTGTATCCTTGGCCCCCTCATCGAAAATCAGTTGACTGGGGGCGCCTGGGTGGCTCAGCCGTTAAGGGTCTGCCTTCGGCTCAGGTCATGATCCCAGGGTCCTGGGATCGAGCCCCGCCATCAGGCTCCCTGCTCGGCGGGAAGCCTGCTTCTCCCTCTGCCACTCCCCCCTGCTTGTGTTCCTGCTCTCGCTCTCGCTAACTCTCTCTCTCTGTCAAATAAATACATAAAATCTTTAAAGAAAAAAAAAAATCAGTTGACTGTATACGTGGAAGTTTATTTCCGGGCTCACTGTTCTGTTCCATTGGTCTATACATCTGTCTTTATGCTAGAACCATACTGTTTTTATTACGGTGGCTCTGTAATATAGTTTTCAAATCAGGAAGTGTGATGGCTCCAGCTTGTTGTTGCTGTTCTTGCTTGGAATCGCTTTGGCCATTCACAGTCTTTTGTGGATCCACATGAATTGTAGGATTGCTTTGTAGAGGCATTTCTGTAGAAAAATAGCATCGGGGTTTTGGTGGGGATAACATTGAATCTGTAGGTCGCTTTGTGTGGTATGGGCCTTTTAACAATATTAAGTCTTCCAACCCATGAGCATGGGATAATTTTTCCATTTATGTATGTTGTCTTTAATTTCATCAGTGCTTTGTAGTTTTTCAGCGTACAGGGCTTTCACCTCCTTGGTTAATTTTTTTTTCCTAAGTATTTTACTCTTTTTGACGCTATTGTAAATGGGATTGTTTTCTTGATTTCACTTTTGGGTGACTCATTGTTAGTGTGTAGAAATACAACTGACATTTGCATGTTGATTTTATCACTTGCAACTTTGCTGAATTCATTTATTAGTTTGAACAGGGATTTTTGCGTGTGTGGAGTCTTTGGGGTTTTCTACATATGAGATCACGCTGTCTGCGAACAGAGACAATTTTGCTTCTTCCTTTCCAGGTTGGATGTCTTCTATTTCCTTTTATTGCCGAATTGTTCCAGCTAGGACTTCTGGTACTATGTTGAGTAGGAGTTGTGAGGTTGGGCAAACTTGTCTTATTCCTGATCTTAGAGGAAAAGCTTTCAGTTTTTCACCACTGAGTATGTTAGCTGTGGCCTTGTCGTATGTGTCTACAGTACCTGGTTTGTGGAGAGTTTTTATCATGAGAGAGTGTTGAATTTTGTCAAATACTTTTTCTGCAGCCTTTGAGATGATCATGTGATTTGTTCTTTAAACAATCTTGTTCAAATACATGGTAAAATGTCCCTCTTCTAAACTAACTGGAATGTTTAAGCACTAGGAATATAGTTTCAAAATAAGTATTCTTGAAAGAATCTTAGAATGACACATATGCAAAATAGTTACAGTAGAATTGTTTCCAAGTAGAGAGCGTGTTGCTCTAATGCTCTGTGAAGACCATTTTAGTGATTGGTGTGGAGGTTTCCTAAAGTAACAGAAATTATTTCTTCTAAATGTTACTGCCCAGTGTAACCACTTAGGGTTGGAAATTTAGTGTTTTCCTTGACTCCTGCATTTCCTTACCCTTCCCCTCCAGTTACCATCGGGCTGTGTGATACTTACCTCTGCAGTGGTACTTGAAATTCTTTCTTCGAATTCCCACTGCTGCAGCCCTAGTCGAGGACCTCATCGTCCCTCGCTCCTGCTATGGAGCTCTCATCTGATCTCTCCGTCCTTCATAGGTCTGCGGTACTATCTTCCCACGAGATTGTGCTTCCCTCCTGAAGGCCTGTCAGTCGTTTCCCCTTCTAAAGTCTTAGCTATTCAAAGATTCACCATAACATGGTGCCCTTTTCAGTTTTATTTGCTACATCCTGTCTTTAGTCCCACCCTTCCTGATAAATGCTTCGTCTTAAACTAACTATTACTTCTACGCTTTGCTTATGTCCTTCCCCTGGAAGTGGTTTTAACTTCCTTTTCCTCGCCTATTGAAATCTTTTTCTTTCGCCAACCGTGTCGGCCTTAATCTCCTTTTTCTGCTATGTAGCCGCAACAAGTTGTGCTTCTATAACTATCATAAAATTTTTGTATCATTTCTGTTTATGTTTGCTCTTGGCACTGGACTACGGAAGAGACTGTGTATTCATTTTTAAATTCCTCCACAGTACTCAACACGGTACTTTCTACACGGTATGCACTATTTCACCACTTGTGGAATGAATGGCAAAATTTAAAACGTAGGTTGTGTTTTTCATCACTTGAAGAGGTCACATCACAGATCATTTTATTCCCTCTAAGGGAATCATGTTACTCTGACTATTACTGATAATAAACGTGTTATTACCTGGTGTTAGAAAGCTTATTACTGGATTTCAAAATTATAGCATTCGTTGATATGGACTCCCAGTCCTTTTCTATCTTTGGGGTCCATTTTGACCTCGACCTTAACTGCTTGACGTTTGAGCAAAGTGTACTATAATTGTGTCTCCTAAAATAAGACTATTTTGGGGCACCTGGGTGGCTCGGTCGGTTAAGCGTCCAACTCTTGATCTCAGCTCGGGTCTTCATCTCAGGGTTGTGAGTTCAAGCCCCGTGTTGGGAGTGGAGCCCACTTAAAATAATAATAATAATAATAATAATAATAATAATAATAATAAAGTATTTCACTCGAATCTGATATTTAAAATTTTTCTTAGTGAATGTTTTTGCCTACGTGTGTGATTTAGAATTTTTTTTTTTTATTTCAAATAGATAACGGCCATCACTGGACTATTAAAAAATTGTAGTACTTTTGAAATTTAATTTTGCATGTTTTGAACGTAGGAAGAAAAATGGTGGTTTGTAACTGGACTAGGCTTTTTGTTTTAGAGTGTGGAAGACTTAGAGAAGAATCAGGAAAATTTTCTTACTGGTGAACAGAGTGAACTTAGGAAAGAAATGGCCATGTTGCAAAAACACCTTATGATGGAACATGTAAGTAGTGTAATATTTAAAGGTGAAAACTAAGGATTGATTTAAACATTGAAATAGTCTGTTTGCTGTTATAGGCATAATCCTTATATAAATACTGAACAAGTACATTCTCTCCTTTCATTTAGTAGCAGCAACAAGAGGTGGCAGTTTTTCAGAAGTCTCTTCATTCTCCGTTATTTTGATGACATTTGAAGAAAGGACTAAGTAACCTGATAATTGTGGTCTAACAATTCTAGTTTAAATGATTACATCTTGTTACTCGTTGGCTTGTTTGAGTGCAAGGCCCTCTTTCTGTGTAAACCCAAGTGAGACCTAAACAGTTACGTGAGTAGCCGTAATTCCAAAGTTATATGCGGGAAACGTTCAGACCTTTGGTAGTAATGGTGACTTTTTCTCCCTAACACTGTCAATTAAATTTTAGCAATAAAGATGATTTACATTTAAGTTTGCTTCAGCGAATCTGTACCAGTCCCCAAAGATAGAAAGTACAAGCATAGAGGGTTACGTTGCTCTTTCTGAAAGAAAACAAATAATGAAAGAATACACGCTTTTGCATATACTCATTAAGTTAAAGGACCAATTCTAATGAAAATAAGATTTGAAATACAATCTACTCCACAGAAGTACACAGTTTATTAAAAGCAACTTAAGTTTGTGCCCCAGAATAAATGAAACTGCTAAAAGTCATTAAGACAACTGAATAAGATATGTAAATATCCACTTGTGAGACATGGAGTTGTGAATATGCCATTCCCACCAAAAAAATTAAAATGTCATTTAATTGATTTTGGTCCACTGTTAAATGACACCTGCCCTTAGCATTGATTAAAAGTATTTTATTAACATATACATGTACTTGGTTACCTGTGGTTTAAATATTTCGTGCCTATCTTTAGAGATTAATTACCTAGAAAGTTTTGTTTTGCAAGTTTGATATTCAGTGAGTATATGGAAAGTTGATTGTATGCTCATCTAAAAACGTTAACAGTTAATTCTCACGCGTTGTCTTTTCTGGTGCACTTTTTACATGCAAAACCACATGAAATTCTCAACTGGAAACATTTGATTTCACGAGCATGAAGTTGTTTGAGGAATGAATGGCAAAATTTAAAACGTAGGTTGTGTTTTTCATAACTTGAAGAGGTCACATCACAGATCATTTTATTCCCTCTAAGGGAATCATGTTACTCTGACTATTACTGATAATAAATGTGTTGGTGGGAATGCAAACTGGCGCAGTTTATTATTAGTTTGGAATTATTATTAGTCTGGAATAAATCGGCTAGATGTATTCTCTTTCTAAGTTACTGAAATTCCTTTCATGAATCATTCAGAACAACAACAACAACAACAACAACAACAACAACAACAACGACAAAAATACTCCCGTTTGGAGGAGAGGACTGTCCTTCTCCTGTTTTTCTGTATGTTTGATATTTTAATTATGGCCGCTAGAGCCCACTCTTCTATTTGTTTTATGGTTTTCCCTGTTTCTAAAGTAAGCCCAAACATACTCTTTTTTTCGAACTTCTAACTTATTTATCTTATGTAGGAAGAAGGGAGTCCTCCGCCATGAGTGAATATTTGACATCAAGGGACAGTTTACTCCTTAAATACCGTATTTTTTTTTTTTTTTGTGAAGGCTTTTCCCCTTAAGCCAAAACATTAAGTCTTAAGTACTACTTCAAACTTTTTTTTTTTTTTCCCCTGGGGTTTCTGTTTAAATTCCAGTTAGTTAACATACAGTGTAATATTAGTTTCAGGTGTAGAGTTTAGTGATTCAACACTTCCATACAACCCCCGGTGCTCATCACTGACAAGTGCCCTCCTTAATGCCCGTCGCCTATTCAACCCATTTCCCCCCGCCCACCTCCCCTGTGGTAACCAACGGTTTGTTCTCTATCGTTAAAAGTCTGTTTCTTGGTTTTCCTCTCTTCCCCACCCCCTCCACGTTCATTTGTTTCTTAAATTCCACATACGAGTGAAATCATATGGTATTTGTCTTTCTCTGACTGACTGATTTCGCTTAGCACAGTACTCTCTAGCTCCATCCACGTTGTTGCAAATGGAAAGATTTCATCATTTTTTATGGCTGAGTAATATTCCAGTGTGTGTGTGTGTGTGTGTGTGTGTGTGTGTGTGTGTGTGTAAAACGCAACATCCAAAAAACAAATAATCCAATTCAAAGTGGGCAGAGGACATGAATAGACATTTTCCCAAAGAAGACATACAGATGGCCAACAGACACATGAAAAGATGCTCGATATCACTCATCATCAGGGAAATACAAATCAAAACTACAATGAGCTATCACCTCACACCAGTCAGAATGACCAAAATCAACAGCACAGGAAACAACAGGTGTTGGCGAGGATGCGGAGAAAGGGGGCCCCTCCTACACTGTTGGTGGGAATGCAAACTGGCGCAGCCACTCTGGAAAACAGTGTGGAGGTTCCTCAGAAAGTTAAACACAGAACTACCCTGAGACCCAGCGATTGCTCTACGAGGTATTTACCCAAAGGATACAAAGATAGTAATCTGAAGGGATACATGCACCGCGATGTTTGTAGCAGCATTAGCAAAAATAGCCAAATTATGGAAAGAGTCCAGGGGCCCATCAACTGATGAATGGATAAAGAAGTTGTGGTATATTTCACACTTTTAAGGAGACCCTCACTTGAGAAATTTTGCCACCAGGCACAGAGGCAAAATAAGTACGCCAGTGTGTTCTCTGTGTATTTAATTCACATGGGCGTATTTTTTCCTTTTAAGGAGTATAGACTTACTGGCTTTTGTTCAATATGCTTTTCTCCTGCTTAAGATAATTATAGTACATGCTCATCACTCCATTACTTTTCTTACTGTTTCATTATGCAGCGTAGGGGCTGCAGAACCGTTGGATCAAATTAAAACTCGGGTCGGATGGGGGGATCGATATCTCACCGAATGGCCCTTACTCATAGTGTTACCTGACATCTGCTAATAAGGAATGAAAACCTTTAGCAGAAATTTGCCTACTTCTGTTTACTATCCATAGGAAGATATGTTATCTACAGAATTACTAAACTGCCAGTCAAAACATAAAACAGTAAACGGAGTCTCCAAAATACCATTCACTTTTAGTCCTGTGAGCTACCTATAAAAAAGTAGAACAAATTATTCCTTTATTGCTTCAGATTAATATAATTTGATAAAAATCACTGTGTATTTTACCATTTAAGTGTTTTCCCTTTTATTTTTAGTACTGGATATTAGTTACAACTTGAATTTGAGGTCAAGACGAGTCAATCTCACATCTGATAGGGGAACACTGATTCTCAAACTTCTCAAATCCATGGGTGGGTAGCCTGTTAAAAGTTTCAACATCTGAATGGTATGCTATCAAAGTGGGAATGATAATAACAGTAAGACTAACAAAGAACTCACAGTGTAGTTAAGTTGGGAAGGTGGCCTCCCTGCGCGCCCGGCGGTAAACTCATATCACAGTCTCACGGTTCCCGTGGAGCGCTGACAAAGCTTAACCATTTATCGAGTGATGACGCCAGAGAGGAAACCCGCGCATTGTGTGAGTAGTTTCCAGCCTGGAGTTCCAGGACTAAGGGCTTTATTCACACCATGAATCATCAGTTCAAATGATTTCTTACCACCAACTGTGTGAGGCTTCAGCAAAGACACACTCAAATATTAGGGTGTGAAGATGAGGACGTTTTTCAGAAACACTAGTTGCTGACTTCTGGCAGCTCATTATCGCCAGGAGGATCTTTAGTCCTGTGGGGAGTCCAGGTGACAGAACACTGGCACCCTAAGGGATACAGCAGGTCAGCCTCGTACGGTGACATTGCATCTCTCCCACCGCAGACAGCCTGCCAGACCGTAGGAATCTGGAGCGCACGGCCTAAAGGAGTAACCAGGTCAGGGCTGCGCTTTCCCAGACTTCCACAGAGCCTCATGGTGTTACTCAGAGGTCGTACAGGGCCGTAGAGGTTTGGGCCAACCTTATATACGTGCAGGGTTTTATACCAGTGACCGGCTAACAGATAACAATGGGATTTACCCTACATCTGTTTTACTATGTCAAAGGTCATCTACACGTGGGTTATCGAGTTAATATGTTTTTGCGCAGATATCTAGAGAATGCTTATCCTGCCAACTCTGGAAAAACACACCACCGCCGATTAGGAGGACTGTAACTCTGCCCTGGCGTCTGCTCACAAACACCGTTTTCTGCCTTCTGACTGCAAATATCTGAGCTGTAAAATTGTACAAGGCAGCAGCCCATTACATTTTCATCCATGTGAATCAGGGTTCTCCCAGCACCGCTAATCTAAAACAAATAATGAAATTAATTAGGCATGAAATCTTCTAAATCTAGAACCATCAACCTAAATCTGTGTTTGCTAAAATAGATTTGCTCTTGTGTATGTATAAAACAGTATTTTTTTTTTTTTTTAAATAGGATGATTCTGAGAGTCAGATGAAGCGGTGATGGAGAAACCTGTAGGCACATAATAAGCGCTGAATAGATGTTACCTGTGAGCCGTCGACACCCTCGTTCTTCTTCTTGACCCGGTGGGCGTGTGTGAGTCACTTAGCCGGTATTATGGACTGAGGTTGTCGTGACAGAGTCGTTTGTTCTCTCTGTGAGGTTTCTTCCTATGCAAAGCTTGATTTGATGACAGTGGCCTCTTAAGAGCCAACTTTTTTCGGGGCGCCTGGGTGGCTCAATCGGTGAGGCGTCTGCCTTCGGCTCGGGTCATGATCTCAGGGTCCTGGGATCGAGCCCCACATCGGGCTCCCCGCTCAGCGGGGAGCCTGCTTCTCCCTCTGCCTCTGCTGCTCCCCCCGCTTGTGCTCTCTCTCTCTCTCTCTGTCTCTCTGTCAAACAAATAAATAAAATCTTTAAAAAAAAAAAAAAAAAGAACCAACTTTTTTCAAGTACTGAAGTCAGCAACCAAGCAGAAAATAAAACATTGTATGAGGTTCAAACACGAGAACCTTCACCTCACAGTAGTTTATTAAAAATGCAGACTATCAACTTTTCTTTCCTAATATTGAGTTACAAGTTTTAAGTGTAGAATGTTATACTGGATTTATTTGTTTTAGCATTTAATGTGTGAGATAAATTTTATCCTATAAAAGATAGTTCGACTATTGTATTTCATTTTGTCTTGGGAAAATGAGGTCATTTGCTTGTCTATGGTAATACCTTCAACACATAGTGGGAAAATGTGCACAGTATATAGGATAACCAAATTATAAGATGAAGAAAAAAGGTAAAGAGATGGAATCAGCACAAATATAGTGCAGAGATTTTTTTTTTTTTTTTTTGGAGAAAATCAGCAATGCAGTATTGTTTTTCTGAATTATTTCACAGGTTCTTTAATATAATTTTAAATGCTCATATTTACCGTATAGCCCCACATTGTTTCTCCTCAAAATGGAAATATCACAAAGATGATCACTGGAGCTACCTGAACTTCAGTTACATCTAGTCTAAAGAGGGAGAGCAAACAATAGGTGAGGGTTTATAAATAAAATTCCCGAGTATGGAGGATAGCTACTCCTGTTATTAAGCACCAAAGATGTAGAGATATCTATTGGCTTTTAAAAAAAATTTTTTTTAACCTTAGTTCCAGGATTAAATTATTGTCTGACTTGTAGTATTAAGTGAAGAGTGCTAGAGAGAGCAACATGAGCTCACAGCTTTTGTGAGGTAAACATCAGTAGGTAGAGGGTCCGGGGTCGGGGTCGGGCAAAACCCTTGAGTGGCATGGATCAAACCGCTAATAGCAGTTATCACTGAGGTGACAGAAGACGCTTACTTTCTACTTCATGTACTTCTGTCAAGTTTAAATACTGTTTGTCACCAATCATAAATCACTCTTGTAATCAGGAAAAAATTACAATAATCAAAACCATCTGACTTAAGGCAGTGCTTTAAGCACTCTCAAGTCAATTTCACTGAAAAACTAGAGAAAATTTCAATAGCCTTCCTTATTACGTTACTCATCAGCTTTTGGGTGTCCACAGACAAATCTCCACTAACGTATAAACATGCTTAAGTGTCCGATTAACCAACCTACGTTGGTTCCTCTAATCTCTATCCTCTGAAACTATCACCCCTCCTCCCCTTCCTTTCCTCCATAATAGACAAGCTAACTGGAAAGCAGTCTATGTGCGGAGAAAGGGGAACCCTCTTACACGGTCGGTGGGAGTGCAAACTGGTGCAGCCACTCCGGAAAACAGTATGGAGGTTCCTCAAAAAGTTAAAAATAGAGCTACCCTATGACCCGGCAATGGCACTACTAGGTATTTATCCAAAGGATACAAACATAGTGATTCAAAGGGGGCACATGCACCCCAATGTTTATAGCAGCAATGTCCACCACAGCCAAAATATGGAAAGAGCCCAGATGCCCATCGACTGATGAAGGGATAAAGAAGATGTGGTGTACATATACAATGGAATGTTACTCAGCTATCAAAAAGAATGAAATCTTGCCATTTGCAACGACATGGTTGGAACTCGAGGGTATTACGCTAAGCGAAATAAGTCAGTCAGAGAAAGACAAATACCCTATGATTTCACTCATATGTGGAGTTTAAGAAACAAAACAGATGAACGTAGGGGAAGGGAAGGAAAAATAAAATAAGATGAAAATTGAGAGGGAGGCTAACCATAAGAGACTCTTGACTCTAGGAAACAAACTGAGGGTGGCTGGAGGGGAGGTGGGTGGGTGGGGTGGATAACTGGGTGAAGGGCATTAAGGAGGGCACTTGATGTAATGAGCACTGGGTGTTATATGCAACGGATGAATCACCAAACTCTACCTCCGAAACTAATTAAAAAAAAAAAAAAAAAAGGAGTCTACATTTGCAATTTACTCCTATCCTCGTATTTGCTTCTTAACACATTCATGTCTGGAGTTTGGCTACATTATTCTTACCAAACCTGTTCAAGGTAAGCATTGACTTTCTCTTTTTGAGGGGGAGAGGAGGGAGAACGGGTGGGTGGGAGGGGCAGAGGGAGAGGGAGAGAATCCCAAGCGGACTCCGCACTGAGTGGGGAGCCCGAGCAAGGTGGGGCTCCATCTCCCGACCCTGAGGTCATGACCTGAGCCAAAATCAGACTCCACCGAGTCAGACTCAACCGACTGAGCCACCCAGACACCCCAAGCATTGACCTTCAGTTGCATTTCACTAATTATCTTGCAAAACTTCTCTGCAATATTTGACATGCTGGTCACTTCCTCTTTTTGAGATGCTTTGCTATGCTTTGATTTAGTCCATGCTCTTCCCTGCTGGAAACTCTTCTCCAGCTCCTTCCTAGACTGCTTCTTCCTCCCTATCTTTAATTTTTCAGAATCCCATCTCTTCTCCTTTTATATTCACTGAACAATTTTATGTATACTGAAGACTACCATCTATATGCTACAAGCTGGTCCTGTACAACAAGTAGTTTGGAAGTAGTGGTCAACAAATGTCTGCGTGAGGGGCTGAACACCATGTTTGTTGCCTGGTGGATTTAATACGGTGCGGGAATTCCCATGCTTTTGAAGGAAAGGAAAATTAACACTGAGTCTGAACAGTCACACGTAGGAGCGCCTCCAACTCTTGATTTCGGCTCAGGTCGTGATCTCACGGTCGTGAGATCGAGCCCCACGTTGGGCTCCACGCTGGGTGTGGAGCCTGCTTAAGATTCTCTCTCTCCCTCTCCCTCTCCCTCTGCCCCACCGCCCCCATAAAATAAAAAAAAATAAGTAGTCACACGTAAAGAACGATATATACTACACAATAATGTTAACATTGGGTTTGACCTTAGAATGATTGGTTGGGATTTTAAAAGGTGAGTTGTAAGCACTGTTTACTCTTCTGAATTACACAAGACCCTTGCTACTTGGAATCGAACATAATAAATAGGACATGACTTATCTCCAGACTAGCATTGATTAGTACAGGGGCAGATTTCAACTGTACATTTATAGAAGTTTTCACTAACTACATCCAGAAAAACACCAACTGATCAGCCTAAAACAATCTCTAGCTAGCGGTTGAAGAATATGGTTAAAAATAGTTATTAAGTAATGTTTTGCGGTTTATGTGATCTAATTCGAGGTAACAGGTTCACATTTGTACTGATATCTACCTACTTTTTTTTTTAAAGATTTTATTTATTTAAGTATCCTGCTTTTTAGTTTTGTTCTGGAATCCATAAGGGTTTCATGAAATTACGAAACAATTTAAAGGGCAAGCTCTTAAAATAAATAAATAATAAATCACGTGACATAGTCGTGCAAGTTGTGTATGTCAAATTGGCGGTTTAACCCTACAGAATACAGAACTATTTCAAATGACTTAAAAATATAGCAATTTTAGGGGTGCCTGGGTGGCTCAGTCGGTTGAGTGTCTGACTTCGGCTCAGGTCATGATCTCGGGGTCACGGGATCTGGCCCCGTGTCAGGCTCCCCGCTCGGTAGGGAGTCTGCTTCTCCCTCTCCCTCTGCTCCTCCCCCTGCTCATGCTCTCTCTGTCTCTCTCCCTCAAATAAATAAATATAATCTTTATATATATATATTGCAATTTTACTGTGTGTATCCAATGGGATATATCTTAAGGATAAAAAAGAACAAGGCATCTTGAGCTACATTAAGAAATCATATTGCTAGTAGTAATATTGCCTTTGTTATTGCAAAATACCATACATACACACGCACACACACACACACACGCACACACACAGAAAGGGGGGTAAGTAATTATATTAATATCATTAGAATTCAGGAATTTCTATATGGTGGTTCACTGAACATAATAAAAAAATTTAAAAAAGAACCCAGGAATTTCAGTTTAAAACAAAAGACACAAATATAGGACCAAATTAATCTTAAACTTGAATGGAAATGGCAGGAACTCATTGAGTATGTGCATGGACTCATTCAGCATGAACTCTGATTGTCAGTATGGACCCTCAAAGAAATGTATTTCCTAGCTCTGTCCACTGCAAAGACCTGGAAGCAATGAACATCATCGGTTGCAACGACGAGAACCTTTAGTGCCCACATTATGATCTCTAGAAGAAACCAGAGGTCCTTGGAGAAATGGCTCGTTTCAGACCCGGGGCAGAATAAGGACACGGTAAGTGTGGAACATCTTGGAGTATCCAAAAGTTAGGATACACGTTGAGGTTATGTCAAAAAGACACCAGAGGCATGCGAAGGGGCTCCCAATGTCCAAATGTCAAACAGTGTGAGCGTCAGAAGGAATGATAACTGCAATGGTTTGAACCACCAATACATTAATACCCATGAGTTCATTGCAATACTGAAAGGGTCCCCAAATGATCCTTGTTCCCTTGAGGAGACCAGAAGACAGCAACCCATCACTCTGAAAGGGAAAGAATAAAGCAATAATTCTGCCTTTCTTGTGTGAATTCTATATCAGGAGAACAAAGTAGTTTGTAGTTATCCTTCATGGGAGAATTCCAGCCAATAAACGCAGCAAGAATAATAAAGTTAGAAGATTACCCTTTTACAACACCTCATGAATGAATGGATCTACATAATAACCCTCAATGGCTGCCAAATCTATTACATGGAGGTTGATATGAGGGCTGAGCATACACTACGGTTCTCCTGGGGGCAAGTCCTGGTTTACATTGGTTGTCCTCTACCACACCCTCCTTCACTCTCAAACTTGTCTCCATTTGGATGATACATTATATCATCACCCTAGTAACAGGGAACTTTGTAAAGAATGAGGAAGACTAATAACACCTGAACCCACAGCTCAATCGTAACATTATAGCGAGAGAGACCCCAGATATTAAGGATCTCCTGATGGGATGTGGAGATTATGCATGTGAAGCACTTGGCACCCTGCCTGAGATAGGCCTGTGTTCAATAGGCAGTAGCTGCAATTATGGTAGAATTTAGATCAATGTAAAAAATGGGCTAAGGCCTTCCCTCTGATAACCATCCATAGTTTTGAGCTTCTCCTGTCATGTATCATTTCCAGACGTTTTTGGGGAGCTACAATTTCTCCTACGCAGCGATGATGTGGGGATAAAAAGAATCAGTAGACATGGGAAGGCAAAGCTGGAAATGAGCCAATGGCGGAAAGTTCTTAAAGATTCAGGCAGAGAAGAGGGGCGCCTGGGTGTCTCAGTCGGTTAAGCGACCGACTCTTGATTTGGGCTCCGGTCGTGAGATCAAGCCCCAAATCGGGCTCTGCACTCAGCGGGGAGTCCCCCTTGAGATTCTCTCTCTCTCTCTCTCCCTGCCCCCACCCCTGCTTGTGTGCTCTCTCTCTCTCTCTCTCTCCCTCCCTCCCTCCGTCTCTCTCTGTCTCCCTCCCTCCCTCCCTCTCTCTCTCTCTCTCTCAAATAAATAAATATATCTTTGGGGTGCCTGGGTGGCACAGTCAGTTAAGCGACCGACTCTAGGTTTCGACTCAGGTTGTGATCTCAGGGTCGTGAGATTGAGCCCTGCATCAGGCTCTGGGCTCAGTGCAGAGTCTGCTTGAGATTCTCTCTCCCTCTCCCCCTGCCCCTCCTGCTCTTTCTCTTGTTCTCTCTCCATCTCTCAAATAAATAAATAAATCTTAAAAAAAAAAAAAAAAGATTCAGGCAGAGAGGGAGCTACAAGGGCAAGAAGAAAGAGATTAACTTTTCTGCTTGGTGCGCTATTTCCTGGTGTCTCTTCTAAGAAAGAGATGTATATGTATCATCTAGTGTTTTCACCTTGTATTACCAATTGTCACAGTGGAGAGTCTCCTGATCACCTCTTCCTGGTGACTGCTGTGAATGGGCAGCGTCCCTTTTGACACACAGGAAGATTTTCACAGAAAAAGACCCACGGACTTCTTATCACATTATTTCATTATAAAGTCAACTACTACTTACTTAAGCAATGCACACCAATTTGTTCTATACTACTTATGCCCCTTATTTGTGTCATCCCACCGTCTGTTGTAAGCCTAGCATTGCGGGTAAGTCACACCTTTTAGAATGGCCACCACCCCCCCCCCAAAAAAAAACAAGAGAACCGTTGTTGGCAAGGATGTGAGAAAAGGGAACCATTGTGCAACTGTTGGTGGGATTGTAAACTGGTGCAGCCGCCACGGAAAACAATACGGAGGAACCTCAAAAGCTAAACAGGAGAACTACGGTACGATCCAGCAGTTCTGCTTCTGGGTATATACCCAAAAGAAGTGAAAGGACAGAGTCGAACAGATATTTGTGTACCTGTGTTCATATAGCATTATTCACAATAGATAAAAGTGGAAGTAACCTAAGTGTCCATCAACAGATGAATGGGCAAAAAAAAAAAAAAAGTGGCATATACCTACAATGGATCATTATTTGTCCCTTAAAAAGGAAAGAAAAACTGAGACATGCTACAATATGGATGAATCTTGAAGACATCATGCTCAGTGAAATATGCCAGTCACAGAAGGACAAATACCGTATGTATGAGGTATCCAAATTCATAGAGAAAGAGCGTATAGTGGTGGTTCCTGGGGGTTGGGAGGAGGAGGGAATGGGGGATAGGTGTTTAATGGGTACAGAGTTTCAGTTCAGAAAGATGAAAAAGTTTTAGAGATGGATGGCAGTGATGGTTGTACAACAATGGGAAAGTACTTAATGCCACAGAGCTGTATATCTAAACATGGCTTAAAAGGTCAAATTTGTGTTATTTGTATTTTATCGCAATTAAAAGGCAGAGGGGAAACACTGTTGTAAAGATTGACATCCGGATAAAGAAGATGTGGTTCATATATACAATGGAATATTACTTAGCCGTCAGAAAGGATGAACACCTACCACTACCATCGACATGGTTGGAACTGGAGGGTATTATGCTAAGTGAAATAAGTCAACCAGAGAAAGACAATTATCATATGGTTTCACTCATGTGTGGAATATAAGGAATAGTGCAGAGGACAACAGGGGAAGGGAGGGAAAACTGAATGGGAAGAAATCAGAGAGGGAGACAAACCATGAGAGACTCTTGACTCGGGGAAACAAACTGAGGGTTTAGGAGAGGGAGGTGGGTGGGGGGATGGGGTAACTGGGTGATGGGCATTAAGGAGGGCACGTGATGTGATGAACACCGGGTGTTATACTCGACTAATGAATCATTGAACATTATATCAAAACTGATGATGTACTATATGTTGGCTAGTTGAATTTAAATTAAAAAAAAAAAGATGATATCTGGAATATATGAAATGCTTCTACAAAACTGTAAGAAAGTCATCCTACCCATTTGTAGAAAGGTCATGACACCCACATAAGATGATGCCATGGAAAAGGAAATCGAAATGGACAATAAGCATATAAAGGAGCTCAATCTCCTTAGTGGATGGAGAAATGCAAAAAAAAAAAAAAAAAGACCACCACCGCAAGCCCAAATGTAATCCGGTGAGATTATAATGTAATCTGGTGAGAATATGGAGCAGTTAGTACCCAACCGGCTGGTGGGAGTCATAAGCTGGAAACAATTTGGCTATACCGAAAGCTCACCTAGCCTATGACCTAGCAATAGGTCATCAACTCCTCTAAACTCTTGGGCTCCTTTAAACGCCGCAAAACACAATCGCACGTATGCCAGACACTGGAATATTGCTAGCGTCACTGCTCGTAAGGGCTCTCCAGTGGAAGGTATCCACACGTCCACGGACAAGACAACGGATGAACGAATGGAGGAGTGGTTCCACAACGGTGTGTGCTACAACAGGGCAGACGACAGCAGGACGGCTCTGCGGAATAGTCCAGGCGCTGTCAGGGCGCAACGTTGGGTGGAAAAGGAAGCGGCGGAACACTAGGCAGAAGGCGATACAGTTTATTGTACTCCCCGGGCAACACAGCAGGAGGCCAGGACAGTCAAGGATACACACACGGGTCTCTAAGACAAAACAAAAACCAACCAGCCGACCAGCCAACCAACCAGAAAACAAACCCTAGAAAACGGAGGGGGTTGGTTTACGCAGGACACGCAGCAGGATGGCGATTCCTCTGCGAGCGGAAGCGGTGGGTGGGAAGGGCCCCCCCCCCCCCCCGGGAGGAGACTGAGTAGGAACTGTTACAAGTGTCCCACGTCGGGAAGGTGGAGGCTTGAGCACCTACGTGTTCCACACTCCCGTATCCTTTTGTGATTTCCCAGGAAGAGGACCCGTGAAACGTCCTTGAATATGGTAGACCCGGAGCCGCCCAGCCGGGGCCTCGATGCTCGATGCTCGATGCTCGATGCTCGATGCTCGATGGTCGATGGTCGATGCTCGGCACCAGCGCGCCCGGAGGCGCAGTTGGTCCAGGGGGCGTGTCTCGGCCGAGGTCCCGCCTCCCGCATGCGCGCTGCGCCGGCCAATCAGTAACGCTCCCGCCCAGGCGAGGCTGGCGAGCTCCTCTCCGGCGCGAGGCCCTCAGAGGAGCGTCGCGGAGGACGTGGTGTGGAGGTCGCTGTGCAGATGGAGGGATGGAGGGAGGGACAGAGAGACAGAGGATGGGGGTGGGGCATAGGGGACCCTCAGGGAGGCCCAGGCGGCTAGGGGAGGCGGGCCCGGCGGCACTGTGTGGCCATGGGGGTCTCCTCAGACGTGAGGGGGCCAGGGTGTGGGGCAGCGGCGGCTGGGCTGGCCTCTGAGGGGATGTCCCCACGGGGTCGTCGGGGGCTCCGGCAGGACACGACGAGGGCGCCTGGGTGGCTCAGTTGGTTAAGCGGCAGGACACGACGAGGCCCCCGAGGGCGGGGCTGGCAGGGCCCGCGGGGCCGGCAGGGCAGCGGGCGGGTCCGACGGTCCCCGCCCCACTTCCTGGGAGGGTCACAGCTGGTGAGGAGGGTCCGTCTGCGTCTGTCCCTCCTGCCCGGCCACCCGGCAGGACAGTTTGGTCCCCGGAGGTCGTCCTGGGGTCCAGATGGCGTGTCGAGGAGCCGCCCTGGACCTGACGGTCCCCGGACAGGTCCGGACAGGGGCAGAACGGTTTATTCCCCATCCATTCGGAGGGGGACACTTAACGTTAGTCCCGGCCACGGTTGGGCCTCCGGACCAGCACATTGTCCCGCGGGGGGCCTAGGGGTGGGGACGGCCTCTGTCCCAACGTAGGGCGACAGAATGCGGCGGAAGGTCCTGGCACTCAGATGTCCCGGGGCAGGTCGCATGCGCTCGGTCGGAGCCGGGGGGGGGGCGGGGGGCGGGGGGAGGGAGGGGTCCACCGTCCCCATCGTCTTTGTCCCCTCCTGGTCCAACAAGAGACACGAGGGCACGCACTCTCTGATCCGCGCAGAGGACCCTCGCCTGGCATCGCTCACTGACCGTGTCCCCCCATTTCCTTAACGCGTGTCTGTGCTCACAGCGTGCAGGAGAGCTCAGAAGACACCTCCTCGGGATGGCGCCGGCTGGCAGGAAGCGCCTGGGCAGAGCTGCGAAGGCCCCGGTGGAGGCTCAGGGTAGGGCAGCCTATGCCTTTGGGAGACAAGAGGGAAGAGAGCTGAAGGGGCCAGAGGCTGAAGGTACTGCCTATCTGACACCTTTTGCAGATACCGCGCTTGTTGATGGCGCACGCCGGGCAGGTCACCGCTTTGGAGTCCCCAGCGTTGTAAACAGTAAAATCCTCGTGTGTGTGTGTATCTGTCTGTCTCTGTCTCTGTGTGTCTGTTCTGTCTCTCTGTGTGTCTGTGTGTCTGTCTCTGTGTGTCTGTCTGCGTGTGTCTGTCTGCGTGTGTGTGTGTGTGTGTGTGTGTGTGTGTGTAAAGCAGTTCCACGTACCGGAGGTTGCCCACTTGATCCTCCTGTCCCAGACCAGGATTACCGAGGCTTAGATAGCAGCTCTTCTGCTCCCCCGCAGTCCTTCTTTCCAAAGTATCTCACACCTGCTGGGTGAGGTACTCTGGCATTAACCTTGAAAGGCTTGTAACACCGTCTCCATCGCATGGTCCTGGTCGCCGATCTAGTTTCATCTGGCCTTGCACATGCAGGCTTCCTTTCCTGGGTCTGCCTTAGAAAACTTTTGTTTGCGAGACGGAGGCCTAAAAAACTCCACGGTGAAGGTATTGCTCCCTGAAAACTGATCAAAATGCCGTACTTCATTTTATTGTTTTAGATTTCAATGCAATGAGCCAACGTGTAGTACATCATTCGTTTGTGGCAGAATGTTCAGTGATTCCTTAGTTGCGTATAACACCCGGTGCTCACCACATCACGTGCCCTCCTTGGTGCCCACCACCACACTTCATTTTAAAATGTTTTCCGCTTCTATTTCAACGCAGGAAACAGTCCACTGACTGAATACTACGGGGGAAGAAGTCCTCCAGCAGGAACATTTCTGGCAGATGTGGGGTAACGCGTTTAAAGTAATTTTCCCTTGACCCGTAAGGTACTTTAAGAAAAATAAAGGTTGGCTCAGGTAACAAGTATGTGAAGTGTGTGAAGCCCTTGGCATGACATATTTCACCCAAAACATGCGTGCTGTTTTAGGTACCCTTAATTAAATACCTGATGTCATTTCTTTACAGGAATGAATTGCAGAACATGTTGGAAAGATTTGAAGGTATGATTTAGGAGCTATTTCAGCGAAAGTAAGTTGTTTTGAGCCATAGAACACATATTAACGAGAGATGTTAATCAGTGGGCTACCACACTGTTATTTAATGCCTTGTTCTCAGATACAGGATTTTCCTTAAGTATTTAGCGTGATTTGGCTTCATAGATTTCCTTAGTTCCCCTTTTTACTGTGGATGTGCAGAGACCGGGGCTGCCAGTGGTGAGGTAAGAGTGATGCTTTTATTTTATACGTGGGTACATTTGATGGACTGTGGGGATATTAGGAGAATTGGCACGAAATAATCTGTCTTCCACTTCGTGTCCCAGAGTGAGTGATACATCGGTTTTTAATATCAATTTTTAATTTTCTCATTGTAGTTATTTTCCTTGACTTTTCTATTTATTTTCTTTGGTACAGAAGTTTAAATTGAAGCCTGTAAAATAAGTCTTTGTCATGATGCTTATACACTAATAGACCGTGCAGTGGAAAACTAAAGACCACTTTGCCAGCATGCTAGCAACGTGTGATCAGAACCAATAAACCTAAAAGTTTTCAGCTGTTCTGTCAGATGTCACTTAAACATTAACCGGGTTACAGGGCAGGACTCTTAGTATAAAAGAGTCTGAGTCGATTTTTGAGTCCTCTATATGGATCAGTCATACAAGCAGGTACGTCTTGAAAGCTTTGCTCTGTTCGGTGGTGTCAGGGTTCTCGGTGTGTGAGCTGTCTCATACATTGATTATTCTACGTGGCAAACTGGATATATAAAGTGGTTGTGTAACAGTGCGCCTTTTCCCGGTCCCTGGAAAACAGCTATTGATGGCCGATGCAGAACACGCAGTCAAATGCTTAGGAAAGCGTTTTCTGAAATATTAAAAATTTTACTAATTGCAAAGGTGCTTTTTAAAAAGGCTGTAAGAAAAACTCCATTTGTTTACTAAGAAACGTATTTAGGAAGTGTTTTTGAATAAATTCTTTTATTTCCTTAAACTCTCCACGGTCTTTTAACTCAAATATACTTAAAATCCTCATTGACTAAATTAACACACACACACACACACACACACACACACACACACCCCTTTCTTCTCTTTTCATTTATTTATTTGTATCCCTTTTGGACACTTTTAAAACAGAATGATAAAGTGTGTTTTATATATCGACTTTTAACAAGAATCCATCTCAATGAGTCCTTTGATTTGGAGGATATTTTATAAATTTATTAAAGACCAGCCCGTACAACGGTCTTTTCATGAGAAAATTAAAAGACTGTCATTGAGGAAACCCCCCCCCCCATTTTTATTTCACACATTTTGGGAGATAGTAACTTTTGTTTATTAGCTCTTTTTCCAGGATAAGTTAAATAAAAGGTGTGTGCAGGCAAAAACAAACAAACAAACAAATTAGAATTCAGATATCAGTAACTGAAAGATTTCACAGGTGAAAAAAAAGAAGCGAATAATCTTGATTTCTGATGTGAGGCCTTTTTAAAAAATGCTAGTTTTCTTTCCAGTGCTGCTGAACCAATATTGCCTATGTTGTCTTGAGTAAGCTGCAAAAGAGGATTTTCAGCATTAAATGTCAATAAGTGTATGTTTAATATAGTATTAAACATATGTATGTATGTTTATTTCAACGCAGGAAACAGTCCAGTAACCGATAAACATGGACGAAAAAGGCCTTCTGCAGTAACGTTTGAGGAAGATGCGGGGTAATGTGTTCATAGTATTTTCACTCACCAGATCAAGTCAACTTGGCTTACATAACAATTATTCTCTGTAAAATCCTAGAATGAGACATTTTTTCCAAAACAAACATGATCTTTGTTTATCCTTAATAATGTTTGATGTAACTTCTTCACAGGAATGAAATACAGAAGATGCTGCAAGGACTTGGAGGTATGCTTAAGTGATGTTTGCGGTGGAAAAAAAAAAATGGTTTTAAACCATACAGCTTTTATAAATGGAAATGTCAATGAGTGGTCTGCAACACTGATTTTAATGCCTTGTTCTCGTATGTAGGATATGACACAGGTATTTAGTGTGATTCAACTTTGCAAGTTTCTTTACTGACCTTTTCCATTGTTGATGTGGAAAAGTAAAAATGGTACTAACCTTGATGAGGTAAGAATGATGCCATTATTTTACACACATGTACATTTAATATAAATTAATATAAATTAAACAGAGAAAAGTTTGAACCTCCTTGTGTGCACAGTGTGCACAGATTAGGTGATATATCAATTTTTAATGTCAATTTTAAATTTCCTTGTTTAGTTACTTTTCATAACTTTCCGGCGTCCTGTTCTTTGGAGCAGCAGCACAAATTGAATCCTCTAAAAAACAAACAAACAGAAAACTCTTTATTGTTACTTTTCATTAGCAAACCGTGTAGCTGCAAACCAAAGAAGTCTCCTAGCTAGTGAGAAATATATAATCATACCCAAACTCCTAAGTTTTATGTGGTTTGGCCAGATGTCAGTTACACCATCTGCACTACAGGACAGGACCCTTAGCAGGGTCCAAGTCAATCTGCGGCTCTTCGATAGAGATCATCCTTACAAGCGAGTACGTTTTGAAGGCTTTGCTCTATTTGGTGGTGACAAAGTGCTTGCTTTGTGAGCTGTCTGGTAAACTTCTTACTATAGATGGATTCCGGATGTATAAAATATTGTTATTATAGTGCAGATCCTTCATGACTACTGAAAAATAAGTATTGATTGTAGATCCATAAAGTCAAATCATATGATTTGCAAAGCTTTATTTGAAGTATTAAGATTCTGTGAAATGCAGCACTTATGGATAAAAGTGTCATGTAAAAAGCTCCATGAAAATATTTTTTAAATGTTTTTGAATTCATTTATTTAAATTAGAATTTTTACACCCGCGGCCCCTGTCTCTTCTAGTAAAACACAGTTAAAAGCATCACGCACTAGACCGCTTGAAAAATAATTTTTTTTAATGTGCGATATAATTATTTTTATCCTTTTGAGGATCATTTTTAAGAAAACACTTTTGTGCGTTTTATATAACGCATTCTTTTTTTAAATTTAATTTAATTTTATTATGTTACGTTAGTCACCATACAGTGCATCGTTAGTTTTTGATGTAGTGATCCACGATTCGTTGTTTCCGTATAACACCCGGTGCTCCATGCAGTACGTGCCCTCCTTAATACCCACCACCGGGCTAACCCATCCCCTCACCCCCCTCCCCTCTAGAACCCTCAGTTTGTTTCTCGGAGTCTATGGACTCATGGTTCGTCTCCCCCTCCGATTCCCACCCCCTTCATTTTTCCCTTCCTTCTCCTAATGTCCTCCATGTTATTCCTTATGTTCCACAAATCAGTGAAACCATATGATAATTGACTTTCTCTGCTTGACTTACTTCACTTAGCATATATAATGCATTCTAACGGTAATCCATCTAAACATGTCCCTTGAATTGGAGGATATTTTATAAATTTAGAGAAATTTGCCTTTTAGCTGTTTTCTCACAAGGAAATTAAAGTCTGCCTTTGGGGTTCTCTATACGCATTTTGATAATGGAAAATATTTTGATTACTATCCCCTTTTCGTTATCTCTAAACTAAAAGGTGGCCTGCAGTTAGAAAAATTATAACTGGGATACTAGTACCAGAAAGATTTTACAGAAAATAGTGAGCAAATCTTGCTTTTTGAAATGATGCCTGTGTTATAATTTTTATTTTACTTATTTTATTTTTTAAAGTGTAATTGGCGTACAATATTATATTAGTTCCAGGTATACAACATAGTGATTGGACATTTATGATGTCTGTATTATAAATTTTAAATGTCTTTGCATATTGCTGAGACAACATTTACGCATATTGATTCGTATATATGAAAACAAAATAATTTTCAACACTAAATTTCAGTGAATATTTTGTATACAGTTGACATTAAACGGGCTCTTCTTGCAAAGAGAAAAATGTTCGAAGTGAATGCCAGAGCTTTTGTCAAAACCGCTAACGAGAAAATTGAGCATGTTTGGAACATACAGCAAGAACAAAGGTGAAGTTGTTGGGCTTTGTTGTTTTGTTTTGTTTTGAAGTCACGATGACATTTGTATCATTTCTTAGTATTCGTTGGTGCGAATAACCTAAGACAAATTCTATTATATTGAACTTGCCAGTGAAAAAATAGATTTTGCTTGATTTTTTTTCTAAGCAGATAAATTCTGTTAACCTCACTCCTTAACAGAATTGAGATGTATCTCCTGGAAGCCAATAAAGATGACCTTTTTTCCCTTTCAAATAACAATTGAGTTTTCTTCCTATAACATTAATTCGTATTTATTCTAGACCTACACTAGCTGAACTTCAGGTAAATGCCTTAAACCATTATTCTTGCGATAGTTAACTGTATTCAGTTATGTAGAAAAGATTGATCTTATATTACAAATAATTTGCATATTTTAGTAAATTGTGTTCACTGTTCTTTCTTAAAAACCATTGTTGTGCCAAAGAGGGGAAGTATTTAAGTGAAATATTCCTGTTTGGAAACCTTCTATGATAAATGGATATGATATCCTTACTGAATCTACTTACCATATCAGAACATACATGTTCTTCAGTAAGAAGAAATGAAAAGTAAACTGCTTTTAGATAAAATGAATTTTTCTGGAAAATTGATAGTACAGTAAATCCTCACTAGTTTTTAAGAGGTAAGGCATGTGAGATAGCTTATATATTGGTCAGTCAGGGACGATACTTTTGGAATAAGAGTAGATCGTTCGTGTAGCCTTTCTGTTTCTCAGGAGACCATTTCAGCTGCTATTACGCTGTTACTGCCGTCTCCTTTTATGGCGTAAATTGTGTCAAATCAATTTTGTTTTGAATATGGTTAATTTTTCCATATCTTTATGAGGTGTGACGGTGCTCATTATTATGTTTTACAGGCAGAATCTTCATCTCAAATATTCTCAGCAGTTTCTGACTTTGTTTCGGGAGTGGGATACAGACATGCGGAAAGCCCAGGAACAAGAAGAAAAACTAGCTGTTGGTATCAGCCTTGGCTTTAAAATTGATTTATTTATTGTATCAAAGTCTCAAGTGGCAGTAGGTCATGCAAAAACAGAGGAGAGAATGTAGAGTCCATGAGCCCAGATGGGTAAAGGTGGGTGGAAGATGTAGCGGTGGGAGACTGAATGTTCTATTTGGATTGCCTCAGTCTATTTAGTGATATAGGAAGGTCACCAGTTAAGAGTTAGAGTGGTGGAGGAGGTGTTGCCTTTGAGGGGCAGAGAAGAAGTCCTGGAACTGTTTCCAGGAGAGCGGGCCAGCGAATGGACTAGGGAAATATCATTGCCAAGCAGCATTATGGGTCTAATTTAGGTTAGTGTCATAGTGATCATGAATTTAAGGTGAGACCCCTCTGCATGGTTGTGGCAGAGCAGCTGGAGAGTTGGATTTTCCAGGGTTGCGGTTTAGCCACGCAGATCAACAGAGTGAAAAGGGGGCAAGGTACACGTGCAAGTGCATAGGTATAATGATTGGCCATGGAATTTAAGCCAAGAAGGAGGAGAAGGGAGAATATGAGAGTGGGGACTGGGGACCATGAAAAGTCGCAGGATCGATGGGATGTTAATCCTGAAAGAGCACTGAACTGTAGTAAAAAGGGTAGAGAACTACAAACAGGGAGGTAGACGTTGAATGTCGGGGGGGAAAGTGGACAAACAGTATAGTACAGTGGTCAAGAGCCTGGACTCTGGAACCATTTTGGGGGGACCCAGTCCTGGTTGACCAGTACTAGCTGTGAAATCAGGGACAAATTGTTTCTCTCTGTACCTCACTCAGTTTCCTCACCTATGAAAGGAGACGAGACATAATAAGAGTACTTGCCTCATAGAGCTGTTTTGAGGATTAAATGAGATCGTATATAATAAGTTTGTTTAAAATGGCTCAGAACAGTACCTGACACACAGTTCCTATATAAGTCTCTGCTCTACTTAATATTATGTAGATGTTGCAGTTATTGGGAATGACAGAATCCAGGGTATGACTATGTAAGTGAGTGACTAAAGTAGGGAAGAGGACAAAATTATTGTTGGAGATTAGGTCAAGGAACAGAGAGGCTAGGATCATCTGTATGCATACTGAAATGACCGAGAATTAGTACACGTTTTGAATGTTGTTAAGAAAGAATATCTCTGGGACGTCTGGGTGGCTCAGTCGGCTAAGCGTCTGCCTTCGGCTCAGGCCATGATCCCAGGGTCCTGGGATCAAGGCCCACATCGGGCTCCTTGCTCAGCAGGAAGCCTGCTTCTCCCTCTGCCTCTGCCCCTCCCCCTGCTTGTGCGCTCTCTGTCTCTGTCTCTCTCTGATAATAAATAAAATCTTAAAAAGAAAGAAAGAAAGAATATCTCTTCTGAAACTACTGTTAGGAAGGATTAGTGTACGGATTTTTGCCTACTTGTGGTAAACACATTTTTGGAAGGGTCATTTGTGGATTTTGAAGTCAAAAATTAAAACATGTTTTCAGTATTGGTGAGGAAGACAATTTCCTACTTAATGGCTACTAGGTAGGATCGTCGTATTGTTTCTGTATATTAGTGGTGAATAAACTTGGCCACAAAAGTTGTTAAAACAGGAAATGTTAACAAGTATCGATTTAAAGAATATTGCTTTCAAACTTGATGTATAATTATGTTTTCTAAATATTAAATGTTACCCACATTTTATCACCCTTTTCTTTTATATTTGTAGGGTATGTTCCGAGAGCAACGAAAGATTCTTCAACAAGCTAGAGCTGTTCAGAACCAGAGACTGCAAAAAATTAAAAACTTACATGAGCAATTCTTAAAGGTCTGTTGTATTTGGCAACACAATACATTCTTATAAAACATAACATGTAGGCGCGCCTGGGTGGCTCAGTCAGTTGAGCAGCCGACTCCTGGTTTTGGCTCAGGTCGTGGGTCCTGATCTCACGGGTTGTGGGATCGAGCCCCGCCTCGTGCCTCCTGCTTAGCGGGGAGTCTGCTTGAAGATTCTCTCCCTCTGCCCCTCCTCCCACTTGCATGTGCACATGCTCTCTCTCTCTCATAAGTAAGTAAATATTTAAAAATATATATATAAAATGTATGTAAAAGTAGAAGACTGTTTCTTTCCAAATCTTCGGGGAAGGGGGAACCATTTAGGTTGTACATCTAAATTGTTAAACATTGTCCATTTGGAATTCATTGTTTTGGATTTAACGTAATTGGTAAATGCATTTTTATTTTTAGAATTAATTAATAGTTTTGTGGGAGTCATCTAGAACAGGGAACTGTAAAGAGGGAATTTCACCTAGAAATATATGTATTGTGAAGAAAACTGGTACTTTATTAACACTTTAATCATAATTTTTTGTTCAACAATCAGTTTTGAGGAGATCGGCAATAAATTTATAGTGGAAACTAGGAAGTCTATAAATCACTTCTACGTGTCTTTTACTTGTGTTAACGGTTTCTGTTAAATATGAGTAGGCAATTGTAATTGATGAATAGCACTTTTATATTCAAATGCGTTACGTGAGTGTTTTATGGCATATTTGCTTTTGGAATATTAGACCAATAATGACTTTATATGCATACTTAAAATCATAAGAAAAGGTCTAAATGTATAACAGAATGAAAAAGCCAGAGGAGGACTAAACGTTTGTGAGTTGAGAATGATCTGCTGGGATATTTGCACATTAGCAAATTGTCCTCAGTGACACAGACCTCTTCTTCGTGCAGATATATACTCGTTTAGGAGGCAATGGAAGCCTGCACATCCCCGTTCTTTTTTCTTGGTGTGTGTATGTGGGCGGGGAGGGAGGGGCGGCGGAGGGGAGTGGGAGGTGTACTTTACCTCTGCAGCTGTACCTTAATATCTTTCTTTGAATTCCCACTGCCGCTGCCCCGAGTTCAGGATCTCATCATTCCCTGCTTATACTATTAAACTCTCATCTGAGTTCTCTCTTCTCCGGTCCATCCTTCCCAGTTCTGCAATATGATGTTCCAAAACGTGTACCTTCCCTCCTGAAAACCTGCCATTAGCTTCCCATTTAAACACTCAGGTATTCAACGTCTGCCCTGTAACAAGACTCCCTTTGTAGTTTTATACTTACATTCCTCCTTTCCTCCCACCCCTCCAGTACACTAACTCACCATCACTTCCTTGTTTCTAGAGTACTTTCAATTCCCTCTTCCCTTTACCTACTGAAGTCTTACTCTTTTGCCAACTAAATCAGAATCAATCTTATTTTCCGGTACACAGTCATGGCAAGTGGTGTTTCCTTAATTGTTACAAAGTTTTTGTGTTGTTTTTATGTACATGTTTTTTTATTCTCACTGGAATAAGGAAGGAAGAGATCGTGCATTCATTTTCCAAATTCCTCCACAGCACTTAACAGTACTTTTTACGTAGTATGTGCTAGATCACTATTTGTTAAGTGAACAGTAAGGATTTAGAACACGTTTGTTTTTCATAACTTAAAGAGGTCGTGTTACAGATCATTTTATTCCCTCCAATGGAATCATGTTACATTGATTTTTACTCATTATAAGTGCAGTGCTACATGGTATTTAGAAAGCTTATTAGAGAGTTTTAAAATCATGGTATTTCATTCTGTGGGACTGCCAGTCTTTTTTTTTTTCTCCACCTTGACCTTAACTGTTTATTAACCCATTGTTTCGAGCAAAGTGTACTACTGTCATGCCTCTATGATAATAATAATATTTGACTCAAACACAACATTTAAAAAATTTCCTAAGTGGGTATTTTGATCTCCATGTATTAGGTATAATATTTTATTTGGAATAAATAACGAGCATCCTTTGAGTATTAAGAATTGTTACTTTTGAAATTTAATTTAATTTTTTAAAAGATTTTATTTATTTTTTAGGGGGGAGAGAGAGAGAGAGAGAGAGAGAGAGAGCACCCATGAGCAGGGGGAGGGGCAGAGGGAGATGGAGAAGCAGACTCCCCGCCGAGCAGGGAGCCCGACGTGGGGGCTCGATCCCAGGACCCCGAGATCATGACCTGAGCCAAAGGCAGACGCTTAACTGACTGAGCCACCCAGGCGCCCCTTGAAATTTTTAATTTTACATGTTTGGAGCATGAGATGAAAAGTGGTGGTTTGTAACTGAACTAGGCTTTTTGTTTTATTAGAGTATGCAGGACTTAGAGAAGGACCATGAACATCTTCTTACTGATCAACAAAGCGAAGTTAGGGAAGACATGACCAAGTTGCAAAACAAAATTATGATGGAAGCTGTAAGTGGTGTATATTTAATATTAAGAACTCAGGAGGGATGTGAGCATTGGGATATTTTGTTGGCCAAAATGTATGTAACAATTACCTAAATAACACGCGAATGTTTAATATTTCCTTCCTTGAAACAGCAGCAGCAAGCGCTGGCCATTCTTCAGAAGTCTCTTTATTCCCTGTTGTTCTGATGACTTTGAAGGAAGAACAGGAACCCAAGTCTTACAATACAAGTGTAACATTAGCTACACCGAACCACGTTGTAGTAGTTTAAAAATTATAGTTGCAATCGGTACATCTTGTTTATCATAGCTTGCTTGGTAAGTGCAAGAATCTATTCCTGTTAAAACCCCCAACCCTAAACAGTTATGTGCGTAGCAGCAATTCCACAATTATATGTATTACGCTTTCAGCCCTTCGTTAGTAATGACTTTTTGTACTTAACACTGTCAATTAACTTTTAACAGTAACGATGATTTAATTCTAGGCTTGGCCTCAGTGGATCTGTATCAGTCCCAAAAGGTTCAAAGCACAAATACAGAAAGAAGGCTACATTGCTTTTCCTAAAGGAAAAAAAAAAAAAATTAAAGAATATAAAATCTATCTTATCCGTGTACCCGCTTGTATTTACTCATTAGTTTACAGAGCCAATTCCAATAAAAATATGATTTCAGAAGAAAATGTACTCTACTGCCTTATAAAAATTATTGAAAGTAAACATGAGATTGTGTTTTTGAATAAATTAAACTGCCTAAAATCACTGGGAGAACAGAACTACGTATATAAATATCCGTGCTGAGACATGGGTTTGTGAATATGTCATTTCCACCAAGACATCAAAATGTCATTTACTTGGTGTTGGTTCACTATTAAATGACACCTGCCCTTAGCATTGATTGAAAGTATTTCATTAATATGCACATATACTTAATCACTTATGGTTTGAGTATTTCACATCTGTCTGTAAAGATAAATTACCTACAGTGCTTTGTTTTCAAGTTTAATATTCATTGAGTATGTGGAATGTTGATTTTTATATTTGAGAACTAAGAACTTGAATAATTCTTACACCTTTCCTTTTGTAATGGGCATTTTTCTTTTTTTACGTTTAATAACATAACACCGTCTTCATTTGGGCACGTTATTTAATAAACATGACATTGTTTCAGAATATATTGGGAATAAGTCAGTTAAATATATTCTTGTGAATTACTGAAATTGTTTTCAAGAATCATTCAAAACAAAACAACCCCATTTGGAGGAGAGGAATGATTTTCTCCTGTTTTTTTGCATGGTGTTTTGTTTTGTTTTGTTTTGCTTTGTTTTACATTAATTCTGACCCGTATATACCACCCTTCTGTTTGTTTTAAGGTTTTCCAAGTTTTTAAAAATAAGCCCATATAGAATCTCTTTTTCTAACTGCAATAATGTATACAGGAGTAAATGAGTCCTCCACCACTTTCCAATATTTGACATTACAGGGAGAATTTAATTGCTCAATTTTGCATGTTTGTAAAGAACTTTCCTTTTAAGGGGCGCCTGGGTGGCTCAGTCGTTAAGCGTCTGCCTTCGGCTCAGGTCATGGTCCCAGGGTCCTGGGATCGAGCCCCGCATCGGGCTCCCTGCTCGGCGGGAAGCCTGCCTCTCCCTCTCCTGCTCCCCCTGCTTGTATTCCCTCTCTCGCTGTGTCTCTCGCTGTCAAATAAATAAATAAAAATCTTAAAAAAAAAAAAAAAGAACTTTCCTTTTAAGCCAACACATGTGTTGGTGTATGTGTCTGAAGTTCTGTTCCAAACTTCTAAGAAGGTCCTTATTTGGGAAGTTTTCCAGTAGCTATAGAGACAAGAATAAGTACTCCAAAGGTCCCCGTGAAAGTTCTAGTGTTCATACTAAGCCATCTAATTTTACGTGAGAGTGCAGAGACGATAATCAGTACATAATGTACTCAGTGATCAAACCGTTGACATTTATTTCATCCCCTGACAACCTCAAATGAGTAAATACCCACTTGAAGCAACTTTGGCTGATATTCTAAGGGGAAGAAATATTTTGCCATTATATTATAATTATTTATATATTTATACATAATTTTCCATTATATATTATTTGTATACATATTATAATTATACGTATGTATATTATATATAGTCTAACATATATATTAGACTTTATTTTTTAAAACAGGTTTAGGTTCACAGCAAAATGGAGAAGTCTTTTTTTTTTTTTTTTTCGCCCAAGTAAGCGGGTTTTACTTCAGTTTCATTTTTCCACTACCTTTCACTATAGTTGCTTTCAGGGAGAGCGCTCAAAGGAAAGATGATGGAAATGAATCTGGTACTGGCTTATTTAAACCAGAAAGTATTTTAAGAATCCAATAAAACTAGGGCGCCTGGGTGGTTCAGATGGTTAAGCGTCTGCTTTCGGCTCAGGTCATGATCCCAGGGTCCTGGGATCGAGTCCCGCATCGGGCTCCCTGCTCAGCAGGGAGCCTGCTTCTCCCTCTGCCTCTGCCTCTCTCTTTCTCTCTCTCCCCCTGTCTCTCGTGAATAAATAAATAAAATCTTTAAAAAAAAAAAAAAGAATCCAATAAAACTAGGTAGAATTCAGTTCTTGGTACTTGTTTTAAGTATTACTGGCTGCCATAAAGAAAAGTCATAAGAAGCTATGGCACATTGTTAAGAAGGACAATTTTCTTCAGTCCTCAGTCCTGACCCAGTCCTTATCCTCAGTGTCTGGTTAACTGTGGACCTTCCGTCTGAAACCCAACCCTGCAGGACCACCCTCCCCACCTCTGTCCCTCCTCACACATCTGCTTCTTCCCTTTCCTCCTCCTTCCCCACATTCAGAGAACACACACACACACACACACAAACACACACACCCATCTCTTCACAACTTGTTTATTTTATTTTAATCATCGATGGGTGTACCCTGTTGGTTGGTTTATGGTTGGTCTCTAAGTGGTTAGCCATTTCTCAGGGGCCAGACCTCAGAATGTCAGGATGGTGTACTGTGATGTGTAAGCCAGTGCGACCATTGGCAGCAGGGGGAGAGCCTTCCTGACCAAACAAAACTGAGAGGTGCAGCCCGTCACTATCCTGGGGAGGGCTGTGTATAGGGAGGTCAGGAGGCCGAGGTTAGACCACTGGGAAGGTTCGATATGGCAAAGATGACCAGGAAACCACAAGCCTCTAGCATAGTTATGTAATAACTGACCCCAAGCACAAGAGGGAGGAAGAAGAGGAAGGCAGATAGTTCTGAGGTCTCTGGCCTCTGAAGCTCTGAATGCCCAGGTGGTCACTTGAAGTGGTGGAGATCTCCGTGCTGTCTTGTTCCTGTTCTGGCTCATTTTGATACAGTTCCTTGTTGTGCCTGTGATAATGGCCACATAATGTTGACCCTCTTACTTTCTTAGATTTAATCAAAGGGCTGGGTGTCTATGGCCATACCACCCTGAATGTGCCCAATCTCATCTAATCAAAGGGCTGGGGGTTTCTGGACAGGCTTTTTTAGTTGTTCTCAAACTCCCTTGAAGGTGTGTTTTTACTCTCATGGTCGTCTTCAGGACCTGGAAGGACAGTGGGGTGAGCAGAGAGGGGTACTGGTTTGGAAGAAGAGGATGGGGCATGGATGGGAACAGGGGCTTCAGGAGAAGGATGCAGTCTGAGAAGGGAGTCTGTGTGAAGCAAGGACACGGGAGGAGCTTTAAAAGGGCAGAGTCAAAGGGGAAGAGGAAGAGGAGCTTGGGGGGGTCATCTCACCTTGCCAATGCCTCTGGACCTGGATTGACAGGTGGTCTTCCTGACACGTGATGTGATGAACACCGGGTGTTATACTCGACTAATGAATCATTGAACATTATATCAAAACTAATGATGTACTATATGTTGGCTAATTGAATTTAAATTAAAAAAAAAAAAGATGATATCTGGAATATATGAAATGCTTCTACAAAACTGTAAGAAAGTCATCCTACCCATTTGTAGAAAGGTCATGACACCCACATAAGATGATGCCATGGAAAAGGAAATCGAAATGGACAATAAGCATATAAAGGAGCTCAATCTCCTTAGTGGATGGAGAAATGCAAAAAAAAAAAAAAAAAAGACCACCACCGCAAGCCCAAATGTAATCCGGTGAGATTATAATGTAATCTGGTGAGAATATGGAGCAGTTAGTACCCAACCGGCTGGTGGGAGTCATAAGCTGGAAACAATTTGGCTATACCGAAAGCTCACCTAGCCTATGACCTAGCAATAGGTCATCAACTCCTCTAAACTCTTGGGCTCCTTTAAACGCCGCAAAACACAATCGCACGTATGCCAGACACTGGAATATTGCTAGCGTCACTGCTCGTAAGGGCTCTCCAGTGGAAGGTATCCACACGTCCACGGACAAGACAACGGATGAACGAATGGAGGAGTGGTTCCACAACGGTGTGTGCTACAACAGGGCAGACGACAGCAGGACGGCTCTGCGGAATAGTCCAGGCGCTGTCAGGGCGCAACGTTGGGTGGAAAAGGAAGCGGCGGAACACTAGGCAGAAGGCGATACAGTTTATTGTACTCCCCGGGCAACACAGCAGGAGGCCAGGACAGTCAAGGATACACACACGGGTCTCTAAGACAAAACAAAAACCAACCAGCCGACCAGCCAACCAACCAGAAAACAAACCCTAGAAAACGGAGGGGGTTGGTTTACGCAGGACACGCAGCAGGATGGCGATTCCTCTGCGAGCGGAAGCGGTGGGTGGGAAGGGCCCCCCCCCCCCCCGGGAGGAGACTGAGTAGGAACTGTTACAAGTGTCCCACGTCGGGAAGGTGGAGGCTTGAGCACCTACGTGTTCCACACTCCCGTATCCTTTTGTGATTTCCCAGGAAGAGGACCCGTGAAACGTCCTTGAATATGGTAGACCCGGAGCCGCCCAGCCGGGGCCTCGATGCTCGATGCTCGATGCTCGATGCTCGATGCTCGATGGTCGATGCTCCGCACCAGCGCGCCCGGAGGCGCAGTTGGTCCAGGGGGCGTGTCTCGGCCGAGGTCCCGCCTCCCGCATGCGCGCTGCGCCGGCCAATCAGTAACGCTCCCGCCCAGGCGAGGCTGGCGAGCTCCTCTCCGGCGCGAGGCCCTCAGAGGAGCGTCGCGGAGGACGTGGTGTGGAGGTCGCTGTGCAGATGGAGGGATGGAGGGAGGGACAGAGAGACAGAGGATGGGGGTGGGGCATAGGGGACCCTCAGGGAGGCCCAGGCGGCTAGGGGAGGCGGGCCCGGCGGCACTGTGTGGCCATGGGGGTCTCCTCAGACGTGAGGGGGCCAGGGTGTGGGGCAGCGGCGGCTGGGCTGGCCTCTGAGGGGATGTCCCCACGGGGTCGTCGGGGGCTCCGGCAGGACACGACGAGGGCGCCTGGGTGGCTCAGTTGGTTAAGCGGCAGGACACGACGAGGCCCCCGAGGGCGGGGCTGGCAGGGCCCGCGGGGCCGGCAGGGCAGCGGGCGGGTCCGACGGTCCCCGCCCCACTTCCTGGGAGGGTCACAGCTGGTGAGGAGGGTCCGTCTGCGTCTGTCCCTCCTGCCCGGCCACCCGGCAGGACAGTTTGGTCCCCGGAGGTCGTCCTGGGGTCCAGATGGCGTGTCGAGGAGCCGCCCTGGACCTGACGGTCCCCGGACAGGTCCGGACAGGGGCAGAACGGTTTATTCCCCATCCATTCGGAGGGGGACACTTAACGTTAGTCCCGGCCACGGTTGGGCCTCCGGACCAGCACATTGTCCCGCGGGGGGCCTAGGGGTGGGGACGGCCTCTGTCCCAACGTAGGGCGACAGAATGCGGCGGAAGGTCCTGGCACTCAGATGTCCCGGGGCAGGTCGCATGCGCTCGGTCGGAGCCGGGGGGGGGGGGCGGGGGGCGGGGGGCGGGGGGAGGGAGGGGTCCACCGTCCCCATCGTCTTTGTCCCCTCCTGGTCCAACAAGAGACACGAGGGCACGCACTCTCTGATCCGCGCAGAGGACCCTCGCCTGGCATCGCTCACTGACCGTGTCCCCCCATTTCCTTAACGCGTGTCTGTGCTCACAGCGTGCAGGAGAGCTCAGAAGACACCTCCTCGGGATGGCGCCGGCTGGCAGGAAGCGCCTGGGCAGAGCTGCGAAGGCCCCGGTGGAGGCTCAGGGTAGGGCAGCCTATGCCTTTGGGAGACAAGAGGGAAGAGAGCTGAGGGGGCCAGAGGCTGAAGGTACTGCCTATCTGACACCTTTTGCAGATACCGCGCTTGTTGATGGCGCACGCCGGGCAGGTCACCGCTTTGGAGTCCCCAGCGTTGTAAACAGTAAAATCCTCGTGTGTGTGTGTATCTGTCTGTCTCTGTCTCTGTGTGTCTGTTCTGTCTCTCTGTGTGTCTGTGTGTCTGTCTCTGTGTGTCTGTCTGCGTGTGTCTGTCTGCGTGTGTGTGTGTGTGTGTGTGTGTGTGTGTGTGTAAAGCAGTTCCACGTACCGGAGGTTGCCCACTTGATCCTCCTGTCCCAGACCAGGATTACCGAGGCTTAGATAGCAGCTCTTCTGCTCCCCCGCAGTCCTTCTTTCCAAAATATCTCACACCTGCTGGGTGAGGTACTCTGGCATTAACCTTGAAAGGCTTGTAACACCGTCTCCATCGCATGGTCCTGGTCGCCGATCTAGTTTCATCTGGCCTTGCACATGCAGGCTTCCTTTCCTGGGTCTGCCTTAGAAAACTTTTGTTTGCGAGACGGAGGCCTAAAAAACTCCACGGTGAAGGTATTGCTCCCTGAAAACTGATCAAAATGCCGTACTTCATTTTATTGTTTTAGATTTCAATGCAATTAGCCAACGTGTAGTACTTCATTCGTTTGTGGCAGAATGTTCAGTGATTCCTTAGTTGCGTATAACACCCGGTGCTCACCACATCACGTGCCCTCCTTGGTGCCCACCACCACACTTCATTTTAAAATGTTTTCCGCTTCTATTTCAACGCAGGAAACAGTCCACTGACTGAATACTACGGGGGAAGAAGTCCTCCAGCAGGAACATTTCTGGCAGATGTGGGGTAACGCGTTTAAAGTAATTTTCCCTTGACCCATAAGGTACTTTAAGAAAAATAAAGGTTGGCTCAGGTAACAAGTATGTGAAGTGTGTGAAGCCCTTGGCATGACATATTTCACCCAAAACATGCGTGCTGTTTTAGGTACCCTTAATTAAATACCTGATGTCATTTCTTTACAGGAATGAATTGCAGAACATGTTGGAAAGATTTGAAGGTATGATTTAGGAGCTATTTCAGCGAAAGTAAGTTGTTTTGAGCCATAGAACACATATTAACGAGAGATGTTAATCAGTGGGCTACCACACTGTTATTTAATGCCTTGTTCTCAGATACAGGATTTTCCTTAAGTATTTAGCGTGATTTGGCTTCATAGATTTCCTTAGTTCCCCTTTTTACTGTGGATGTGCAGAGACCGGGGCTGCCAGTGGTGAGGTAAGAGTGATGCTTTTATTTTATACGTGGGTACATTTGATGGACTGTGGGGATATTAGGAGAATTGGCACGAAATAATCTGTCTTCCACTTCGTGTCCCAGAGTGAGTGATACATCGGTTTTTAATATCAATTTTTAATTTTCTCATTGTAGTTATTTTCCTTGACTTTTCTATTTATTTTCTTTGGTACAGAAGTTTAAATTGAAGCCTGTAAAATAAGTCTTTGTCATGATGCTTATACACTAATAGACCGTGCAGTGGAAAACTAAAGACCACTTTGCCAGCATGCTAGCAACGTGTGATCAGAACCAATAAACCTAAAAGTTTTCAGCTGTTCTGTCAGATGTCACTTAAACATTAACCGGGTTACAGGGCAGGACTCTTAGTAAAGAGTCTGAGTCGATTTTTGAGTCCTCTATATGGATCAGTCATACAAGCAGGTACGTCTTGAAAGCTTTGCTCTGTTCGGTGGTGTCAGGGTTCTCGGTGTGTGAGCTGTCTCATACATTGATTATTCTACGTGGCAAACTGGATATATAAAGTGGTTGTGTAACAGTGCGCCTTTTCCCGGTCCCTGGAAAACAGCTATTGATGGCCGATGCAGAACACGCAGTCAAATGCTTAGGAAAGCGTTTTCTGAAATATTAAAAATTTTACTAATTGCAAAGGTGCTTTTTAAAAAGGCTGTAAGAAAAACTCCATTTGTTTACTAAGAAACGTATTTAGGAAGTGTTTTTGAATAAATTCTTTTATTTCCTTAAACTCTCCACGGTCTTTTAACTCAAATATACTTAAAATCCTCATTGACTAAATTAACACACACACACACACACACACACACACACACACACACCCCCCTTTCTTCTCTTTTCATTTATTTATTTGTATCCCTTTTGGACACTTTTAAAACAGAATGATAAAGTGTGTTTTATATATCGACTTTTAACAAGAATCCATCTCAATGAGTCCTTTGATTTGGAGGATATTTTATAAATTTATTAAAGACCAGCCCGTACAACGGTCTTTTCATGAGAAAATTAAAAGACTGTCATTGAGGAAACCCCCCCCCCATTTTTATTTCACACATTTTGGGAGATAGTAACTTTTGTTTATTAGCTCTTTTTCCAGGATAAGTTAAATAAAAGGTGTGTGCAGGCAAAAACAAACAAACAAACAAATTAGAATTCAGATATCAGTAACTGAAAGATTTCACAGGTGAAAAAAAAGAAGCGAATAATCTTGATTTCTGATGTGAGGCCTTTTTAAAAAATGCTAGTTTTCTTTCCAGTGCTGCTGAACCAATATTGCCTATGTTGTCTTGAGTAAGCTGCAAAAGAGGATTTTCAGCATTAAATGTCAATAAGTGTATGCTTAATATAGGTGACATTAGAAACCTTTTTCATGAAAAGAGGAAAAGATGCATGATGGATACCAGAGCTTCTGTCAAAAACATTAACCAGAAAATTGAGCGTGTTTGGAAAGCCCAGGAAGAGCAAAGGTAACGTTGTTGGTTTTTGGAGCCAGAAGCTGTGTGCAATTTCTTAGTATTTGTGGTTACAGATTAATTCAAAATAATGCTGTCGTCCTCTATCCGTCGGAGTCTCTATTGAAAAATACGTTTGGCTTGATTTGTATCTCAGCAAATAGTTCCTTTAGTCCTGTAAGTTCACACCTTAATTGAAAAGAGATGTATTATCTAGAGGTCAATAAAGATAACCCCTTTTTTCTCCTTTCAAATTGTAATTGAGCTTTCTTAGTATAAGAAAAAATTATATTCGTTCTTGGAGTATGCGAGCTGAGTAAGAGGCAAACGTCTTACGACAGTTAGCTGTATTCAATTATGCAGAAAAGATTAATCTTATATTTGAATATTTTTGAAATGTATCCCTATTGGGTTCACTGTTCTTTTGTACAAAATCTTTATTGTGCCACAGTGGGTAAAAAGTGAAATATTACTGTTTGGGAGAGTTACGTTATATAAGTGAATACGATACCCTCATTGAACCTATTTATCATTCCACGACCTATGTGTTATTCAGCAAATGGATGAAAATGAAAAAATAAAAACAAAACCCCTTGTAGATAAAATGCATTTTTTTTTTGGGAAAATTTATAATGCAATAAATCTCCCTTAGTTTTCAAGAGTGAAGGCATTCGGGAGAGCATCCCTCTTAAGACGGTTAGCGGTGAGTGACAGTTAGCAGTGAGAGGAAGCCATCCGCTTTATTTTGCTATTTTCCATCAGAAATTTTCAGCTGTGATCATCCCCTTCTCCCTTTATAGGACATTTACGTGCAGTCAATTTGGTTTTGAATGGGTTTGCTTTTCTCTTAACAATATAAAGTATGACCCTATTCATTATTATGTCTTACAGGCAGAAGCTTTATCACGAATACTGTCAGCAGTTTCTAACTTTGCTTCGAGAGTGGAATATAGATGTGCAGAGAGCCAAGGAAGAAGAAGAAAAACTAGCTGTTGGTATCAGGCTTAGCTTTATAATTAATCTATTGTAACCGAGTCTCAAGTAGGAACGGTGAGCCTGGCCGCACCTCAGACCTGTAGATTTGAGCCAGAGTCCTGTTTCCATTGCTGGCTACGTGTGTGGGCCCCGATCTCAGAAAAATCAGAGAGGCACAGGCCCACACCCTACTCACAAGAGCCCTTGGTCTTTACTTCCTCTCTTGGTTGGGATTCCTGCAGTTCCAAGGGACAGGCGTTGGCCAAAGTGCAAAAGAGGGATGCCCTGGTTTATCTGAAGAAGTCAAAGGGAGTTTTGCGCCAGGTACAGCTGAATGAGTCCGGGTACCAGGTGCTCAGGCAGTGCCGTCTGGGCTCTGTCTCCATCTCCTAGTAGGCCCTCTCCACGGGGTCAGCGTGATAGCACCTTACAATCCTAGATTCACTACCGGGTTAGTGACCCCAGTGTACGGAGATAACCTTTCTCCATAGGTCCGGCAGAAAAGTCCCCTGGGCTGCTATCAACAATCTAGTTTCAATCGTTTGCTCATTCCTGAACGAGTCATTGAGTTCAGGGCATGGTTCGCCCTTAACGGACAGGCCTGTATCACATTTAGGAGTAAGGATGGTGGAGGAGATGTTGCTTTTTGAGGGCAGAGCGGGAGGCCTGGGACTGTTTCCTGAGAGTGGGCCAGTGAACGGACAAGGGAAATATCATTGCCAAGCAACGTTCCGGTCCAATGCGGCTTGGTGTCGTAGCAATCCCAAATTTATATGAGACTAGTACTCATGGTCGTGGTTGTGTCTGAGCCGCCGGAGAGCTGGATTTTCCAGGGTTGGGCTGAGGTTAGCCGTGCACCTCGACAGAGTGAGAAGGGGGCGAAGTATATAAACAAGGGTGTAGGTATAACCATTGGCCACGGATTTAGCTGGAAAGGGGGAAAATGAGGACAGAGGGTGGAGACAGGGGACGATGAAAACTGTTCCATTCAGTGGATGTCGGATCCCGCTAGGGTACTGAGCTGTAGTATGAAAGGGAGCGAGCCACAAACGCAGGGACGTAGAGGTGGAATGTTGGGGAAAGTGGACAGACAGTGTGGTACAGGGGTCAGGAGCCCGGACGCTGGGACGATAATGTTTGGGATCCAGTTCTGATTTCCTAATTGCTAGCTGTGAAACCGTGGACAAATTGCTTTTCTCTGAGCCTCAGTTTCCTCACCTATGAGAGGGAGTATAAGGAGAGTACTTATAGGTTTTTTGTCTTTGTTTTTGTTTTTAGGATTTACATGAGCTCCTCTGTAATAAGCTTATTTGAAATGGTTCAGAACAGTATCTGTACCGAGTTCCTCTATAAGTCTTTGCTATTAGTAACGTCATGTAAATGTTTCAGTTATCGGGCTGACAAAATCTAAGGTATGACTCTGAAAGTGAGTGGCTAAGTAGGGATAGAACAAGATCACTGGTGGAGGAACAGGAAGATCATGGAAGGATTATTGGAAGGATCATGTGTGTGGATTTTGAAATCAACAAGAATAAGATATATGTTTTGAATATTGCTAAGAAAGGAAATTTCCTACTTAGTGACCAGCAGACAAGACCACCGTGGTGTTTTTGTATGTTACTGGTAAACACAAACGATGTAAACTAGGTCACGATATTTGATAAAAGAGAAGATACTAAAAAAATATTTACTTAAAAACGATTCAAGTTCAATCTAGATTTTTTTGTTGTTGTTAAATTTTAGATTTTACCCAAATGGTCATCACAGCTTTTTTTTTTTTTTTTCTTTTATATTTGTAGAATATACTTCAACAGCAACAAGAGGTTTTGCAACACTCTAGAACGGTTCAGAGCCAGAGAATGCAAGCAATTAAAGGGTTGTATGAGCAATTCTTGGAGGTCCGTTGAATTTGGTAACACAGTGTATTCTCATAAAATGTAATCTGTATATGGAAGTAGAAAATAATTGTTTTTCCTTCTCAATACATGTTAAAAACATTTTGGTTATGCCTCTAAAATCAATTAAAATTAATTGGGCATTTTCCACTTTGAATTCATTGTTCTGATTTAACATAAATGCTAAACGTACTTCTACTTTTCAGATTCATTCACGGTTTTGTGGGTGTTACTCAAAACAGGGACTGGTAGATTGGGAATTTTACCAAGAAATATGCATATCGTGCATGAAACTGATCCTTTATTAACAATTTAATCATGGTTCTTTGTTCCAGAGTCCGCCTTTCTTAGGAGAGCAGTGATGAATACATAGTTTGAAAGTAGGAAGTCTTGAAATCATTTCTCGATGTCATTTACTTTTCTTTGTGCTGCCAGTGTTTCTTAAACAGCAAGTAGCCAATTTTATTCTCAATTGCATTTTATAAGTCTTTTATGGCATATTTGCTTTCAGAATTATTAAAGTGACTAAAAGCGGCTTTACATGCCAACTTACAATTGCGAGAGACAGCACAGATATATAGGAGAATGAAAAAAGCCAGAGTAAGCCCATAAGCTTGTGAACTGACGTTACCTTCAGTCGTATTTCCACGTTAGCGAATCATCCTCAGTGACACGGACCTCTTCTTCACACAGCTATATACTCGTTTGGGAGTGGATGGAATCCTGTACATTCCCCTTCTGTTTTTGGTCAGGGTGCTGTTGTCGTTGTTGTTTTTAATGTCCTAAGAACACTTAACATGAGCCCTCCCTACCCTCTTTTGCTCTTTTGCATGGGGACATAAAGTTTTCCCAGCTTCCTTCGTTGAAGACACTATCTTTTCCCCATTTTGTATCCTTGGCCCCCTCATCGAAAATCAGTTGACTGGGGGCGCCTGGGTGGCTCAGCCGTTAAGGGTCTGCCTTCGGCTCAGGTCATGATCCCAGGGTCCTGGGATCGAGCCCCGCCATCAGGCTCCCTGCTCGGCGGGAAGCCTGCTTCTCCCTCTGCCACTCCCCCCTGCTTGTGTTCCTGCTCTCGCTCTCGCTAACTCTCTCTCTCTGTCAAATAAATACATAAAATCTTTAAAGAAAAAAAAAAATCAGTTGACTGTATACGTGGAAGTTTATTTCCGGGCTCACTGTTCTGTTCCATTGGTCTATACATCTGTCTTTATGCTAGAACCATACTGTTTTTATTACGGTGGCTCTGTAATATAGTTTTCAAATCAGGAAGTGTGATGGCTCCAGCTTGTTGTTGCTGTTCTTGCTTGGAATCGCTTTGGCCATTCACAGTCTTTTGTGGATCCACATGAATTGTAGGATTGCTTTGTAGAGGCATTTCTGTAGAAAAATAGCATCGGGGTTTTGGTGGGGATAACATTGAATCTGTAGGTCGCTTTGTGTGGTATGGGCCTTTTAACAATATTAAGTCTTCCAACCCATGAGCATGGGATAATTTTTCCATTTATGTATGTTGTCTTTAATTTCATCAGTGCTTTGTAGTTTTTCAGCGTACAGGGCTTTCACCTCCTTGGTTAATTTTTTTTTCCTAAGTATTTTACTCTTTTTGACGCTATTGTAAATGGGATTGTTTTCTTGATTTCACTTTTGGGTGACTCATTGTTAGTGTGTAGAAATACAACTGACATTTGCATGTTGATTTTATCACTTGCAACTTTGCTGAATTCATTTATTAGTTTGAACAGGGATTTTTGCGTGTGTGGAGTCTTTGGGGTTTTCTACATATGAGATCACGCTGTCTGCGAACAGAGACAATTTTGCTTCTTCCTTTCCAGGTTGGATGTCTTCTATTTCCTTTTATTGCCGAATTGTTCCAGCTAGGACTTCTGGTACTATGTTGAGTAGGAGTTGTGAGGTTGGGCAAACTTGTCTTATTCCTGATCTTAGAGGAAAAGCTTTCAGTTTTTCACCACTGAGTATGTTAGCTGTGGCCTTGTCGTATGTGTCTACAGTACCTGGTTTGTGGAGAGTTTTTATCATGAGAGAGTGTTGAATTTTGTCAAATACTTTTTCTGCAGCCTTTGAGATGATCATGTGATTTGTTCTTTAAACAATCTTGTTCAAATACATGGTAAAATGTCCCTCTTCTAAACTAACTGGAATGTTTAAGCACTAGGAATATAGTTTCAAAATAAGTATTCTTGAAAGAATCTTAGAATGACACATATGCAAAATAGTTACAGTAGAATTGTTTCCAAGTAGAGAGCGTGTTGCTCTAATGCTCTGTGAAGACCATTTTAGTGATTGGTGTGGAGGTTTCCTAAAGTAACAGAAATTATTTCTTCTAAATGTTACTGCCCAGTGTAACCACTTAGGGTTGGAAATTTAGTGTTTTCCTTGACTCCTGCATTTCCTTACCCTTCCCCTCCAGTTACCATCGGGCTGTGTGATACTTACCTCTGCAGTGGTACTTGAAATTCTTTCTTCGAATTCCCACTGCTGCAGCCCTAGTCGAGGACCTCATCGTCCCTCGCTCCTGCTATGGAGCTCTCATCTGATCTCTCCGTCCTTCATAGGTCTGCGGTACTATCTTCCCACGAGATTGTGCTTCCCTCCTGAAGGCCTGTCAGTCGTTTCCCCTTCTAAAGTCTTAGCTATTCAAAGATTCACCATAACATGGTGCCCTTTTCAGTTTTATTTGCTACATCCTGTCTTTAGTCCCACCCTTCCTGATAAATGCTTCGTCTTAAACTAACTATTACTTCTACGCTTTGCTTATGTCCTTCCCCTGGAAGTGGTTTTAACTTCCTTTTCCTCGCCTATTGAAATCTTTTTCTTTCGCCAACCGTGTCGGCCTTAATCTCCTTTTTCTGCTATGTAGCCGCAACAAGTTGTGCTTCTATAACTATCATAAAATTTTTGTATCATTTCTGTTTATGTTTGCTCTTGGCACTGGACTACGGAAGAGACTGTGTATTCATTTTTAAATTCCTCCACAGTACTCAACACGGTACTTTCTACACGGTATGCACTATTTCACCACTTGTGGAATGAATGGCAAAATTTAAAACGTAGGTTGTGTTTTTCATCACTTGAAGAGGTCACATCACAGATCATTTTATTCCCTCTAAGGGAATCATGTTACTCTGACTATTACTGATAATAAACGTGTTATTACCTGGTGTTAGAAAGCTTATTACTGGATTTCAAAATTATAGCATTCGTTGATATGGACTCCCAGTCCTTTTCTATCTTTGGGGTCCATTTTGACCTCGACCTTAACTGCTTGACGTTTGAGCAAAGTGTACTATAATTGTGTCTCCTAAAATAAGACTATTTTGGGGCACCTGGGTGGCTCGGTCGGTTAAGCGTCCAACTCTTGATCTCAGCTCGGGTCTTCATCTCAGGGTTGTGAGTTCAAGCCCCGTGTTGGGAGTGGAGCCCACTTAAAATAATAATAATAATAATAATAATAATAATAATAATAAAGTATTTCACTCGAATCTGATATTTAAAATTTTTCTTAGTGAATGTTTTTGCCTACGTGTGTGATTTAGAATTTTTTTTTTTTATTTCAAATAGATAACGGCCATCACTGGACTATTAAAAAATTGTAGTACTTTTGAAATTTAATTTTGCATGTTTTGAACGTAGGAAGAAAAATGGTGGTTTGTAACTGGACTAGGCTTTTTGTTTTAGAGTGTGGAAGACTTAGAGAAGAATCAGGAAAATTTTCTTACTGGTGAACAGAGTGAACTTAGGAAAGAAATGGCCATGTTGCAAAAACACCTTATGATGGAACATGTAAGTAGTGTAATATTTAAAGGTGAAAACTAAGGATTGATTTAAACATTGAAATAGTCTGTTTGCTGTTATAGGCATAATCCTTATATAAATACTGAACAAGTACATTCTCTCCTTTCATTTAGTAGCAGCAACAAGAGGTGGCAGTTTTTCAGAAGTCTCTTCATTCTCCGTTATTTTGATGACATTTGAAGAAAGGACTAAGTAACCTGATAATTGTGGTCTAACAATTCTAGTTTAAATGATTACATCTTGTTACTCGTTGGCTTGTTTGAGTGCAAGGCCCTCTTTCTGTGTAAACCCAAGTGAGACCTAAACAGTTACGTGAGTAGCCGTAATTCCAAAGTTATATGCGGGAAACGTTCAGACCTTTGGTAGTAATGGTGACTTTTTCTCCCTAACACTGTCAATTAAATTTTAGCAATAAAGATGATTTACATTTAAGTTTGCTTCAGCGAATCTGTACCAGTCCCCAAAGATAGAAAGTACAAGCATAGAGGGTTACGTTGCTCTTTCTGAAAGAAAACAAATAATGAAAGAATACACGCTTTTGCATATACTCATTAAGTTAAAGGACCAATTCTAATGAAAATAAGATTTGAAATACAATCTACTCCACAGAAGTACACAGTTTATTAAAAGCAACTTAAGTTTGTGCCCCAGAATAAATGAAACTGCTAAAAGTCATTAAGACAACTGAATAAGATATGTAAATATCCACTTGTGAGACATGGAGTTGTGAATATGCCATTCCCACCAAAAAAATTAAAATGTCATTTAATTGATTTTGGTCCACTGTTAAATGACACCTGCCCTTAGCATTGATTAAAAGTATTTTATTAACATATACATGTACTTGGTTACCTGTGGTTTAAATATTTCGTGCCTATCTTTAGAGATTAATTACCTAGAAAGTTTTGTTTTGCAAGTTTGATATTCAGTGAGTATATGGAAAGTTGATTGTATGCTCATCTAAAAACGTTAACAGTTAATTCTCACGCGTTGTCTTTTCTGGTGCACTTTTTACATGCAAAACCACATGAAATTCTCAACTGGAAACATTTGATTTCACGAGCATGAAGTTGTTTGAGGAATGAATGGCAAAATTTAAAACGTAGGTTGTGTTTTTCATAACTTGAAGAGGTCACATCACAGATCATTTTATTCCCTCTAAGGGAATCATGTTACTCTGACTATTACTGATAATAAATGTGTTGGTGGGAATGCAAACTGGCGCAGTTTATTATTAGTTTGGAATTATTATTAGTCTGGAATAAATCGGCTAGATGTATTCTCTTTCTAAGTTACTGAAATTCCTTTCATGAATCATTCAGAACAACAACAACAACAACAACAACAACAACAACAACGACAAAAATACTCCCGTTTGGAGGAGAGGACTGTCCTTCTCCTGTTTTTCTGTATGTTTGATATTTTAATTATGGCCGCTAGAGCCCACTCTTCTATTTGTTTTATGGTTTTCCCTGTTTCTAAAGTAAGCCCAAACATACTCTTTTTTTCGAACTTCTAACTTATTTATCTTATGTAGGAAGAAGGGAGTCCTCCGCCATGAGTGAATATTTGACATCAAGGGACAGTTTACTCCTTAAATACCGTATTTTTTTTTTTTTTTGTGAAGGCTTTTCCCCTTAAGCCAAAACATTAAGTCTTAAGTACTACTTCAAACTTTTTTTTTTTTTTTTTCCCCTGGGGTTTCTGTTTAAATTCCAGTTAGTTAACATACAGTGTAATATTAGTTTCAGGTGTAGAGTTTAGTGATTCAACACTTCCATACAACCCCCGGTGCTCATCACTGACAAGTGCCCTCCTTAATGCCCGTCGCCTATTCAACCCATTTCCCCCCGCCCACCTCCCCTGTGGTAACCAACGGTTTGTTCTCTATCGTTAAAAGTCTGTTTCTTGGTTTTCCTCTCTTCCCCACCCCCTCCACGTTCATTTGTTTCTTAAATTCCACATACGAGTGAAATCATATGGTATTTGTCTTTCTCTGACTGACTGATTTCGCTTAGCACAGTACTCTCTAGCTCCATCCACGTTGTTGCAAATGGAAAGATTTCATCATTTTTTATGGCTGAGTAATATTCCAGTGTGTGTGTGTGTGTGTGTGTGTGTGTGTGTGTGTAAAACGCAACATCCAAAAAACAAATAATCCAATTCAAAGTGGGCAGAGGACATGAATAGACATTTTCCCAAAGAAGACATACAGATGGCCAACAGACACATGAAAAGATGCTCGATATCACTCATCATCAGGGAAATACAAATCAAAACTACAATGAGCTATCACCTCACACCAGTCAGAATGACCAAAATCAACAGCACAGGAAACAACAGGTGTTGGCGAGGATGCGGAGAAAGGGGGCCCCTCCTACACTGTTGGTGGGAATGCAAACTGGCGCAGCCACTCTGGAAAACAGTGTGGAGGTTCCTCAGAAAGTTAAACACAGAACTACCCTGAGACCCAGCGATTGCTCTACGAGGTATTTACCCAAAGGATACAAAGATAGTAATCTGAAGGGATACATGCACCGCGATGTTTGTAGCAGCATTAGCAAAAATAGCCAAATTATGGAAAGAGTCCAGGGGCCCATCAACTGATGAATGGATAAAGAAGTTGTGGTATATTTCACACTTTTAAGGAGACCCTCACTTGAGAAATTTTGCCACCAGGCACAGAGGCAAAATAAGTACGCCAGTGTGTTCTCTGTGTATTTAATTCACATGGGCGTATTTTTTCCTTTTAAGGAGTATAGACTTACTGGCTTTTGTTCAATATGCTTTTCTCCTGCTTAAGATAATTATAGTACATGCTCATCACTCCATTACTTTTCTTACTGTTTCATTGTGCAGCGTAGGGGCTGCAGAACCGTTGGATCAAATTAAAACTCGGGTCGGATGGGGGGATCGATATCTCACCGAATGGCCCTTACTCATAGTGTTACCTGACATCTGCTAATAAGGAATGAAAACCTTTAGCAGAAATTTGCCTACTTCTGTTTACTATCCATAGGAAGATATGTTATCTACAGAATTACTAAACTGCCAGTCAAAACATAAAACAGTAAACGGAGTCTCCAAAATACCATTCACTTTTAGTCCTGTGAGCTACCTATAAAAAAGTAGAACAAATTATTCCTTTATTGCTTCAGATTAATATAATTTGATAAAAATCACTGTGTATTTTACCATTTAAGTGTTTTCCCTTTTATTTTTAGTACTGGATATTAGTTACAACTTGAATTTGAGGTCAAGACGAGTCAATCTCACATCTGATAGGGGAACACTGATTCTCAAACTTCTCAAATCCATGGGTGGGTAGCCTGTTAAAAGTTTCAACATCTGAATGGTATGCTATCAAAGTGGGAATGATAATAACAGTAAGACTAACAAAGAACTCACAGTGTAGTTAAGTTGGGAAGGTGGCCTCCCTGCGCGCCCGGCGGTAAACTCATATCACAGTCTCACGGTTCCCGTGGAGCGCTGACAAAGCTTAACCATTTATCGAGTGATGACGCCAGAGAGGAAACCCGCGCATTGTGTGAGTAGTTTCCAGCCTGGAGTTCCAGGACTAAGGGCTTTATTCACACCATGAATCATCAGTTCAAATGATTTCTTACCACCAACTGTGTGAGGCTTCAGCAAAGACACACTCAAATATTAGGGTGTGAAGATGAGGACGTTTTTCAGAAACACTAGTTGCTGACTTCTGGCAGCTCATTATCGCCAGGAGGATCTTTAGTCCTGTGGGGAGTCCAGGTGACAGAACACTGGCACCCTAAGGGATACAGCAGGTCAGCCTCGTACGGTGACATTGCATCTCTCCCACCGCAGACAGCCTGCCAGACCGTAGGAATCTGGAGCGCACGGCCTAAAGGAGTAACCAGGTCAGGGCTGCGCTTTCCCAGACTTCCACAGAGCCTCATGGTGTTACTCAGAGGTCGTACAGGGCCGTAGAGGTTTGGGCCAACCTTATATACGTGCAGGGTTTTATACCAGTGACCGGCTAACAGATAACAATGGGATTTACCCTACATCTGTTTTACTATGTCAAAGGTCATCTACACGTGGGTTATCGAGTTAATATGTTTTTGCGCAGATGTCTAGAGAATGCTTATCCTGCCAACTCTGGAAAAACACACCACCGCCGATTAGGAGGACTGTAACTCTGCCCTGGCGTCTGCTCACAAACACCGTTTTCTGCCTTCTGACTGCAAATATCTGAGCTGTAAAATTGTACAAGGCAGCAGCCCATTACATTTTCATCCATGTGAATCAGGGTTCTCCCAGCACCGCTAATCTAAAACAAATAATGAAATTAATTAGGCATGAAATCTTCTAAATCTAGAACCATCAACCTAAATCTGTGTTTGCTAAAATAGATTTGCTCTTGTGTATGTATAAAACAGTATTTTTTTTTTTTTTAAATAGGATGATTCTGAGAGTCAGATGAAGCGGTGATGGAGAAACCTGTAGGCACATAATAAGCGCTGAATAGATGTTACCTGTGAGCCGTCGACACCCTCGTTCTTCTTCTTGACCCGGTGGGCGTGTGTGAGTCACTTAGCCGGTATTATGGACTGAGGTTGTCGTGACAGAGTCGTTTGTTCTCTCTGTGAGGTTTCTTCCTATGCAAAGCTTGATTTGATGACAGTGGCCTCTTAAGAGCCAACTTTTTTCGGGGCGCCTGGGTGGCTCAATCGGTGAGGCGTCTGCCTTCGGCTCGGGTCATGATCTCAGGGTCCTGGGATCGAGCCCCACATCGGGCTCCCCGCTCAGCGGGGAGCCTGCTTCTCCCTCTGCCTCTGCTGCTCCCCCCGCTTGTGCTCTCTCTCTCTCTCTCTGTCTCTCTGTCAAACAAATAAATAAAATCTTTAAAAAAAAAAAAAAAAGAACCAACTTTTTTCAAGTACTGAAGTCAGCAACCAAGCAGAAAATAAAACATTGTATGAGGTTCAAACACGAGAACCTTCACCTCACAGTAGTTTATTAAAAATGCAGACTATCAACTTTTCTTTCCTAATATTGAGTTACAAGTTTTAAGTGTAGAATGTTATACTGGATTTATTTGTTTTAGCATTTAATGTGTGAGATAAATTTTATCCTATAAAAGATAGTTCGACTATTGTATTTCATTTTGTCTTGGGAAAATGAGGTCATTTGCTTGTCTATGGTAATACCTTCAACACATAGTGGGAAAATGTGCACAGTATATAGGATAACCAAATTATAAGATGAAGAAAAAAGGTAAAGAGATGGAATCAGCACAAATATAGTGCAGAGATTTTTTTTTTTTTTTTTTGGAGAAAATCAGCAATGCAGTATTGTTTTTCTGAATTATTTCACAGGTTCTTTAATATAATTTTAAATGCTCATATTTACCGTATAGCCCCACATTGTTTCTCCTCAAAATGGAAATATCACAAAGATGATCACTGGAGCTACCTGAACTTCAGTTACATCTAGTCTAAAGAGGGAGAGCAAACAATAGGTGAGGGTTTATAAATAAAATTCCCGAGTATGGAGGATAGCTACTCCTGTTATTAAGCACCAAAGATGTAGAGATATCTATTGGCTTTTTAAAAAAAATTTTTTTAACCTTAGTTCCAGGATTAAATTATTGTCTGACTTGTAGTATTAAGTGAAGAGTGCTAGAGAGAGCAACATGAGCTCACAGCTTTTGTGAGGTAAACATCAGTAGGTAGAGGGTCCGGGGTCGGGGTCGGGCAAAACCCTTGAGTGGCATGGATCAAACCGCTAATAGCAGTTATCACTGAGGTGACAGAAGACGCTTACTTTCTACTTCATGTACTTCTGTCAAGTCTAAATACTGTTTGTCACCAATCATAAATCACTCTTGTAATCAGGAAAAAATTACAATAATCAAAACCATCTGACTTAAGGCAGTGCTTTAAGCACTCTCAAGTCAATTTCACTGAAAAACTAGAGAAAATTTCAATAGCCTTCCTTATTACGTTACTAATCAGCTTTTGGGTGTCCACAGACAAATCTCCACTAACGTATAAACATGCTTAAGTGTCCGATTAACCAACCTACGTTGGTTCCTCTAATCTCTATCCTCTGAAACTATCACCCCTCCTCCCCTTCCTTTCCTCCATAATAGACAAGCTAACTGGAAAGCAGTCTATGTGCGGAGAAAGGGGAACCCTCTTACACGGTCGGTGGGAGTGCAAACTGGTGCAGCCACTCCGGAAAACAGTATGGAGGTTCCTCAAAAAGTTAAAAATAGAGCTACCCTATGACCCGGCAATGGCACTACTAGGTATTTATCCAAAGGATACAAACATAGTGATTCAAAGGGGGCACATGCACCCCAATGTTTATAGCAGCAATGTCCACCACAGCCAAAATATGGAAAGAGCCCAGATGCCCATCGACTGATGAAGGGATAAAGAAGATGTGGTGTACATATACAATGGAATGTTACTCAGCCATCAAAAAGAATGAAATCTTGCCATTTGCAACGACATGGTTGGAACTCGAGGGTATTACGCTAAGCGAAATAAGTCAGTCAGAGAAAGACAAATACCCTATGATTTCACTCATATGTGGAGTTTAAGAAACAAAACAGATGAACGTAGGGGAAGGGAAGGAAAAATAAAATAAGATGAAAATTGAGAGGGAGGCTGACCATAAGAGACTCTTGACTCTAGGAAACAAACTGAGGGTGGCTGGAGGGGAGGTGGGTGGGTGGGGTGGATAACTGGGTGAAGGGCATTAAGGAGGGCACTTGATGTAATGAGCACTGGGTGTTATATGCAACGGATGAATCACCAAACTCTACCTCCGAAACTAATTAAAAAAAAAAAAAAAAAAAGGAGTCTACATTTGCAATTTACTCCTATCCTCGTATTTGCTTCTTAACACATTCATGTCTGGAGTTTGGCTACATTATTCTTACCAAACCTGTTCAAGGTAAGCATTGACTTTCTCTTTTTGAGGGGGAGAGGAGGGAGAACGGGTGGGTGGGAGGGGCAGAGGGAGAGGGAGAGAATCCCAAGCGGACTCCGCACTGAGTGGGGAGCCCGAGCAAGGTGGGGCTCCATCTCCCGACCCTGAGGTCATGACCTGAGCCAAAATCAGACTCCACCGAGTCAGACTCAACCGACTGAGCCACCCAGACACCCCAAGCATTGACCTTCAGTTGCATTTCACTAATTATCTTGCAAAACTTCTCTGCAATATTTGACATGCTGGTCACTTCCTCTTTTTGAGATGCTTTGCTATGCTTTGATTTAGTCCATGCTCTTCCCTGCTGGAAACTCTTCTCCAGCTCCTTCCTAGACTGCTTCTTCCTCCCTATCTTTAATTTTTCAGAATCCCATCTCTTCTCCTTTTATATTCACTGAACAATTTTATGTATACTGAAGACTACCATCTATATGCTACAAGCTGGTCCTGTACAACAAGTAGTTTGGAAGTAGTGGTCAACAAATGTCTGCGTGAGGGGCTGAACACCATGTTTGTTGCCTGGTGGATTTAATACGGTGCGGGAATTCCCATGCTTTTGAAGGAAAGGAAAATTAACACTGAGTCTGAACAGTCACACGTAGGAGCGCCTCCAACTCTTGATTTCGGCTCAGGTCGTGATCTCACGGTCGTGAGATCGAGCCCCACGTTGGGCTCCACGCTGGGTGTGGAGCCTGCTTAAGATTCTCTCTCTCCCTCTCCCTCTCCCTCTGCCCCACCGCCCCCATAAAATAAAAAAAAATAAGTAGTCACACGTAAAGAACGATATATACTACACAATAATGTTAACATTGGGTTTGACCTTAGAATGATTGGTTGGGATTTTAAAAGGTGAGTTGTAAGCACTGTTTACTCTTCTGAATTACACAAGACCCTTGCTACTTGGAATCGAACATAATAAATAGGACATGACTTATCTCCAGACTAGCATTGATTAGTACAGGGGCAGATTTCAACTGTACATTTATAGAAGTTTTCACTAACTACATCCAGAAAAACACCAACTGATCAGCCTAAAACAATCTCTAGCTAGCGGTTGAAGAATATGGTTAAAAATAGTTATTAAGTAATGTTTTGCGGTTTATGTGATCTAATTCGAGGTAACAGGTTCACATTTGTACTGATATCTACCTACTTTTTTTTTTAAAGATTTTATTTATTTAAGTATCCTGCTTTTTAGTTTTGTTCTGGAATCCATAAGGGTTTCATGAAATTACGAAACAATTTAAAGGGCAAGCTCTTAAAATAAATAAATAATAAATCACGTGACATAGTCGTGCAAGTTGTGTATGTCAAATTGGCGGTTTAACCCTACAGAATACAGAACTATTTCAAATGACTTAAAAATATAGCAATTTTAGGGGTGCCTGGGTGGCTCAGTCGGTTGAGTGTCTGACTTCGGCTCAGGTCATGATCTCGGGGTCACGGGATCTGGCCCCGTGTCAGGCTCCCCGCTCGGTAGGGAGTCTGCTTCTCCCTCTCCCTCTGCTCCTCCCCCTGCTCATGCTCTCTCTGTCTCTCTCCCTCAAATAAATAAATATAATCTTTATATATATATTGCAATTTTACTGTGTGTATCCAATGGGATATATCTTAAGGATAAAAAAGAACAAGGCATCTTGAGCTACATTAAGAAATCATATTGCTAGTAGTAATATTGCCTTTGTTATTGCAAAATACCATACATACACACGCACACACACACACACGCACACACACACACACACACACAGAAAGGGGGTAAGTAATTATATTAATATCATTAGAATTCAGGAATTTCTATATGGTGGTTCACTGAACATAATAAAAAAATTTAAAAAAGAACCCAGGAATTTCAGTTTAAAACAAAAGACACAAATATAGGAGGAAGGCAGATAGTTCTGAGGTCTCTGGCCTCTGAAGCTCTGAATGCCCAGGTGGTCACTTGAAGTGGTGGAGATCTCCGTGCTGTCTTGTTCCTGTTCTGGCTCATTTTGATACAGTTCCTTGTTGTGCCTGTGATAATGGCCACATAATGTTGACCCTCTTACTTTCTTAGATTTAATCAAAGGGCTGGGTGTCTATGGCCATACCACCCTGAATGTGCCCAATCTCATCTAATCAAAGGGCTGGGGGTTTCTGGACAGGCTTTTTTAGTTGTTCTCAAACTCCCTTGAAGGTGTGTTTTTACTCTCATGGTCGTCTTCAGGACCTGGAAGGACAGTGGGGTGAGCAGAGAGGGGTACTGGTTTGGAAGAAGAGGATGGGGCATGGATGGGAACAGGGGCTTCAGGAGAAGGATGCAGTCTGAGAAGGGAGTCTGTGTGAAGCAAGGACACGGGAGGAGCTTTAAAAGGGCAGAGTCAAAGGGGAAGAGGAAGAGGAGCTTAGGTGGGATCATCTCACCTTGCCACTGCTTCTGGACCTGGATGGACAGGTGGTCTTCCTCTTCTTCCTCCCTCTTGTGCTTGGGGTCAGTTATTACATAACTATGCTAGAGGCTTGTGGTTTCCTGGTCATCTTTGCCATATCGAACCTTCCCAGTGGTCTAACCTCGGCCTCCTGACCTCCCTATACACAGCCCTCCCCAGGATAGTGACGGGCTGCACCTCTCAGTTTTGTTTGGTCAGGAAGGCTCTCCCCCTGCTGCCAATGGTCGCACTGGCTTACACATCACAGTACACCATCCTGACATTCTGAGGTCTGGCCCCTGAGAAATGGCTAACCACTTAGAGACCAACCATAAACCAACCAACAGGGTACACCCATCGATGATTAAAATAAAATAAACAAGTTGTGAAGAGATGGGTGTGTGTGTTTGTGTGTGTGTGTGTGTGTGTTCTCTGAATGTGGGGAAGGAGGAGGAAAGGGAAGAAGCAGATGTGTGAGGAGGGACAGAGGTGGGGAGGGTGGTCCTGCAGGGTTGGGTTTCAGACGGAAGGTCCACAGTTAACCAGACACTGAGGATAAGGACTGGGTCAGGACTGAGGACTGAAGAAAATTGTCCTTCTTAACAATGTGCCATAGCTTCTTATGACTTTTCTTTATGGCAGCCAGTAATACTTAAAACAAGTACCAAGAACTGAATTCTACCTAGTTTTATTGGATTCTTTTTTTTTTTTTTAAAGATTTTATTTATTTATTCACGAGAGACAGGGGGAGAGAGAGAAAGAGAGAGGCAGAGGCAGAGGGAGAAGCAGGCTCCCTGCTGAGCAGGGAGCCCGATGCGGGACTCGATCCCAGGACCCTGGGATCATGACCTGAGCCGAAAGCAGACGCTTAACCATCTGAACCACCCAGGCGCCCTAGTTTTATTGGATTCTTAAAATACTTTCTGGTTTAAATAAGCCAGTACCAGATTCATTTCCATCATCTTTCCTTTGAGCGCTCTCCCTGAAAGCAACTATAGTGAAAGGTAGTGGAAAAATGAAACTGAAGTAAAACCCGCTTACTTGGGCGAAAAAAAAAAAAAAAAAGACTTCTCCATTTTGCTGTGAACCTAAACCTGTTTTAAAAAATAAAGTCTAATATATATGTTAGACTATATATAATATACATACGTATAATTATAATATGTATACAAATAATATATAATGGAAAATTATGTATAAATATATAAATAATTATAATATAATGGCAAAATATTTCTTCCCCTTAGAATATCAGCCAAAGTTGCTTCAAGTGGGTATTTACTCATTTGAGGTTGTCAGGGGATGAAATAAATGTCAACGGTTTGATCACTGAGTACATTATGTACTGATTATCGTCTCTGCACTCTCACGTAAAATTAGATGGCTTAGTATGAACACTAGAACTTTCACGGGGACCTTTGGAGTACTTATTCTTGTCTCTATAGCTACTGGAAAACTTCCCAAATAAGGACCTTCTTAGAAGTTTGGAACAGAACTTCAGACACATACACCAACACATGTGTTGGCTTAAAAGGAAAGTTCTTTTTTTTTTTTTTTTAAGATTTTTATTTATTTATTTGACAGCGAGAGACACAGCGAGAGAGGGAATACAAGCAGGGGGAGCGGGAGAGGGAGAGGCAGGCTTCCCGCCGAGCAGGGAGCCCGATGCGGGGCTCGATCCCAGGACCCTGGGACCATGACCTGAGCCGAAGGCAGACGCTTAACGACTGAGCCACCCAGGCGCCCCTTAAAAGGAAAGTTCTTTACAAACATGCAAAATTGAGCAATTAAATTCTCCCTGTAATGTCAAATATTGGAAAGTGGTGGAGGACTCATTTACTCCTGTATACATTATTGCAGTTAGAAAAAGAGATTCTATATGGGCTTATTTTTAAAAACTTGGAAAACCTTAAAACAAACAGAAGGGTGGTATATACGGGCCAGAATTAATGTAAAACAAAGCAAAACAAAACAAAACAAAACACCATGCAAAAAAACAGGAGAAAATCATTCCTCTCCTCCAAATGGGGTTGTTTTGTTTTGAATGATTCTTGAAAACAATTTCAGTAATTCACAAGAATATATTTAACTGACTTATTCCCAATATATTCTGAAACAATGTCATGTTTATTAAATAACGTGCCCAAATGAAGACGGTGTTATGTTATTAAACGTAAAAAAAGAAAAATGCCCATTACAAAAGGAAAGGTGTAAGAATTATTCAAGTTCTTAGTTCTCAAATATAAAAATCAACATTCCACATACTCAATGAATATTAAACTTGAAAACAAAGCACTGTAGGTAATTTATCTTTACAGACAGATGTGAAATACTCAAACCATAAGTGATTAAGTATATGTGCATATTAATGAAATACTTTCAATCAATGCTAAGGGCAGGTGTCATTTAATAGTGAACCAACACCAAGTAAATGACATTTTGATGTCTTGGTGGAAATGACATATTCACAAACCCATGTCTCAGCACGGATATTTATATACGTAGTTCTGTTCTCCCAGTGATTTTAGGCAGTTTAATTTATTCAAAAACACAATCTCATGTTTACTTTCAATAATTTTTATAAGGCAGTAGAGTACATTTTCTTCTGAAATCATATTTTTATTGGAATTGGCTCTGTAAACTAATGAGTAAATACAAGCGGGTACACGGATAAGATAGATTTTATATTCTTTAATTTTTTTTTTTTTCCTTTAGGAAAAGCAATGTAGCCTTCTTTCTGTATTTGTGCTTTGAACCTTTTGGGACTGATACAGATCCACTGAGGCCAAGCCTAGAATTAAATCATCGTTACTGTTAAAAGTTAATTGACAGTGTTAAGTACAAAAAGTCATTACTAACGAAGGGCTGAAAGCGTAATACATATAATTGTGGAATTGCTGCTACGCACATAACTGTTTAGGGTTGGGGGTTTTAACAGGAATAGATTCTTGCACTTACCAAGCAAGCTATGATAAACAAGATGTACCGATTGCAACTATAATTTTTAAACTACTACAACGTGGTTCGGTGTAGCTAATGTTACACTTGTATTGTAAGACTTGGGTTCCTGTTCTTCCTTCAAAGTCATCAGAACAACAGGGAATAAAGAGACTTCTGAAGAATGGCCAGCGCTTGCTGCTGCTGTTTCAAGGAAGGAAATATTAAACATTCGCGTGTTATTTAGGTAATTGTTACATACATTTTGGCCAACAAAATATCCCAATGCTCACATCCCTCCTGAGTTCTTAATATTAAATATACACCACTTACAGCTTCCATCATAATTTTGTTTTGCAACTTGGTCATGTCTTCCCTAACTTCGCTTTGTTGATCAGTAAGAAGATGTTCATGGTCCTTCTCTAAGTCCTGCATACTCTAATAAAACAAAAAGCCTAGTTCAGTTACAAACCACCACTTTTCATCTCATGCTCCAAACATGTAAAATTAAAAATTTCAAGGGGCGCCTGGGTGGCTCAGTCAGTTAAGCGTCTGCCTTTGGCTCAGGTCATGATCTCGGGGTCCTGGGATCGAGCCCCCACGTCGGGCTCCCTGCTCGGCGGGGAGTCTGCTTCTCCATCTCCCTCTGCCCCTCCCCCTGCTCATGGGTGCTCTCTCTCTCTCTCTCTCTCCCCCCTAAAAAATAAATAAAATCTTTTAAAAAATTAAATTAAATTTCAAAAGTAACAATTCTTAATACTCAAAGGATGCTCGTTATTTATTCCAAATAAAATATTATACCTAATACATGGAGATCAAAATACTCACTTAGGAAATTTTTTAAATGTTGTGTTTGAGTCAAATATTATTATTATCATAGAGGCATGACAGTAGTACACTTTGCTCGAAACAATGGGTTAATAAACAGTTAAGGTCAAGGTGGAGAAAAAAAAAAAGACTGGCAGTCCCACAGAATGAAATACCATGATTTTAAAACTCTCTAATAAGCTTTCTAAATACCATGTAGCACTGCACTTATAATGAGTAAAAATCAATGTAACATGATTCCATTGGAGGGAATAAAATGATCTGTAACACGACCTCTTTAAGTTATGAAAAACAAACGTGTTCTAAATCCTTACTGTTCACTTAACAAATAGTGATCTAGCACATACTACGTAAAAAGTACTGTTAAGTGCTGTGGAGGAATTTGGAAAATGAATGCACGATCTCTTCCTTCCTTATTCCAGTGAGAATAAAAAAACATGTACATAAAAACAACACAAAAACTTTGTAACAATTAAGGAAACACCACTTGCCATGACTGTGTACCGGAAAATAAGATTGATTCTGATTTAGTTGGCAAAAGAGTAAGACTTCAGTAGGTAAAGGGAAGAGGGAATTGAAAGTACTCTAGAAACAAGGAAGTGATGGTGAGTTAGTGTACTGGAGGGGTGGGAGGAAAGGAGGAATGTAAGTATAAAACTACAAAGGGAGTCTTGTTACAGGGCAGACGTTGAATACCTGAGTGTTTAAATGGGAAGCTAATGGCAGGTTTTCAGGAGGGAAGGTACACGTTTTGGAACATCATATTGCAGAACTGGGAAGGATGGACCGGAGAAGAGAGAACTCAGATGAGAGTTTAATAGTATAAGCAGGGAATGATGAGATCCTGAACTCGGGGCAGCGGCAGTGGGAATTCAAAGAAAGATATTAAGGTACAGCTGCAGAGGTAAAGTACACCTCCCACTCCCCTCCGCCGCCCCTCCCTCCCCGCCCACATACACACACCAAGAAAAAAGAACGGGGATGTGCAGGCTTCCATTGCCTCCTAAACGAGTATATATCTGCACGAAGAAGAGGTCTGTGTCACTGAGGACAATTTGCTAATGTGCAAATATCCCAGCAGATCATTCTCAACTCACAAACGTTTAGTCCTCCTCTGGCTTTTTCATTCTGTTATACATTTAGACCTTTTCTTATGATTTTAAGTATGCATATAAAGTCATTATTGGTCTAATATTCCAAAAGCAAATATGCCATAAAACACTCACGTAATGCATTTGAATATAAAAGTGCTATTCATCAATTACAATTGCCTACTCATATTTAACAGAAACCGTTAACACAAGTAAAAGACACGTAGAAGTGATTTATAGACTTCCTAGTTTCCACTATAAATTTATTGCCGATCTCCTCAAAACTGATTGTTGAACAAAAAATTATGATTAAAGTGTTAATAAAGTACCAGTTTTCTTCACAATACATATATTTCTAGGTGAAATTCCCTCTTTACAGTTCCCTGTTTTAGATGACTCCCACAAAACTATTAATTAATTCTAAAAATAAAAATGCATTTACCAATTACGTTAAATCCAAAACAATGAATTCCAAATGGACAATGTTTAACAATTTAGATGTACAACCTAAATGGTTCCCCCTTCCCCGAAGATTTGGAAAGCAACAGTCTTCTACTTTTACATACATTTTATATATATATTTTTAAATATTTACTTACTTATGAGAGAGAGAGAGCATGTGCACATGCAAGTGGGAGGAGGGGCAGAGGGAGAGAATCTTCAAGCAGACTCCCCGCTAAGCAGGAGGCACGAGGCGGGGCTCGATCCCACAACCCGTGAGATCAGGACCCACGACCTGAGCCAAAACCAGGAGTCGGCTGCTCAACTGACTGAGCCACCCAGGCGCGCCTACATGTTATGTTTTATAAGAATGTATTGTGTTGCCAAATACAACAGACCTTTAAGAATTGCTCATGTAAGTTTTTAATTTTTTGCAGTCTCTGGTTCTGAACAGCTCTAGCTTGTTGAAGAATCTTTCGTTGCTCTCGGAACATACCCTACAAATATAAAAGAAAAGGGTGATAAAATGTGGGTAACATTTAATATTTAGAAAACATAATTATACATCAAGTTTGAAAGCAATATTCTTTAAATCGATACTTGTTAACATTTCCTGTTTTAACAACTTTTGTGGCCAAGTTTATTCACCACTAATATACAGAAACAATACGACGATCCTACCTAGTAGCCATTAAGTAGGAAATTGTCTTCCTCACCAATACTGAAAACATGTTTTAATTTTTGACTTCAAAATCCACAAATGACCCTTCCAAAAATGTGTTTACCACAAGTAGGCAAAAATCCGTACACTAATCCTTCCTAACAGTAGTTTCAGAAGAGATATTCTTTCTTTCTTTCTTTTTAAGATTTTATTTATTATCAGAGAGAGACAGAGACAGAGAGCGCACAAGCAGGGGGAGGGGCAGAGGCAGAGGGAGAAGCAGGCTTCCTGCTGAGCAAGGAGCCCGATGTGGGCCTTGATCCCAGGACCCTGGGATCATGGCCTGAGCCGAAGGCAGACGCTTAGCCGACTGAGCCACCCAGACGTCCCAGAGATATTCTTTCTTAACAACATTCAAAACGTGTACTAATTCTCGGTCATTTCAGTATGCATACAGATGATCCTAGCCTCTCTGTTCCTTGACCTAATCTCCAACAATAATTTTGTCCTCTTCCCTACTTTAGTCACTCACTTACATAGTCATACCCTGGATTCTGTCATTCCCAATAACTGCAACATCTACATAATATTAAGTAGAGCAGAGACTTATATAGGAACTGTGTGTCAGGTACTGTTCTGAGCCATTTTAAACAAACTTATTATATACGATCTCATTTAATCCTCAAAACAGCTCTATGAGGCAAGTACTCTTATTATGTCTCGTCTCCTTTCATAGGTGAGGAAACTGAGTGAGGTACAGAGAGAAACAATTTGTCCCTGATTTCACAGCTAGTACTGGTCAACCAGGACTGGGTCCCCCCAAAATGGTTCCAGAGTCCAGGCTCTTGACCACTGTACTATACTGTTTGTCCACTTTCCCCCCCGACATTCAACGTCTACCTCCCTGTTTGTAGTTCTCTACCCTTTTTACTACAGTTCAGTGCTCTTTCAGGATTAACATCCCATCGATCCTGCGACTTTTCATGGTCCCCAGTCCCCACTCTCATATTCTCCCTTCTCCTCCTTCTTGGCTTAAATTCCATGGCCAATCATTATACCTATGCACTTGCACGTGTACCTTGCCCCCTTTTCACTCTGTTGATCTGCGTGGCTAAACCGCAACCCTGGAAAATCCAACTCTCCAGCTGCTCTGCCACAACCATGCAGAGGGGTCTCACCTTAAATTCATGATCACTATGACACTAACCTAAATTAGACCCATAATGCTGCTTGGCAATGATATTTCCCTAGTCCATTCGCTGGCCCGCTCTCCTGGAAACAGTTCCAGGACTTCTTCTCTGCCCCTCAAAGGCAACACCTCCTCCACCACTCTAACTCTTAACTGGTGACCTTCCTATATCACTAAATAGACTGAGGCAATCCAAATAGAACATTCAGTCTCCCACCGCTACATCTTCCACCCACCTTTACCCATCTGGGCTCATGGACTCTACATTCTCTCCTCTGTTTTTGCATGACCTACTGCCACTTGAGACTTTGATACAATAAATAAATCAATTTTAAAGCCAAGGCTGATACCAACAGCTAGTTTTTCTTCTTGTTCCTGGGCTTTCCGCATGTCTGTATCCCACTCCCGAAACAAAGTCAGAAACTGCTGAGAATATTTGAGATGAAGATTCTGCCTGTAAAACATAATAATGAGCACCGTCACACCTCATAAAGATATGGAAAAATTAACCATATTCAAAACAAAATTGATTTGACACAATTTACGCCATAAAAGGAGACGGCAGTAACAGCGTAATAGCAGCTGAAATGGTCTCCTGAGAAACAGAAAGGCTACACGAACGATCTACTCTTATTCCAAAAGTATCGTCCCTGACTGACCAATATATAAGCTATCTCACATGCCTTACCTCTTAAAAACTAGTGAGGATTTACTGTACTATCAATTTTCCAGAAAAATTCATTTTATCTAAAAGCAGTTTACTTTTCATTTCTTCTTACTGAAGAACATGTATGTTCTGATATGGTAAGTAGATTCAGTAAGGATATCATATCCATTTATCATAGAAGGTTTCCAAACAGGAATATTTCACTTAAATACTTCCCCTCTTTGGCACAACAATGGTTTTTAAGAAAGAACAGTGAACACAATTTACTAAAATATGCAAATTATTTGTAATATAAGATCAATCTTTTCTACATAACTGAATACAGTTAACTATCGCAAGAATAATGGTTTAAGGCATTTACCTGAAGTTCAGCTAGTGTAGGTCTAGAATAAATACGAATTAATGTTATAGGAAGAAAACTCAATTGTTATTTGAAAGGGAAAAAAGGTCATCTTTATTGGCTTCCAGGAGATACATCTCAATTCTGTTAAGGAGTGAGGTTAACAGAATTTATCTGCTTAGAAAAAAAATCAAGCAAAATCTATTTTTTCACTGGCAAGTTCAATATAATAGAATTTGTCTTAGGTTATTCGCACCAACGAATACTAAGAAATGATACAAATGTCATCGTGACTTCAAAACAAAACAAAACAACAAAGCCCAACAACTTCACCTTTGTTCTTGCTGTATGTTCCAAACATGCTCAATTTTTTCGTTAGCGGTTTTGACAAAAGCTCTGGCATTCACTTCGAACATTTTTCTCTTTGCAAGAAGAGCCCGTTTAATGTCAACTGTATACAAAATATTCACTGAAATTTAGTGTTGAAAATTATTTTGTTTTCATATATACGAATCAATATGCGTAAATGTTGTCTCAGCAATATGCAAAGACATTTAAAATTTATAATACAGACATCATAAATGTCCAATCACTATGTTGTATACCTGGAACTAATATAATATTGTACGCCAATTACACTTTAAAAAATAAAATAAGTAAAATAAAAATTATAACACAGGCATCATTTCAAAAAGCAAGATTTGCTCACTATTTTCTGTAAAATCTTTCTGGTACTAGTATCCCAGTTATAATTTTTCTAACTGCAGGCCACCTTTTAGTTTAGAGATAACGAAAAGGGGATAGTAATCAAAATATTTTCCATTATCAAAATGCGTATAGAGAACCCCAAAGGCAGACTTTAATTTCCTTGTGAGAAAACAGCTAAAAGGCAAATTTCTCTAAATTTATAAAATATCCTCCAATTCAAGGGACATGTTTAGATGGATTACCGTTAGAATGCATTATATATGCTAAGTGAAGTAAGTCAAGCAGAGAAAGTCAATTATCATATGGTTTCACTGATTTGTGGAACATAAGGAATAACATGGAGGACATTAGGAGAAGGAAGGGAAAAATGAAGGGGGTGGGAATCGGAGGGGGAGACGAACCATGAGTCCATAGACTCCGAGAAACAAACTGAGGGTTCTAGAGGGGAGGGGGGTGAGGGGATGGGTTAGCCCGGTGGTGGGTATTAAGGAGGGCACGTACTGCATGGAGCACCGGGTGTTATACGGAAACAACGAATCGTGGATCACTACATCAAAAACTAACGATGCACTGTATGGTGACTAACGTAACATAATAAAATTAAATTAAATTTAAAAAAAGAATGCGTTATATAAAACGCACAAAAGTGTTTTCTTAAAAATGATCCTCAAAAGGATAAAAATAATTATATCGCACATTAAAAAAAATTATTTTTCAAGCGGTCTAGTGCGTGATGCTTTTAACTGTGTTTTACTAGAAGAGACAGGGGCCGCGGGTGTAAAAATTCTAATTTAAATAAATGAATTCAAAAACATTTAAAAAATATTTTCATGGAGCTTTTTACATGACACTTTTATCCATAAGTGCTGCATTTCACAGAATCTTAATACTTCAAATAAAGCTTTGCAAATCATATGATTTGACTTTATGGATCTACAATCAATACTTATTTTTCAGTAGTCATGAAGGATCTGCACTATAATAACAATATTTTATACATCCGGAATCCATCTATAGTAAGAAGTTTACCAGACAGCTCACAAAGCAAGCACTTTGTCACCACCAAATAGAGCAAAGCCTTCAAAACGTACTCGCTTGTAAGGATGATCTCTATCGAAGAGCCGCAGATTGACTTGGACCCTGCTAAGGGTCCTGTCCTGTAGTGCAGATGGTGTAACTGACATCTGGCCAAACCACATAAAACTTAGGAGTTTGGGTATGATTATATATTTCTCACTAGCTGGGAGACTTCTTTGGTTTGCAGCTACACGGTTTGCTAATGAAAAGTAACAATAAAGAGTTTTCTGTTTGTTTGTTTTTTAGAGGATTCAATTTGTGCTGCTGCTCCAAAGAACAGGACGCCGGAAAGTTATGAAAAGTAACTAAACAAGGAAATTTAAAATTGACATTAAAAATTGATATATCACCTAATCTGTGCACACTGTGCACACAAGGAGGTTCAAACTTTTCTCTGTTTAATTTATATTAATTTATATTAAATGTACATGTGTGTAAAATAATGGCATCATTCTTACCTCATCAAGGTTAGTACCATTTTTACTTTTCCACATCAACAATGGAAAAGGTCAGTAAAGAAACTTGCAAAGTTGAATCACACTAAATACCTGTGTCATATCCTACATACGAGAACAAGGCATTAAAATCAGTGTTGCAGACCACTCATTGACATTTCCATTTATAAAAGCTGTATGGTTTAAAACCATTTTTTTTTTTCCACCGCAAACATCACTTAAGCATACCTCCAAGTCCTTGCAGCATCTTCTGTATTTCATTCCTGTGAAGAAGTTACATCAAACATTATTAAGGATAAACAAAGATCATGTTTGTTTTGGAAAAAATGTCTCATTCTAGGATTTTACAGAGAATAATTGTTATGTAAGCCAAGTTGACTTGATCTGGTGAGTGAAAATACTATGAACACATTACCCCGCATCTTCCTCAAACGTTACTGCAGAAGGCCTTTTTCGTCCATGTTTATCGGTTACTGGACTGTTTCCTGCGTTGAAATAAACATACATACATATGTTTAATACTATATTAAACATACACTTATTGACATTTAATGCTGAAAATCCTCTTTTGCAGCTTACTCAAGACAACATAGGCAATATTGGTTCAGCAGCACTGGAAAGAAAACTAGCATTTTTTAAAAAGGCCTCACATCAGAAATCAAGATTATTCGCTTCTTTTTTTTCACCTGTGAAATCTTTCAGTTACTGATATCTGAATTCTAATTTGTTTGTTTGTTTGTTTTTGCCTGCACACACCTTTTATTTAACTTATCCTGGAAAAAGAGCTAATAAACAAAAGTTACTATCTCCCAAAATGTGTGAAATAAAAATGGGGGGGGGGGTTTCCTCAATGACAGTCTTTTAATTTTCTCATGAAAAGACCGTTGTACGGGCTGGTCTTTAATAAATTTATAAAATATCCTCCAAATCAAAGGACTCATTGAGATGGATTCTTGTTAAAAGTCGATATATAAAACACACTTTATCATTCTGTTTTAAAAGTGTCCAAAAGGGATACAAATAAATAAATGAAAAGAGAAGAAAGGGGTGTGTGTGTGTGTGTGTGTGTGTGTGTGTGTGTGTGTGTGTTAATTTAGTCAATGAGGATTTTAAGTATATTTGAGTTAAAAGACCGTGGAGAGTTTAAGGAAATAAAAGAATTTATTCAAAAACACTTCCTAAATACGTTTCTTAGTAAACAAATGGAGTTTTTCTTACAGCCTTTTTAAAAAGCACCTTTGCAATTAGTAAAATTTTTAATATTTCAGAAAACGCTTTCCTAAGCATTTGACTGCGTGTTCTGCATCGGCCATCAATAGCTGTTTTCCAGGGACCGGGAAAAGGCGCACTGTTACACAACCACTTTATATATCCAGTTTGCCACGTAGAATAATCAATGTATGAGACAGCTCACACACCGAGAACCCTGACACCACCGAACAGAGCAAAGCTTTCAAGACGTACCTGCTTGTATGACTGATCCATATAGAGGACTCAAAAATCGACTCAGACTCTTTTATACTAAGAGTCCTGCCCTGTAACCCGGTTAATGTTTAAGTGACATCTGACAGAACAGCTGAAAACTTTTAGGTTTATTGGTTCTGATCACACGTTGCTAGCATGCTGGCAAAGTGGTCTTTAGTTTTCCACTGCACGGTCTATTAGTGTATAAGCATCATGACAAAGACTTATTTTACAGGCTTCAATTTAAACTTCTGTACCAAAGAAAATAAATAGAAAAGTCAAGGAAAATAACTACAATGAGAAAATTAAAAATTGATATTAAAAACCGATGTATCACTCACTCTGGGACACGAAGTGGAAGACAGATTATTTCGTGCCAATTCTCCTAATATCCCCACAGTCCATCAAATGTACCCACGTATAAAATAAAAGCATCACTCTTACCTCACCACTGGCAGCCCCGGTCTCTGCACATCCACAGTAAAAAGGGGAACTAAGGAAATCTATGAAGCCAAATCACGCTAAATACTTAAGGAAAATCCTGTATCTGAGAACAAGGCATTAAATAACAGTGTGGTAGCCCACTGATTAACATCTCTCGTTAATATGTGTTCTATGGCTCAAAACAACTTACTTTCGCTGAAATAGCTCCTAAATCATACCTTCAAATCTTTCCAACATGTTCTGCAATTCATTCCTGTAAAGAAATGACATCAGGTATTTAATTAAGGGTACCTAAAACAGCACGCATGTTTTGGGTGAAATATGTCATGCCAAGGGCTTCACACACTTCACATACTTGTTACCTGAGCCAACCTTTATTTTTCTTAAAGTACCTTACGGGTCAAGGGAAAATTACTTTAAACGCGTTACCCCACATCTGCCAGAAATGTTCCTGCTGGAGGACTTCTTCCCCCGTAGTATTCAGTCAGTGGACTGTTTCCTGCGTTGAAATAGAAGCGGAAAACATTTTAAAATGAAGTGTGGTGGTGGGCACCAAGGAGGGCACGTGATGTGGTGAGCACCGGGTGTTATACGCAACTAAGGAATCACTGAACATTCTGCCACAAACGAATGAAGTACTACACGTTGGCTCATTGCATTGAAATCTAAAACAATAAAATGAAGTACGGCATTTTGATCAGTTTTCAGGGAGCAATACCTTCACCGTGGAGTTTTTTAGGCCTCCGTCTCGCAAACAAAAGTTTTCTAAGGCAGACCCAGGAAAGGAAGCCTGCATGTGCAAGGCCAGATGAAACTAGATCGGCGACCAGGACCATGCGATGGAGACGGTGTTACAAGCCTTTCAAGGTTAATGCCAGAGTACCTCACCCAGCAGGTGTGAGATACTTTGGAAAGAAGGACTGCGGGGGAGCAGAAGAGCTGCTATCTAAGCCTCGGTAATCCTGGTCTGGGACAGGAGGATCAAGTGGGCAACCTCCGGTACGTGGAACTGCTTTACACACACACACACACACACACACACACACACGCAGACAGACACACGCAGACAGACGCACAGAGACAGACACACAGACACACAGAGAGACAGAACAGACACACAGAGACAGAGACAGACAGATACACACACACACGAGGATTTTACTGTTTACAACGCTGGGGACTCCAAAGCGGTGACCTGCCCGGCGTGCGCCATCAACAAGCGCGGTATCTGCAAAAGGTGTCAGATAGGCAGTACCTTCAGCCTCTGGCCCCCTCAGCTCTCTTCCCTCTTGTCTCCCAAAGGCATAGGCTGCCCTACCCTGAGCCTCCACCGGGGCCTTCGCAGCTCTGCCCAGGCGCTTCCTGCCAGCCGGCGCCATCCCGAGGAGGTGTCTTCTGAGCTCTCCTGCACGCTGTGAGCACAGACACGCGTTAAGGAAATGGGGGGACACGGTCAGTGAGCGATGCCAGGCGAGGGTCCTCTGCGCGGATCAGAGAGTGCGTGCCCTCGTGTCTCTTGTTGGACCAGGAGGGGACAAAGACGATGGGGACGGTGGACCCCTCCCTCCCCCCGCCCCCCGCCCCCCGCCCCCCCCCCGGCTCCGACCGAGCGCATGCGACCTGCCCCGGGACATCTGAGTGCCAGGACCTTCCGCCGCATTCTGTCGCCCTACGTTGGGACAGAGGCCGTCCCCACCCCTAGGCCCCCCGCGGGACAATGTGCTGGTCCGGAGGCCCAACCGTGGCCGGGACTAACGTTAAGTGTCCCCCTCCGAATGGATGGGGAATAAACCGTTCTGCCCCTGTCCGGACCTGTCCGGGGACCGTCAGGTCCAGGGCGGCTCCTCGACACGCCATCTGGACCCCAGGACGACCTCCGGGGACCAAACTGTCCTGCCGGGTGGCCGGGCAAGAGGGACAGACGCAGACGGACCCTCCTCACCAGCTGTGACCCTCCCAGGAAGTGGGGCGGGGACCGTCGGACCCGCCCGCTGCCCTGCCGGCCCCGCGGGCCCTGCCAGCCCCGCCCTCGGGGGCCTCGTCGTGTCCTGCCGCTTAACCAACTGAGCCACCCAGGCGCCCTCGTCGTGTCCTGCCGGAGCCCCCGACGACCCCGTGGGGACATCCCCTCAGAGGCCAGCCCAGCCGCCGCTGCCCCACACCCTGGCCCCCTCACGTCTGAGGAGACCCCCATGGCCACACAGTGCCGCCGGGCCCGCCTCCCCTAGCCGCCTGGGCCTCCCTGAGGGTCCCCTATGCCCCACCCCCATCCTCTGTCTCTCTGTCCCTCCCTCCATCCCTCCATCTGCACAGCGACCTCCACACCACGTCCTCCGCGACGCTCCTCTGAGGGCCTCGCGCCGGAGAGGAGCTCGCCAGCCTCGCCTGGGCGGGAGCGTTACTGATTGGCCGGCGCAGCGCGCATGCGGGAGGCGGGACCTCGGCCGAGACACGCCCCCTGGACCAACTGCGCCTCCGGGCGCGCTGGTGCGGAGCATCGACCATCGAGCATCGAGCATCGAGCATCGAGCATCGAGCATCGAGGCCCCGGCTGGGCGGCTCCGGGTCTACCATATTCAAGGACGTTTCACGGGTCCTCTTCCTGGGAAATCACAAAAGGATACGGGAGTGTGGAACACGTAGGTGCTCAAGCCTCCACCTTCCCGACGTGGGACACTTGTAACAGTTCCTACTCAGTCTCCTCCCGGGGGGGGGGGGGGCCCTTCCCACCCACCGCTTCCGCTCGCAGAGGAATCGCCATCCTGCTGCGTGTCCTGCGTAAACCAACCCCCTCCGTTTTCTAGGGTTTGTTTTCTGGTTGGTTGGCTGGTCGGCTGGTTGGTTTTTGTTTTGTCTTAGAGACCCGTGTGTGTATCCTTGACTGTCCTGGCCTCCTGCTGTGTTGCCCGGGGAGTACAATAAACTGTATCGCCTTCTGCCTAGTGTTCCGCCGCTTCCTTTTCCACCCAACGTTGCGCCCTGACAGCGCCTGGACTATTCCGCAGAGCCGTCCTGCTGTCGTCTGCCCTGTTGTAGCACACACCGTTGTGGAACCACTCCTCCATTCGTTCATCCGTTGTCTTGTCCGTGGACGTGTGGATACCTTCCACTGGAGAGCCCTTACGAGCAGTGACGCTAGCAATATTCCAGTGTCTGGCATACGTGCGATTGTGTTTTGCGGCGTTTAAAGGAGCCCAAGAGTTTAGAGGAGTTGATGACCTATTGCTAGGTCATAGGCTAGGTGAGCTTTCGGTATAGCCAAATTGTTTCCAGCTTATGACTCCCACCAGCCGGTTGGGTACTAACTGCTCCATATTCTCACCAGATTACATTATAATCTCACCGGATTACATTTGGGCTTGCGGTGGTGGTCTTTTTTTTTTTTTTTTTGCATTTCTCCATCCACTAAGGAGATTGAGCTCCTTTATATGCTTATTGTCCATTTCGATTTCCTTTTCCATGGCATCATCTTATGTGGGTGTCATGACCTTTCTACAAATGGGTAGGATGACTTTCTTACAGTTTTGTAGAAGCATTTCATATATTCCAGATATCATCTTTTTTTTTTTAATTTAAATTCAACTAGCCAACATATAGTACATCATCAGTTTTGATATAATGTTCAATGATTCATTAGTCGAGTATAACACCCGGTGTTCATCACATCACGTGCCCTCCTTAATGCCCATCACCCAGTTACCCCATCCCCCCACCCACCTCCCTCTCCTAAACCCTCAGTTTGTTTCCCCGAGTCAAGAGTCTCTCATGGTTTGTCTCCCTCTCTGATTTCTTCCCATTCAGTTTTCCCTCCCTTCCCCTGTTGTCCTCTGCACTATTCCTTATATTCCACACATGAGTGAAACCATATGATAATTGTCTTTCTCTGGTTGACTTATTTCACTTAGCATAATACCCTCCAGTTCCAACCATGTCGATGGTAGTGGTAGGTGTTCATCCTTTCTGACGGCTAAGTAATATTCCATTGTATATATGAACCACATCTTCTTTATCCGGATGTCAATCTTTACAACAGTGTTTCCCCTCTGCCTTTTAATTGCGATAAAATACAAATAACACAAATTTGACCTTTTAAGCCATGTTTAGATATACAGCTCTGTGGCATTAAGTACTTTCCCATTGTTGTACAACCATCACTGCCATCCATCTCTAAAACTTTTTCATCTTTCTGAACTGAAACTCTGTACCCATTAAACACCTATCCCCCATTCCCTCCTCCTCCCAACCCCCAGGAACCACCACTATACGCTCTTTCTCTATGAATTTGGATACCTCATACATACGGTATTTGTCCTTCTGTGACTGGCATATTTCACTGAGCATGATGTCTTCAAGATTCATCCATATTGTAGCATGTCTCAGTTTTTCTTTCCTTTTTAAGGGACAAATAATGATCCATTGTAGGTATATGCCACTTTTTTTTTTTTTTTGCCCATTCATCTGTTGATGGACACTTAGGTTACTTCCACTTTTATCTATTGTGAATAATGCTATATGAACACAGGTACACAAATATCTGTTCGACTCTGTCCTTTCACTTCTTTTGGGTATATACCCAGAAGCAGAACTGCTGGATCGTACCGTAGTTCTCCTGTTTAGCTTTTGAGGTTCCTCCGTATTGTTTTCCGTGGCGGCTGCACCAGTTTACAATCCCACCAACAGTTGCACAATGGTTCCCTTTTCTCACATCCTTGCCAACAACGGTTCTCTTGTTTTTTTTTTGGGGGGGGGGTGGTGGCCATTCTAAAAGGTGTGACTTACCCGCAATGCTAGGCTTACAACAGACGGTGGGATGACACAAATAAGGGGCATAAGTAGTATAGAACAAATTGGTGTGCATTGCTTAAGTAAGTAGTAGTTGACTTTATAATGAAATAATGTGATAAGAAGTCCGTGGGTCTTTTTCTGTGAAAATCTTCCTGTGTGTCAAAAGGGACGCTGCCCATTCACAGCAGTCACCAGCAAGAGGTGACCAGGAGACTCTCCACTGTGACAATTGGTAATACAAGGTGAAAACACTAGATGATACATATACATCTCTTTCTTAGAAGAGACACCAGGAAATAGCGCACCAAGCAGAAAAGTTAATCTCTTTCTTCTTGCCCTTGTAGCTCCCTCTCTGCCTGAATCTTTTTTTTTTTTTTTTAAGATTTATTTATTTATTTGAGAGATGGAGAGAGAACAAGAGAAAGAGCAGGAGGGGCAGGGGGAGAGGGAGAGAGAATCTCAAGCAGACTCTGCACTGAGCCCAGAGCCTGATGCAGGGCTCAATCTCACGACCCTGAGATCACAACCTGAGTCGAAACCTAGAGTCGGTCGCTTAACTGACTGTGCCACCCAGGCACCCCAAAGATATATTTATTTATTTGAGAGAGAGAGAGAGAGAGGGAGGGAGGGAGGGAGACAGAGAGAGACGGAGGGAGGGAGGGAGAGAGAGAGAGAGAGAGAGCACACAAGCAGGGGTGGGGGCAGGGAGAGAGAGAGAGAGAGAATCTCAAGGGGGACTCCCCGCTGAGTGCAGAGCCCGATTTGGGGCTTGATCTCACGACCGGAGCCCAAATCAAGAGTCGGTCGCTTAACCGACTGAGACACCCAGGCGCCCCTCTTCTCTGCCTGAATCTTTAAGAACTTTCCGCCATTGGCTCATTTCCAGCTTTGCCTTCCCATGTCTACTGATTCTTTTTATCCCCACATCATCGCTGCGTAGGAGAAATTGTAGCTCCCCAAAAACGTCTGGAAATGATACATGACAGGAGAAGCTCAAAACTATGGATGGTTATCAGAGGGAAGGCCTTAGCCCATTTTTTACATTGATCTAAATTCTACCATAATTGCAGCTACTGCCTATTGAACACAGGCCTATCTCAGGCAGGGTGCCAAGTGCTTCACATGCATAATCTCCACATCCCATCAGGAGATCCTTAATATCTGGGGTCTCTCTCGCTATAATGTTACGATTGAGCTGTGGGTTCAGGTGTTATTAGTCTTCCTCATTCTTTACAAAGTTCCCTGTTACTAGGGTGATGATATAATGTATCATCCAAATGGAGACAAGTTTGAGAGTGAAGGAGGGTGTGGTAGAGGACAACCAATGTAAACCAGGACTTGCCCCCAGGAGAACCGTAGTGTATGCTCAGCCCTCATATCAACCTCCATGTAATAGATTTGGCAGCCATTGAGGGTTATTATGTAGATCCATTCATTCATGAGGTGTTGTAAAAGGGTAATCTTCTAACTTTATTATTCTTGCTGCGTTTATTGGCTGGAATTCTCCCATGAAGGATAACTACAAACTACTTTGTTCTCCTGATATAGAATTCACACAAGAAAGGCAGAATTATTGCTTTATTCTTTCCCTTTCAGAGTGATGGGTTGCTGTCTTCTGGTCTCCTCAAGGGAACAAGGATCATTTGGGGACCCTTTCAGTATTGCAATGAACTCATGGGTATTAATGTATTGGTGGTTCAAACCATTGCAGTTATCATTCCTTCTGACGCTCACACTGTTTGACATTTGGACATTGGGAGCCCCTTCGCATGCCTCTGGTGTCTTTTTGACATAACCTCAACGTGTATCCTAACTTTTGGATACTCCAAGATGTTCCACACTTACCGTGTCCTTATTCTGCCCCGGGTCTGAAACGAGCCATTTCTCCAAGGACCTCTGGTTTCTTCTAGAGATCATAATGTGGGCACTAAAGGTTCTCGTCGTTGCAACCGATGATGTTCATTGCTTCCAGGTCTTTGCAGTGGACAGAGCTAGGAAATACATTTCTTTGAGGGTCCATACTGACAATCAGAGTTCATGCTGAATGAGTCCATGCACATACTCAATGAGTTCCTGCCATTTCCATTCAAGTTTAAGATTAATTTGGTCCTATATTTGTGTCTTTTGTTTTAAACTGAAATTCCTGGGTTCTTTTTTAAATTTTTTTATTATGTTCAGTGAACCACCATATAGAAATTCCTGAATTCTAATGATATTAATATAATTACTTACCCCCCTTTCTGTGTCTGTGCGTGTGTGTGTGCGTGTGTGTGTGTGTGCGTGTGTATGTATGGTATTTTGCAATAACAAAGGCAATATTACTACTAGCAATATGATTTCTTAATGTAGCTCAAGATGCCTTGTTCTTTTTTATCCTTAAGATATATCCCATTGGATACACACAGTAAAATTGCAATATATATATATAAAGATTATATTTATTTATTTGAGGGAGAGAGACAGAGAGAGCATGAGCAGGGGGAGGAGCAGAGGGAGAGGGAGAAGCAGACTCCCTACCGAGCGGGGAGCCTGACACGGGGCCAGATCCCGTGACCCCGAGATCATGACCTGAGCCGAAGTCAGACACTCAACCGACTGAGCCACCCAGGCACCCCTAAAATTGCTATATTTTTAAGTCATTTGAAATAGTTCTGTATTCTGTAGGGTTAAACCGCCAATTTGACATACACAACTTGCACGACTATGTCACGTGATTTATTATTTATTTATTTTAAGAGCTTGCCCTTTAAATTGTTTCGTAATTTCATGAAACCCTTATGGATTCCAGAACAAAACTAAAAAGCAGGATACTTAAATAAATAAAATCTTTAAAAAAAAAAGTAGGTAGATATCAGTACAAATGTGAACCTGTTACCTCGAATTAGATCACATAAACCGCAAAACATTACTTAATAACTATTTTTAACCATATTCTTCAACCGCTAGCTAGAGATTGTTTTAGGCTGATCAGTTGGTGTTTTTCTGGATGTAGTTAGTGAAAACTTCTATAAATGTACAGTTGAAATCTGCCCCTGTACTAATCAATGCTAGTCTGGAGATAAGTCATGTCCTATTTATTATGTTCGATTCCAAGTAGCAAGGGTCTTGTGTAATTCAGAAGAGTAAACAGTGCTTACAACTCACCTTTTAAAATCCCAACCAATCATTCTAAGGTCAAACCCAATGTTAACATTATTGTGTAGTATATATCGTTCTTTACGTGTGACTACTTATTTTTTTTTATTTTATGGGGGCGGTGGGGCAGAGGGAGAGGGAGAGGGAGAGAGAGAATCTTAAGCAGGCTCCACACCCAGCGTGGAGCCCAACGTGGGGCTCGATCTCACGACCGTGAGATCACGACCTGAGCCGAAATCAAGAGTTGGAGGCGCTCCTACGTGTGACTGTTCAGACTCAGTGTTAATTTTCCTTTCCTTCAAAAGCATGGGAATTCCCGCACCGTATTAAATCCACCAGGCAACAAACATGGTGTTCAGCCCCTCACGCAGACATTTGTTGACCACTACTTCCAAACTACTTGTTGTACAGGACCAGCTTGTAGCATATAGATGGTAGTCTTCAGTATACATAAAATTGTTCAGTGAATATAAAAGGAGAAGAGATGGGATTCTGAAAAATTAAAGATAGGGAGGAAGAAGCAGTCTAGGAAGGAGCTGGAGAAGAGTTTCCAGCAGGGAAGAGCATGGACTAAATCAAAGCATAGCAAAGCATCTCAAAAAGAGGAAGTGACCAGCATGTCAAATATTGCAGAGAAGTTTTGCAAGATAATTAGTGAAATGCAACTGAAGGTCAATGCTTGGGGTGTCTGGGTGGCTCAGTCGGTTGAGTCTGACTCGGTGGAGTCTGATTTTGGCTCAGGTCATGACCTCAGGGTCGGGAGATGGAGCCCCACCTTGCTCGGGCTCCCCACTCAGTGCGGAGTCCGCTTGGGATTCTCTCCCTCTCCCTCTGCCCCTCCCACCCACCCGTTCTCCCTCCTCTCCCCCTCAAAAAGAGAAAGTCAATGCTTACCTTGAACAGGTTTGGTAAGAATAATGTAGCCAAACTCCAGACATGAATGTGTTAAGAAGCAAATACGAGGATAGGAGTAAATTGCAAATGTAGACTCCTTTTTTTTTTTTTTTTTTTAATTAGTTTCGGAGGTAGAGTTTGGTGATTCATCCGTTGCATATAACACCCAGTGCTCATTACATCAAGTGCCCTCCTTAATGCCCTTCACCCAGTTATCCACCCCACCCACCCACCTCCCCTCCAGCCACCCTCAGTTTGTTTCCTAGAGTCAAGAGTCTCTTATGGTCAGCCTCCCTCTCAATTTTCATCTTATTTTATTTTTCCTTCCCTTCCCCTACGTTCATCTGTTTTGTTTCTTAAACTCCACATATGAGTGAAATCATAGGGTATTTGTCTTTCTCTGACTGACTTATTTCGCTTAGCGTAATACCCTCGAGTTCCAACCATGTCGTTGCAAATGGCAAGATTTCATTCTTTTTGATGGCTGAGTAACATTCCATTGTATATGTACACCACATCTTCTTTATCCCTTCATCAGTCGATGGGCATCTGGGCTCTTTCCATATTTTGGCTGTGGTGGACATTGCTGCTATAAACATTGGGGTGCATGTGCCCCCTTTGAATCACTATGTTTGTATCCTTTGGATAAATACCTAGTAGTGCCATTGCCGGGTCATAGGGTAGCTCTATTTTTAACTTTTTGAGGAACCTCCATACTGTTTTCCGGAGTGGCTGCACCAGTTTGCACTCCCACCGACCGTGTAAGAGGGTTCCCCTTTCTCCGCACATAGACTGCTTTCCAGTTAGCTTGTCTATTATGGAGGAAAGGAAGGGGAGGAGGGGTGATAGTTTCAGAGGATAGAGATTAGAGGAACCAACGTAGGTTGGTTAATCGGACACTTAAGCATGTTTATACGTTAGTGGAGATTTGTCTGTGGACACCCAAAAGCTGATTAGTAACGTAATAAGGAAGGCTATTGAAATTTTCTCTAGTTTTTCAGTGAAATTGACTTGAGAGTGCTTAAAGCACTGCCTTAAGTCAGATGGTTTTGATTATTGTAATTTTTTCCTGATTACAAGAGTGATTTATGATTGGTGACAAACAGTATTTAGACTTGACAGAAGTACATGAAGTAGAAAGTAAGCGTCTTCTGTCACCTCAGTGATAACTGCTATTAGCGGTTTGATCCATGCCACTCAAGGGTTTTGCCCGACCCCGACCCCGGACCCTCTACCTACTGATGTTTACCTCACAAAAGCTGTGAGCTCATGTTGCTCTCTCTAGCACTCTTCACTTAATACTACAAGTCAGACAATAATTTAATCCTGGAACTAAGGTTAAAAAAATTTTTTTTAAAAAGCCAATAGATATCTCTACATCTTTGGTGCTTAATAACAGGAGTAGCTATCCTCCATACTCGGGAATTTTATTTATAAACCCTCACCTATTGTTTGCTCTCCCTCTTTAGACTAGATGTAACTGAAGTTCAGGTAGCTCCAGTGATCATCTTTGTGATATTTCCATTTTGAGGAGAAACAATGTGGGGCTATACGGTAAATATGAGCATTTAAAATTATATTAAAGAACCTGTGAAATAATTCAGAAAAACAATACTGCATTGCTGATTTTCTCCAAAAAAAAAAAAAAAAAATCTCTGCACTATATTTGTGCTGATTCCATCTCTTTACCTTTTTTCTTCATCTTATAATTTGGTTATCCTATATACTGTGCACATTTTCCCACTATGTGTTGAAGGTATTACCATAGACAAGCAAATGACCTCATTTTCCCAAGACAAAATGAAATACAATAGTCGAACTATCTTTTATAGGATAAAATTTATCTCACACATTAAATGCTAAAACAAATAAATCCAGTATAACATTCTACACTTAAAACTTGTAACTCAATATTAGGAAAGAAAAGTTGATAGTCTGCATTTTTAATAAACTACTGTGAGGTGAAGGTTCTCGTATTTGAACCTCATACAATGTTTTATTTTCTGCTTGGTTGCTGACTTCAGTACTTGAAAAAAGTTGGTTCTTTTTTTTTTTTTTTTAAAGATTTTATTTGTTTGACAGAGAGACAGAGAGAGAGAGAGAGCACAAGCGGGGGGAGCAGCAGAGGCAGAGGGAGAAGCAGGCTCCCCGCTGAGCGGGGAGCCCGATGTGGGGCTCGATCCCAGGACCCTGAGATCATGACCCGAGCCGAAGGCAGACGCCTCACCGATTGAGCCACCCAGGCGCCCCGAAAAAAGTTGGCTCTTAAGAGGCCACTGTCATCAAATCAAGCTTTGCATAGGAAGAAACCTCACAGAGAGAACAAACGACTCTGTCACGACAACCTCAGTCCATAATACCGGCTAAGTGACTCACACACGCCCACCGGGTCAAGAAGAAGAACGAGGGTGTCGACGGCTCACAGGTAACATCTATTCAGCGCTTATTATGTGCCTACAGGTTTCTCCATCACCGCTTCATCTGACTCTCAGAATCATCCTATTTAAAAAAAAAAAAAATACTGTTTTATACATACACAAGAGCAAATCTATTTTAGCAAACACAGATTTAGGTTGATGGTTCTAGATTTAGAAGATTTCATGCCTAATTAATTTCATTATTTGTTTTAGATTAGCGGTGCTGGGAGAACCCTGATTCACATGGATGAAAATGTAATGGGCTGCTGCCTTGTACAATTTTACAGCTCAGATATTTGCAGTCAGAAGGCAGAAAACGGTGTTTGTGAGCAGACGCCAGGGCAGAGTTACAGTCCTCCTAATCGGCGGTGGTGTGTTTTTCCAGAGTTGGCAGGATAAGCATTCTCTAGATATCTGCGCAAAAACATATTAACTCGATAACCCACGTGTAGATGACCTTTGACATAGTAAAACAGATGTAGGGTAAATCCCATTGTTATCTGTTAGCCGGTCACTGGTATAAAACCCTGCACGTATATAAGGTTGGCCCAAACCTCTACGGCCCTGTACGACCTCTGAGTAACACCATGAGGCTCTGTGGAAGTCTGGGAAAGCGCAGCCCTGACCTGGTTACTCCTTTAGGCCGTGCGCTCCAGATTCCTACGGTCTGGCAGGCTGTCTGCGGTGGGAGAGATGCAATGTCACCGTACGAGGCTGACCTGCTGTATCCCTTAGGGTGCCAGTGTTCTGTCACCTGGACTCCCCACAGGACTAAAGATCCTCCTGGCGATAATGAGCTGCCAGAAGTCAGCAACTAGTGTTTCTGAAAAACGTCCTCATCTTCACACCCTAATATTTGAGTGTGTCTTTGCTGAAGCCTCACACAGTTGGTGGTAAGAAATCATTTGAACTGATGATTCATGGTGTGAATAAAGCCCTTAGTCCTGGAACTCCAGGCTGGAAACTACTCACACAATGCGCGGGTTTCCTCTCTGGCGTCATCACTCGATAAATGGTTAAGCTTTGTCAGCGCTCCACGGGAACCGTGAGACTGTGATATGAGTTTACCGCCGGGCGCGCAGGGAGGCCACCTTCCCAACTTAACTACACTGTGAGTTCTTTGTTAGTCTTACTGTTATTATCATTCCCACTTTGATAGCATACCATTCAGATGTTGAAACTTTTAACAGGCTACCCACCCATGGATTTGAGAAGTTTGAGAATCAGTGTTCCCCTATCAGATGTGAGATTGACTCGTCTTGACCTCAAATTCAAGTTGTAACTAATATCCAGTACTAAAAATAAAAGGGAAAACACTTAAATGGTAAAATACACAGTGATTTTTATCAAATTATATTAATCTGAAGCAATAAAGGAATAATTTGTTCTACTTTTTTATAGGTAGCTCACAGGACTAAAAGTGAATGGTATTTTGGAGACTCCGTTTACTGTTTTATGTTTTGACTGGCAGTTTAGTAATTCTGTAGATAACATATCTTCCTATGGATAGTAAACAGAAGTAGGCAAATTTCTGCTAAAGGTTTTCATTCCTTATTAGCAGATGTCAGGTAACACTATGAGTAAGGGCCATTCGGTGAGATATCGATCCCCCCATCCGACCCGAGTTTTAATTTGATCCAACGGTTCTGCAGCCCCTACGCTGCACAATGAAACAGTAAGAAAAGTAATGGAGTGATGAGCATGTACTATAATTATCTTAAGCAGGAGAAAAGCATATTGAACAAAAGCCAGTAAGTCTATACTCCTTAAAAGGAAAAAATACGCCCATGTGAATTAAATACACAGAGAACACACTGGCGTACTTATTTTGCCTCTGTGCCTGGTGGCAAAATTTCTCAAGTGAGGGTCTCCTTAAAAGTGTGAAATATACCACAACTTCTTTATCCATTCATCAGTTGATGGGCCCCTGGACTCTTTCCATAATTTGGCTATTTTTGCTAATGCTGCTACAAACATCGCGGTGCATGTATCCCTTCAGATTACTATCTTTGTATCCTTTGGGTAAATACCTCGTAGAGCAATCGCTGGGTCTCAGGGTAGTTCTGTGTTTAACTTTCTGAGGAACCTCCACACTGTTTTCCAGAGTGGCTGCGCCAGTTTGCATTCCCACCAACAGTGTAGGAGGGGCCCCCTTTCTCCGCATCCTCGCCAACACCTGTTGTTTCCTGTGCTGTTGATTTTGGTCATTCTGACTGGTGTGAGGTGATAGCTCATTGTAGTTTTGATTTGTATTTCCCTGATGATGAGTGATATCGAGCATCTTTTCATGTGTCTGTTGGCCATCTGTATGTCTTCTTTGGGAAAATGTCTATTCATGTCCTCTGCCCACTTTGAATTGGATTATTTGTTTTTTGGATGTTGCGTTTTACACACACACACACACACACACACACACACACACACACACACTGGAATATTACTCAGCCATAAAAAATGATGAAATCTTTCCATTTGCAACAACGTGGATGGAGCTAGAGAGTACTGTGCTAAGCGAAATCAGTCAGTCAGAGAAAGACAAATACCATATGATTTCACTCGTATGTGGAATTTAAGAAACAAATGAACGTGGAGGGGGTGGGGAAGAGAGGAAAACCAAGAAACAGACTTTTAACGATAGAGAACAAACCGTTGGTTACCACAGGGGAGGTGGGCGGGGGGAAATGGGTTGAATAGGCGACGGGCATTAAGGAGGGCACTTGTCAGTGATGAGCACCGGGGGTTGTATGGAAGTGTTGAATCACTAAACTCTACACCTGAAACTAATATTACACTGTATGTTAACTAACTGGAATTTAAACAGAAACCCCAGGGGAAAAAAAAAAAAAAGTTTGAAGTAGTACTTAAGACTTAATGTTTTGGCTTAAGGGGAAAAGCCTTCACAAAAAAAAAAAAAAAAAATACGGTATTTAAGGAGTAAACTGTCCCTTGATGTCAAATATTCACTCATGGCGGAGGACTCCCTTCTTCCTACATAAGATAAATAAGTTAGAAGTTCGAAAAAAAGAGTATGTTTGGGCTTACTTTAGAAACAGGGAAAACCATAAAACAAATAGAAGAGTGGGCTCTAGCGGCCATAATTAAAATATCAAACATACAGAAAAACAGGAGAAGGACAGTCCTCTCCTCCAAACGGGAGTATTTTTGTCGTTGTTGTTGTTGTTGTTGTTGTTGTTGTTGTTGTTCTGAATGATTCATGAAAGGAATTTCAGTAACTTAGAAAGAGAATACATCTAGCCGATTTATTCCAGACTAATAATAATTCCAAACTAATAATAAACTGCGCCAGTTTGCATTCCCACCAACACATTTATTATCAGTAATAGTCAGAGTAACATGATTCCCTTAGAGGGAATAAAATGATCTGTGATGTGACCTCTTCAAGTTATGAAAAACACAACCTACGTTTTAAATTTTGCCATTCATTCCTCAAACAACTTCATGCTCGTGAAATCAAATGTTTCCAGTTGAGAATTTCATGTGGTTTTGCATGTAAAAAGTGCACCAGAAAAGACAATGCGTGAGAATTAATTGTTAACGTTTTTAGATGAGCATACAATCAACTTTCCATATACTCACTGAATATCAAACTTGCAAAACAAAACTTTCTAGGTAATTAATCTCTAAAGATAGGCACGAAATATTTAAACCACAGGTAACCAAGTACATGTATATGTTAATAAAATACTTTTAATCAATGCTAAGGGCAGGTGTCATTTAACAGTGGACCAAAATCAATTAAATGACATTTTAATTTTTTTGGTGGGAATGGCATATTCACAACTCCATGTCTCACAAGTGGATATTTACATATCTTATTCAGTTGTCTTAATGACTTTTAGCAGTTTCATTTATTCTGGGGCACAAACTTAAGTTGCTTTTAATAAACTGTGTACTTCTGTGGAGTAGATTGTATTTCAAATCTTATTTTCATTAGAATTGGTCCTTTAACTTAATGAGTATATGCAAAAGCGTGTATTCTTTCATTATTTGTTTTCTTTCAGAAAGAGCAACGTAACCCTCTATGCTTGTACTTTCTATCTTTGGGGACTGGTACAGATTCGCTGAAGCAAACTTAAATGTAAATCATCTTTATTGCTAAAATTTAATTGACAGTGTTAGGGAGAAAAAGTCACCATTACTACCAAAGGTCTGAACGTTTCCCGCATATAACTTTGGAATTACGGCTACTCACGTAACTGTTTAGGTCTCACTTGGGTTTACACAGAAAGAGGGCCTTGCACTCAAACAAGCCAACGAGTAACAAGATGTAATCATTTAAACTAGAATTGTTAGACCACAATTATCAGGTTACTTAGTCCTTTCTTCAAATGTCATCAAAATAACGGAGAATGAAGAGACTTCTGAAAAACTGCCACCTCTTGTTGCTGCTACTAAATGAAAGGAGAGAATGTACTTGTTCAGTATTTATATAAGGATTATGCCTATAACAGCAAACAGACTATTTCAATGTTTAAATCAATCCTTAGTTTTCACCTTTAAATATTACACTACTTACATGTTCCATCATAAGGTGTTTTTGCAACATGGCCATTTCTTTCCTAAGTTCACTCTGTTCACCAGTAAGAAAATTTTCCTGATTCTTCTCTAAGTCTTCCACACTCTAAAACAAAAAGCCTAGTCCAGTTACAAACCACCATTTTTCTTCCTACGTTCAAAACATGCAAAATTAAATTTCAAAAGTACTACAATTTTTTAATAGTCCAGTGATGGCCGTTATCTATTTGAAATAAAAAAAAAAAATTCTAAATCACACACGTAGGCAAAAACATTCACTAAGAAAAATTTTAAATATCAGATTCGAGTGAAATACTTTATTATTATTATTATTATTATTATTATTATTATTATTATTTTAAGTGGGCTCCACTCCCAACACGGGGCTTGAACTCACAACCCTGAGATGAAGACCCGAGCTGAGATCAAGAGTTGGACGCTTAACCGACCGAGCCACCCAGGTGCCCCAAAATAGTCTTATTTTAGGAGACACAATTATAGTACACTTTGCTCAAACGTCAAGCAGTTAAGGTCGAGGTCAAAATGGACCCCAAAGATAGAAAAGGACTGGGAGTCCATATCAACGAATGCTATAATTTTGAAATCCAGTAATAAGCTTTCTAACACCAGGTAATAACACGTTTATTATCAGTAATAGTCAGAGTAACATGATTCCCTTAGAGGGAATAAAATGATCTGTGATGTGACCTCTTCAAGTGATGAAAAACACAACCTACGTTTTAAATTTTGCCATTCATTCCACAAGTGGTGAAATAGTGCATACCGTGTAGAAAGTACCGTGTTGAGTACTGTGGAGGAATTTAAAAATGAATACACAGTCTCTTCCGTAGTCCAGTGCCAAGAGCAAACATAAACAGAAATGATACAAAAATTTTATGATAGTTATAGAAGCACAACTTGTTGCGGCTACATAGCAGAAAAAGGAGATTAAGGCCGACACGGTTGGCGAAAGAAAAAGATTTCAATAGGCGAGGAAAAGGAAGTTAAAACCACTTCCAGGGGAAGGACATAAGCAAAGCGTAGAAGTAATAGTTAGTTTAAGACGAAGCATTTATCAGGAAGGGTGGGACTAAAGACAGGATGTAGCAAATAAAACTGAAAAGGGCACCATGTTATGGTGAATCTTTGAATAGCTAAGACTTTAGAAGGGGAAACGACTGACAGGCCTTCAGGAGGGAAGCACAATCTCGTGGGAAGATAGTACCGCAGACCTATGAAGGACGGAGAGATCAGATGAGAGCTCCATAGCAGGAGCGAGGGACGATGAGGTCCTCGACTAGGGCTGCAGCAGTGGGAATTCGAAGAAAGAATTTCAAGTACCACTGCAGAGGTAAGTATCACACAGCCCGATGGTAACTGGAGGGGAAGGGTAAGGAAATGCAGGAGTCAAGGAAAACACTAAATTTCCAACCCTAAGTGGTTACACTGGGCAGTAACATTTAGAAGAAATAATTTCTGTTACTTTAGGAAACCTCCACACCAATCACTAAAATGGTCTTCACAGAGCATTAGAGCAACACGCTCTCTACTTGGAAACAATTCTACTGTAACTATTTTGCATATGTGTCATTCTAAGATTCTTTCAAGAATACTTATTTTGAAACTATATTCCTAGTGCTTAAACATTCCAGTTAGTTTAGAAGAGGGACATTTTACCATGTATTTGAACAAGATTGTTTAAAGAACAAATCACATGATCATCTCAAAGGCTGCAGAAAAAGTATTTGACAAAATTCAACACTCTCTCATGATAAAAACTCTCCACAAACCAGGTACTGTAGACACATACGACAAGGCCACAGCTAACATACTCAGTGGTGAAAAACTGAAAGCTTTTCCTCTAAGATCAGGAATAAGACAAGTTTGCCCAACCTCACAACTCCTACTCAACATAGTACCAGAAGTCCTAGCTGGAACAATTCGGCAATAAAAGGAAATAGAAGACATCCAACCTGGAAAGGAAGAAGCAAAATTGTCTCTGTTCGCAGACAGCGTGATCTCATATGTAGAAAACCCCAAAGACTCCACACACGCAAAAATCCCTGTTCAAACTAATAAATGAATTCAGCAAAGTTGCAAGTGATAAAATCAACATGCAAATGTCAGTTGTATTTCTACACACTAACAATGAGTCACCCAAAAGTGAAATCAAGAAAACAATCCCATTTACAATAGCGTCAAAAAGAGTAAAATACTTAGGAAAAAAAAATTAACCAAGGAGGTGAAAGCCCTGTACGCTGAAAAACTACAAAGCACTGATGAAATTAAAGACAACATACATAAATGGAAAAATTATCCCATGCTCATGGGTTGGAAGACTTAATATTGTTAAAAGGCCCATACCACACAAAGCGACCTACAGATTCAATGTTATCCCCACCAAAACCCCGATGCTATTTTTCTACAGAAATGCCTCTACAAAGCAATCCTACAATTCATGTGGATCCACAAAAGACTGTGAATGGCCAAAGCGATTCCAAGCAAGAACAGCAACAACAAGCTGGAGCCATCACACTTCCTGATTTGAAAACTATATTACAGAGCCACCGTAATAAAAACAGTATGGTTCTAGCATAAAGACAGATGTATAGACCAATGGAACAGAACAGTGAGCCCGGAAATAAACTTCCACGTATACAGTCAACTGATTTTTTTTTTTCTTTAAAGATTTTATGTATTTATTTGACAGAGAGAGAGAGTTAGCGAGAGCGAGAGCAGGAACACAAGCAGGGGGGAGTGGCAGAGGGAGAAGCAGGCTTCCCGCCGAGCAGGGAGCCTGATGGCGGGGCTCGATCCCAGGACCCTGGGATCATGACCTGAGCCGAAGGCAGACCCTTAACGGCTGAGCCACCCAGGCGCCCCCAGTCAACTGATTTTCGATGAGGGGGCCAAGGATACAAAATGGGGAAAAGATAGTGTCTTCAACGAAGGAAGCTGGGAAAACTTTATGTCCCCATGCAAAAGAGCAAAAGAGGGTAGGGAGGGCTCATGTTAAGTGTTCTTAGGACATTAAAAACAACAACGACAACAGCACCCTGACCAAAAACAGAAGGGGAATGTACAGGATTCCATCCACTCCCAAACGAGTATATAGCTGTGTGAAGAAGAGGTCCGTGTCACTGAGGATGATTCGCTAACGTGGAAATACGACTGAAGGTAACGTCAGTTCACAAGCTTATGGGCTTACTCTGGCTTTTTTCATTCTCCTATATATCTGTGCTGTCTCTCGCAATTGTAAGTTGGCATGTAAAGCCGCTTTTAGTCACTTTAATAATTCTGAAAGCAAATATGCCATAAAAGACTTATAAAATGCAATTGAGAATAAAATTGGCTACTTGCTGTTTAAGAAACACTGGCAGCACAAAGAAAAGTAAATGACATCGAGAAATGATTTCAAGACTTCCTACTTTCAAACTATGTATTCATCACTGCTCTCCTAAGAAAGGCGGACTCTGGAACAAAGAACCATGATTAAATTGTTAATAAAGGATCAGTTTCATGCACGATATGCATATTTCTTGGTAAAATTCCCAATCTACCAGTCCCTGTTTTGAGTAACACCCACAAAACCGTGAATGAATCTGAAAAGTAGAAGTACGTTTAGCATTTATGTTAAATCAGAACAATGAATTCAAAGTGGAAAATGCCCAATTAATTTTAATTGATTTTAGAGGCATAACCAAAATGTTTTTAACATGTATTGAGAAGGAAAAACAATTATTTTCTACTTCCATATACAGATTACATTTTATGAGAATACACTGTGTTACCAAATTCAACGGACCTCCAAGAATTGCTCATACAACCCTTTAATTGCTTGCATTCTCTGGCTCTGAACCGTTCTAGAGTGTTGCAAAACCTCTTGTTGCTGTTGAAGTATATTCTACAAATATAAAAGAAAAAAAAAAAAAAAAGCTGTGATGACCATTTGGGTAAAATCTAAAATTTAACAACAACAAAAAAATCTAGATTGAACTTGAATCGTTTTTAAGTAAATATTTTTTTAGTATCTTCTCTTTTATCAAATATCGTGACCTAGTTTACATCGTTTGTGTTTACCAGTAACATACAAAAACACCACGGTGGTCTTGTCTGCTGGTCACTAAGTAGGAAATTTCCTTTCTTAGCAATATTCAAAACATATATCTTATTCTTGTTGATTTCAAAATCCACACACATGATCCTTCCAATAATCCTTCCATGATCTTCCTGTTCCTCCACCAGTGATCTTGTTCTATCCCTACTTAGCCACTCACTTTCAGAGTCATACCTTAGATTTTGTCAGCCCGATAACTGAAACATTTACATGACGTTACTAATAGCAAAGACTTATAGAGGAACTCGGTACAGATACTGTTCTGAACCATTTCAAATAAGCTTATTACAGAGGAGCTCATGTAAATCCTAAAAACAAAAACAAAGACAAAAAACCTATAAGTACTCTCCTTATACTCCCTCTCATAGGTGAGGAAACTGAGGCTCAGAGAAAAGCAATTTGTCCACGGTTTCACAGCTAGCAATTAGGAAATCAGAACTGGATCCCAAACATTATCGTCCCAGCGTCCGGGCTCCTGACCCCTGTACCACACTGTCTGTCCACTTTCCCCAACATTCCACCTCTACGTCCCTGCGTTTGTGGCTCGCTCCCTTTCATACTACAGCTCAGTACCCTAGCGGGATCCGACATCCACTGAATGGAACAGTTTTCATCGTCCCCTGTCTCCACCCTCTGTCCTCATTTTCCCCCTTTCCAGCTAAATCCGTGGCCAATGGTTATACCTACACCCTTGTTTATATACTTCGCCCCCTTCTCACTCTGTCGAGGTGCACGGCTAACCTCAGCCCAACCCTGGAAAATCCAGCTCTCCGGCGGCTCAGACACAACCACGACCATGAGTACTAGTCTCATATAAATTTGGGATTGCTACGACACCAAGCCGCATTGGACCGGAACGTTGCTTGGCAATGATATTTCCCTTGTCCGTTCACTGGCCCACTCTCAGGAAACAGTCCCAGGCCTCCCGCTCTGCCCTCAAAAAGCAACATCTCCTCCACCATCCTTACTCCTAAATGTGATACAGGCCTGTCCGTTAAGGGCGAACCATGCCCTGAACTCAATGACTCGTTCAGGAATGAGCAAACGATTGAAACTAGATTGTTGATAGCAGCCCAGGGGACTTTTCTGCCGGACCTATGGAGAAAGGTTATCTCCGTACACTGGGGTCACTAACCCGGTAGTGAATCTAGGATTGTAAGGTGCTATCACGCTGACCCCGTGGAGAGGGCCTACTAGGAGATGGAGACAGAGCCCAGACGGCACTGCCTGAGCACCTGGTACCCGGACTCATTCAGCTGTACCTGGCGCAAAACTCCCTTTGACTTCTTCAGATAAACCAGGGCATCCCTCTTTTGCACTTTGGCCAACGCCTGTCCCTTGGAACTGCAGGAATCCCAACCAAGAGAGGAAGTAAAGACCAAGGGCTCTTGTGAGTAGGGTGTGGGCCTGTGCCTCTCTGATTTTTCTGAGATCGGGGCCCACACACGTAGCCAGCAATGGAAACAGGACTCTGGCTCAAATCTACAGGTCTGAGGTGCGGCCAGGCTCACCGTTCCTACTTGAGACTCGGTTACAATAGATTAATTATAAAGCTAAGCCTGATACCAACAGCTAGTTTTTCTTCTTCTTCCTTGGCTCTCTGCACATCTATATTCCACTCTCGAAGCAAAGTTAGAAACTGCTGACAGTATTCGTGATAAAGCTTCTGCCTGTAAGACATAATAATGAATAGGGTCATACTTTATATTGTTAAGAGAAAAGCAAACCCATTCAAAACCAAATTGACTGCACGTAAATGTCCTATAAAGGGAGAAGGGGATGATCACAGCTGAAAATTTCTGATGGAAAATAGCAAAATAAAGCGGATGGCTTCCTCTCACTGCTAACTGTCACTCACCGCTAACCGTCTTAAGAGGGATGCTCTCCCGAATGCCTTCACTCTTGAAAACTAAGGGAGATTTATTGCATTATAAATTTTCCCAAAAAAAAAATGCATTTTATCTACAAGGGGTTTTGTTTTTATTTTTTCATTTTCATCCATTTGCTGAATAACACATAGGTCGTGGAATGATAAATAGGTTCAATGAGGGTATCGTATTCACTTATATAACGTAACTCTCCCAAACAGTAATATTTCACTTTTTACCCACTGTGGCACAATAAAGATTTTGTACAAAAGAACAGTGAACCCAATAGGGATACATTTCAAAAATATTCAAATATAAGATTAATCTTTTCTGCATAATTGAATACAGCTAACTGTCGTAAGACGTTTGCCTCTTACTCAGCTCGCATACTCCAAGAACGAATATAATTTTTTCTTATACTAAGAAAGCTCAATTACAATTTGAAAGGAGAAAAAAGGGGTTATCTTTATTGACCTCTAGATAATACATCTCTTTTCAATTAAGGTGTGAACTTACAGGACTAAAGGAACTATTTGCTGAGATACAAATCAAGCCAAACGTATTTTTCAATAGAGACTCCGACGGATAGAGGACGACAGCATTATTTTGAATTAATCTGTAACCACAAATACTAAGAAATTGCACACAGCTTCTGGCTCCAAAAACCAACAACGTTACCTTTGCTCTTCCTGGGCTTTCCAAACACGCTCAATTTTCTGGTTAATGTTTTTGACAGAAGCTCTGGTATCCATCATGCATCTTTTCCTCTTTTCATGAAAAAGGTTTCTAATGTCACCTATATTAAGCATACACTTATTGACATTTAATGCTGAAAATCCTCTTTTGCAGCTTACTCAAGACAACATAGGCAATATTGGTTCAGCAGCACTGGAAAGAAAACTAGCATTTTTTAAAAAGGCCTCACATCAGAAATCAAGATTATTCGCTTCTTTTTTTTCACCTGTGAAATCTTTCAGTTACTGATATCTGAATTCTAATTTGTTTGTTTGTTTGTTTTTGCCTGCACACACCTTTTATTTAACTTATCCTGGAAAAAGAGCTAATAAACAAAAGTTACTATCTCCCAAAATGTGTGAAATAAAAATGGGGGGGGGGGTTTCCTCAATGACAGTCTTTTAATTTTCTCATGAAAAGACCGTTGTACGGGCTGGTCTTTAATAAATTTATAAAATATCCTCCAAATCAAAGGACTCATTGAGATGGATTCTTGTTAAAAGTCGATATATAAAACACACTTTATCATTCTGTTTTAAAAGTGTCCAAAAGGGATACAAATAAATAAATGAAAAGAGAAGAAAGGGGGGTGTGTGTGTGTGTGTGTGTGTGTGTGTGTGTGTGTGTGTGTTAATTTAGTCAATGAGGATTTTAAGTATATTTGAGTTAAAAGACCGTGGAGAGTTTAAGGAAATAAAAGAATTTATTCAAAAACACTTCCTAAATACGTTTCTTAGTAAACAAATGGAGTTTTTCTTACAGCCTTTTTAAAAAGCACCTTTGCAATTAGTAAAATTTTTAATATTTCAGAAAACGCTTTCCTAAGCATTTGACTGCGTGTTCTGCATCGGCCATCAATAGCTGTTTTCCAGGGACCGGGAAAAGGCGCACTGTTACACAACCACTTTATATATCCAGTTTGCCACGTAGAATAATCAATGTATGAGACAGCTCACACACCGAGAACCCTGACACCACCGAACAGAGCAAAGCTTTCAAGACGTACCTGCTTGTATGACTGATCCATATAGAGGACTCAAAAATCGACTCAGACTCTTTTATACTAAGAGTCCTGCCCTGTAACCCGGTTAATGTTTAAGTGACATCTGACAGAACAGCTGAAAACTTTTAGGTTTATTGGTTCTGATCACACGTTGCTAGCATGCTGGCAAAGTGGTCTTTAGTTTTCCACTGCACGGTCTATTAGTGTATAAGCATCATGACAAAGACTTATTTTACAGGCTTCAATTTAAACCTCTGTACCAAAGAAAATAAATAGAAAAGTCAAGGAAAATAACTACAATGAGAAAATTAAAAATTGATATTAAAAACCGATGTATCACTCACTCTGGGACACGAAGTGGAAGACAGATTATTTCGTGCCAATTCTCCTAATATCCCCACAGTCCATCAAATGTACCCACGTATAAAATAAAAGCATCACTCTTACCTCACCACTGGCAGCCCCGGTCTCTGCACATCCACAGTAAAAAGGGGAACTAAGGAAATCTATGAAGCCAAATCACGCTAAATACTTAAGGAAAATCCTGTATCTGAGAACAAGGCATTAAATAACAGTGTGGTAGCCCACTGATTAACATCTCTCGTTAATATGTGTTCTATGGCTCAAAACAACTTACTTTCGCTGAAATAGCTCCTAAATCATACCTTCAAATCTTTCCAACATGTTCTGCAATTCATTCCTGTAAAGAAATGACATCAGGTATTTAATTAAGGGTACCTAAAACAGCACGCATGTTTTGGGTGAAATATGTCATGCCAAGGGCTTCACACACTTCACATACTTGTTACCTGAGCCAACCTTTATTTTTCTTAAAGTACCTTACGGGTCAAGGGAAAATTACTTTAAACGCGTTACCCCACATCTGCCAGAAATGTTCCTGCTGGAGGACTTCTTCCCCCGTAGTATTCAGTCAGTGGACTGTTTCCTGCGTTGAAATAGAAGCGGAAAACATTTTAAAATGAAGTGTGGTGGTGGGCACCAAGGAGGGCACGTGATGTGGTGAGCACCGGGTGTTATACGCAACTAAGGAATCACTGAACATTCTGCCACAAACGAATGAAGTACTACACGTTGGCTAATTGCATTGAAATCTAAAACAATAAAATGAAGTACGGCATTTTGATCAGTTTTCAGGGAGCAATACCTTCACCGTGGAGTTTTTTAGGCCTCCGTCTCGCAAACAAAAGTTTTCTAAGGCAGACCCAGGAAAGGAAGCCTGCATGTGCAAGGCCAGATGAAACTAGATCGGCGACCAGGACCATGCGATGGAGACGGTGTTACAAGCCTTTCAAGGTTAATGCCAGAGTACCTCACCCAGCAGGTGTGAGATATTTTGGAAAGAAGGACTGCGGGGGAGCAGAAGAGCTGCTATCTAAGCCTCGGTAATCCTGGTCTGGGACAGGAGGATCAAGTGGGCAACCTCCGGTACGTGGAACTGCTTTACACACACACACACACACACACACACACACACACGCAGACAGACACACGCAGACAGACACACAGAGACAGACACACAGACACACAGAGAGACAGAACAGACACACAGAGACAGAGACAGACAGATACACACACACACGAGGATTTTACTGTTTACAACGCTGGGGACTCCAAAGCGGTGACCTGCCCGGCGTGCGCCATCAACAAGCGCGGTATCTGCAAAAGGTGTCAGATAGGCAGTACCTTCAGCCTCTGGCCCCCTCAGCTCTCTTCCCTCTTGTCTCCCAAAGGCATAGGCTGCCCTACCCTGAGCCTCCACCGGGGCCTTCGCAGCTCTGCCCAGGCGCTTCCTGCCAGCCGGCGCCATCCCGAGGAGGTGTCTTCTGAGCTCTCCTGCACGCTGTGAGCACAGACACGCGTTAAGGAAATGGGGGGACACGGTCAGTGAGCGATGCCAGGCGAGGGTCCTCTGCGCGGATCAGAGAGTGCGTGCCCTCGTGTCTCTTGTTGGACCAGGAGGGGACAAAGACGATGGGGACGGTGGACCCCTCCCTCCCCCCGCCCCCCGCCCCCCGCCCCCCCCCCCCGGCTCCGACCGAGCGCATGCGACCTGCCCCGGGACATCTGAGTGCCAGGACCTTCCGCCGCATTCTGTCGCCCTACGTTGGGACAGAGGCCGTCCCCACCCCTAGGCCCCCCGCGGGACAATGTGCTGGTCCGGAGGCCCAACCGTGGCCGGGACTAACGTTAAGTGTCCCCCTCCGAATGGATGGGGAATAAACCGTTCTGCCCCTGTCCGGACCTGTCCGGGGACCGTCAGGTCCAGGGCGGCTCCTCGACACGCCATCTGGACCCCAGGACGACCTCCGGGGACCAAACTGTCCTGCCGGGTGGCCGGGCAGGAGGGACAGACGCAGACGGACCCTCCTCACCAGCTGTGACCCTCCCAGGAAGTGGGGCGGGGACCGTCGGACCCGCCCGCTGCCCTGCCGGCCCCGCGGGCCCTGCCAGCCCCGCCCTCGGGGGCCTCGTCGTGTCCTGCCGCTTAACCAACTGAGCCACCCAGGCGCCCTCGTCGTGTCCTGCCGGAGCCCCCGACGACCCCGTGGGGACATCCCCTCAGAGGCCAGCCCAGCCGCCGCTGCCCCACACCCTGGCCCCCTCACGTCTGAGGAGACCCCCATGGCCACACAGTGCCGCCGGGCCCGCCTCCCCTAGCCGCCTGGGCCTCCCTGAGGGTCCCCTATGCCCCACCCCCATCCTCTGTCTCTCTGTCCCTCCCTCCATCCCTCCATCTGCACAGCGACCTCCACACCACGTCCTCCGCGACGCTCCTCTGAGGGCCTCGCGCCGGAGAGGAGCTCGCCAGCCTCGCCTGGGCGGGAGCGTTACTGATTGGCCGGCGCAGCGCGCATGCGGGAGGCGGGACCTCGGCCGAGACACGCCCCCTGGACCAACTGCGCCTCCGGGCGCGCTGGTGCCGAGCATCGACCATCGACCATCGAGCATCGAGCATCGAGCATCGAGCATCGAGCATCGAGGCCCCGGCTGGGCGGCTCCGGGTCTACCATATTCAAGGACGTTTCACGGGTCCTCTTCCTGGGAAATCACAAAAGGATACGGGAGTGTGGAACACGTAGGTGCTCAAGCCTCCACCTTCCCGACGTGGGACACTTGTAACAGTTCCTACTCAGTCTCCTCCCGGGGGGGGGGGGGGGCCCTTCCCACCCACCGCTTCCGCTCGCAGAGGAATCGCCATCCTGCTGCGTGTCCTGCGTAAACCAACCCCCTCCGTTTTCTAGGGTTTGTTTTCTGGTTGGTTGGCTGGTCGGCTGGTTGGTTTTTGTTTTGTCTTAGAGACCCGTGTGTGTATCCTTGACTGTCCTGGCCTCCTGCTGTGTTGCCCGGGGAGTACAATAAACTGTATCGCCTTCTGCCTAGTGTTCCGCCGCTTCCTTTTCCACCCAACGTTGCGCCCTGACAGCGCCTGGACTATTCCGCAGAGCCGTCCTGCTGTCGTCTGCCCTGTTGTAGCACACACCGTTGTGGAACCACTCCTCCATTCGTTCATCCGTTGTCTTGTCCGTGGACGTGTGGATACCTTCCACTGGAGAGCCCTTACGAGCAGTGACGCTAGCAATATTCCAGTGTCTGGCATACGTGCGATTGTGTTTTGCGGCGTTTAAAGGAGCCCAAGAGTTTAGAGGAGTTGATGACCTATTGCTAGGTCATAGGCTAGGTGAGCTTTCGGTATAGCCAAATTGTTTCCAGCTTATGACTCCCACCAGCCGGTTGGGTACTAACTGCTCCATATTCTCACCAGATTACATTATAATCTCACCGGATTACATTTGGGCTTGCGGTGGTGGTCTTTTTTTTTTTTTTTTTGCATTTCTCCATCCACTAAGGAGATTGAGCTCCTTTATATGCTTATTGTCCATTTCGATTTCCTTTTCCATGGCATCATCTTATGTGGGTGTCATGACCTTTCTACAAATGGGTAGGATGACTTTCTTACAGTTTTGTAGAAGCATTTCATATATTCCAGATATCATCTTTTTTTTTTTTAATTTAAATTCAATTAGCCAACATATAGTACATCATTAGTTTTGATATAATGTTCAATGATTCATTAGTCGAGTATAACACCCGGTGTTCATCACATCACGTGTCAGGAAGACCACCTGTCAATCCAGGTCCAGAGGCATTGGCAAGGTGAGATGACCCCCCCAAGCTCCTCTTCCTCTTCCCCTTTGACTCTGCCCTTTTAAAGCTCCTCCCGTGTCCTTGCTTCACACAGACTCCCTTCTCAGACTGCATCCTTCTCCTGAAGCCCCTGTTCCCATCCATGCCCCATCCTCTTCTTCCAAACCAGTACCCCTCTCTGCTCACCCCACTGTCCTTCCAGGTCCTGAAGACGACCATGAGAGTAAAAACACACCTTCAAGGGAGTTTGAGAACAACTAAAAAAGCCTGTCCAGAAACCCCCAGCCCTTTGATTAGATGAGATTGGGCACATTCAGGGTGGTATGGCCATAGACACCCAGCCCTTTGATTAAATCTAAGAAAGTAAGAGGGTCAACATTATGTGGCCATTATCACAGGCACAACAAGGAACTGTATCAAAATGAGCCAGAACAGGAACAAGACAGCACGGAGATCTCCACCACTTCAAGTGACCACCTGGGCATTCAGAGCTTCAGAGGCCAGAGACCTCAGAACTATCTGCCTTCCTCTTCTTCCTCCCTCTTGTGCTTGGGGTCAGTTATTACATAACTATGCTAGAGGCTTGTGGTTTCCTGGTCATCTTTGCCATATCGAACCTTCCCAGTGGTCTAACCTCGGCCTCCTGACCTCCCTATACACAGCCCTCCCCAGGATAGTGACGGGCTGCACCTCTCAGTTTTGTTTGGTCAGGAAGGCTCTCCCCCTGCTGCCAATGGTCGCACTGGCTTACACATCACAGTACACCATCCTGACATTCTGAGGTCTGGCCCCTGAGAAATGGCTAACCACTTAGAGACCAACCATAAACCAACCAACAGGGTACACCCATCGATGATTAAAATAAAATAAACAAGTTGTGAAGAGATGGGTGTGTGTGTTTGTGTGTGTGTGTGTGTGTGTTCTCTGAATGTGGGGAAGGAGGAGGAAAGGGAAGAAGCAGATGTGTGAGGAGGGACAGAGGTGGGGAGGGTGGTCCTGCAGGGTTGGGTTTCAGACGGAAGGTCCACAGTTAACCAGACACTGAGGATAAGGACTGGGTCAGGACTGAGGACTGAAGAAAATTGTCCTTCTTAACAATGTGCCATAGCTTCTTATGACTTTTCTTTATGGCAGCCAGTAATACTTAAAACAAGTACCAAGAACTGAATTCTACCTAGTTTTATTGGATTCTTTTTTTTTTTTTTAAAGATTTTATTTATTTATTCACGAGAGACAGGGGGAGAGAGAGAAAGAGAGAGGCAGAGGCAGAGGGAGAAGCAGGCTCCCTGCTGAGCAGGGAGCCCGATGCGGGACTCGATCCCAGGACCCTGGGATCATGACCTGAGCCGAAAGCAGACGCTTAACCATCTGAACCACCCAGGCGCCCTAGTTTTATTGGATTCTTAAAATACTTTCTGGTTTAAATAAGCCAGTACCAGATTCATTTCCATCATCTTTCCTTTGAGCGCTCTCCCTGAAAGCAACTATAGTGAAAGGTAGTGGAAAAATGAAACTGAAGTAAAACCCGCTTACTTGGGCGAAAAAAAAAAAAAAAAAGACTTCTCCATTTTGCTGTGAACCTAAACCTGTTTTAAAAAATAAAGTCTAATATATATGTTAGACTATATATAATATACATACGTATAATTATAATATGTATACAAATAATATATAATGGAAAATTATGTATAAATATATAAATAATTATAATATAATGGCAAAATATTTCTTCCCCTTAGAATATCAGCCAAAGTTGCTTCAAGTGGGTATTTACTCATTTGAGGTTGTCAGGGGATGAAATAAATGTCAACGGTTTGATCACTGAGTACATTATGTACTGATTATCGTCTCTGCACTCTCACGTAAAATTAGATGGCTTAGTATGAACACTAGAACTTTCACGGGGACCTTTGGAGTACTTATTCTTGTCTCTATAGCTACTGGAAAACTTCCCAAATAAGGACCTTCTTAGAAGTTTGGAACAGAACTTCAGACACATACACCAACACATGTGTTGGCTTAAAAGGAAAGTTCTTTTTTTTTTTTTTTTAAGATTTTTATTTATTTATTTGACAGCGAGAGACACAGCGAGAGAGGGAATACAAGCAGGGGGAGCGGGAGAGGGAGAGGCAGGCTTCCCGCCGAGCAGGGAGCCCGATGCGGGGCTCGATCCCAGGACCCTGGGACCATGACCTGAGCCGAAGGCAGACGCTTAACGACTGAGCCACCCAGGCGCCCCTTAAAAGGAAAGTTCTTTACAAACATGCAAAATTGAGCAATTAAATTCTCCCTGTAATGTCAAATATTGGAAAGTGGTGGAGGACTCATTTACTCCTGTATACATTATTGCAGTTAGAAAAAGAGATTCTATATGGGCTTATTTTTAAAAACTTGGAAAACCTTAAAACAAACAGAAGGGTGGTATATACGGGTCAGAATTAATGTAAAACAAAGCAAAACAAAACAAAACAAAACACCATGCAAAAAAACAGGAGAAAATCATTCCTCTCCTCCAAATGGGGTTGTTTTGTTTTGAATGATTCTTGAAAACAATTTCAGTAATTCACAAGAATATATTTAACTGACTTATTCCCAATATATTCTGAAACAATGTCATGTTTATTAAATAACGTGCCCAAATGAAGACGGTGTTATGTTATTAAACGTAAAAAAAGAAAAATGCCCATTACAAAAGGAAAGGTGTAAGAATTATTCAAGTTCTTAGTTCTCAAATATAAAAATCAACATTCCACATACTCAATGAATATTAAACTTGAAAACAAAGCACTGTAGGTAATTTATCTTTACAGACAGATGTGAAATACTCAAACCATAAGTGATTAAGTATATGTGCATATTAATGAAATACTTTCAATCAATGCTAAGGGCAGGTGTCATTTAATAGTGAACCAACACCAAGTAAATGACATTTTGATGTCTTGGTGGAAATGACATATTCACAAACCCATGTCTCAGCACGGATATTTATATACGTAGTTCTGTTCTCCCAGTGATTTTAGGCAGTTTAATTTATTCAAAAACACAATCTCATGTTTACTTTCAATAATTTTTATAAGGCAGTAGAGTACATTTTCTTCTGAAATCATATTTTTATTGGAATTGGCTCTGTAAACTAATGAGTAAATACAAGCGGGTACACGGATAAGATAGATTTTATATTCTTTAATTTTTTTTTTTTTTCCTTTAGGAAAAGCAATGTAGCCTTCTTTCTGTATTTGTGCTTTGAACCTTTTGGGACTGATACAGATCCACTGAGGCCAAGCCTAGAATTAAATCATCGTTACTGTTAAAAGTTAATTGACAGTGTTAAGTACAAAAAGTCATTACTAACGAAGGGCTGAAAGCGTAATACATATAATTGTGGAATTGCTGCTACGCACATAACTGTTTAGGGTTGGGGGTTTTAACAGGAATAGATTCTTGCACTTACCAAGCAAGCTATGATAAACAAGATGTACCGATTGCAACTATAATTTTTAAACTACTACAACGTGGTTCGGTGTAGCTAATGTTACACTTGTATTGTAAGACTTGGGTTCCTGTTCTTCCTTCAAAGTCATCAGAACAACAGGGAATAAAGAGACTTCTGAAGAATGGCCAGCGCTTGCTGCTGCTGTTTCAAGGAAGGAAATATTAAACATTCGCGTGTTATTTAGGTAATTGTTACATACATTTTGGCCAACAAAATATCCCAATGCTCACATCCCTCCTGAGTTCTTAATATTAAATATACACCACTTACAGCTTCCATCATAATTTTGTTTTGCAACTTGGTCATGTCTTCCCTAACTTCGCTTTGTTGATCAGTAAGAAGATGTTCATGGTCCTTCTCTAAGTCCTGCATACTCTAATAAAACAAAAAGCCTAGTTCAGTTACAAACCACCACTTTTCATCTCATGCTCCAAACATGTAAAATTAAAAATTTCAAGGGGCGCCTGGGTGGCTCAGTCAGTTAAGCGTCTGCCTTTGGCTCAGGTCATGATCTCGGGGTCCTGGGATCGAGCCCCCACGTCGGGCTCCCTGCTCGGCGGGGAGTCTGCTTCTCCATCTCCCTCTGCCCCTCCCCCTGCTCATGGGTGCTCTCTCTCTCTCTCTCTCTCCCCCCTAAAAAATAAATAAAATCTTTTAAAAAATTAAATTAAATTTCAAAAGTAACAATTCTTAATACTCAAAGGATGCTCGTTATTTATTCCAAATAAAATATTATACCTAATACATGGAGATCAAAATACCCACTTAGGAAATTTTTTAAATGTTGTGTTTGAGTCAAATATTATTATTATCATAGAGGCATGACAGTAGTACACTTTGCTCGAAACAATGGGTTAATAAACAGTTAAGGTCAAGGTGGAGAAAAAAAAAAAGACTGGCAGTCCCACAGAATGAAATACCATGATTTTAAAACTCTCTAATAAGCTTTCTAAATACCATGTAGCACTGCACTTATAATGAGTAAAAATCAATGTAACATGATTCCATTGGAGGGAATAAAATGATCTGTAACACGACCTCTTTAAGTTATGAAAAACAAACGTGTTCTAAATCCTTACTGTTCACTTAACAAATAGTGATCTAGCACATACTACGTAAAAAGTACTGTTAAGTGCTGTGGAGGAATTTGGAAAATGAATGCACGATCTCTTCCTTCCTTATTCCAGTGAGAATAAAAAAACATGTACATAAAAACAACACAAAAACTTTGTAACAATTAAGGAAACACCACTTGCCATGACTGTGTACCGGAAAATAAGATTGATTCTGATTTAGTTGGCAAAAGAGTAAGACTTCAGTAGGTAAAGGGAAGAGGGAATTGAAAGTACTCTAGAAACAAGGAAGTGATGGTGAGTTAGTGTACTGGAGGGGTGGGAGGAAAGGAGGAATGTAAGTATAAAACTACAAAGGGAGTCTTGTTACAGGGCAGACGTTGAATACCTGAGTGTTTAAATGGGAAGCTAATGGCAGGTTTTCAGGAGGGAAGGTACACGTTTTGGAACATCATATTGCAGAACTGGGAAGGATGGACCGGAGAAGAGAGAACTCAGATGAGAGTTTAATAGTATAAGCAGGGAATGATGAGATCCTGAACTCGGGGCAGCGGCAGTGGGAATTCAAAGAAAGATATTAAGGTACAGCTGCAGAGGTAAAGTACACCTCCCACTCCCCTCCGCCGCCCCTCCCTCCCCGCCCACATACACACACCAAGAAAAAAGAACGGGGATGTGCAGGCTTCCATTGCCTCCTAAACGAGTATATATCTGCACGAAGAAGAGGTCTGTGTCACTGAGGACAATTTGCTAATGTGCAAATATCCCAGCAGATCATTCTCAACTCACAAACGTTTAGTCCTCCTCTGGCTTTTTCATTCTGTTATACATTTAGACCTTTTCTTATGATTTTAAGTATGCATATAAAGTCATTATTGGTCTAATATTCCAAAAGCAAATATGCCATAAAACACTCACGTAACGCATTTGAATATAAAAGTGCTATTCATCAATTACAATTGCCTACTCATATTTAACAGAAACCGTTAACACAAGTAAAAGACACGTAGAAGTGATTTATAGACTTCCTAGTTTCCACTATAAATTTATTGCCGATCTCCTCAAAACTGATTGTTGAACAAAAAATTATGATTAAAGTGTTAATAAAGTACCAGTTTTCTTCACAATACATATATTTCTAGGTGAAATTCCCTCTTTACAGTTCCCTGTTCTAGATGACTCCCACAAAACTATTAATTAATTCTAAAAATAAAAATGCATTTACCAATTACGTTAAATCCAAAACAATGAATTCCAAATGGACAATGTTTAACAATTTAGATGTACAACCTAAATGGTTCCCCCTTCCCCGAAGATTTGGAAAGCAACAGTCTTCTACTTTTACATACATTTTATATATATATTTTTAAATATTTACTTACTTATGAGAGAGAGAGAGCATGTGCACATGCAAGTGGGAGGAGGGGCAGAGGGAGAGAATCTTCAAGCAGACTCCCCGCTAAGCAGGAGGCACGAGGCGGGGCTCGATCCCACAACCCGTGAGATCAGGACCCACGACCTGAGCCAAAACCAGGAGTCGGCTGCTCAACTGACTGAGCCACCCAGGCGCGCCTACATGTTATGTTTTATAAGAATGTATTGTGTTGCCAAATACAACAGACCTTTAAGAATTGCTCATGTAAGTTTTTAATTTTTTGCAGTCTCTGGTTCTGAACAGCTCTAGCTTGTTGAAGAATCTTTCGTTGCTCTCGGAACATACCCTACAAATATAAAAGAAAAGGGTGATAAAATGTGGGTAACATTTAATATTTAGAAAACATAATTATACATCAAGTTTGAAAGCAATATTCTTTAAATCGATACTTGTTAACATTTCCTGTTTTAACAACTTTTGTGGCCAAGTTTATTCACCACTAATATACAGAAACAATACGACGATCCTACCTAGTAGCCATTAAGTAGGAAATTGTCTTCCTCACCAATACTGAAAACATGTTTTAATTTTTGACTTCAAAATCCACAAATGACCCTTCCAAAAATGTGTTTACCACAAGTAGGCAAAAATCCGTACACTAATCCTTCCTAACAGTAGTTTCAGAAGAGATATTCTTTCTTTCTTTCTTTTTAAGATTTTATTTATTATCAGAGAGAGACAGAGACAGAGAGCGCACAAGCAGGGGGAGGGGCAGAGGCAGAGGGAGAAGCAGGCTTCCTGCTGAGCAAGGAGCCCGATGTGGGCCTTGATCCCAGGACCCTGGGATCATGGCCTGAGCCGAAGGCAGACGCTTAGCCGACTGAGCCACCCAGACGTCCCAGAGATATTCTTTCTTAACAACATTCAAAACGTGTACTAATTCTCGGTCATTTCAGTATGCATACAGATGATCCTAGCCTCTCTGTTCCTTGACCTAATCTCCAACAATAATTTTGTCCTCTTCCCTACTTTAGTCACTCACTTACATAGTCATACCCTGGATTCTGTCATTCCCAATAACTGCAACATCTACATAATATTAAGTAGAGCAGAGACTTATATAGGAACTGTGTGTCAGGTACTGTTCTGAGCCATTTTAAACAAACTTATTATATACGATCTCATTTAATCCTCAAAACAGCTCTATGAGGCAAGTACTCTTATTATGTCTCGTCTCCTTTCATAGGTGAGGAAACTGAGTGAGGTACAGAGAGAAACAATTTGTCCCTGATTTCACAGCTAGTACTGGTCAACCAGGACTGGGTCCCCCCAAAATGGTTCCAGAGTCCAGGCTCTTGACCACTGTACTATACTGTTTGTCCACTTTCCCCCCCGACATTCAACGTCTACCTCCCTGTTTGTAGTTCTCTACCCTTTTTACTACAGTTCAGTGCTCTTTCAGGATTAACATCCCATCGATCCTGCGACTTTTCATGGTCCCCAGTCCCCACTCTCATATTCTCCCTTCTCCTCCTTCTTGGCTTAAATTCCATGGCCAATCATTATACCTATGCACTTGCACGTGTACCTTGCCCCCTTTTCACTCTGTTGATCTGCGTGGCTAAACCGCAACCCTGGAAAATCCAACTCTCCAGCTGCTCTGCCACAACCATGCAGAGGGGTCTCACCTTAAATTCATGATCACTATGACACTAACCTAAATTAGACCCATAATGCTGCTTGGCAATGATATTTCCCTAGTCCATTCGCTGGCCCGCTCTCCTGGAAACAGTTCCAGGACTTCTTCTCTGCCCCTCAAAGGCAACACCTCCTCCACCACTCTAACTCTTAACTGGTGACCTTCCTATATCACTAAATAGACTGAGGCAATCCAAATAGAACATTCAGTCTCCCACCGCTACATCTTCCACCCACCTTTACCCATCTGGGCTCATGGACTCTACATTCTCTCCTCTGTTTTTGCATGACCTACTGCCACTTGAGACTTTGATACAATAAATAAATCAATTTTAAAGCCAAGGCTGATACCAACAGCTAGTTTTTCTTCTTGTTCCTGGGCTTTCCGCATGTCTGTATCCCACTCCCGAAACAAAGTCAGAAACTGCTGAGAATATTTGAGATGAAGATTCTGCCTGTAAAACATAATAATGAGCACCGTCACACCTCATAAAGATATGGAAAAATTAACCATATTCAAAACAAAATTGATTTGACACAATTTACGCCATAAAAGGAGACGGCAGTAACAGCGTAATAGCAGCTGAAATGGTCTCCTGAGAAACAGAAAGGCTACACGAACGATCTACTCTTATTCCAAAAGTATCGTCCCTGACTGACCAATATATAAGCTATCTCACATGCCTTACCTCTTAAAAACTAGTGAGGATTTACTGTACTATCAATTTTCCAGAAAAATTCATTTTATCTAAAAGCAGTTTACTTTTCATTTCTTCTTACTGAAGAACATGTATGTTCTGATATGGTAAGTAGATTCAGTAAGGATATCATATCCATTTATCATAGAAGGTTTCCAAACAGGAATATTTCACTTAAATACTTCCCCTCTTTGGCACAACAATGGTTTTTAAGAAAGAACAGTGAACACAATTTACTAAAATATGCAAATTATTTGTAATATAAGATCAATCTTTTCTACATAACTGAATACAGTTAACTATCGCAAGAATAATGGTTTAAGGCATTTACCTGAAGTTCAGCTAGTGTAGGTCTAGAATAAATACGAATTAATGTTATAGGAAGAAAACTCAATTGTTATTTGAAAGGGAAAAAAGGTCATCTTTATTGGCTTCCAGGAGATACATCTCAATTCTGTTAAGGAGTGAGGTTAACAGAATTTATCTGCTTAGAAAAAAAATCAAGCAAAATCTATTTTTTCACTGGCAAGTTCAATATAATAGAATTTGTCTTAGGTTATTCGCACCAACGAATACTAAGAAATGATACAAATGTCATCGTGACTTCAAAACAAAACAAAACAACAAAGCCCAACAACTTCACCTTTGTTCTTGCTGTATGTTCCAAACATGCTCAATTTTCTCGTTAGCGGTTTTGACAAAAGCTCTGGCATTCACTTCGAACATTTTTCTCTTTGCAAGAAGAGCCCGTTTAATGTCAACTGTATACAAAATATTCACTGAAATTTAGTGTTGAAAATTATTTTGTTTTCATATATACGAATCAATATGCGTAAATGTTGTCTCAGCAATATGCAAAGACATTTAAAATTTATAATACAGACATCATAAATGTCCAATCACTATGTTGTATACCTGGAACTAATATAATATTGTACGCCAATTACACTTTAAAAAATAAAATAAGTAAAATAAAAATTATAACACAGGCATCATTTCAAAAAGCAAGATTTGCTCACTATTTTCTGTAAAATCTTTCTGGTACTAGTATCCCAGTTATAATTTTTCTAACTGCAGGCCACCTTTTAGTTTAGAGATAACGAAAAGGGGATAGTAATCAAAATATTTTCCATTATCAAAATGCGTATAGAGAACCCCAAAGGCAGACTTTAATTTCCTTGTGAGAAAACAGCTAAAAGGCAAATTTCTCTAAATTTATAAAATATCCTCCAATTCAAGGGACATGTTTAGATGGATTACCGTTAGAATGCATTATATATGCTAAGTGAAGTAAGTCAAGCAGAGAAAGTCAATTATCATATGGTTTCACTGATTTGTGGAACATAAGGAATAACATGGAGGACATTAGGAGAAGGAAGGGAAAAATGAAGGGGGTGGGAATCGGAGGGGGAGACGAACCATGAGTCCATAGACTCCGAGAAACAAACTGAGGGTTCTAGAGGGGAGGGGGGTGAGGGGATGGGTTAGCCCGGTGGTGGGTATTAAGGAGGGCACGTACTGCATGGAGCACCGGGTGTTATACGGAAACAACGAATCGTGGATCACTACATCAAAAACTAACGATGCACTGTATGGTGACTAACGTAACATAATAAAATTAAATTAAATTTAAAAAAAGAATGCGTTATATAAAACGCACAAAAGTGTTTTCTTAAAAATGATCCTCAAAAGGATAAAAATAATTATATCGCACATTAAAAAAAATTATTTTTCAAGCGGTCTAGTGCGTGATGCTTTTAACTGTGTTTTACTAGAAGAGACAGGGGCCGCGGGTGTAAAAATTCTAATTTAAATAAATGAATTCAAAAACATTTAAAAAATATTTTCATGGAGCTTTTTACATGACACTTTTATCCATAAGTGCTGCATTTCACAGAATCTTAATACTTCAAATAAAGCTTTGCAAATCATATGATTTGACTTTATGGATCTACAATCAATACTTATTTTTCAGTAGTCATGAAGGATCTGCACTATAATAACAATATTTTATACATCCGGAATCCATCTATAGTAAGAAGTTTACCAGACAGCTCACAAAGCAAGCACTTTGTCACCACCAAATAGAGCAAAGCCTTCAAAACGTACTCGCTTGTAAGGATGATCTCTATCGAAGAGCCGCAGATTGACTTGGACCCTGCTAAGGGTCCTGTCCTGTAGTGCAGATGGTGTAACTGACATCTGGCCAAACCACATAAAACTTAGGAGTTTGGGTATGATTATATATTTCTCACTAGCTGGGAGACTTCTTTGGTTTGCAGCTACACGGTTTGCTAATGAAAAGTAACAATAAAGAGTTTTCTGTTTGTTTGTTTTTTAGAGGATTCAATTTGTGCTGCTGCTCCAAAGAACAGGACGCCGGAAAGTTATGAAAAGTAACTAAACAAGGAAATTTAAAATTGACATTAAAAATTGATATATCACCTAATCTGTGCACACTGTGCACACAAGGAGGTTCAAACTTTTCTCTGTTTAATTTATATTAATTTATATTAAATGTACATGTGTGTAAAATAATGGCATCATTCTTACCTCATCAAGGTTAGTACCATTTTTACTTTTCCACATCAACAATGGAAAAGGTCAGTAAAGAAACTTGCAAAGTTGAATCACACTAAATACCTGTGTCATATCCTACATACGAGAACAAGGCATTAAAATCAGTGTTGCAGACCACTCATTGACATTTCCATTTATAAAAGCTGTATGGTTTAAAACCATTTTTTTTTTTCCACCGCAAACATCACTTAAGCATACCTCCAAGTCCTTGCAGCATCTTCTGTATTTCATTCCTGTGAAGAAGTTACATCAAACATTATTAAGGATAAACAAAGATCATGTTTGTTTTGGAAAAAATGTCTCATTCTAGGATTTTACAGAGAATAATTGTTATGTAAGCCAAGTTGACTTGATCTGGTGAGTGAAAATACTATGAACACATTACCCCGCATCTTCCTCAAACGTTACTGCAGAAGGCCTTTTTCGTCCATGTTTATCGGTTACTGGACTGTTTCCTGCGTTGAAATAAACATACATACATATGTTTAATACTATATTAAACATACACTTATTGACATTTAATGCTGAAAATCCTCTTTTGCAGCTTACTCAAGACAACATAGGCAATATTGGTTCAGCAGCACTGGAAAGAAAACTAGCATTTTTTAAAAAGGCCTCACATCAGAAATCAAGATTATTCGCTTCTTTTTTTTCACCTGTGAAATCTTTCAGTTACTGATATCTGAATTCTAATTTGTTTGTTTGTTTGTTTTTGCCTGCACACACCTTTTATTTAACTTATCCTGGAAAAAGAGCTAATAAACAAAAGTTACTATCTCCCAAAATGTGTGAAATAAAAATGGGGGGGGGGGTTTCCTCAATGACAGTCTTTTAATTTTCTCATGAAAAGACCGTTGTACGGGCTGGTCTTTAATAAATTTATAAAATATCCTCCAAATCAAAGGACTCATTGAGATGGATTCTTGTTAAAAGTCGATATATAAAACACACTTTATCATTCTGTTTTAAAAGTGTCCAAAAGGGATACAAATAAATAAATGAAAAGAGAAGAAAGGGTGTGTGTGTGTGTGTGTGTGTGTGTGTGTGTGTGTGTGTGTTAATTTAGTCAATGAGGATTTTAAGTATATTTGAGTTAAAAGACCGTGGAGAGTTTAAGGAAATAAAAGAATTTATTCAAAAACACTTCCTAAATACGTTTCTTAGTAAACAAATGGAGTTTTTCTTACAGCCTTTTTAAAAAGCACCTTTGCAATTAGTAAAATTTTTAATATTTCAGAAAACGCTTTCCTAAGCATTTGACTGCGTGTTCTGCATCGGCCATCAATAGCTGTTTTCCAGGGACCGGGAAAAGGCGCACTGTTACACAACCACTTTATATATCCAGTTTGCCACGTAGAATAATCAATGTATGAGACAGCTCACACACCGAGAACCCTGACACCACCGAACAGAGCAAAGCTTTCAAGACGTACCTGCTTGTATGACTGATCCATATAGAGGACTCAAAAATCGACTCAGACTCTTTTATACTAAGAGTCCTGCCCTGTAACCCGGTTAATGTTTAAGTGACATCTGACAGAACAGCTGAAAACTTTTAGGTTTATTGGTTCTGATCACACGTTGCTAGCATGCTGGCAAAGTGGTCTTTAGTTTTCCACTGCACGGTCTATTAGTGTATAAGCATCATGACAAAGACTTATTTTACAGGCTTCAATTTAAACCTCTGTACCAAAGAAAATAAATAGAAAAGTCAAGGAAAATAACTACAATGAGAAAATTAAAAATTGATATTAAAAACCGATGTATCACTCACTCTGGGACACGAAGTGGAAGACAGATTATTTCGTGCCAATTCTCCTAATATCCCCACAGTCCATCAAATGTACCCACGTATAAAATAAAAGCATCACTCTTACCTCACCACTGGCAGCCCCGGTCTCTGCACATCCACAGTAAAAAGGGGAACTAAGGAAATCTATGAAGCCAAATCACGCTAAATACTTAAGGAAAATCCTGTATCTGAGAACAAGGCATTAAATAACAGTGTGGTAGCCCACTGATTAACATCTCTCGTTAATATGTGTTCTATGGCTCAAAACAACTTACTTTCGCTGAAATAGCTCCTAAATCATACCTTCAAATCTTTCCAACATGTTCTGCAATTCATTCCTGTAAAGAAATGACATCAGGTATTTAATTAAGGGTACCTAAAACAGCACGCATGTTTTGGGTGAAATATGTCATGCCAAGGGCTTCACACACTTCACATACTTGTTACCTGAGCCAACCTTTATTTTTCTTAAAGTACCTTACGGGTCAAGGGAAAATTACTTTAAACGCGTTACCCCACATCTGCCAGAAATGTTCCTGCTGGAGGACTTCTTCCCCCGTAGTATTCAGTCAGTGGACTGTTTCCTGCGTTGAAATAGAAGCGGAAAACATTTTAAAATGAAGTGTGGTGGTGGGCACCAAGGAGGGCACGTGATGTGGTGAGCACCGGGTGTTATACGCAACTAAGGAATCACTGAACATTCTGCCACAAACGAATGAAGTACTACACGTTGGCTCATTGCATTGAAATCTAAAACAATAAAATGAAGTACGGCATTTTGATCAGTTTTCAGGGAGCAATACCTTCACCGTGGAGTTTTTTAGGCCTCCGTCTCGCAAACAAAAGTTTTCTAAGGCAGACCCAGGAAAGGAAGCCTGCATGTGCAAGGCCAGATGAAACTAGATCGGCGACCAGGACCATGCGATGGAGACGGTGTTACAAGCCTTTCAAGGTTAATGCCAGAGTACCTCACCCAGCAGGTGTGAGATACTTTGGAAAGAAGGACTGCGGGGGAGCAGAAGAGCTGCTATCTAAGCCTCGGTAATCCTGGTCTGGGACAGGAGGATCAAGTGGGCAACCTCCGGTACGTGGAACTGCTTTACACACACACACACACACACACACACACACACGCAGACAGACACACGCAGACAGACGCACAGAGACAGACACACAGACACACAGAGAGACAGAACAGACACACAGAGACAGAGACAGACAGATACACACACACACGAGGATTTTACTGTTTACAACGCTGGGGACTCCAAAGCGGTGACCTGCCCGGCGTGCGCCATCAACAAGCGCGGTATCTGCAAAAGGTGTCAGATAGGCAGTACCTTCAGCCTCTGGCCCCCTCAGCTCTCTTCCCTCTTGTCTCCCAAAGGCATAGGCTGCCCTACCCTGAGCCTCCACCGGGGCCTTCGCAGCTCTGCCCAGGCGCTTCCTGCCAGCCGGCGCCATCCCGAGGAGGTGTCTTCTGAGCTCTCCTGCACGCTGTGAGCACAGACACGCGTTAAGGAAATGGGGGGACACGGTCAGTGAGCGATGCCAGGCGAGGGTCCTCTGCGCGGATCAGAGAGTGCGTGCCCTCGTGTCTCTTGTTGGACCAGGAGGGGACAAAGACGATGGGGACGGTGGACCCCTCCCTCCCCCCGCCCCCCCCCCCCCCCCGGCTCCGACCGAGCGCATGCGACCTGCCCCGGGACATCTGAGTGCCAGGACCTTCCGCCGCATTCTGTCGCCCTACGTTGGGACAGAGGCCGTCCCCACCCCTAGGCCCCCCGCGGGACAATGTGCTGGTCCGGAGGCCCAACCGTGGCCGGGACTAACGTTAAGTGTCCCCCTCCGAATGGATGGGGAATAAACCGTTCTGCCCCTGTCCGGACCTGTCCGGGGACCGTCAGGTCCAGGGCGGCTCCTCGACACGCCATCTGGACCCCAGGACGACCTCCGGGGACCAAACTGTCCTGCCGGGTGGCCGGGCAGGAGGGACAGACGCAGACGGACCCTCCTCACCAGCTGTGACCCTCCCAGGAAGTGGGGCGGGGACCGTCGGACCCGCCCGCTGCCCTGCCGGCCCCGCGGGCCCTGCCAGCCCCGCCCTCGGGGGCCTCGTCGTGTCCTGCCGCTTAACCAACTGAGCCACCCAGGCGCCCTCGTCGTGTCCTGCCGGAGCCCCCGACGACCCCGTGGGGACATCCCCTCAGAGGCCAGCCCAGCCGCCGCTGCCCCACACCCTGGCCCCCTCACGTCTGAGGAGACCCCCATGGCCACACAGTGCCGCCGGGCCCGCCTCCCCTAGCCGCCTGGGCCTCCCTGAGGGTCCCCTATGCCCCACCCCCATCCTCTGTCTCTCTGTCCCTCCCTCCATCCCTCCATCTGCACAGCGACCTCCACACCACGTCCTCCGCGACGCTCCTCTGAGGGCCTCGCGCCGGAGAGGAGCTCGCCAGCCTCGCCTGGGCGGGAGCGTTACTGATTGGCCGGCGCAGCGCGCATGCGGGAGGCGGGACCTCGGCCGAGACACGCCCCCTGGACCAACTGCGCCTCCGGGCGCGCTGGTGCGGAGCATCGACCATCGAGCATCGAGCATCGAGCATCGAGCATCGAGCATCGAGGCCCCGGCTGGGCGGCTCCGGGTCTACCATATTCAAGGACGTTTCACGGGTCCTCTTCCTGGGAAATCACAAAAGGATACGGGAGTGTGGAACACGTAGGTGCTCAAGCCTCCACCTTCCCGACGTGGGACACTTGTAACAGTTCCTACTCAGTCTCCTCCCGGGGGGGGGGGGGGGGCCCTTCCCACCCACCGCTTCCGCTCGCAGAGGAATCGCCATCCTGCTGCGTGTCCTGCGTAAACCAACCCCCTCCGTTTTCTAGGGTTTGTTTTCTGGTTGGTTGGCTGGTCGGCTGGTTGGTTTTTGTTTTGTCTTAGAGACCCGTGTGTGTATCCTTGACTGTCCTGGCCTCCTGCTGTGTTGCCCGGGGAGTACAATAAACTGTATCGCCTTCTGCCTAGTGTTCCGCCGCTTCCTTTTCCACCCAACGTTGCGCCCTGACAGCGCCTGGACTATTCCGCAGAGCCGTCCTGCTGTCGTCTGCCCTGTTGTAGCACACACCGTTGTGGAACCACTCCTCCATTCGTTCATCCGTTGTCTTGTCCGTGGACGTGTGGATACCTTCCACTGGAGAGCCCTTACGAGCAGTGACGCTAGCAATATTCCAGTGTCTGGCATACGTGCGATTGTGTTTTGCGGCGTTTAAAGGAGCCCAAGAGTTTAGAGGAGTTGATGACCTATTGCTAGGTCATAGGCTAGGTGAGCTTTCGGTATAGCCAAATTGTTTCCAGCTTATGACTCCCACCAGCCGGTTGGGTACTAACTGCTCCATATTCTCACCAGATTACATTATAATCTCACCGGATTACATTTGGGCTTGCGGTGGTGGTCTTTTTTTTTTTTTTTTTGCATTTCTCCATCCACTAAGGAGATTGAGCTCCTTTATATGCTTATTGTCCATTTCGATTTCCTTTTCCATGGCATCATCTTATGTGGGTGTCATGACCTTTCTACAAATGGGTAGGATGACTTTCTTACAGTTTTGTAGAAGCATTTCATATATTCCAGATATCATCTTTTTTTTTTTAATTTAAATTCAACTAGCCAACATATAGTACATCATCAGTTTTGATATAATGTTCAATGATTCATTAGTCGAGTATAACACCCGGTGTTCATCACATCACGTGCCCTCCTTAATGCCCATCACCCAGTTACCCCATCCCCCCACCCACCTCCCTCTCCTAAACCCTCAGTTTGTTTCCCCGAGTCAAGAGTCTCTCATGGTTTGTCTCCCTCTCTGATTTCTTCCCATTCAGTTTTCCCTCCCTTCCCCTGTTGTCCTCTGCACTATTCCTTATATTCCACACATGAGTGAAACCATATGATAATTGTCTTTCTCTGGTTGACTTATTTCACTTAGCATAATACCCTCCAGTTCCAACCATGTCGATGGTAGTGGTAGGTGTTCATCCTTTCTGACGGCTAAGTAATATTCCATTGTATATATGAACCACATCTTCTTTATCCGGATGTCAATCTTTACAACAGTGTTTCCCCTCTGCCTTTTAATTGCGATAAAATACAAATAACACAAATTTGACCTTTTAAGCCATGTTTAGATATACAGCTCTGTGGCATTAAGTACTTTCCCATTGTTGTACAACCATCACTGCCATCCATCTCTAAAACTTTTTCATCTTTCTGAACTGAAACTCTGTACCCATTAAACACCTATCCCCCATTCCCTCCTCCTCCCAACCCCCAGGAACCACCACTATACGCTCTTTCTCTATGAATTTGGATACCTCATACATACGGTATTTGTCCTTCTGTGACTGGCATATTTCACTGAGCATGATGTCTTCAAGATTCATCCATATTGTAGCATGTCTCAGTTTTTCTTTCCTTTTTAAGGGACAAATAATGATCCATTGTAGGTATATGCCACTTTTTTTTTTTTTTTGCCCATTCATCTGTTGATGGACACTTAGGTTACTTCCACTTTTATCTATTGTGAATAATGCTATATGAACACAGGTACACAAATATCTGTTCGACTCTGTCCTTTCACTTCTTTTGGGTATATACCCAGAAGCAGAACTGCTGGATCGTACCGTAGTTCTCCTGTTTAGCTTTTGAGGTTCCTCCGTATTGTTTTCCGTGGCGGCTGCACCAGTTTACAATCCCACCAACAGTTGCACAATGGTTCCCTTTTCTCACATCCTTGCCAACAACGGTTCTCTTGTTTTTTTTTGGGGGGGGGGTGGTGGCCATTCTAAAAGGTGTGACTTACCCGCAATGCTAGGCTTACAACAGACGGTGGGATGACACAAATAAGGGGCATAAGTAGTATAGAACAAATTGGTGTGCATTGCTTAAGTAAGTAGTAGTTGACTTTATAATGAAATAATGTGATAAGAAGTCCGTGGGTCTTTTTCTGTGAAAATCTTCCTGTGTGTCAAAAGGGACGCTGCCCATTCACAGCAGTCACCAGGAAGAGGTGATCAGGAGACTCTCCACTGTGACAATTGGTAATACAAGGTGAAAACACTAGATGATACATATACATCTCTTTCTTAGAAGAGACACCAGGAAATAGCGCACCAAGCAGAAAAGTTAATCTCTTTCTTCTTGCCCTTGTAGCTCCCTCTCTGCCTGAATCTTTTTTTTTTTTTTTTTAAGATTTATTTATTTATTTGAGAGATGGAGAGAGAACAAGAGAAAGAGCAGGAGGGGCAGGGGGAGAGGGAGAGAGAATCTCAAGCAGACTCTGCACTGAGCCCAGAGCCTGATGCAGGGCTCAATCTCACGACCCTGAGATCACAACCTGAGTCGAAACCTAGAGTCGGTCGCTTAACTGACTGTGCCACCCAGGCACCCCAAAGATATATTTATTTATTTGAGAGAGAGAGAGAGAGAGGGAGGGAGGGAGGGAGACAGAGAGAGACGGAGGGAGGGAGGGAGAGAGAGAGAGAGAGAGAGCACACAAGCAGGGGTGGGGGCAGGGAGAGAGAGAGAGAGAGAATCTCAAGGGGGACTCCCCGCTGAGTGCAGAGCCCGATTTGGGGCTTGATCTCACGACCGGAGCCCAAATCAAGAGTCGGTCGCTTAACCGACTGAGACACCCAGGCGCCCCTCTTCTCTGCCTGAATCTTTAAGAACTTTCCGCCATTGGCTCATTTCCAGCTTTGCCTTCCCATGTCTACTGATTCTTTTTATCCCCACATCATCGCTGCGTAGGAGAAATTGTAGCTCCCCAAAAACGTCTGGAAATGATACATGACAGGAGAAGCTCAAAACTATGGATGGTTATCAGAGGGAAGGCCTTAGCCCATTTTTTACATTGATCTAAATTCTACCATAATTGCAGCTACTGCCTATTGAACACAGGCCTATCTCAGGCAGGGTGCCAAGTGCTTCACATGCATAATCTCCACATCCCATCAGGAGATCCTTAATATCTGGGGTCTCTCTCGCTATAATGTTACGATTGAGCTGTGGGTTCAGGTGTTATTAGTCTTCCTCATTCTTTACAAAGTTCCCTGTTACTAGGGTGATGATATAATGTATCATCCAAATGGAGACAAGTTTGAGAGTGAAGGAGGGTGTGGTAGAGGACAACCAATGTAAACCAGGACTTGCCCCCAGGAGAACCGTAGTGTATGCTCAGCCCTCATATCAACCTCCATGTAATAGATTTGGCAGCCATTGAGGGTTATTATGTAGATCCATTCATTCATGAGGTGTTGTAAAAGGGTAATCTTCTAACTTTATTATTCTTGCTGCGTTTATTGGCTGGAATTCTCCCATGAAGGATAACTACAAACTACTTTGTTCTCCTGATATAGAATTCACACAAGAAAGGCAGAATTATTGCTTTATTCTTTCCCTTTCAGAGTGATGGGTTGCTGTCTTCTGGTCTCCTCAAGGGAACAAGGATCATTTGGGGACCCTTTCAGTATTGCAATGAACTCATGGGTATTAATGTATTGGTGGTTCAAACCATTGCAGTTATCATTCCTTCTGACGCTCACACTGTTTGACATTTGGACATTGGGAGCCCCTTCGCATGCCTCTGGTGTCTTTTTGACATAACCTCAACGTGTATCCTAACTTTTGGATACTCCAAGATGTTCCACACTTACCGTGTCCTTATTCTGCCCCGGGTCTGAAACGAGCCATTTCTCCAAGGACCTCTGGTTTCTTCTAGAGATCATAATGTGGGCACTAAAGGTTCTCGTCGTTGCAACCGATGATGTTCATTGCTTCCAGGTCTTTGCAGTGGACAGAGCTAGGAAATACATTTCTTTGAGGGTCCATACTGACAATCAGAGTTCATGCTGAATGAGTCCATGCACATACTCAATGAGTTCCTGCCATTTCCATTCAAGTTTAAGATTAATTTGGTCCTATATTTGTGTCTTTTGTTTTAAACTGAAATTCCTGGGTTCTTTTTTAAATTTTTTTATTATGTTCAGTGAACCACCATATAGAAATTCCTGAATTCTAATGATATTAATATAATTACTTACCCCCCTTTCTGTGTGTGTGCGTGTGTGTGTGTGTGTGCGTGTGTATGTATGGTATTTTGCAATAACAAAGGCAATATTACTACTAGCAATATGATTTCTTAATGTAGCTCAAGATGCCTTGTTCTTTTTTATCCTTAAGATATATCCCATTGGATACACACAGTAAAATTGCAATATATATATATAAAGATTATATTTATTTATTTGAGGGAGAGAGACAGAGAGAGCATGAGCAGGGGGAGGAGCAGAGGGAGAGGGAGAAGCAGACTCCCTACCGAGCGGGGAGCCTGACACGGGGCCAGATCCCGTGACCCCGAGATCATGACCTGAGCCGAAGTCAGACACTCAACCGACTGAGCCACCCAGGCACCCCTAAAATTGCTATATTTTTAAGTCATTTGAAATAGTTCTGTATTCTGTAGGGTTAAACCGCCAATTTGACATACACAACTTGCACGACTATGTCACGTGATTTATTATTTATTTATTTTAAGAGCTTGCCCTTTAAATTGTTTCGTAATTTCATGAAACCCTTATGGATTCCAGAACAAAACTAAAAAGCAGGATACTTAAATAAATAAAATCTTTAAAAAAAAAAGTAGGTAGATATCAGTACAAATGTGAACCTGTTACCTCGAATTAGATCACATAAACCGCAAAACATTACTTAATAACTATTTTTAACCATATTCTTCAACCGCTAGCTAGAGATTGTTTTAGGCTGATCAGTTGGTGTTTTTCTGGATGTAGTTAGTGAAAACTTCTATAAATGTACAGTTGAAATCTGCCCCTGTACTAATCAATGCTAGTCTGGAGATAAGTCATGTCCTATTTATTATGTTCGATTCCAAGTAGCAAGGGTCTTGTGTAATTCAGAAGAGTAAACAGTGCTTACAACTCACCTTTTAAAATCCCAACCAATCATTCTAAGGTCAAACCCAATGTTAACATTATTGTGTAGTATATATCGTTCTTTACGTGTGACTACTTATTTTTTTTTATTTTATGGGGGCGGTGGGGCAGAGGGAGAGGGAGAGGGAGAGAGAGAATCTTAAGCAGGCTCCACACCCAGCGTGGAGCCCAACGTGGGGCTCGATCTCACGACCGTGAGATCACGACCTGAGCCGAAATCAAGAGTTGGAGGCGCTCCTACGTGTGACTGTTCAGACTCAGTGTTAATTTTCCTTTCCTTCAAAAGCATGGGAATTCCCGCACCGTATTAAATCCACCAGGCAACAAACATGGTGTTCAGCCCCTCACGCAGACATTTGTTGACCACTACTTCCAAACTACTTGTTGTACAGGACCAGCTTGTAGCATATAGATGGTAGTCTTCAGTATACATAAAATTGTTCAGTGAATATAAAAGGAGAAGAGATGGGATTCTGAAAAATTAAAGATAGGGAGGAAGAAGCAGTCTAGGAAGGAGCTGGAGAAGAGTTTCCAGCAGGGAAGAGCATGGACTAAATCAAAGCATAGCAAAGCATCTCAAAAAGAGGAAGTGACCAGCATGTCAAATATTGCAGAGAAGTTTTGCAAGATAATTAGTGAAATGCAACTGAAGGTCAATGCTTGGGGTGTCTGGGTGGCTCAGTCGGTTGAGTCTGACTCGGTGGAGTCTGATTTTGGCTCAGGTCATGACCTCAGGGTCGGGAGATGGAGCCCCACCTTGCTCGGGCTCCCCACTCAGTGCGGAGTCCGCTTGGGATTCTCTCCCTCTCCCTCTGCCCCTCCCACCCACCCGTTCTCCCTCCTCTCCCCCTCAAAAAGAGAAAGTCAATGCTTACCTTGAACAGGTTTGGTAAGAATAATGTAGCCAAACTCCAGACATGAATGTGTTAAGAAGCAAATACGAGGATAGGAGTAAATTGCAAATGTAGACTCCTTTTTTTTTTTTTTTTTTAATTAGTTTCGGAGGTAGAGTTTGGTGATTCATCCGTTGCATATAACACCCAGTGCTCATTACATCAAGTGCCCTCCTTAATGCCCTTCACCCAGTTATCCACCCCACCCACCCACCTCCCCTCCAGCCACCCTCAGTTTGTTTCCTAGAGTCAAGAGTCTCTTATGGTTAGCCTCCCTCTCAATTTTCATCTTATTTTATTTTTCCTTCCCTTCCCCTACGTTCATCTGTTTTGTTTCTTAAACTCCACATATGAGTGAAATCATAGGGTATTTGTCTTTCTCTGACTGACTTATTTCGCTTAGCGTAATACCCTCGAGTTCCAACCATGTCGTTGCAAATGGCAAGATTTCATTCTTTTTGATGGCTGAGTAACATTCCATTGTATATGTACACCACATCTTCTTTATCCCTTCATCAGTCGATGGGCATCTGGGCTCTTTCCATATTTTGGCTGTGGTGGACATTGCTGCTATAAACATTGGGGTGCATGTGCCCCCTTTGAATCACTATGTTTGTATCCTTTGGATAAATACCTAGTAGTGCCATTGCCGGGTCATAGGGTAGCTCTATTTTTAACTTTTTGAGGAACCTCCATACTGTTTTCCGGAGTGGCTGCACCAGTTTGCACTCCCACCGACCGTGTAAGAGGGTTCCCCTTTCTCCGCACATAGACTGCTTTCCAGTTAGCTTGTCTATTATGGAGGAAAGGAAGGGGAGGAGGGGTGATAGTTTCAGAGGATAGAGATTAGAGGAACCAACGTAGGTTGGTTAATCGGACACTTAAGCATGTTTATACGTTAGTGGAGATTTGTCTGTGGACACCCAAAAGCTGATTAGTAACGTAATAAGGAAGGCTATTGAAATTTTCTCTAGTTTTTCAGTGAAATTGACTTGAGAGTGCTTAAAGCACTGCCTTAAGTCAGATGGTTTTGATTATTGTAATTTTTTCCTGATTACAAGAGTGATTTATGATTGGTGACAAACAGTATTTAGACTTGACAGAAGTACATGAAGTAGAAAGTAAGCGTCTTCTGTCACCTCAGTGATAACTGCTATTAGCGGTTTGATCCATGCCACTCAAGGGTTTTGCCCGACCCCGACCCCGGACCCTCTACCTACTGATGTTTACCTCACAAAAGCTGTGAGCTCATGTTGCTCTCTCTAGCACTCTTCACTTAATACTACAAGTCAGACAATAATTTAATCCTGGAACTAAGGTTAAAAAAATTTTTTTTAAAAAGCCAATAGATATCTCTACATCTTTGGTGCTTAATAACAGGAGTAGCTATCCTCCATACTCGGGAATTTTATTTATAAACCCTCACCTATTGTTTGCTCTCCCTCTTTAGACTAGATGTAACTGAAGTTCAGGTAGCTCCAGTGATCATCTTTGTGATATTTCCATTTTGAGGAGAAACAATGTGGGGCTATACGGTAAATATGAGCATTTAAAATTATATTAAAGAACCTGTGAAATAATTCAGAAAAACAATACTGCATTGCTGATTTTCTCCAAAAAAAAAAAAAAAAAATCTCTGCACTATATTTGTGCTGATTCCATCTCTTTACCTTTTTTCTTCATCTTATAATTTGGTTATCCTATATACTGTGCACATTTTCCCACTATGTGTTGAAGGTATTACCATAGACAAGCAAATGACCTCATTTTCCCAAGACAAAATGAAATACAATAGTCGAACTATCTTTTATAGGATAAAATTTATCTCACACATTAAATGCTAAAACAAATAAATCCAGTATAACATTCTACACTTAAAACTTGTAACTCAATATTAGGAAAGAAAAGTTGATAGTCTGCATTTTTAATAAACTACTGTGAGGTGAAGGTTCTCGTGTTTGAACCTCATACAATGTTTTATTTTCTGCTTGGTTGCTGACTTCAGTACTTGAAAAAAGTTGGTTCTTTTTTTTTTTTTTTTTAAAGATTTTATTTATTTGTTTGACAGAGAGACAGAGAGAGAGAGAGAGAGCACAAGCGGGGGGAGCAGCAGAGGCAGAGGGAGAAGCAGGCTCCCCGCTGAGCGGGGAGCCCGATGTGGGGCTCGATCCCAGGACCCTGAGATCATGACCCGAGCCGAAGGCAGACGCCTCACCGATTGAGCCACCCAGGCGCCCCGAAAAAAGTTGGCTCTTAAGAGGCCACTGTCATCAAATCAAGCTTTGCATAGGAAGAAACCTCACAGAGAGAACAAACGACTCTGTCACGACAACCTCAGTCCATAATACCGGCTAAGTGACTCACACACGCCCACCGGGTCAAGAAGAAGAACGAGGGTGTCGACGGCTCACAGGTAACATCTATTCAGCGCTTATTATGTGCCTACAGGTTTCTCCATCACCGCCTCATCTGACTCTCAGAATCATCCTATTTAAAAAAAAAAAAAAATACTGTTTTATACATACACAAGAGCAAATCTATTTTAGCAAACACAGATTTAGGTTGATGGTTCTAGATTTAGAAGATTTCATGCCTAATTAATTTCATTATTTGTTTTAGATTAGCGGTGCTGGGAGAACCCTGATTCACATGGATGAAAATGTAATGGGCTGCTGCCTTGTACAATTTTACAGCTCAGATATTTGCAGTCAGAAGGCAGAAAACGGTGTTTGTGAGCAGACGCCAGGGCAGAGTTACAGTCCTCCTAATCGGCGGTGGTGTGTTTTTCCAGAGTTGGCAGGATAAGCATTCTCTAGACATCTGCGCAAAAACATATTAACTCGATAACCCACGTGTAGATGACCTTTGACATAGTAAAACAGATGTAGGGTAAATCCCATTGTTATCTGTTAGCCGGTCACTGGTATAAAACCCTGCACGTATATAAGGTTGGCCCAAACCTCTACGGCCCTGTACGACCTCTGAGTAACACCATGAGGCTCTGTGGAAGTCTGGGAAAGCGCAGCCCTGACCTGGTTACTCCTTTAGGCCGTGCGCTCCAGATTCCTACGGTCTGGCAGGCTGTCTGCGGTGGGAGAGATGCAATGTCACCGTACGAGGCTGACCTGCTGTATCCCTTAGGGTGCCAGTGTTCTGTCACCTGGACTCCCCACAGGACTAAAGATCCTCCTGGCGATAATGAGCTGCCAGAAGTCAGCAACTAGTGTTTCTGAAAAACGTCCTCATCTTCACACCCTAATATTTGAGTGTGTCTTTGCTGAAGCCTCACACAGTTGGTGGTAAGAAATCATTTGAACTGATGATTCATGGTGTGAATAAAGCCCTTAGTCCTGGAACTCCAGGCTGGAAACTACTCACACAATGCGCGGGTTTCCTCTCTGGCGTCATCACTCGATAAATGGTTAAGCTTTGTCAGCGCTCCACGGGAACCGTGAGACTGTGATATGAGTTTACCGCCGGGCGCGCAGGGAGGCCACCTTCCCAACTTAACTACACTGTGAGTTCTTTGTTAGTCTTACTGTTATTATCATTCCCACTTTGATAGCATACCATTCAGATGTTGAAACTTTTAACAGGCTACCCACCCATGGATTTGAGAAGTTTGAGAATCAGTGTTCCCCTATCAGATGTGAGATTGACTCGTCTTGACCTCAAATTCAAGTTGTAACTAATATCCAGTACTAAAAATAAAAGGGAAAACACTTAAATGGTAAAATACACAGTGATTTTTATCAAATTATATTAATCTGAAGCAATAAAGGAATAATTTGTTCTACTTTTTTATAGGTAGCTCACAGGACTAAAAGTGAATGGTATTTTGGAGACTCCGTTTACTGTTTTATGTTTTGACTGGCAGTTTAGTAATTCTGTAGATAACATATCTTCCTATGGATAGTAAACAGAAGTAGGCAAATTTCTGCTAAAGGTTTTCATTCCTTATTAGCAGATGTCAGGTAACACTATGAGTAAGGGCCATTCGGTGAGATATCGATCCCCCCATCCGACCCGAGTTTTAATTTGATCCAACGGTTCTGCAGCCCCTACGCTGCACAATGAAACAGTAAGAAAAGTAATGGAGTGATGAGCATGTACTATAATTATCTTAAGCAGGAGAAAAGCATATTGAACAAAAGCCAGTAAGTCTATACTCCTTAAAAGGAAAAAATACGCCCATGTGAATTAAATACACAGAGAACACACTGGCGTACTTATTTTGCCTCTGTGCCTGGTGGCAAAATTTCTCAAGTGAGGGTCTCCTTAAAAGTGTGAAATATACCACAACTTCTTTATCCATTCATCAGTTGATGGGCCCCTGGACTCTTTCCATAATTTGGCTATTTTTGCTAATGCTGCTACAAACATCGCGGTGCATGTATCCCTTCAGATTACTATCTTTGTATCCTTTGGGTAAATACCTCGTAGAGCAATCGCTGGGTCTCAGGGTAGTTCTGTGTTTAACTTTCTGAGGAACCTCCACACTGTTTTCCAGAGTGGCTGCGCCAGTTTGCATTCCCACCAACAGTGTAGGAGGGGCCCCCTTTCTCCGCATCCTCGCCAACACCTGTTGTTTCCTGTGCTGTTGATTTTGGTCATTCTGACTGGTGTGAGGTGATAGCTCATTGTAGTTTTGATTTGTATTTCCCTGATGATGAGTGATATCGAGCATCTTTTCATGTGTCTGTTGGCCATCTGTATGTCTTCTTTGGGAAAATGTCTATTCATGTCCTCTGCCCACTTTGAATTGGATTATTTGTTTTTTGGATGTTGCGTTTTACACACACACACACACACACACACACACACACACACACACACTGGAATATTACTCAGCCATAAAAAATGATGAAATCTTTCCATTTGCAACAACGTGGATGGAGCTAGAGAGTACTGTGCTAAGCGAAATCAGTCAGTCAGAGAAAGACAAATACCATATGATTTCACTCGTATGTGGAATTTAAGAAACAAATGAACGTGGAGGGGGTGGGGAAGAGAGGAAAACCAAGAAACAGACTTTTAACGATAGAGAACAAACCGTTGGTTACCACAGGGGAGGTGGGCGGGGGGAAATGGGTTGAATAGGCGACGGGCATTAAGGAGGGCACTTGTCAGTGATGAGCACCGGGGGTTGTATGGAAGTGTTGAATCACTAAACTCTACACCTGAAACTAATATTACACTGTATGTTAACTAACTGGAATTTAAACAGAAACCCCAGGGGAAAAAAAAAAAAAAAAAGTTTGAAGTAGTACTTAAGACTTAATGTTTTGGCTTAAGGGGAAAAGCCTTCACAAAAAAAAAAAAAAATACGGTATTTAAGGAGTAAACTGTCCCTTGATGTCAAATATTCACTCATGGCGGAGGACTCCCTTCTTCCTACATAAGATAAATAAGTTAGAAGTTCGAAAAAAAGAGTATGTTTGGGCTTACTTTAGAAACAGGGAAAACCATAAAACAAATAGAAGAGTGGGCTCTAGCGGCCATAATTAAAATATCAAACATACAGAAAAACAGGAGAAGGACAGTCCTCTCCTCCAAACGGGAGTATTTTTGTCGTTGTTGTTGTTGTTGTTGTTGTTGTTGTTGTTGTTCTGAATGATTCATGAAAGGAATTTCAGTAACTTAGAAAGAGAATACATCTAGCCGATTTATTCCAGACTAATAATAATTCCAAACTAATAATAAACTGCGCCAGTTTGCATTCCCACCAATACATTTATTATCAGTAATAGTCAGAGTAACATGATTCCCTTAGAGGGAATAAAATGATCTGTGATGTGACCTCTTCAAGTTATGAAAAACACAACCTACGTTTTAAATTTTGCCATTCATTCCTCAAACAACTTCATGCTCGTGAAATCAAATGTTTCCAGTTGAGAATTTCATGTGGTTTTGCATGTAAAAAGTGCACCAGAAAAGACAACGCGTGAGAATTAATTGTTAACGTTTTTAGATGAGCATACAATCAACTTTCCATATACTCACTGAATATCAAACTTGCAAAACAAAACTTTCTAGGTAATTAATCTCTAAAGATAGGCACGAAATATTTAAACCACAGGTAACCAAGTACATGTATATGTTAATAAAATACTTTTAATCAATGCTAAGGGCAGGTGTCATTTAACAGTGGACCAAAATCAATTAAATGACATTTTAATTTTTTTGGTGGGAATGGCATATTCACAACTCCATGTCTCACAAGTGGATATTTACATATCTTATTCAGTTGTCTTAATGACTTTTAGCAGTTTCATTTATTCTGGGGCACAAACTTAAGTTGCTTTTAATAAACTGTGTACTTCTGTGGAGTAGATTGTATTTCAAATCTTATTTTCATTAGAATTGGTCCTTTAACTTAATGAGTATATGCAAAAGCGTGTATTCTTTCATTATTTGTTTTCTTTCAGAAAGAGCAACGTAACCCTCTATGCTTGTACTTTCTATCTTTGGGGACTGGTACAGATTCGCTGAAGCAAACTTAAATGTAAATCATCTTTATTGCTAAAATTTAATTGACAGTGTTAGGGAGAAAAAGTCACCATTACTACCAAAGGTCTGAACGTTTCCCGCATATAACTTTGGAATTACGGCTACTCACGTAACTGTTTAGGTCTCACTTGGGTTTACACAGAAAGAGGGCCTTGCACTCAAACAAGCCAACGAGTAACAAGATGTAATCATTTAAACTAGAATTGTTAGACCACAATTATCAGGTTACTTAGTCCTTTCTTCAAATGTCATCAAAATAACGGAGAATGAAGAGACTTCTGAAAAACTGCCACCTCTTGTTGCTGCTACTAAATGAAAGGAGAGAATGTACTTGTTCAGTATTTATATAAGGATTATGCCTATAACAGCAAACAGACTATTTCAATGTTTAAATCAATCCTTAGTTTTCACCTTTAAATATTACACTACTTACATGTTCCATCATAAGGTGTTTTTGCAACATGGCCATTTCTTTCCTAAGTTCACTCTGTTCACCAGTAAGAAAATTTTCCTGATTCTTCTCTAAGTCTTCCACACTCTAAAACAAAAAGCCTAGTCCAGTTACAAACCACCATTTTTCTTCCTACGTTCAAAACATGCAAAATTAAATTTCAAAAGTACTACAATTTTTTAATAGTCCAGTGATGGCCGTTATCTATTTGAAATAAAAAAAAAAAATTCTAAATCACACACGTAGGCAAAAACATTCACTAAGAAAAATTTTAAATATCAGATTCGAGTGAAATACTATTATTATTATTATTATTATTATTATTATTATTATTATTATTTTAAGTGGGCTCCACTCCCAACACGGGGCTTGAACTCACAACCCTGAGATGAAGACCCGAGCTGAGATCAAGAGTTGGACGCTTAACCGACCGAGCCACCCAGGTGCCCCAAAATAGTCTTATTTTAGGAGACACAATTATAGTACACTTTGCTCAAACGTCAAGCAGTTAAGGTCGAGGTCAAAATGGACCCCAAAGATAGAAAAGGACTGGGAGTCCATATCAACGAATGCTATAATTTTGAAATCCAGTAATAAGCTTTCTAACACCAGGTAATAACACGTTTATTATCAGTAATAGTCAGAGTAACATGATTCCCTTAGAGGGAATAAAATGATCTGTGATGTGACCTCTTCAAGTGATGAAAAACACAACCTACGTTTTAAATTTTGCCATTCATTCCACAAGTGGTGAAATAGTGCATACCGTGTAGAAAGTACCGTGTTGAGTACTGTGGAGGAATTTAAAAATGAATACACAGTCTCTTCCGTAGTCCAGTGCCAAGAGCAAACATAAACAGAAATGATACAAAAATTTTATGATAGTTATAGAAGCACAACTTGTTGCGGCTACATAGCAGAAAAAGGAGATTAAGGCCGACACGGTTGGCGAAAGAAAAAGATTTCAATAGGCGAGGAAAAGGAAGTTAAAACCACTTCCAGGGGAAGGACATAAGCAAAGCGTAGAAGTAATAGTTAGTTTAAGACGAAGCATTTATCAGGAAGGGTGGGACTAAAGACAGGATGTAGCAAATAAAACTGAAAAGGGCACCATGTTATGGTGAATCTTTGAATAGCTAAGACTTTAGAAGGGGAAACGACTGACAGGCCTTCAGGAGGGAAGCACAATCTCGTGGGAAGATAGTACCGCAGACCTATGAAGGACGGAGAGATCAGATGAGAGCTCCATAGCAGGAGCGAGGGACGATGAGGTCCTCGACTAGGGCTGCAGCAGTGGGAATTCGAAGAAAGAATTTCAAGTACCACTGCAGAGGTAAGTATCACACAGCCCGATGGTAACTGGAGGGGAAGGGTAAGGAAATGCAGGAGTCAAGGAAAACACTAAATTTCCAACCCTAAGTGGTTACACTGGGCAGTAACATTTAGAAGAAATAATTTCTGTTACTTTAGGAAACCTCCACACCAATCACTAAAATGGTCTTCACAGAGCATTAGAGCAACACGCTCTCTACTTGGAAACAATTCTACTGTAACTATTTTGCATATGTGTCATTCTAAGATTCTTTCAAGAATACTTATTTTGAAACTATATTCCTAGTGCTTAAACATTCCAGTTAGTTTAGAAGAGGGACATTTTACCATGTATTTGAACAAGATTGTTTAAAGAACAAATCACATGATCATCTCAAAGGCTGCAGAAAAAGTATTTGACAAAATTCAACACTCTCTCATGATAAAAACTCTCCACAAACCAGGTACTGTAGACACATACGACAAGGCCACAGCTAACATACTCAGTGGTGAAAAACTGAAAGCTTTTCCTCTAAGATCAGGAATAAGACAAGTTTGCCCAACCTCACAACTCCTACTCAACATAGTACCAGAAGTCCTAGCTGGAACAATTCGGCAATAAAAGGAAATAGAAGACATCCAACCTGGAAAGGAAGAAGCAAAATTGTCTCTGTTCGCAGACAGCGTGATCTCATATGTAGAAAACCCCAAAGACTCCACACACGCAAAAATCCCTGTTCAAACTAATAAATGAATTCAGCAAAGTTGCAAGTGATAAAATCAACATGCAAATGTCAGTTGTATTTCTACACACTAACAATGAGTCACCCAAAAGTGAAATCAAGAAAACAATCCCATTTACAATAGCGTCAAAAAGAGTAAAATACTTAGGAAAAAAAAATTAACCAAGGAGGTGAAAGCCCTGTACGCTGAAAAACTACAAAGCACTGATGAAATTAAAGACAACATACATAAATGGAAAAATTATCCCATGCTCATGGGTTGGAAGACTTAATATTGTTAAAAGGCCCATACCACACAAAGCGACCTACAGATTCAATGTTATCCCCACCAAAACCCCGATGCTATTTTTCTACAGAAATGCCTCTACAAAGCAATCCTACAATTCATGTGGATCCACAAAAGACTGTGAATGGCCAAAGCGATTCCAAGCAAGAACAGCAACAACAAGCTGGAGCCATCACACTTCCTGATTTGAAAACTATATTACAGAGCCACCGTAATAAAAACAGTATGGTTCTAGCATAAAGACAGATGTATAGACCAATGGAACAGAACAGTGAGCCCGGAAATAAACTTCCACGTATACAGTCAACTGATTTTTTTTTTTCTTTAAAGATTTTATGTATTTATTTGACAGAGAGAGAGAGTTAGCGAGAGCGAGAGCAGGAACACAAGCAGGGGGGAGTGGCAGAGGGAGAAGCAGGCTTCCCGCCGAGCAGGGAGCCTGATGGCGGGGCTCGATCCCAGGACCCTGGGATCATGACCTGAGCCGAAGGCAGACCCTTAACGGCTGAGCCACCCAGGCGCCCCCAGTCAACTGATTTTCGATGAGGGGGCCAAGGATACAAAATGGGGAAAAGATAGTGTCTTCAACGAAGGAAGCTGGGAAAACTTTATGTCCCCATGCAAAAGAGCAAAAGAGGGTAGGGAGGGCTCATGTTAAGTGTTCTTAGGACATTAAAAACAACAACGACAACAGCACCCTGACCAAAAACAGAAGGGGAATGTACAGGATTCCATCCACTCCCAAACGAGTATATAGCTGTGTGAAGAAGAGGTCCGTGTCACTGAGGATGATTCGCTAACGTGGAAATACGACTGAAGGTAACGTCAGTTCACAAGCTTATGGGCTTACTCTGGCTTTTTTCATTCTCCTATATATCTGTGCTGTCTCTCGCAATTGTAAGTTGGCATGTAAAGCCGCTTTTAGTCACTTTAATAATTCTGAAAGCAAATATGCCATAAAAGACTTATAAAATGCAATTGAGAATAAAATTGGCTACTTGCTGTTTAAGAAACACTGGCAGCACAAAGAAAAGTAAATGACATCGAGAAATGATTTCAAGACTTCCTACTTTCAAACTATGTATTCATCACTGCTCTCCTAAGAAAGGCGGACTCTGGAACAAAGAACCATGATTAAATTGTTAATAAAGGATCAGTTTCATGCACGATATGCATATTTCTTGGTAAAATTCCCAATCTACCAGTCCCTGTTTTGAGTAACACCCACAAAACCGTGAATGAATCTGAAAAGTAGAAGTACGTTTAGCATTTATGTTAAATCAGAACAATGAATTCAAAGTGGAAAATGCCCAATTAATTTTAATTGATTTTAGAGGCATAACCAAAATGTTTTTAACATGTATTGAGAAGGAAAAACAATTATTTTCTACTTCCATATACAGATTACATTTTATGAGAATACACTGTGTTACCAAATTCAACGGACCTCCAAGAATTGCTCATACAACCCTTTAATTGCTTGCATTCTCTGGCTCTGAACCGTTCTAGAGTGTTGCAAAACCTCTTGTTGCTGTTGAAGTATATTCTACAAATATAAAAGAAAAAAAAAAAAAAAAGCTGTGATGACCATTTGGGTAAAATCTAAAATTTAACAACAACAAAAAAATCTAGATTGAACTTGAATCGTTTTTAAGTAAATATTTTTTTAGTATCTTCTCTTTTATCAAATATCGTGACCTAGTTTACATCGTTTGTGTTTACCAGTAACATACAAAAACACCACGGTGGTCTTGTCTGCTGGTCACTAAGTAGGAAATTTCCTTTCTTAGCAATATTCAAAACATATATCTTATTCTTGTTGATTTCAAAATCCACACACATGATCCTTCCAATAATCCTTCCATGATCTTCCTGTTCCTCCACCAGTGATCTTGTTCTATCCCTACTTAGCCACTCACTTTCAGAGTCATACCTTAGATTTTGTCAGCCCGATAACTGAAACATTTACATGACGTTACTAATAGCAAAGACTTATAGAGGAACTCGGTACAGATACTGTTCTGAACCATTTCAAATAAGCTTATTACAGAGGAGCTCATGTAAATCCTAAAAACAAAAACAAAGACAAAAAACCTATAAGTACTCTCCTTATACTCCCTCTCATAGGTGAGGAAACTGAGGCTCAGAGAAAAGCAATTTGTCCACGGTTTCACAGCTAGCAATTAGGAAATCAGAACTGGATCCCAAACATTATCGTCCCAGCGTCCGGGCTCCTGACCCCTGTACCACACTGTCTGTCCACTTTCCCCAACATTCCACCTCTACGTCCCTGCGTTTGTGGCTCGCTCCCTTTCATACTACAGCTCAGTACCCTAGCGGGATCCGACATCCACTGAATGGAACAGTTTTCATCGTCCCCTGTCTCCACCCTCTGTCCTCATTTTCCCCCTTTCCAGCTAAATCCGTGGCCAATGGTTATACCTACACCCTTGTTTATATACTTCGCCCCCTTCTCACTCTGTCGAGGTGCACGGCTAACCTCAGGCCAACCCTGGAAAATCCAGCTCTCCGGCGGCTCAGACACAACCACGACCATGAGTACTAGTCTCATATAAATTTGGGATTGCTACGACACCAAGCCGCATTGGACCGGAACGTTGCTTGGCAATGATATTTCCCTTGTCCGTTCACTGGCCCACTCTCAGGAAACAGTCCCAGGCCTCCCGCTCTGCCCTCAAAAAGCAACATCTCCTCCACCATCCTTACTCCTAAATGTGATACAGGCCTGTCCGTTAAGGGCGAACCATGCCCTGAACTCAATGACTCGTTCAGGAATGAGCAAACGATTGAAACTAGATTGTTGATAGCAGCCCAGGGGACTTTTCTGCCGGACCTATGGAGAAAGGTTATCTCCGTACACTGGGGTCACTAACCCGGTAGTGAATCTAGGATTGTAAGGTGCTATCACGCTGACCCCGTGGAGAGGGCCTACTAGGAGATGGAGACAGAGCCCAGACGGCACTGCCTGAGCACCTGGTACCCGGACTCATTCAGCTGTACCTGGCGCAAAACTCCCTTTGACTTCTTCAGATAAACCAGGGCATCCCTCTTTTGCACTTTGGCCAACGCCTGTCCCTTGGAACTGCAGGAATCCCAACCAAGAGAGGAAGTAAAGACCAAGGGCTCTTGTGAGTAGGGTGTGGGCCTGTGCCTCTCTGATTTTTCTGAGATCGGGGCCCACACACGTAGCCAGCAATGGAAACAGGACTCTGGCTCAAATCTACAGGTCTGAGGTGCGGCCAGGCTCACCGTTCCTACTTGAGACTCGGTTACAATAGATTAATTATAAAGCTAAGCCTGATACCAACAGCTAGTTTTTCTTCTTCTTCCTTGGCTCTCTGCACATCTATATTCCACTCTCGAAGCAAAGTTAGAAACTGCTGACAGTATTCGTGATAAAGCTTCTGCCTGTAAGACATAATAATGAATAGGGTCATACTTTATATTGTTAAGAGAAAAGCAAACCCATTCAAAACCAAATTGACTGCACGTAAATGTCCTATAAAGGGAGAAGGGGATGATCACAGCTGAAAATTTCTGATGGAAAATAGCAAAATAAAGCGGATGGCTTCCTCTCACTGCTAACTGTCACTCACCGCTAACCGTCTTAAGAGGGATGCTCTCCCGAATGCCTTCACTCTTGAAAACTAAGGGAGATTTATTGCATTATAAATTTTCCCAAAAAAAAAATGCATTTTATCTACAAGGGGTTTTGTTTTTATTTTTTCATTTTCATCCATTTGCTGAATAACACATAGGTCGTGGAATGATAAATAGGTTCAATGAGGGTATCGTATTCACTTATATAACGTAACTCTCCCAAACAGTAATATTTCACTTTTTACCCACTGTGGCACAATAAAGATTTTGTACAAAAGAACAGTGAACCCAATAGGGATACATTTCAAAAATATTCAAATATAAGATTAATCTTTTCTGCATAATTGAATACAGCTAACTGTCGTAAGACGTTTGCCTCTTACTCAGCTCGCATACTCCAAGAACGAATATAATTTTTTCTTATACTAAGAAAGCTCAATTACAATTTGAAAGGAGAAAAAAGGGGTTATCTTTATTGACCTCTAGATAATACATCTCTTTTCAATTAAGGTGTGAACTTACAGGACTAAAGGAACTATTTGCTGAGATACAAATCAAGCCAAACGTATTTTTCAATAGAGACTCCGACGGATAGAGGACGACAGCATTATTTTGAATTAATCTGTAACCACAAATACTAAGAAATTGCACACAGCTTCTGGCTCCAAAAACCAACAACGTTACCTTTGCTCTTCCTGGGCTTTCCAAACACGCTCAATTTTCTGGTTAATGTTTTTGACAGAAGCTCTGGTATCCATCATGCATCTTTTCCTCTTTTCATGAAAAAGGTTTCTAATGTCACCTATATTAAGCATACACTTATTGACATTTAATGCTGAAAATCCTCTTTTGCAGCTTACTCAAGACAACATAGGCAATATTGGTTCAGCAGCACTGGAAAGAAAACTAGCATTTTTTAAAAAGGCCTCACATCAGAAATCAAGATTATTCGCTTCTTTTTTTTCACCTGTGAAATCTTTCAGTTACTGATATCTGAATTCTAATTTGTTTGTTTGTTTGTTTTTGCCTGCACACACCTTTTATTTAACTTATCCTGGAAAAAGAGCTAATAAACAAAAGTTACTATCTCCCAAAATGTGTGAAATAAAAATGGGGGGGGGGGTTTCCTCAATGACAGTCTTTTAATTTTCTCATGAAAAGACCGTTGTACGGGCTGGTCTTTAATAAATTTATAAAATATCCTCCAAATCAAAGGACTCATTGAGATGGATTCTTGTTAAAAGTCGATATATAAAACACACTTTATCATTCTGTTTTAAAAGTGTCCAAAAGGGATACAAATAAATAAATGAAAAGAGAAGAAAGGGGTGTGTGTGTGTGTGTGTGTGTGTGTGTGTGTGTGTGTGTTAATTTAGTCAATGAGGATTTTAAGTATATTTGAGTTAAAAGACCGTGGAGAGTTTAAGGAAATAAAAGAATTTATTCAAAAACACTTCCTAAATACGTTTCTTAGTAAACAAATGGAGTTTTTCTTACAGCCTTTTTAAAAAGCACCTTTGCAATTAGTAAAATTTTTAATATTTCAGAAAACGCTTTCCTAAGCATTTGACTGCGTGTTCTGCATCGGCCATCAATAGCTGTTTTCCAGGGACCGGGAAAAGGCGCACTGTTACACAACCACTTTATATATCCAGTTTGCCACGTAGAATAATCAATGTATGAGACAGCTCACACACCGAGAACCCTGACACCACCGAACAGAGCAAAGCTTTCAAGACGTACCTGCTTGTATGACTGATCCATATAGAGGACTCAAAAATCGACTCAGACTCTTTTATACTAAGAGTCCTGCCCTGTAACCCGGTTAATGTTTAAGTGACATCTGACAGAACAGCTGAAAACTTTTAGGTTTATTGGTTCTGATCACACGTTGCTAGCATGCTGGCAAAGTGGTCTTTAGTTTTCCACTGCACGGTCTATTAGTGTATAAGCATCATGACAAAGACTTATTTTACAGGCTTCAATTTAAACCTCTGTACCAAAGAAAATAAATAGAAAAGTCAAGGAAAATAACTACAATGAGAAAATTAAAAATTGATATTAAAAACCGATGTATCACTCACTCTGGGACACGAAGTGGAAGACAGATTATTTCGTGCCAATTCTCCTAATATCCCCACAGTCCATCAAATGTACCCACGTATAAAATAAAAGCATCACTCTTACCTCACCACTGGCAGCCCCGGTCTCTGCACATCCACAGTAAAAAGGGGAACTAAGGAAATCTATGAAGCCAAATCACGCTAAATACTTAAGGAAAATCCTGTATCTGAGAACAAGGCATTAAATAACAGTGTGGTAGCCCACTGATTAACATCTCTCGTTAATATGTGTTCTATGGCTCAAAACAACTTACTTTCGCTGAAATAGCTCCTAAATCATACCTTCAAATCTTTCCAACATGTTCTGCAATTCATTCCTGTAAAGAAATGACATCAGGTATTTAATTAAGGGTACCTAAAACAGCACGCATGTTTTGGGTGAAATATGTCATGCCAAGGGCTTCACACACTTCACATACTTGTTACCTGAGCCAACCTTTATTTTTCTTAAAGTACCTTACGGGTCAAGGGAAAATTACTTTATTTTTTTTTTTTTTTTAAAGATTTTATTTATTCATTTGAGAGAGAATGAGATAGAGAGAGAGCATGAGAGGGGGGAGGGTCAGAGGGAGAAGCAGACTCCCTGCCGAGCAGGGAGCCCGATGCGGGACTCGATCCCGGGACTCCAGGATCATGACCTGAGCTGAAGGCAGTCGCTTAACCAACTGAGCCACCCAGGCGCCCGGGAAAATTACTTTAAACGCGTTACCCCACATCTGCCAGAAATGTTCCTGCTGGAGGACTTCTTCCCCCGTAGTATTCAGTCAGTGGACTGTTTCCTGCGTTGAAATAGAAGCGGAAAACATTTTAAAATGAAGTGTGGTGGTGGGCACCAAGGAGGGCACGTGATGTGGTGAGCACCGGGTGTTATACGCAACTAAGGAATCACTGAACATTCTGCCACAAACGAATGATGTACTACACGTTGGCTCATTGCATTGAAATCTAAAACAATAAAATGAAGTACGGCATTTTGATCAGTTTTCAGGGAGCAATACCTTCACCGTGGAGTTTTTTAGGCCTCCGTCTCGCAAACAAAAGTTTTCTAAGGCAGACCCAGGAAAGGAAGCCTGCATGTGCAAGGCCAGATGAAACTAGATCGGCGACCAGGACCATGCGATGGAGACGGCGTTACAAGCCTTTCAAGGTTAATGCCAGAGTACCTCACCCAGCAGGTGTGAGATATTTTGGAAAGAAGGACTGCGGGGGAGCAGAAGAGCTGCTATCTAAGCCTCGGTAATCCTGGTCTGGGACAGGAGGATCAAGTGGGCAACCTCCGGTACGTGGAACTGCTTTACACACACACACACACACACACACACACACACACGCAGACAGACACACGCAGACAGACACACAGAGACAGACACACAGACACACAGAGAGACAGAACAGACACACAGAGACAGAGACAGACAGATACACACACACACGAGGATTTTACTGTTTACAACGCTGGGGACTCCAAAGCGGTGACCTGCCCGGCGTGCGCCATCAACAAGCGCGGTATCTGCAAAAGGTGTCAGATAGGCAGTACCTTCAGCCTCTGGCCCCCTCAGCTCTCTTCCCTCTTGTCTCCCAAAGGCATAGGCTGCCCTACCCTGAGCCTCCACCGGGGCCTTCGCAGCTCTGCCCAGGCGCTTCCTGCCAGCCGGCGCCATCCCGAGGAGGTGTCTTCTGAGCTCTCCTGCACGCTGTGAGCACAGACACGCGTTAAGGAAATGGGGGGACACGGTCAGTGAGCGATGCCAGGCGAGGGTCCTCTGCGCGGATCAGAGAGTGCGTGCCCTCGTGTCTCTTGTTGGACCAGGAGGGGACAAAGACGATGGGGACGGTGGACCCCTCCCTCCCCCCGGCCCCCGCCCCTCCCCCCCCCGGCTCCGACCGAGCGCATGCGACCTGCCCCGGGACATCTGAGTGCCAGGACCTTCCGCCGCATTCTGTCGCCCTACGTTGGGACAGAGGCCGTCCCCACCCCTAGGCCCCCCGCGGGACAATGTGCTGGTCCGGAGGCCCAACCGTGGCCGGGACTAACGTTAAGTGTCCCCCTCCGAATGGATGGGGAATAAACCGTTCTGCCCCTGTCCGGACCTGTCCGGGGACCGTCAGGTCCAGGGCGGCTCCTCGACACGCCATCTGGACCCCAGGACGACCTCCGGGGACCAAACTGTCCTGCCGGGTGGCCGGGCAGGAGGGACAGACGCAGACGGACCCTCCTCACCAGCTGTGACCCTCCCAGGAAGTGGGGCGGGGACCGTCGGACCCGCCCGCTGCCCTGCCGGCCCCGCGGGCCCTGCCAGCCCCGCCCTCGGGGGCCTCGTCGTGTCCTGCCGCTTAACCAACTGAGCCACCCAGGCGCCCTCGTCGTGTCCTGCCGGAGCCCCCGACGACCCCGTGGGGACATCCCCTCAGAGGCCAGCCCAGCCGCCGCTGCCCCACACCCTGGCCCCCTCACGTCTGAGGAGACCCCCATGGCCACACAGTGCCGCCGGGCCCGCCTCCCCTAGCCGCCTGGGCCTCCCTGAGGGTCCCCTATGCCCCACCCCCATCCTCTGTCTCTCTGTCCCTCCCTCCATCCCTCCATCTGCACAGCGACCTCCACACCACGTCCTCCGCGACGCTCCTCTGAGGGCCTCGCGCCGGAGAGGAGCTCGCCAGCCTCGCCTGGGCGGGAGCGTTACTGATTGGCCGGCGCAGCGCGCATGCGGGAGGCGGGACCTCGGCCGAGACACGCCCCCTGGACCAACTGCGCCTCCGGGCGCGCTGGTGCCGAGCATCGACCATCGACCATCGAGCATCGAGCATCGAGCATCGAGCATCGAGCATCGAGGCCCCGGCTGGGCGGCTCCGGGTCTACCATATTCAAGGACGTTTCACGGGTCCTCTTCCTGGGAAATCACAAAAGGATACGGGAGTGTGGAACACGTAGGTGCTCAAGCCTCCACCTTCCCGACGTGGGACACTTGTAACAGTTCCTACTCAGTCTCCTCCCGGGGGGGGGGGGGGGGGCCCTTCCCACCCACCGCTTCCGCTCGCAGAGGAATCGCCATCCTGCTGCGTGTCCTGCGTAAACCAACCCCCTCCGTTTTCTAGGGTTTGTTTTCTGGTTGGTTGGCTGGTCGGCTGGTTGGTTTTTGTTTTGTCTTAGAGACCCGTGTGTGTATCCTTGACTGTCCTGGCCTCCTGCTGTGTTGCCCGGGGAGTACAATAAACTGTATCGCCTTCTGCCTAGTGTTCCGCCGCTTCCTTTTCCACCCAACGTTGCGCCCTGACAGCGCCTGGACTATTCCGCAGAGCCGTCCTGCTGTCGTCTGCCCTGTTGTAGCACACACCGTTGTGGAACCACTCCTCCATTCGTTCATCCGTTGTCTTGTCCGTGGACGTGTGGATACCTTCCACTGGAGAGCCCTTACGAGCAGTGACGCTAGCAATATTCCAGTGTCTGGCATACGTGCGATTGTGTTTTGCGGCGTTTAAAGGAGCCCAAGAGTTAGAGGAGTCCCACCAGCAGTGCACAGTGGTTCCTACTTCTCCACTTGCTTTTTTCCTCCCACGGAAAAAATAATTGTACCATCCTCCTTTATTGAATGGTGCATGCTTTCCCCGCTATCAGCCGTGCCGTGTCTGTCATATGTCAACTTTCTCCATGTCCCTGATTCTGCTTCTCTATTCCACCAGTCACTTCATTTATCCTGTGCCAAAACCACAGCTTGTGGTAGAATGAAGGTTCTAAGTCAGATCTGTCTAACTCTGAATCCTCGGAGATTAGCTTACACTATGATGCCTGAGATCCTTCGGTGATTCCTCAGAGCCTCCACAAGAGGGTCTACCCTACATATGAGGACCCTTAGCATCTTGCCTGGTTTGACTCCCCTCTTATGCTCTCCATCCAGAGCTTCTTGCAGTTTCCTCAAGCACGCCATTGCTGTTTCCTGCCACTGGGCCTTTGAACAAGCTCAACCAACTTCTCTGTCGAGTCTCGGTTGACACTCCTTCCTTTGCCTGTCACTGTGACTTGTGTCGCCTCTCTCCTCTCACGGCGCTGTGATCCAATCATCTGTGTGCTAATGAGACTGCACTCTTTTGCCTCACTTTGACCATGCGGGAAACCTGTATAATTCTACCAACCAGATTCGGAGCTTGCAATTCATACTGGTCACTGTTTGCCCATAAACAAAAACAACATTTCTGTGAGCTTTACTGCCCTTTGAAAGTATACATACCCCCGACTCATTTAATTATCTTAATAACCCTCTGGAAGGTGAATTAGTGTAAGGCCAGTTTATAATTTAAGAGGACAAGGATCAAAGGGTAGAAATGCTCACCCAAGTTTGCTGAGCTGCACAGTAGAGCTAGGACCAGACCTTTGGTATTTTGACCCATTGCTCTCCCCCGGCCCTTGCCTGTCACTGTTCAGTGTCACTTTGCTGCTCTGGGAATAAACCACATCTTCAGCTGTAAATCGTGATCTCTAGCAGTGTCTGTCTCTTCCAGTAATACAGAAAATGGTTTGAAGAGTGTCGCTGTAGACGTGGAAGTCCTTTTACAAGGTGGTTGTTTTCGATGTAGAGTTCAAAACAAGTTAATCGAGGAAGGTACTCTCTCTGACATTTTGGAGCGCACCTAAACGTTATGAAATGACAAACCCATTGAAGAGTTCGTGCAGACCAGACCAGGTGACAAGGAAAAGGGGTTATCCTCGGTAGAGCAAAGATCAGTAGCTCAACAACTGCTTTCAGGTCCCAAATTTTCAGGGACATGCTGATTCTTTATGGCTGGCACGAGGACGGGAATCTGAATTTGTAAGAAGCTCCCACAAGGGATTTGGGTAATTAATAAAGACAGCGTAAGGTAAGTGCTGTGGTGGGTCCTGTACGTACCTAAGCATTCCATCCTTCACCCTTTCATCCTTACTAACAGAACCTTGACCCCGTTGCATATAGAGGTGAGCACATGGCCCAGTCCAGCTCCTGGGCTGGCCATGATACTTGTCCCAGATGACCCTGGTGGCATTCCTGGGAGAGCTTCATGAACTGGAAAGACGCAGCTGGTTTCCCCCTTTGAGCTTTCCCCCTTGTCTTGCCAGCAATGCAGATCCAATGCCTGTGTCCTTGGAGACAAAAGCCACAGTTAAGGATAGAGGGACAAGAAGAAAGAAGATCCTGGCTCCTTGAGCTGTGGTACCAGCCCTGAAGTATGGATTCCTACTGTGTGTTAAAAATGCAGTAAAATGCAATTCATAATGATAGAGCAGTACGTACCTGAAATTTATTTTTACCCAACTCGTATCAGGTGTGGTAGACTATTACTGCAACATTTAAACCCAAACATGTATAATGACTCAAAAGTACTTCGTTTAGGGCGCCTGGGTGGCTCAGTCGTTGGGCGTCTGCCTTCGGCTCGGGTCGTGATCCCGGGGTCCTGGGATCGAGCCCCGCATCGGGCTCCCTGCTCGGCGGGAAGCCTGCTTCTCCCTCTCCCGCTCCCCCTGCTTGTGTTCCCTCTCTCGCTGTGTCTCTCTCTGTCAAATAAATAAATAAAATCTTAAAAAAAAAAAAAAAAAAACTACTTCGTTTATTTCTCCTGTAACATTTCCGGGAAAGTGAATATGTCCTCCTGGTGGGCATTATCCATGCACTTCTACAGGGACCCAGAGGCGGTCTGCTTTGCAGTTTGCTAGAAGGGGAAAAGAGCAGAGAGGTGCACCCGGTATGAGGTTTTTACGAGTTAGGTCTGGCAGCGGCACACATCATTTCCGCTGACATCCCGTTGCCTAGATCTCAGCCACACAGCATATCCAACAGCAAGGAAAGCTGGGAAATGATGCCTAGGTTGGGGGCCCAGGAAGAAGAGGCACGCAAGGGTTTAGGTGGTGAGCTGAAAGTCCCTGCAACCTGTGCCTTTCTAAAATTAATGTAAAACTTGACTACATTGGGTTTTCTTAAAGGGAAACTCACAAAAATGCTCAAAGCATGAACTGAAAGTCCAGCACGAAATTAAACGAGGCTGTCCCACTTAGGGACTGTGAGACACTGAACTAATTTCTTGACTTCTCTAAGCCTCGCTGACTTTCTCACTACCTTAAAGGCATAACGATAGTATTTGTCTCATAATATTTTGGATGAAATTAAGCAAAATAAAGCATAAAAACCCTTATGGGCGCTCAGTGATATAAAGCGAGCACTCAAATATTAATAACAGTATAATGATATTAATGTTCATAATTAATTCTATATAATTGTGATTATGTTAAAATAATTATTATATTGCCATCATTATGGCCACTCTTTTAGTCACTGGTACGCAATTTCCTGAATATGCAACAGTGAATGCAAACTAGTGCCCGCTATATATTTCAAAGCATAAAAAAATGAATTATTTTCATCATCAGGATTAAATATAACATTTCATTAACAAAGGTGGGTTTGGGACGGGAAATATATATTTCAAGTATACGAATTATTTAGGGTACGTCAAATGTCACAAGGGCATTCTTATTCTTTAAGGCAGTATTTCTCCAAAAGAAGTCAGAGAAGACGATAGATGTTTGAATAAAAGCAAAAAAAAAACCTATGTGCAGTCTGGTTGACCCCTCTCTTCTTTTTTTCCTTCCACTCTCTTTGTTCTCCTTTGGCCTCCATAACTGCATACTCTCCTGTTACCCGCTTTCATTCTGGAAATTTCTTTTTTTTTTAAAGAAATTCAACTCATGTCTTTTATTAAAGGTTCTCATCTGACAAATATCAGTAAAGCTGTCCATTAAACTGTAAATAACTTTTTAAGTACAAAAATAGGCAGGTGATTTTATAATCTAAAAAAAGATTTTACATTTTCTTTTTTTTTTTTTTATTTCATTTTATTATGTTAGGCTAGTCACCATACAGTACATCATTAGTTTTTCATGTGGTGATCCACGATCCATTGTTTTCGTATAACACCCAGTGCTCCGTGCAGTACGTGCCCTCCTTAATGCCCATCACCGGGCTAGCCCATCCCCCCACCCCCCTCCCCTCTAAAACTCTCAGTTTGTTTCTCAGAGTCCATAGTCTCTCGTGGTTTGGCCCCCCCCCCCCCGCCGATTCCCCCCCCTTCATTTTTCCCTTCCTTCTCCTAATGTCCTCCATGCTATTCCTTATGTTCCACAAATAAGTGAAACCATATGATAATTGTCTTTCTCTGCTTGACTTATTTCATTTAGCAGAATCTCCTCCAGTCCCATCCATGTGGATGTAAAAGTTGGGTATTCACCCTTTCTGATGGCTGAGTAATATTCCATTTGTATATATGGACCACATCTTCTTTACCCATTCATCTGTTGAAGGGCATCTCGGCTCTTTCCACAGTTTGGCTATGGCGGACATTGCTGCTGTGAACATTGGGGTGCATATGGCCCTTCTTTTCACTACATCTGTGTCTTTGGGGTAAACACCCGGGAGTGCAATTGCTGGGTCATAGGGTAGCTCTATTTTCAATTTTTTGAGGAACCTCCACACTGTTTTCCAAAGTGGCTGTACCAACCTGGGATCTGCATTTTAAATAAATGCTCCCGGTTGATCTCAACCCCACTAAAGTTGGAACCACTGTATTTGTCAAGGAGGACCTGACTGTCATCAACAATGGCAGCTCAACATCTCCATCTGGTGGCTTCATAACACCACTGTGTTTTGCAAATGCAGTCCATGGTTGTTAGAAAACTATTAAAAATCTGAAAAACAGGAAGGAAATAGGAACAAAGGACACGAGTGGAGTATCTGCTCCATGAATAACCAAGACTGAGTTGTAACATCTTTTTTTTTTTTTTTAATTTTATTTTATCATGGTACGTTAGTCACCATACAGTACATCATTAGTTTTTGGTGTGGTGATCCACGATTCATTGTTTTCGTATGACACCCAGTGCTCCGTGCAGTACGTGCCCTCCTTAATACCCATCTTTTGGCTTTTCTTTTTTTTTTCTTTTTTTTTTTTTTAAAGATTTTTTATTTATTTATTTGAGAGAGAATGAGAGACAGAGAGCACGAGAGGGAAGAGGGTCAGAGGGAGAAGCAGACCCCCCGCTGAGCAGGGAGCCCGATGCGGGACTCGATCCTGGGACTCCAGGATCACGACCTGAGCCGAAGGCAGTCGCTTAACCAACTGAGCCACCCAGGCGCCCCATCTTTTGGCTTTTCTAACACCAAACTTGAACTTGTCTGTATTAAACGTTTAAGGGGAAATCAAACTGATGCATCTCAATTGTCATCCGACTACACAAAAACACAGGTATTGGATGAATCCTATCTCTAGATCATTACACCACGTTTTGATTTCTTACAGTGGTGCCAGGAAGATTTCATGAATTTTCAAATTATCCTCCCAGAGGTTAGCTAATAAAGAACATTCCACTTTCCGAAAATAATTTAATACAGAGCACTCTTAGTTAAGTTCTACTGTTAAGTCTTTCTTCTAATTATAAAAGCAATAAATATTCATGGTAGAATAATTTTTACAAAATATAAAATCTACGGAGGAAGTGAAATTCATACTTCATTCCACTACCGAGACACACTATACAGTTTGAAATTGGGGGATACTATCTGCTTCCGTCCTTCTCCCTTCCTCTCTCTCCCTCTTCCCCGTATATTAGTTTCTTTTAACGTTTCACTTTTTTGTACCGGCCTTAATTTGCTACCAGCTCTGGGGTTTCTTTTTTTTTCCCTGTTTTTAATCACGCATTTTACTTCTTTCATCTAAGATTTGGAAGCAAAGCTTCAATATTTTATTCAGTGCAATCCCACTTTCATACTGACTACTTCAAGTTAACAGGTTAATGCTAAGCCAATGATTTATGTTTTACTTCTAATTCCCTTCCTTATACTGCTCAGCATTTCATTGGCTCTTGTAAGCACACCAGTGTGTTGGGTGAGGGATGGCTGACGATGCCCGTCCAATGGGGGCGGGGGAGGGGTAAGGATAGCCTCTTCAACAGGTGCCTCTGGGACAATGGTATATCCACATACAAATGAATGAAATTGGACCCTATATTCACACCATACACAGAAAGCCTAAATATAAGAGCTAAAATTATAAAAGTCTTAGAATACAACATAGTAGTAAACCTTTGTGACCTTGGATTTCTTAAATATTAGACCAAAAGCAACAAAAGAAAAAAAAAATAGGTAAGTTGGCCTTCATCAAAACGAAAGTCTTTTTGCATTAAAAGACACTATTGAGAGAGAGAGAAAAAATATCCTACAAGATGGGAGAAAACATTGGCAAATCATATGTCTAGGGAGAGTCTAGTAACCAGATTATGTAAAGAACCCTTACAACTCCAACCAAATGGCCAAGCAAACAATAAAAACGGGAGAGGGATCTGAATACATATTTCTCCAAGGAAGATATACAAATGGCCATCAGTCACATGATAATATGCTCAACATTACTCGTCATTGGGAATTGCAAATCAAAACCTAACAATAGCTGCTAACACCCATTAGGATGTCTAACATTAGGGGGAAAATAACAAATTGCTGTTGAGAATGTGGGGAAGTTGGAAGCCTTATACGCTGCTGGTGGGAATTTAAAATGGTACAGCCACTGCTAAAAACAGTTTGGTGAGGGGCGCCTGGGTGGCTCAGTCGGTTAAGCATCTGCCTTTGGCTCAGGTCGTGATCTCGGGGTCCTGGGATCGAGCCCCGTGGTGGGCTCCCTGCTCGGTGGGGAGCCTGCTTCTCCCTCCCTCTCTCTCTCTCTGCATCTCCCCCTGCTTGTGCTCGTGCTCTCTCTCTCTCTGTCTGTCTGCATCTCCCCCTGCTTGTGCTCGTGCTCTCTCTCTCTTTCAAATAAGTAAAATAAAATCTTTAAAAAAATAAAAAGAAGCAAAAACAGTTTGCTGGTTCCTCAAAAGCTTAAACATATAATTAGCCTATGATGCAGCAGAGATATCCCCACCCCACCCCCCAATTTAAAACAGGCATTCAAAAAACACATGAACATGTATGTTCATAGTAGCACTATTCAAAACAGCCCAAAGTGGAGGCAACCCAAATTTCTATCAACAGACGAATGGGATAAACCTAAGGTGGAATATCCATACGACAGAATATTATGCAGACATAAAAGGGAATGTTGCAATGTAGATGGACTTTAAAATCATTATTCTATGTATAAAAAGCCACACACAAAAGGTTACATATTGTGTGATTCCATTCATATGAAATATTCAGAATAAGCCAAGCCGTAAGGACAGAAAGTAGATTTGTGGTTGCCAGGGGTTGGGGGCAGGTGGGAGTGAGGAGTGACTGGGTATAAGATGGGTATAAGATTTCCTTTAGAACTTATGAAAATGTTTTGTTAAGAAGCTAGAGGTGACGGTTTCACAACATTGCAAATTTACTTAATGGCACTGGATGGTATACTTTAATTTTTTCTTTTTTTGCTTTAACTTGTTTTTTCTAAATTTTATTTTATTATGTTATATTAGTCACCATACAACACATCATTAGTTTTTGATGTAGTGATCCACGATTCATTGTTTTCGTATAACACCCAGCGCTCCGTGCAGTACGTGCCCTCCTTAATGCCCACCACCGGGCTAGCCCATCTCCCTACCCCCCTCCCCTCTAAAACCCTCAGTTTGTTTCTCAGAGTCCATAGTCTCTCATGGTTCGTCTCCCCCTCCGATGCCCCCCCCCTTCATTTTTCCCTTTCTTCTCCTAATGTCCTCCATGCTATTCCTTATGTTCCACAAATAAGTGAAACCATATGATAATTGTCTTTCTCTGCTTGACTTATTTCACTTAGCAGAATCTCCTCCAGTCCCATCCATGTGGATGGAAAAGTTGGGTATTCCTCCTTTCTGATGGCTGAGTAATATTCCATTTGTATATATGGACCACGTCTTCTTTATCCATTCTTCCGTTGAAGGGCATCTCGGCTCTTTCCACAGTTTGGCTATGGCGGACATTGCTGCTATGAACATTGGGGTGTATATGGCCCTTCTTTTCACTACATCTCTGTCTTTGGGGTGGGAATGCAAGTTGGTACCGTCACTTTGGAAAACAGGGTGGAGGTGCCTCAAAAAATTAAAAATAGAGCTACCCTATGACCCATCAGTAAGAAAATATTTTAATTAAAGATAATGCTTCTTAGACCACTGTAATAAAATGTTGAAGTATTTTGAAAAAAATACAAAACAAAACAAAACCTAAGCAGTTCCATTGTAATGTATTCATTTAAGAATAATATTAAGCCCATTATTGCTTACATGTAAATACGCTTTATGAAAAAAAAAAAATACTACATTTTTGAAAACCAAGTATTAAAAGTATGGCATTGTTTTCCATCTTTGCAAATCTACTTAATACCTACCTGAATAGGAAAGACCTGGGTTTTCTTACCTGCCTCTTCACTTCACCTCTTACAATCTGTTGTTTCCATGGAAAGGCAACCAAGCAATCCAGATTCACTGATACTGAGTAGGGAGAAGAAGACCTCATTGGTCCTCCAGAGGGTTCTCAGGGACCACCCCCAGCTCTCCCAGAACGACCACTGGGCACTGCCAAAGTCTACTACGGTTCCCTCATGAAGTTTAATCAACCCTTTGAGAGCAGAGACACTATTAGCTGACTTGACAAAAAAATGGAGACTGAGGAACAGAGATGTTAGGGTGCAATGTGAAAGTCACACACAGCTGAGGAGAGGCAGAGCTGAGACTCAAACCTGCATCGGTCTTTCAGAAAGCATCTCTGATTTGAAAAGATCGACCATGGATGCACCCCACTATTTTCCGTCCCCAAAACCTACATAGGCTACGTGGGGGGTCTTGGTATCTCTCTCCCTCTCCTCTACACTAAGAACCCGGTGAAAGCCTTCATTCGGTTGGCACAGTTATATAAAAGTCCAGCTTGCCCTTCTCTGTTGGATTGCGTACAGAATGGGAGGGCTTTGTCTTGCTCCAGAATCTGGGGTCCAGGGCTGTGCTGGGCGTGTCGGGAACCGTCACCTCATGAGGGCTGATCTGGGGCATCACTTGCCAAATCAGCATTCAGTGACATCATGTCAGTGGCTTGAAGTCGGCCATAATGGGAGTATTTACATCATGGAAATAGGAAAACCCTGGAAATTGGAACTGCACTCTCCCCTCCCAAAGGCCTGTTTCCAGCACATCACTGCCCAGGACTGGCCACAGAAGAATTGCCTGGAGCTCATTAACAGGAGGAAGAGCTGCATCACAGGGCAGCTCTGTCCCCTAATGTAAATGACTATGAGAGAGGAAGTGTGTGCTGTGTGCCCTGATGATAGGAGCCCTATCTCTGAGCACAGTATTCATTGTCAGTGTGGTTGCAGCAGTCCATGCTGAGCACAGATCCCAAATGTGAGAGGTTCATCTCTATCTCCCTATTGTCCTAGATCAAGGACATTTTGGGGAGTTGTCTCTCTTCTCAGGAACCATTGGTGTCCTGAAAACCCTGTCAATACATATTTGTCCAAGTGTAGACTCAGGGTCATTTGGTCCTACTGCAACCTGAGTTTCTAGTTTGCCTTCCACTGACATCCAGGTCCTTTATCCTCACACTTTTTCTCCTCTTGGGTCATTTTAAATTGACTGAGAGACCTTGGATCCCACCTAAACAAACACACCTGGCCTCATGTGTCCTGGCAAGTTGAAAGGAGGTCCTTAACAGGACCCGGATCCTAAGTGGTGTGTCTGTGTGTGTGTGTGTGTGTACACACGCGCACACGTGTGAAGGGAAAACAGAAGCTGTTATCTATTTCTACTTTATTTCCTCCATAATCCGTTTTGCGAAAACTCCCCTGCCCTCCATGCCTTTTCTGAGAACATTGGGTATTGTCTCTAATATTTCATTCATTCACTCACTCACTCATTCATTCATTGGATTGGTCAGGGTGTAATTGACTGAGAGTGAGATCAGTGCTCTGCATCTGAGGATGTATTAGTACTTCCTGGTTTCCATAGAAAGCTAACATCAGGGAGAATGTTTTGATGACATTCTGGTTTCCATGACAACCGGGGTAAGCCATTCTTTCCTGGAGGCAGAAACACTTAACAAGGATATTTACAGACTGGAGAGATGGAGTAACTGTAGAAACATCGAGACTAGTCGGTGTCTGCTATCAATGTGAGTCGTGTGTGTGTGCGCGCGCGCATGTTTGTGGGTGTTCCTGGTGTGTGGTCTTTAGTTGGACATTAAGAGCTCTAATCCCTCCTGTTTTATAAGAGAGGATGGCAGCTCCTCTTGTGGGGGGTTAAGGTGATTGAATAACCTGTCATACCCCAGCCCCATTCTGCTGTCCTAAAGTGACACCATTACACGAGGACATTGTTACCTGAGTTCTTGAAAGCAGAGATCCCCAAATATTTCTCATCGTGTACCTCTGCTTAACGATTGTCCCACGAACCCTTAAAGATGTAAGTTTACTCATTTACACCTACTTATAGTGAAGTTACTATGTGTCCGATATGAGAGAGAAAATTTGAAGTCCGCAAATGAGGCAAATGGGTAGGATTGGAAGACCTAATGTTACTTTGTGTAACCTAAGGGATAATATTGTGCTCACGCCGAGTAGCTGACACACACACGAACTAAGAAACATCTCTAAAAGACAAAGTCTGAGCCCAAGCTCTGAGGTCTCCTCCTCAGAGGTCATGGCTTCCCAGAACCACCATATCGTCCCTTGGTTTCTCCAGAACTACAAGTGCCTACACTTCCTATCGTGGCACTCTTGTCTCATTGTTCCTTTTTGTCTTTTTCTTTTTTTTTTTTCTTTTTTGGTCTCCAAATAATTCTGTCAAGCTCTCTCTAATTAAAATAGTAAGAGAATATTGCTTATTAGTCATGTTTGTTTTTCCCTCTTTGCTTTTGAGGCAGTTCTTTTCCCTCTGGTTTCCAGAAGTTTCACTATGATGAGCCTAGACCTGTTTGTATGTGTGTTTTCGTGTGTGCGGGGGGCGGGGGGAGTGGGAAGGGAGGAAATGTATTATGCTTGCAGTTTGGCACGTCAATATACCACCTGATATTTTTCTTTATTTTTGGAACATTGTTGGCTATTGTTCCTTCATACATTCAGCAGCCCTTCTCTCTTCTTGGACTGCAATACGATATCTCTTATGTGTTTAAATATATACAATTTAGTGATGACTGTTTCCTTTGATCAATATAAAATATACCTCAAAGACATCTCTAATCTATTCTCGTTGCTTTCTACGCAATGGTAGGCTACGGTTTTTGCTTGCCTTCTTTTTTGTTCGCTTACATCCAGTATTTCATTTCATATCTCCTTAGAATCTCTGTAAAGTAAGGTTTTGGTGCCTATGAACACATAAATGTGTCCTCCCTGTAATATTTTAAAACGTTCGGAAAACGATGATCTCTACCCTCACTCACCACACACTTCCATCCTTTTTCTTCTTCTCTTTTCAATGGAACAATGCCATGGGACATTTCTGTTTACCATTCTAGACTTTTCTCTTGCATTTACATGTCTTTTGTATCCCACGATGAAGTATATACGGTTGTTCTCCGTGTGGATGTGTGCTTCACGTAAAGCGTATTATTTGTACTTAATTGGTCTCTGGTTAGATCTCTTTGTCTGAATTTTTTTTTCCTGAGTCAGTACATGAGGGTCTGCATCAGTCTTTGTGTTGGAGACATAACAAGCCCTTGTTGGCTTAGATTATAGGTTTGTTAGTCTTTCCCCATGGGTAGCAAGCACCTGGCATACATCTAGTGTTGTTGTGACAACCTACAATGCAGTGACTTATCTTGTGAACGAGGGCACCTTTTTCTCCTTGTGCACGACACAGGGAAATCAGTACGTTCTGAAATACACACCTCGCCCACTCGCCTGGATATTAGTAACTATGGAGGTCTCGCCTGCTGGAAAGAGGAGGCTGTCCTTGACTTTTTCAACCCTAATGCCGTGCATGATTTCAGTAGTGTTACGGACGGTAGTGGAGGTCTCCTTGTGGCAGGTCATAGGGACTGGAGGGGTAACAGAGCATCTTTGGAAGAAAGTTGGCCTACTTGATGGGAGAAACCACCTGAGTTTGTGAAAGGCATGGGAGAGAAGTCACTCTAGTCTTAAAATAAGGCCCTGAGGGAAACCTTGACCTTTGTAGAGCTCTTTGCTCAAGCACTCATGCTTCTCCTTCTCTGAGTAGATAGCTCTTGATGGTGTGTGCCTGCAAGAGTAGCTTCTCTGGTTCCTTCTTTGTTAAGGAAAAATTGGGAGGCAGAGCTTGGCAATTTGAAGGTATATGTGTATTTAGTGTTGTAGCTGATCACTTGCAGGGGAGAAGCAAGCCTAATTTTTTCACTTCTTTGAGAAAACCGAGGACAGTTCATGATTTTTCAGTTTGTAATATTTGCCATTTAAACGTTTGTACAAAAATAGCCCACATTTCCAAGTGACCTTTATGAATTTATGAAACTAGTGAACAACACAAGGGAAAGGTTGGAAGATTATCAATTCCCATTCAGTTATTCTACAAATGGAACTCAAACCCAATGAAAACTTAAAAACTTTTACATGTGAAAGTCCGTGCTGAATTCATCTGGCACTGGAAAGGTGCAAAAATAGGCAAGAACGTATTTTCTTTTACAACTGAAATTACATAAAATGTGCCTTTATAATAAAAAAGGGGGACTGCCAACTTGTCCATTTGTGGAAAGACATGTTTTGGGGACAGTTTAAAGTCACAAAACCTACAGCTTAAAAGAGGCTCCCAGGGGGACGGGGTGCCTGGGTGGCTCAGTCGGTTAGGCGTGTCTGCCTTCGGCTCAGGTCATGATCCCGGGGTCCTCGGATCGTGCCCTGTGTCGGGCTCCCTGATCAGTGGGGAGTCTGCTTCTTCCTCTGCTCCTCCACCTGCTTGTGCGCTCTCTCTCTCAAATAAATAAATAAAATCTTAAAAAAAAAAAAAGGAGCTCCAAGGGGTGCCTGGGTGGCTCAGCCGGTTGAGCGTCCCACTCTTGATTTCAGCTCAGGTCTTGATCCATCAGACATGACAACCATCAGAGTCATGAGACTGAGCCCTGCATTGGGCTCCACCCTAGGCATGGAGCCTGCTTAAGATTCTCTCTCTCCCTCTCCCTATGCCCCTCCCTCCCTTCTCCCTCTCAAAAAAAAAAAAAAAAAAAGAGAAAAAGCTCCAATAAATAAGCAGTAATTGTAGGGAAGGGATGAAGGGGTGTTGGGGTAAAGATGAGAGAACTCCTGCCTCTGGGGAGTGGGGGGGGGGGCGGTACGGGAGTCATATCAGGGAAAATGCCCTTATTTTGAGACAATACCTTCAGAGTATTGTCTTCTTCTTTCTTTGGAAGTGATTACAGCCCTCACTGGGGAAAAGAGTTAAGGAATAAAGCTTCCAAAATAATTCTTCCAAAACTCATGGCCGTTGATTGGAGAAATAAATACTCATTGCCATCAAGTTCTTTCATTCATTTTTTTTTAATTTTCAAATTTTTATTAATTCATTTAAAATAAAATCATTATATGTGAACATAATAACATTTTTATGAAAATAACTATGTTCTAAGGAGATTGGTAGTGATATTAAAAAAAGAAAATAACTATATTCAAAAAATTTTTAAATGTTATAAGAGGAGTGGCATTGTTTTACATTCTTGCAAGTCTTGTCAATGTCTGGCTTCATAGAAGATAGCTGTATTCCATCTGCTTCCTTATTCAGTCTGTTAAATTTTGTTGGTTTGTTTGAAGTATATGAAGAATATGTTGCCTCACACACGTATGCGGCTGAAAAAAATAGGTCTATTTTAGAAGCATTACCAAAAGCCGTTCCACGCAAGATGGGCCGGTGGATTTTATTGTAAAAGCTCTTTCATTCCTTAACCAAAGAGCAAATGGAATAGAACAAAAGTTATACCAGGACTTAAAAAGTTGAAGCTGATCCATCTGAGGGTTCCATTTCTTGATGGTCTGGAATTGACTGTGAAGTTATAGATTGCGGAGTTGCTATTTATACCATTCCCCTTCCGGTTTTTCGTTTTAATATTTATTTATTTGAGAGAGAGAGAGAGAGAGCACAAGCGGGGGTGGGAGGGGCAGAAGGAGAGGGAGAAGCAGACTCGCCGGCTGAGCAGGGAGCCCAATGCGGGACTCGATCCCAGGATCCTGGGATCATGACCCGAGCTGAAGGCAGATGCCCAACTGACTGAGCCACCCAGGCGCCCACCAAGCTAGGATTTTAATTATTACCTGAGACTGGGCATCCTCATGACGAAATTGAGCCTTGAGATTTTATTACGAAATTAAAGTTGTTATTATGTGACCAAGACCAGAACAACTTGGGGTCAGATGGAGTTTTCACCTCAGAATAAGGTGAGAATCTCCCTATCCCATTCATTCAGCAAATACTTGTTGAGCGCCGACTAGGTTACTGGATACATTTTCATATCCAAGCCCTCTGAGGATTGGGGGTTACTTTAACCAACTGAGCCACCCAGGCGCCCTGGGGGTTACTTTAAAAGTTACTTTAGTGTCATTCAAGGTTCTATTTTTAAGACATTGCTCCTGGTGTGCAAAAGAGGATCAACATTTACATATCATTATCTCTATCTATCTGTCATCTGCCTGTCTATACATCCACCTGTATGCATCTTTAGAGGGAAAGAAGAGAGCTGTGCTCTTGTTAGTACGAAAGATAAAAAGAAAACCATCTGCAATATTAGGTACCAACCCTTAATGGAAGCTGTTTGGACAATGGGCCAAAGCATATGGTGAGAAGGCCATCTAGGATTTAATATTTTCATTTAACACCCTTCCCTTCTGATCGCCTCTCTCAAGGATGCATTGCTTTGGTAATCGGAAAAAGTAACCGCCATTGATATTTTGGCTGTCCGCTGGAAGTTACTCCATTAAAGTGCTTCATAGTTGAACAGATGTACGCAAATGTGAATAGGAGAGGATATTCAAATCGGTGGTATGGCTTTAAAACCTTTTTAATATCTTATAGAAAATATGTACAAACAGAATAAAAAACGCTGGAGTCTGTGGACCCACATATTTGCAGTTAACATTCCTCCTAGGTGGTCAGATTACTGATGCTTAACATTTTTCCTACTTTAGTTTTAAACAGCATTTTAGATTTTCCATGTGTATTTTCAAAACAAGGAACTGAAAGGAGCTGAAAATAACATCTGCACTGGAAGCAGAAACACTTGCATGCGTGTGTAGAGCAGAAAGCATGGATTATATGCACCAATATCAGGCATCTTGGGTCTCTAACGTCATCACTCTGGGTGTGTGTATATATCCGTGAGTGTGTGTGTATGTGTGTCTTGGGGATGGGCAGCTATCTGGTGGGAGTTGAGGTGACTCAGGCACTCCTGTTCTGTATGAGGGGCTGGCAGGTCCTGCTGCAGGGAGACTGCAGTTGGCTGAATCACCTGTTTTTCCTTCTCCCTTTTGTTCTGTGTCCTCACATCACACCTGTGTTCTGAGAGCCAGCACACTGAGTTCTCTAAAGCAGAGGACACAGTACCTGCATGATCATACACTCTGGCAAGAAAAAGTTTGTGCAGGCTATGCCCAAAGTAGGTATAGTTAGTCATCATACATTTCATATTATGCCTATGAGTATGTGTGAACAAAGTTGTGCATACATGCATTTATTAGGGAAATAATATTTTGTATTGTGAAACATACCATTTGAAACTGATAATGGATGAGCTAAAACCTATAAGTGAACTATAATACATATTTGAACAGTGTATACAGAAAAGTAGAACCCATTCACAGGGTATTTCTTGCGGGGGTGGGGAGAGGGATTGAGAGAACAATTGCACTTTCTGCATCACACACATCTAAATGTTTGAAATGTATTTAAGTAAAGTTTTTAAATGTCAGAGAAACCACACTGTAAAGAGATTCACAAAAACGATGTGAAAAATCAGCATTCACATGAAACAGTGATCAAATATGCTCTTGAGTGAAGAAATGTAGTCCTAGGTAATATGTGCGGGCATGTGTATATGGATGCATCGGAAGTGTGTGACGAGCCCACGTACCATCATATTGACAGTAAGCATCTTTAATGTATTGCCTCCTATATATCTCTCTCTACCCGTTTTATGTTCTCCACAAACCCATTTAATGTTACTTGAGAAACACCAAAACACACTTACATTATAGACCCCATTTTTGTTACACACACACACACACACAGACACACACACACAAAGCTGCTACTATTAAATCTATGCATCCAAGACAGACAAAAAAAGACTATGATGAAAGCAGTAGTTCCCACGGTTCTGAAATAGGAGGACTAGCCTAAACTAAGTAGCTTAACGTGGAAATAGTTTTGAAACGCAAAAGAAGGAAGCAAATAGACATGTCTACATTATAAATGAGATTTAACTAACATTTCTGTTTCAGAATGGGCTACATTCCAGAGTTGGGGAAGGGAAAATGATGAATCCATCCCCGTCTCATTGGCTTAATTTCCCATCTGCTTTTCTGATTTTCTAGATTGACATTAGAGGTACGTAGGAGGTCCTGAGTATCTACATTTGCTGTCATTTGATCCCTGGAAGGACAGTGCACTTCAGAAGCACAGAGCAGAGGTAAAGGGTCTGCCGGACAAGCAGTTGGAGTGTGTGAATCAACAGATGCAGCTCACAGAACCTCGCCTCCCCCGACCTACGTGGTGTTCTGTAAGACGTTCCTGTTTTACTAAACATTTCATTGGCAATCATTTCGTGATGACACTTGCAGTGTGGTTTATTTTGCTCCTCACTCTACAGCCACTTCTTTACACAAATATGTGCTGGGGGCAGGGGAAACAGCCTTTTAAGCCACCATAGAGAAATGAAAAAGGGCAGGTCACAGCCAATGGCCCATGCCTGCAGCAATCCTTATGAAGCATGGTACCAGTAACCACCACGATGACCTTCGTGAGCCTCTGGATTCTAAGCTCATGCTCTTGAACACAACACTGTGCTGACATTCAGTGTCTGTAGGCTGGAGATCGCCTCTGGCTTCCTTGGGTGCACAGGGTGGCATTCGCACCCCCAGAAAAATGAAAGCTGAAGCATTCCCCCAGGATGAGCCCCAGAGAGCCCAAAAGGCACAGGATGTCCAATAACACAAATGAGATCTGGAAAATGACACCCACCTCCCCACACACATGCTCTTTAATATTGCAGTAGTAACAAGCAGGGCAAGAAGTTGGGTTTGGAAAGTAATAAAATTCCTCTGGTATCTTCTGCATTCCCCCCCCCCCCCCCGATACTTGCCATGTATTTACCCCCTGTCTGATACACACTCTTTATATTTCTTTATCTCTTATCAATTCTCATTGACCAATGTTCTTCTACTTTCACCAAAGGAATTTTTTTCTAATACTTTTCTTCTTTTCCTTTTCCACATTCCAGTATTCTCCAGTATAGTCCATTCAAAACACAAGTTCCAGCGACCCTGGGAGATTCAGGTGAAGAAGGACAGGCCACGCAAGCCGTAAGCCCTTTGTGGTCCCAGGCCAAAGAGGTGTGGTGAACAACACTGCTTTAGGGAAGACCTGCCGTGCCTGTGGGTATGATGGCCAGACCTCACGACCTCTGTTAATTACCTCTTGAGAGGAAACTCAAATCATAATGGATGCTGAGTATGTCCTATGCAATTGGAAAGGCCGTTTTTGGCCAGCAAAGGTTTTGTCCAGATCTAGGATCTCACCAAAAAATAAGAGGAAAGGGGCACTTTCTCTAAAAGTTGAGATACTCTCCATAGATGAAAAAATTGAAGTGAAAAGCACAGACATAAAGATCCTAAATGAGTCTCAAGTTGAATACATTACCTCCTTGCTAATAGCCGAGTCGGAGGCCAGTGTCCCACCAGGACAGGAAGTGCCCTACAGAAACGCTCTTACAGTGGCACTGGAGATTCTGAATGAGAGAGCAAATTTGGGTCCAGCAAGAGCATCAGATGACCCAGAGACCACTAAGCCGTCCCAAAGGGGACCACAAAAGCGATCTCGTAGAAAGTACCGGAAGCCCAAAGGGAACTTACTGAGGAGTCTTAGGAAAAGCAAAAAACTCAAATCGCTGCTGGTATGTTCACAGGGTGAGGACGCCCCAGACGGTGGCCGACCACAGGCACACAGAACCGTCACTCCGATTCCAAGGAAAATGCGAGGGGAGAAAGAGGGCAAGGGAAAGAGGGACACCTCAAGAGTTAGGCCCTTGCGTTGCCCAGTCGAGGAGGAGGGTACAGGTGCTAAAGATGGAGGCGCCCTTCCATCTCCGCCACCAGGGTTCAACCTCACTGTACCCAAGGCTCTGAAAGAAGAGGCACGTGACACCTACCCAAAGACCCTGGCTGCCTCCTCTGAATGCTCTGCCTTCTCCGGGAATGTTGGGGACCACGGAGAGGGTCCCTGGAAGCCAGGCTTGGAAGGTGTGGCAGCATCCTCCAGTGCCCCTAACCCGAAGCTGCGTTATTCACTCCGTCTGGCAAATAGAAAAAGGAAGCTGCAGGTACCAGAGTTTGAGAAAGGGCTGCAAGAACTTCAGCCTTCCGTCAACTCAAAGGCTATCGGCCCCACCACTGCTATTCAAAAGGATGTCGGCAAGGAAATGGGACAACCGACAAGCATGGCTTTTCCACGGGAGCCTTGTGCCATTGAAGGAGGAATGATGGTCTGGTTCAAATTTCAGGATCACCCATTTTGGCCAGCGGTGGTAAAGAGTGTCAGCCAAACAGAGCAGACTGCAAGGGTGCTTTTGATTGAGGCAAACATGCACGGCGAAATGAGTGGCATTCGAGTCCCTCTTCGAAGATTAAAGCATCTGGACTGTAAAGAGAAAGAAAAACTGATGAAGAGAGCCAGGAAAGCGTACGAGCAAAGCGTGAACTGGTGTTTCTCCCTGATTTCCCACTACAGAGAAGGGCTCAGTCGCGGGTCTTTTGGAGGCTCTTTCCTGGACTATTATGCTGCCGACATCAGTTACCCAATCAGGAAAGCCATCCAAGACGGGGATGTGGAGATTGATTTCCCAAAGGTGAATTATGCCGACCTGGAAGATTCTGAGGAGGAGGCCTCCCTGGGCGGGGAGAGGCCCTGCAAGAAAATTCTCCCTGACCGCATGAGGGCTGCTCGGGACCGAGCCAACCAGAAGCTAGTGGACTTCATCGTGAAAAGAAAGGGAGCTGATCACCATCTTCTGGACATTGTCAAAGGCAGGAAAGAGTCCAGGTGGCTGGCATCATTTCTGAATTCAAGCAGGTACGTGATCTGCGTCGAAACATACCTGGAGGATGAAGACCAGTTGGATGTGGTGGTGAGACATTTACAAGAAATCTACAAACAGATAGACAAGAAAATGCTGACTCTGACAAGGGATGACAAAGTGAGTTTCGTTCTGGAAGTTCTTCTGCCAGAAGCAATCATTTGTTCAATCGCTGCACTTGATGGATTAGGCTACAAGGAGGCAGAACGGAAGTACCTGCGGGGGCCACCTGTGCGTTACCGGGAAAAAGAGCTATTTGATAAACATATCCTCAAGGAAGTGAGAAAGAGATCAGCAACAAGGGGCAAAGCTAAATAACTCCTCCTGCGCCCGCGCTTCAGCAGGGCGACCTCTCACTGCCCTGTCTGCATGAAATGTGTGATTCCTTCCTTTCTCTATGGCATGTAAATATGTTCTGTAAATCTGAGACCCCGGGAACATGCTGGATTCATTTTGGAGCAATCTCTAGCACTTATGGGTAGCACGGCCATCATCATTTCTGGTTCCCAAACGCTTCACAAACTAATTTGTTAGAATACTGCAAACAGTTCTACTTCCCTCTACTCCCTTGGATGTGTACTTGTCCAGGTGTTTTCATAATGTTGCTTTTGACAGTACTTCATATTTCAATATAGGATGCGCATTCTTTTTATTACATCAAGGACCCCTGGTGTCAGACATTAAGCAACAATCGTTTTTGAAATCCAGGATAGATGCTCACAGAAACTTCACGTGGATTTCTCATCCTTTTTGCGACGCCTCAGTGTAAATGATTGGATTCCTTCTTGAGATAATTCCTGAATTTGATCTGCCATGCTTATTTGTTTGGAAAAATAGCCCCGAGGGGTGAAGCCAACAGCAGAGATGTTTTCTACATATTGTCACTACCTTCAAATGGTTCTTGGAAAAGCAGTCTGGAATCCAAAGTCAATGGGTCATCTGCATGCAGTCCACAAGTGGATGAACGAAATCTCAACGGGCAGTAAACATTTTGTCAGCCTGTGCAAGACTGTTAACTCTTCGCTTCCCTAAGATTCCACTTAGGGAAGTAGCTCTTGTTCGGTGGCTAAGTGGTTTCCTAAAACAGACAGCCTCCTGGCTGTCCTCCTAACTGACTGGATGCTTTACACATAGAGGTTTATCCCCACGTGGAAGACAACGAGAGTAACCATACACACAGTTTAGCTATTTTAGACCTAGGAATTCAAGCTCACTGCTAGGAGCCCATCTAAGTGACACAAACTGCAGGGAAGCGTGCGCTTTGTCCTGGACCTGTGTCCCCTAAAACACGGTCATTTGTCTCATACCAAGCAAGCTTTCTCTTTTGACTTATTCATTGACTAGCCCTGACAGGTTCCAACAGTTATAACTGCAGGCTGGTAGGTCATTCCAGGCTGCTTGAGCAACAGATGGACGAGGACCTGGGAACTCAGAAATGGGCAACAGAAAATCTTCCATTTGGCTAAATATGGCTGTTGTCAGAATACAATGAAACACATCTCACTAAAAGATAAATTCTGAAGCCCATGAATTGCTATCCTAACTTGAAACAAGATTTTTTTGAGGAAAAAAAAATGTCAGAAAAGCTAGTTTACTTTTAAAACTTGTTGTGAAAATAAACACTAAAGGTTTAACACGAACCTGAGTGCATTTTTATTCTTAGAGGGAGTCAACTGTCACTCACAGGCCCACGTTATGTGTTCATGTGGCCGTGAGATGTGTGTGTGTAAAATTTGTTAAGAGTTAGCTGTTTTGATTCACAACAAAACCATTGTATCTTTCACCTTGAACTTCTGTTTCATACTTTAGATTGTACAACTACATAGTTGGTGTCTCTAAATATGTATATATAATATATGTACATACACATACATACGTGTGTGCGTGTGTGCGCATACTATTTTGGAATTTCAGTGATTTAGTCATCATCTTTTAAAGTTTATTATGAATTTTCTTCTCACCCTAAATAAATACTCACTTTCATGCTTGCTTTCATCATTTTAGAAGAGGGCCTTCCAAATTGTGTAAGCTTCAGACCCACCAGAACCTTCTTTGGGCTCTGCCTGAGAGACACCAATGACTCCTGAGGCATTCTGCCTGGGCTAATCCACAGTGACATCTTCATGGCCCTGAAAAGTACTTGGAAACACACCATCTCCATGCTCTATGTGGACCTTGTACACTGGAACAACACACTTTAGTTCTTCCATAAACATTGTGTCTCTCTGAATCAAATATATCACTCAACTTCAGCCTTCTCATATAGCCGGATCTGGCTCTACATTCTAATATTTTCTTCACTATCTCATTCATCCATCCATCCATCCATCCACCCACCCATCCACCCACTCATCCATCCATCCATCCATCCACCCATCCATCCATCCATCCATAGCATTGTGAGTCAGTAGAGCAAGTAAGATGTGGTTTAAGACTCTGATCTGAGGATAAATTTCAGGTGCCATAGAAAGAAGATGACAATCTTGGGACCCAGGTGACAATCTAATTTCTAAGATGACTGTGATGCTCTCCTTCACATTCTTAGTGAGAAATATTTATCGGCATCATGGATTGATTGCCTATATGTGAGACCAGAACCCTGGATTTTCCCATACTTGTGAGATTGTGAGTATCTCTTGGTTTGGGGTGAAGGGAGAGGACCTGGTCCCTCCTGGGGTGTCATTTGTGCCTGAGGCATTCACTGAAGAGGGCAACATGCCTAGAACACGCATCTCTTCTCCACTTGAACCAGGATCACATTTGGGGTGTGCAGCCGGATTTGGGGGGCTGGCTGTGTAGACTCTGAGATACCTCCCAGCATGAGCAGTTGTTAAGGTGGCTCAGAGATGGCCCTGAACTGGTTCTCTATCATGGGTGTGTGTGTGTGTCTGATGGGATAGCCCAACCTGTCACCCACCCTAACTTACTGGATCGAGGAGACCTCCTCTCCTGGGGTCATAAGGCAGATGGTGGAACATCAGGCCCTGACCGTAATTGTTGGTTGGCAGAGACGCATGGAGATGGAACGCACAGAATTTACGGTTCTCCATATTTACGTATGGATCTGACAAAGAAAAAGTGGAACCCCGAGACACACTAAGGTGGCGAGCATGAGAACACTGAATACCCAGAATCCCCTGAAACCTCACCTGGGCATTAGCAGCCCCCTAACTCTTGCTACTGGAGAAGCTTCCTTGTTCCTGGAGACCCTGCAAAGACCTCATCTAAGGCAGCCACCCAAACAGATGTTGCTTCTCTTATTCAACATTAATCTCTGCTAACTTCCATTACTATCGGACTAATAACAAGGGTAGGTAAGACTAGGTAAGGTGACAGCACAAGAAAAAAAAATACAGTTTGGTTTGGGTGGGAAATGCCTTACATTCAGAAGAAACTGTAGGACCTGGCTCATATGTACTTGCATGAAGTGAGATAATATATGTGCCAGTGGATTTTGAGAATGTTGGTCCCACAGGACAGGGAACAGAATATAAGTCAGTATGGAGAGAACTTATTAACGTGGGAGCACAGAGCTGTGACTCGGGGTTTGATGTCCTTAAAGGGGCCAACCCAGCCCCTTTGAGGGCCCCTATAATGTGCATATTATAGAAGCGTGGACAACAAACAGTCTACAGTAAATGACATGGAAATACTGGAACTTCCTAGGCAGAGAAAATTGAGGAACTGGCGAGAAGGTCCAGGGGAGTAGGTTTTTAGATACGACTTATAATGTGAGATCAGACGTCCTACCTCCAGCCTCTGTTTCTTTGGAGGGCAGAGAAATCACGACTCAAATAAGGAATGTGCTGGTGAAGTGGCACTGGCATCTTTGAAGAGCTCAGTGCTGACTCTCCTCTGCAAACCACTGTTGGAAGCAAGCGATGATGGCATGGAACTGGCAATCAATGGAGATGACAGCATTCTCAAAAGGCAGGGGCCCAATGGTGGCACAAAACTACCAGGGGCAAGGTGGGCATCATTACCATACCGGGCAGCAAGGCCAGGGTGGAGTCAGTCTCAGCTGACTGACCGGAATCTGTGGCAATATAGATAGTATAGATAGTAGGTAGTAGTGTTCTAGGGTCTGGATGTATGGACAGCTGGCTGGGGTATTACTTGATTCTCGTAAGGAAAAAAAAAAAAAATGAGAGCTGGTAAGCAGAAAGCTGATGCTAGCAACCGTAGTGGAAAACATTAGTCCCCCACCAAGTGTCGAGGTCTAAGTCAGCCCATGGGCCCAGAGCCTTGATTAAGGTGGAGGTCAGAAAAACCCAGCCAAGCCTTTCCCAAAAACCTGTGTCTATTTACCAAGGTAAATGTGCACTGTGGTAAGGAGGATACCTGCATTTGAAAAAAAAATATGGAATATGAGTTCTCTGCTTATAAAGGGGCTTCTGAAGTCTAGATGATAATGGACTTCTGCCTCATTTTAATCTGACAGGAAATCCAATGGTTCTGTGGATCACCCAGGGTTTTTTTTTTTTTTTTTTTCTCCAGGCTCTCAGTATATTGTTGGCAATCACGTACTTGGTAGGTGGCAGAATCTTCATATTAGCACAAGTGACATTATGTGGAAAGGCACACATGGAAGCCTATCAAGCTGCTATCTCCTTACAGTATAAGAAAATATAAGCAGTACTGATTCTATACTAAGAAAGGAGAGAAGAGTCAGATTACTAAAATCAGAAATGGAAGTGGGGACATTACTATTGGCCTTACAGAGATTAGGAAAAAAAAAAAGATGGCAAGTGAGCGCTATGAACAATTACACATCAAAAATTAGACAAGTTAGATGAAATGGACAATTTCCTGGAAACAAACAAAACTCACTCACGAGGAAATAGAAATTCTCAATAGACCTATAAAAAAATAAAGAGATTTAATCTATTATAAAAAAGGAGAGCTGGACTTTAGCTTCTACTGCTGACAGAATGACAGACCTCTCATCATACACCACTATAAAACAGGATCAAGGAGATGAAGTGACTGTTTTCTCCACTGGAGAATTGGCAGCCTAGACTGCACAACTGAGAGAAGAGAACCCACCCTAGGCCCCACCATGCTGCAACCCTCTCCCTGAGAAGGGCCTGGAATCTGCATAGCAGGGCATATGAGGAGGGAGCTGTGCAAAACCAGGGAGCCCCAAAGTGTGTATAGGGGTTCCTCATGAGTCCCTGGGCCACCGCAGCGCTGCACATGCAAGAGGGCAGTGGACACCAGGCCGAGAAGCTGTGCCTGCTGAGGGGTTGAGAGCAGAACAGGACCTGAGGCACAGCTATGGCAGAAGATCTACCTGGACTCTTCATCAAACCTAGACAGCTAGATAAGACCCCAGAAAGGTCACACATCAGGAAGGAGAACCATGACCAGGAGAAAAGGACTATTCTAGACCTGCCCAAACAAAGCCTAAAACTACACTTTGGCAAGAGGCAGGGGTAAGACAGATTGTGGAGAATGAGTCCTGACAAGTAAGAGAGACCCTCCATCAGGTCAGCCCCCCTCCTTTTGTCCTTCATGTCACCCCTCTTTATGCCTCCCTGAGGACCAATGTGCAAGCATTCTGGACATTTCTGTGGGCGTGGTCCCAGCGATCCAGAGCCACGTCCAGAATTGCCATGAGGCGCTGCAGATGAGGGACCGCCCTGGGCTTGAGATGCCGCCGGAGCAACAGCAGGCCAGTCTACTTGCTCCGTGCCCCCAGCAGGCCCCTGCCCTGGTGCTGGTGGGCTGGGGCATGTGTGTATTTATTTATTCATGTTCCTGCAGCCCCGGGTCTGACTGACAAGGAGACCACCCAGCTGGGGGCTCCAGTTTCAGGGTCAGGGCCCAAATCCTCCCAGAGGGGAGCTGCACTGGCGGGGAAGGCCTCAGGGAATGCATGGAGAAGCAGCCCGGTCATGCGGGAAGGAGCCCCTGAAGGGGGCAGGGGGTGCATGCGTCTCTCAAAGCTCCTGGCCTGGTGGGAGCACAGGGTGCTCCAGGTGGAGGTAGCCTGGCCAACAGGTAGAGAGGCCCATGAGGCCTTTGGGAGGGCCTGGAGGGGGCAAGACAGGGAGCAGGTCAGGGAAGAGCCAAGCCACCTGCCGGTAAGGGCAAAGACTCCTGGCACCTGGGGCCCTGGGCTCTGACGGTGGCAAAGTCCCTGCTGCTGCACATCTCTAGGCAACCCCCCACAGAGGAGGGGGGCCGATGGGGCTGCCAAGGCCAGAAGGGCCTGGAGGGAAGGAAGGAGCCAAGGACAGGGGGAGTGACTGAGAGGCAAGCACCATCCTGCGCGCCCTGCAGGTGGCCTCCGTGGTGACTCAGGGCCCCATGTACTTGCATGTAGGGATGCAACTGCCTTCCACCTCTGCGGGACACACCTGCTCAGAGGAGGGGTCAAGGACACATCCTGGGCGGGGGGATCTGCTTCTTTCACTGCTGACCCAGAGGGGGACCCAGGCCCAGGGCATCCCTCTCCCAGAGATGGGCACTGGGAGGTCCTGGAAGGGGTGTGGGGGGGGGGGCATCAGTGGGGTCTGTTGCTGGCCTGTTCACTCACATCTCCAGGTGGCTGTTCTATTCAGTCAGGTCAGCCCTTGTGCCAGAAGCTGAGCACAAAGAAAAGAAATGGCTAATGCTCTGTGCTCCAGGACTCCACTGTCTCTCAGAGGAGAGGCAAGGGAGGGTTTTGCCATCACCATAAAGGTCTAAAGGCGTTGGGACAGACTGGGCCCAATTAACTCTCAAAACTTCCTTCCACTGAGGAAAAACTACTGGGAGCAGAATACCAATCAAGCAAGATAGGAATGGTAGGGTCAAAGAAAAGAGGTCCAGATAAAAGTGAGGGAGAACAAATTGAGATGATCACAGAAAGTAAGTGGACATATTTTTTACAGTTCTCAAAATCAACAGAAGAGGGTGCTCTTTATATGTGAAATTAGAAAATCTATATATATATTTTTTAATCCTCCTCTACAATTGCAAGAAAACTAATTTGGGGTGAAAAAGAGTAATAGAAAAAGATCAAAGGCAAATCTCACACAAAGTTATTAGAATAAAACAAAGAATATAGGGCATCCCTCTAGACATTGAAAGCATCCTGGAAAGAAATGTGCACAAAACAGATGGAACTACAATCCTTCATTGTAAAGCAAGTTAAGGCATTAAGAAAATGATTCAAGACATGAAAGAACAACATAAATCAGAATGGAAAAACTCAGGAATAAGATGATAGACTCAGGAAAGAATAGGAAATAAAAGATTTTTTTAAAGATTTTATTTATTTATTTATTTGAGATAGAGAGTGAGAGAGAGCATGAGCCGGGGTGAGGGACAGAGGCAGAGGGAGAAGCAGACTCCCCACTGAGCAAGGAGCCTGATGTGGGACTCAGTCCCAGGATCCTGGGATCATGACCTGAGCCAAAGGCAGACGCTTAACCAACTGAGCCACCCAGGTGTCCCAAAATAAAAGATTTTTAAAATTCCTTTAAATTTCAAAACCGAAGACTAAAGTAAAAGGAACTGAAGAATGCATAAATGCCACATATAATGCCTTAAGAGAAGTAGAAGAAAATAAGGGAATTGTTTAAAGAGGAAAGATGAATAAAAATATGAAGAGTATTTGAAAGAAAATGACAAACTCAGGAGAAAAGCAATAAAAAAATCTAATATACATATAATAAGAGTCCACAAAAATTAAAAACCAAAGAAAAGGAAAAGAAAAAATACTAAAATGCATAATTCAAGAAAACTTTCCTGGCACAAAACCAGATTCAAAATTACAAATTGACAGATTACACCAGGTACCCATGAAAATCACCCCAAAACAAGCAAAATTGAAACATATTCTAGTAAAATTATTGGATTAAAGAAAGAAAATTTCTTTGGATATCTAGGCAGAAAAGAATAAGTATATAATGGAAAGAAAACAAGACTCTCTTCAAAATTTCAACAGTGATGCTTTCCACCAGAAGAAAATTTAAGATAGTCATCAAGGGAAAATAATCTGAGCCAAGAATTTTATATCCAACCAAGCTCACTTTCAAGTATAAACACAGCAAATTCTCACCAACGTGAAAACTTGGAGAATGGTGTGTTGCCATGACTCCTTTCTTACAAATCTATTACAGAATGAACTTCAGACAACCAAAATAAATGAAGGGACACCAGTAAAGGCTGGTGGCAAGGATTGAATATGTATTTGCATGTAGAATAATGCATAAATAAGGGACATGGGAAGAAAGGGGAATATATAGTGGCTATATGTCAGAATAGTTGAACATAGGGCAACTGGTGTACAAAGGAGTGAGGACAGTGGAAAAAGTGTATGCACAATTTTTAAAACTCTTTTCTTAGGGTGCCTGGGTGGCTCAGTTGGTTGGGCATCTGCCTTCAGTTCAGGTCATGATCCCAGGGTCCTGGGATCCAGCCCCCAGTTGGGGTCCCTGCTCAACGGGGAGCCAGCTTCTCTTTCTGCCCCTCTCCCCCACTCGTACTCTGTGTGTGTGTGTGTGTGTCTGAAATAAATAAATAAAATCTTTAAAAAAAAAACTCTTTTCTGCAATCATGGTGATGAAAGAGCTGGTCTTGTTATACTAAACATGTTCTTTTATCAGTAGTTTATTTATTTAGTATTTAGTGTTATTTATTTAGTATTATTATTTATTTATTATATAAAATTGTAACACCAAAATATTGTTTTTGCAATTTATAATTATGTGCTGGTATAAAAATTAGTTCTATTAAATTTTATTAATAATAAAGTATTTTTAAGTAAAAATGGTCTATATTTTGCTATGTCTAACTGCACATTTTTTCCTATTTCTTAAAAAGTTATTTTATTGCAGTAAGAACAGTGAACATGAAATCTACCCTATTAACAAATGTTTAAGTGTACAATAGATTATAGTTGACTATAAATACAATGTTGTGCAGCAAATCTCTAGAGCTTACTCATCTTTCTTAACTGAAACTTTGTTGATTAGCAATTTTCCCATTTCTTCAACCCCTCAGCCCCTGGTAACCAGCATTCCTCTCTTTGCTTCTGTGAGTTTGACTATTTTAAATACCTCATATAAGTGGAATCATGCAGTAAATGTATGTCCTTCTGTGACTGGCTCATTTCACTGAGCATAATGTCTTCCAGGTTCATCCCTGCTGTTACATAGTACAGAATTTTTTTTTTTTGAGGCTAAATAATATTCCATTGTATGGATGGACCACATGTTCTTTATCCAGTCATCTGTCAATGAACATTTAGGTTGTCTTCACCTCTATGCTACTGTGAATAATGCTGCAATGAATATGGGAGTGCAGAGATCTCTTCCAGATCCTAATTTCAGTTCTTTTGGACAAATACCCAAAAGTGGAGTTGCTGGATCATATGGTAGTTCTATTTTTAATTTTTTGAGGAGACTCTATATTGTTTTCCACAGTGGCTGCATCATTTTCCATTGCACCAACAGTGAGGAAAGGTTCAGTTTCTCCACATCCTCACCAACACTTGTTATCTATTTTGTTTGTTTGTTTTGGGTATCAACCATCCTGACAGGTATGAGATGAATATGTGAATATGTGACCTTACATAGCAAAAAGGACTTTGCATATTGATTTAGTTAAGGGTCTTTAGATGGGGAGATTATTCTGGAGTATCCAGGTATACCCAATCTAATCACATGGGTCTTTAAATGGAGAAGAAGGAGGCAGAAAACTCAGAGTTAGAGAAGGAGATGTGATCACAAAAGCAGAGGTTAGAGTGATAAGGCCATAAGCCAAGGAACGCAGCTGGCCTTCAGATGCCGAAAAAGATGAGAAACAGATTCTCCCCTAGAGCCTCCAGAAGGAAAGCAGCCCTGCCCACACCTTGACTTTAGCCCAGGGAGACCCATTTCATATTTCTGGCCTCCAGAATTATAAGACATTTGTGTTGTTTGAACACACTACATCTGTGGTCATTTGTTACAGAAGTAATGGGAAGTGAATACAGGGTCTGTCTAGAGAAGTGTATATTTGTCTTCTATTTATCTCTAGATGTATTAGATTATCAACTGCCTGAGGGGAGGGACTGAATTGGTCTTCTTGGTCTCTCCCTGGCATCTGGCAGAGTGCCTTACACATTACCCACGTTTAATCAAGTTCTGAGAATATTCTAATTAAGAAGCATGGAGAAGATTGCATTAAAATAAAGTAACAGATATCAGTGAGAAACATTCTTCTATTTTCCCTAGATTTGTTTTATTATTATTATTATTAACTGGCTTGTGAAGTATCCTATTGTATCATTATTTAAATTTGATAATGAGATTTCATTTCCTTTGTGTTCATCTTACATCCTGAGTGGGTTGATTACTCCTTGGGGAAGAAATTATTGCCTAGATTTCTCAGCACTCTGGCAGTACATCCACATCTTGCTCAGTAGGCCTCTCTATCAGTTTGCTAGCACTGTTGCAACAAATTACCACTAAGTGCGTGACTTAAACAGAAATATCTTGTCTCACAGTTCCGGAGGCCAGAAGTGGGAGATCAAATTGTTACAGGGTTGGTTCTTTCAAGGGATAGTGAAGGATGAATCTGTTCCAGGCCTGTCTCCTTGGCTTGTAGATGACCATCTTCTCCCTGTGTCTTCACATTGTCTTCCATCTGTGCATGTCCATGGCTATGTCCAAATGTCCCCTTTTTATAAGGACACCAGTCATATTGGATTAAGACCCACTCTAATTACCTTATCTTAACTAATTACGTCTGCAGTGGCCCTATTTCCAAATGAGATCACATTCTTTTTTTTAAGATTTATTTATTTATTTGAAAGTGGGGAGGGGCAGAGGGAAAGAATCTTCAAGCAGACTCCCTGCTGAGCACAGAGCCTGACGTAGGGGGCTAGATCTCACAACCCATGAGATCATGACCTGAAGCAAAACCAAGAGTCAGACACTTAACCAACTGAGCCACCCAGGCACTCCAATATCACATTGTGAGGTACTGGGTATTGAGACTCCAACATATCTTTTGGAGGGAAACACAATTCAACCTACAGCAGTCCCCAAACACCCGCTAATTGTAATCATCCCACATTGGTAGTATGATGATATAATTATTGCCTCCCACATTGCAAATCAAGTTCGATTCCCAAACACTTCCTTTTCTTTTTTTTTCTTCTATTTTATTCATTTTTTAATTTTTTATTGTTATGTTAATCACCATCATTCGTTTTAGATGTAGTGTTCCATGATTCACTGTTTGTGCATAACACCCAGTGCTCCATGCAGAACATGCCCTCTTTAATACCATCACCAGGCTAACCCATCCTCCCACCCCCCTCTCCTCTAGAACCCTCAGTTTATTTTTCAGAGTCCATCGTCTCTCATGGTTTGTCTCCCCCTCCGATTTCCCTCCCTTCATTCTTCCCCTCCTGATATCTTTTTTTTTCTTAACATATATTGCATTATTTGTTTCAGAGACCTCACACCAGTCAGAATGGCTAAAATTAACAAGTCAGGAAATGACAGATGTTGGAGGGGTTGCGGAGAAAGGGGAACCCTCCTACACTGTTGGTGGGAATGCAAGCTGGTGCAGCCACTCTGGAAAACAGTATGGAGGTTCCTCAAAAAGTTGAAAATAGAGCTACCATATGATCCAGCAATTGCACTACTGGGTATTTACCCCAAAGATACAAATGTAGGGATCCGAAGGGGTACGTGCACCCCGATGTTTATAGCAGCAATGTCCACAATAGCCAAACTGTGGAAAGGGCCAAGATGTCCATCGACAGATGAATGGATAAAGAAGATGTGGTATATATATACAATGGAATATTATGCAGCCATCAAACGGAATGAGATCTTGTCATTTGCAACGATGTGGATGGAACTGGAGGGTGTTATGCTGAGCGAAATAAGTCAAACAGAGAAAGACATGTATTATATGACCTCACTGATATGAGGAATTCTTAATCTCAGGAAACAAACTGAGGGTTGCTGGAGTGGGGGGTGGGGTGGGAGGGATGGGGTGACTGGGTGATAGACACTGGGGAGGGTATGTCCTCTGGTAAGCGCTGTGAATTGTGCAAGACTGTTGAATCCCAAACACTTCCTTTTCCAGGACTCAGATCATGTCAAGGAAAAAAGGGGTCCTCATCAAATCTCCTCTCCAAGCCAGAGGTTGGGCATTGTGCAGGGGCTCAAAGAATGACTGGCAAATAAGAGAATTAAGTCTGCTATTTTTGAACAGTAGTGACAGGACACCCAAGGTCACTGATGGGCTGGGACGTGAAAAGTTTACCAGAATGTTGAGCCCTGAGATGAGCAACTATGACCTGGGAGCAAGAAGAGGCCACAGGGCAAATGGAATGAGGCAGAGCCCAGGGCCTTCTAGCCTAGAGTTAGAGAGAGGCCATGCTGGAGGTGGGAAGGCTGTGCTGGGGAATGCAGGGTCACAAACACCTTTGAGAACTAGATGGATTCTATGGGTCATAACCTGGAAAAAGGAACATAGACACAGACGGTTGCCTCCTCGAAGGGCATTCCCAGGCACCCTGGCACCATTCATGGCCTCAATTTGAGCATGACTCGCTCCTGACATCAACATCAGCAAAACTGAGCTGAGGGATGGAAGAGAAAGGAAGCTCTATGCTTTTCCTATAATGATACATTGTCATTGTAATAGGTCCTAAGGAAAAAGCAAAGCAAAAATAATCAATTATTATATTTATTAAAAGAATTTTATTATTTTATTTCAAAGTTTAGGAGAACTTCGGTTGTTTTGTTTTGTTTTGTTTTTAAAGAAAAGTTAGTACACAGTATGATCGTTCCCCAAAATATTAAACATAGAATGACCATACAATCTAGCAATTCCACTTCTGGGTATCCACTCAAAGGAATTGAAAGCAGGGTCTCAAGGAGATAGAGTTGAACCTTGAACAATGTGGGGGTTAGGAGCACCGACCACTGGTACTGTCAAAAATCCATGTATAATAATTCTTCACTCCCCCGAAACTTAACTACTAGCCGCCTACTCTTGACCAGAAACCTTACCAATAACATAAACAGTCAATTAACACATATTTTGTATGTTATGTGTATTATATACTGTATTCTTACCATAAAATAAGCTAGAGAAAAGAGAATATTATTCATAAAATTATAATGAAGAGAAAATACATACTGTGTTTACTATAAGTGGACAGTGTAGTTCAAACCCGTGTTTGTACACCCATTTTCTTAGCAGCATTATTCACAATAACTAATACATGGAAGAAACCCAAGTGTCCACTGATGGATGAATGGACAAATAAAATGTGGTCTATCCATACAATGAAATATTATTTAACTTCAAAAAGAAAGGAAATTCTGACACATGCTACAACATGGATGAATCTCGAGGGCATTATGCTAAGTAAAATAACCCAAACAGAAAAGGAGAAATAGTATACATTTCCAGTTCTACGAGGTCCTTAGAGTCATTAAATTCATAAAGACAGAAAGTAGGATTGTGGTTGCTAGGGGCTGGGGGAGGGGGATAGGAGGTTGTTGTTTAGTGAAGACAGGGTTTCAGTTTTACAAGTTTGGCAAGTTTTGCAGTTTTGAAAAAGTTTTGTAAATTGGTTACACAACAGTGTGAATATACTTAAACTACTGAAATGTATACTTAAAATGACTAAAATGGTAAATTTTATGTTATATGTATTTTACCACTATTAAAAATGTTTTAAAAAGACAAAAGCTAGGGGCGCCTGGGTGGCTCAGTGGGTTAAGTGTCTGCCTTCAGCTCAGGTCATGATCCCAGGGTCCTGGGATCGAGGCTTGCATTGGGGGAGGGGGGTCCCTGTTCACCAGGGATGGGGAGTCTGCTTCTTCTTCTCCCTCTGCCCCTCTCTCTCTCAAATAAATAAATAAAATCTTTGTGCATGGTGTTAGAGAATGGTCGAGTTTCATTCTTCTGCATGTGGCTGTCCAATTTTCCCAGCACCATTTATTGAAGAGACTGTCTTTTTTCCATTGCATGTTTTTTCCTGCTTTGTCAAAGATTATTTGACCATAGAGTTGAGGGTCCATATCTGGGTTCTCTATTCTGTTCCATTGGTCTATGTGTCTGTTTTTGTGCCAGTACCATGCTGTCTTGGTGATCACTGCTTTGTCATATAGCTTGAAATCGGGCAACGTGATGTCCCCAGCTTTGTTTTTCTTTTTCACATCTCCTTGGCGATTCGGGGTCTTTTCTGATTCCATGCAAATTTTAGGATTGTTTGTTCCAGCACTTTGAAAAATGTCATTGGAATTTTGATCCGGATGGCATTGAAGGTATAGATTGCTCTGGGTAGCATAGACATTTTAACAATGTTTATTCTTCCGATCCATAAGCATGGAATGTTTTTCCATTTTTTTGTGTCTTCTTCAATTTCTTTCATGAGTGTTCTGTAGTTCCTAGAGTATAGATCCTTTACCTCTTTTTAGGTTTATTCTGAAGTATCTTATGGTTTTTGGTGCTGTTGTAAATGGAATCATTTCTCTAATTTCTCTTTCTGCAGTTGCATTGTTAGTGTATAAGAAAGCAACTGATTTCTGTGCATTGATTTTTATCCTGCCACATTACTGAATTGCTGTATGAGTTCTAGTAATTTGGGGGTGGAGTCTTTTGGGTTTTCCACATAAAGTATCATGTCATCTGCGAAAAGAGAGAGTTTGACTTCTTTGCCATTTTGAATACCTTTTATTTCTTTTTGTTGTCTGATTACTGCTGCTAGGACTTCTAGTACTGTGTTGCATAGTGGCGAGAGTGGACATCCTTGACGTGTTCCTGATCTTAAGGGAAAGGCTCTCAGCTTTTCCCCATTGAGGACGATATTCGCTGTGGGTTTTTCATAGATGGATTTTATGAACTTGAGGAATATTCCCTCTATCCCTATACTCTAAAGAGTTTTAATCAGGAAAGGATGCTGTGTTTTGTCAAATGCTTTTTCTGCATCAATTGCGAGGACCATATGGTTCTTCTCTCTCCTCTTATTAATGTGTTCTATCACATTGATTGATTTGCGAATGTTGAACCACACTTGCATCCGGGGATAAATCCCACTTTGTTGTGGTGGATGATCCTTTTAATGTATTGTTGGATCCTATTAGCTAGGATTTTGTTGAGGATTTTGGAATCTATATTCATCAGGGATATCGGTCTGAAATTCTCCTTTCTAATGGGGTCTTTGCCTGGTTTGGGGATTAAGGTAATGCTGGCCTCAACCATTCTCTAACACCATACACAAAGATAAACTCAAAATGGATGAAAGACCTCAATGTGAGACAGGAATCCATCAAAATCCTAGAGGAGAACATAGGCAGTAACCTCTTTGACATCGGCCACAGCAACTTCTTTCAAGATACAACTCCAAAGGCTACCGAAACAAAAGCAAAAATGAACTTTTGGGACTTCATCAAGATAAAAAGCTTCTGCACAGCAAAGGAAACAGTCAACAAAACAAAGAGGCAACCCACAGAATGGGAGAAGATATTTGCAAATGACACTACAGATAAAGGGCTGGTATCCAAGATCTATAAAGAACTTCTCAAACTCAACACCCAAAAAACAAATAATCAAGTCAAAAAGTGGGCAGAAGAGATGAAAAGACACTTCTCTGAAGAAGACATGCAAATGGCTAACAGACACATGAAAAAATGTTCATCATCATTAGCCATCAGGGAAATCCAAATCAAAACCACACTGAGATACCACCTTACACCAGTTAGAATGGCAAAAATGGACAGGGAAAGAAACAACAAATGTTGGAGAGGTTGTGGAGAAAGGGGAGCCCTCTTACACTGTTGGTGGGAATGCAAGTGGGTACAGCCACTTTGGAAAACAGTGTGGAGGTGCCTCAAAAAATTAAAAATAGAGCTACCCAGGGCACGTTCTGCATGGAGCACTGGGTGTTATGCACAAACAATGAATCATGGAACACTATATCTAAAACTAATGATGTAATGTATGGGGATTAACATAACAATAAAAAAATTAAAAAAAAAAAATAGAGCTACCCTATGACCCAGCAATTGCACTCCTGGGTATTTACCCCAAAGACACAGATGTAGTGAAAAGAAGGGCCATATGCACCCCAATGTTCTTAGCAGCAATGTCTGCAACAACCAAACTGTGGAAAGAGCCGAGATGCCCTTCAACAGATGAATGGATAAAGAAGATGTGGTCCATATATACAATGGAATATTACTCAGCCATCAGAAAGGATGAATACCCAACTTTTGCATCAACATGGATGGGACTGGAGGAGATTCTGCTAAGTGAAATAAGTCAAGCAGAGAAAGTCAATTATCATATGGTTTCACTTATTTGTGGAACATAAGGTATAGCATGGAGGACATTAGGAGAAGGAAGGGAAAAATGAAGGGAGGGAAATCAGAGGGAGAGATGAACCATGAAAGACTATGGACTCTGAGAAACAAACTGAGGCTTTTAGAGGGGAGGGGCGTGCAGGGATGGGTTAGCCTAGTGATGGGTATTAAGGAGGGTACATACTGCATGGAGCACTGGGTGTTATACGAAAACAGTGAATCGTGAATCACTGCATCAAAGATTAATGATGTATTGTACGGTGACTAACATAACATAATAAAATAAAATTTATGAGACCAGTGCTCTAACCCCTGAGCTACGGAGCCCCGTCAATAAAATAAAATTTAGAAATAAAAAATAAAGTAGGCCATTGAAAAAATTTAAAAATAAATAAATAAATAAAATCTTTTTTTACAAAAAGACAAAAGCTAGCTAAGCATTTTAATTTCAGTACATTGATAGCCCATGTTACAAGGACAAGCAATTTCAACCACATGGATTTGAGAAACACTGAAGCTGCTGACAGCTAGTTAGAACCACTTGTGCCAATGTTTCTGGTCTGCAGGCCATCTGGGAGGCAAGCCTCTCAATATCCAGCGGTGCCCTGTGGAGCCAGTGGCAGCCGGGCCCGCAGGACCACAGCCGGCATCCTGAAACCATGGGAAGAGAGTCCAAGACAAGGGGAAGGAGCCTCAAGAAATAGCTCCACCATTGCTGTTTTATGGACAGTGACATCACTGACCCGCTAGAAGTCTACTAAGCAAATATAGTCCTTGGCAATTACTGAAAGAAGAGTCTTTTCTTCTAATGTACCCAGAATGCTTAGCCTGAGTAGCCTGACCTGATGTGGCCTGCTGAGGCTGCAGTGTGTGGACTGGGAACCTGTAGGGACCAGCTCCGTTAGCAGCGTGGGCTCACACACCCACAGTCAACTCCCACCCCACGCCCACCCCCGCCCCGCTGGTGTGTGGTTGCATGGACTCCTCCCTCCTCTGTGCTGAGTAAAAATACATATACACATGTAGAATGCAAAACATTTTTGTCTTTGGATTGATTCAGTCTAGATTGGAAACATTGAGGCTTAAGATCAGCAGGAACATTGCTCTTTCTTTTCCAGTCTCTGAAGAAGCAGGAATGTAAATTGAGTTATACCAGTTGGCCACCAAGTTGAGTTCTAAAGTTTATCTAACTGAAAGCCTATTTAATTTTAGCACAGAGACACATTCATCCATTCAATAATCACTTCTGGAGCACCTACACCATGCCAATGACTGGGCCGGGAGCTGAAATTACCACACACTCTCAGCACAGCACACGCAAACCAGTGCCCAGTGGAGGACATGCTGAAACATGTACTTGTAAATCAGGAGATGTGTGCTGCTCAGATCCAAGATGAGGGATACCAGGGGACTGTAGAAGGTGATAGCAAGGGCACCCTCCCTTACGTAGCCAATAGGGAAGTCTTCCAGGGGGAATTTTAAGCAGGAAAAGGGTAGGCGTTAGCCAGGCCAGGGAGGTGGGAATACAAGGCAGGGAGAAGCACTCACAGGTAAAAAGGAGCACAGTGAGTTAAAGGTGGGGATGCCAAACTGTTTCTGTAAAGGACCAAAGGGTAAATATTTTTACCTCTGTGGGCTCAACTCTGCCAGAAATGAATTGGCATGGCTGTGTGCCAGTACAACTTTATTTATGGGCACCAACTTTTGGATTTCATATATTTTCACGTGTAACAAGGTGTTATTCTTCCTTTCATTTTTTCCAACCATTTAAAAATATTAAAACCATTCTTAACTTGCCAGTCATGCAAAAACAGGCAATGGGTCAGATTTGAGAAAGAAAACAGAAACGGTACATACGATGCACATTGTTCTTCTTTCACATATCTACACAGTTTGGAATCCTTTCCACACCAGTGTAGAAGTAGCCTCAATCTTTTTGTACACTGCATGGTAATCCAATATGTAGATATGCCTCAATTATTTAATCTCCCATTGTGGACATTTAGATGGTACCAATCTCATGCTATTACGAACTATGCTGCAGTGAAGATCTTATATATACCTCTTTCACCCATGAGAGTGTTTATCTATAGAATAAATATTCCTACTAGTACAACGATTTATTCAAAAGCTTTGTGCATTTGGATTTTCAGTGGATATTGCCAACTTGCTCTCCATAGGTGTGATACCAATTTCTACTCCAGCCTTAGCCCTGTGTGTGGGCCTATGGTACCAACTCCAGAGCTCTTCTTCTGCTCTCTGGGTAGCTGTTAACCACAACTTAGATTTATCCTTGCTGTGTTGGCTCTCTTCTTCTGGCTCAATATTTTTAAAGTATTTATTTGGCTATGGTGAGTGCCGTGAATTGTGTAAGATGGATGAATCACAGACCTGTACCTCTGAAACAAATTATACATTATATGTTAAAAAAAAAAAAAAAAAGAAGATAGTAGGAAGGGAAAAATGAAGGGGGGGAATCGGAGGGGGAGACGAACCATGAGAGACGATGAACTCTGAGAAACAAACTGAGGGTTCTAGAGGGGAGGGGGTGGGGGGATGGGTTAGCCCGGTGATGGGTATTAAGGAGGGCACGTATTGAATGGAGCACTGGGTGTTATACGCAAACAATGAATCATGGATCACTACATCAAAAACTAATGATGTGTTGTATGGTGACTAACATAACATAATAAAATTAAATTAAAGAAATAAAAACATCAAACAGTAAAAAAAAAAAAATTTATTTGGTGCCTGGCATTGTGCTACACTCTAGGGATACACATGGAGAAAGCATTGTCTCTGCCCTTGGAAAAGACTCTACTCCTAAGGCTGGAGAATGAATGAATGAATGAATGAATGAGGTGCCAGGCAGAGAGGAACCTTTTCCACATCCAAGCCTCCTTCCTTGGCCTGCTCTTCTCAATATGCTTCCCCAGCTCCAGATACTGCTAACTAAGCTTATACCCAGTCTTCAAGGCCAGCAGTCTACAAACCAGGTGGCAGGGCCAGGTAGGTGGGGGCAGAAGAAGGGGGCAATAGTGCATTTTCTATGGCTCTTACATCATTTTAAGTGTCTAGCTTGTAGGTATTTTATAGTGTAGTACATACTATATTACAGTAGTAACACATATATGATTTAGAAATAGTTACGTACACGCATCTTTAGGAGGAGGGTGTCAGGTGACTCAAGTCCTGATCATTCAATATTCACCTCTGTCACTGTCATTACTGTGCAGTTTGCTCATGGACTTCAGCTTCCTTTATCTTTATGCCACTTCACATGCTCAGTAGTAATGACTATATCATCCAGTGCCTTTCATCTATGTTTCTCATTAACATACATGAATATTTATTTACCTGTTCATTCTCAGACCAGGTCATTCAGTTCCAGTGCTAAACCACACACGTCCACATCAGGAGTCCTACACACAAGAATGGTTTCTGGTTACCTAACTACTGAACACATCACTTAAACAGATTTTTAATTCCAAAGGATTTGAATATGATAAAACACTAAAATTATGTTTTAAAATTACACTCAGGGGGCTCCTGAGAGGCTCAGTTGTTAAGCAGCTGCCATCGGCTCAGGTCACGATCCCAGCGTCCTGGGATCGAGCCCCGCATCAGGCTCCCTGCTCAGCAGAAAGCCTGCTTCTCCCTCTCCCACTCCCCCCGCTTGTGTTCCCTCTCTCGCTGTGTCTCTCTCTGTCAAATAAATAAATAAAAATCTTTAAAAAAATAAATAAAATTACACTCAGAAGTTTGGAGTCTTGGTCAATTCTAAAACCTCCTGGAGCTTTCAAAGGCCATCTTTCAAGGCTTTAGCCTTGCATATGCTGCCCCCATGACATTAGAATAGCAGCTTCACTTGTATATATACTAATATACAATGGAATATTACTCAGCCATCAGAAAGGATGATATCTTACCATTTACATGGACATGGATGGAACTGGAGGATATTATGCTGAGTGAAATAAGTCTGTCAGAGAAAGACAATTATCATACGGTTTCACTCATATGTGGAATATAAGAGACAGCGCAGAGAACCACAGGGGAAGGGAGGGAAAATGGAATGGGAAGAAATCAGAGAGGGAGACAAACCATGAGAGACTCTGGACTCTGGGAAAAAAACTGAGGGTTACAGAAGGGCAGGGAGTGGGGGGGATGGCGTGACCAGGTGATGCGTATTAAGGAGGGCACATGTTGGGATGAGCACTGGGTGTTATAAGCAACTAATGAATCGTTGAACACTACATCTGAAACTGATGATGTACTATATGTTGGCTAATTGAATTTAAATAAAAAAGAATAGCAGCTTCACGGGAGAAGACTACCAGTGCCCACCTGCCTGAGTTTCTAACGTGTTTCTCCCCATCACCCTGCCCACATGACCAAATGCAGACTCCAGGGCCCCACCACTGGGAGTCTGATTTGGGAATCTCAGCTGAAACCCTGGCCTCTGGATTAGCACAGGCCCCCTGAGGGCCTGGATGCATGCTGTCCTACTCCGTGGGAGTCCAGCCCTGCCATCAATCAGAGTCTTGGCGCTGGGAAGACGCAAGGAGCTCACTGGGCCTCCCTAAAACCCGAGGTCGCACCTCCTAGAGTCAGCAGACAGCCTGTTTGCCCACATGCCCATCCGCCCCAGGGACCCGTCAGATCCCCAACGGCGGCTCTCTGGCCACGCCCCCCGCAACCTGGGCCCACGCTCTCGGAACCTGAGGGGCAGCTCACACATCGGGAGGCTGGTCTGGGCTGGTCCGGGTACGCTTAGGGCTTTCAGCCGTCCTTCTGGGAAAACCACAGGACTTCTTCCCGCTCCAGCCCTGAGCACCGCTGGCGTGGTACAGGGTTCGAAGGAGTGGGGGAAAGAGTGCCCGGCCCCTGGGGGCGCTCCTGCCGGAGAGTGACGCTGAGGACACAGAAGACAGTACCAGCAACAAAAAAAAAGGACCAAGAGAAGGGTGGGGATCAGTGTGCTGGAGAGGTCTCCTGTAATCCCACTTCCCCGCTCCATCCCGATCATGCATTTCATGATCTCCATTCTGAGGAATGAATAAGGAAACAAACTGAGGACCAGAGGAGGGCCAGGGAAATGGTGTTTATTCATTCCAGTGAAATAGGTAATCACCAAGAAGTAAGTCAACCGAGGAACGGGACATGCTTGAGTGCGCCTAGTTTCATATCAAGAGAGGGTTCCTCAGTCTGTCAGCTCATCCATGGACAGCGCTCATGGAAGCAGCTCAGGGCTGCATCCAAGACCAGCCAGATTGCTGTATATGCACAGTTCCATCCAAGCCTTTCTGCATGCCTGTCAGGGAGAAACCTTCAGTATGGTCATTTCGTAGTTGCAGAAATTGAAGTTCAAATAGGTTGAGAGTATTGCTCAGGATCACCAAGCTACTAAGGGGTGGAATTGGACTTAGAATCTACACAGTCGCACAAAACCCTGCACTCTTAACCCATTGCTGGGCTACAGTGATTCTAGAACTGTCTTCCCTGTCAGAACCACTTGGAGAGCCTGTTAGAACTCAAGAGTGCTGGGCTCTGCTCCCAAAGTGTCCAGAGTGGGGTAAGGCCTGAGAATTTGCTGTTTCTGGAGTTCCCAGGTCTCCACCTCACCTCATAGCCCACCTCCAGCACTGGCTCAGCAGTGCCCTCAATATTGCCTGCTTTGAGGCAGGTCCTTTGCCCTTTCTGGAATGTTCCCTTCCAGGGTCACCCCAGGAAAATCCTCCAGATCTGCCCACAGGAGATATCTTTCTCTGTCCTGTCCTCCCCCTGCAACAATCCTTCCCAACATTCTATTGCTACTCCATGGAACAATGATCTTGTGGTTTTGCACATACTTACTTTTGTCTTTATCAGTTTCCCATGCTGAGATCTTACTTTTTTTTAAAGGAAGTGACCTTGTTCTATTTATCTTTTTATGCCCAACAGCAAGTTTTACAGAAATGCTCGTTCACAAATGCATGACTCCATCCTCCCTTTCAGGTCCCTCCATAGCGCTGGCCTAACCACTGTTTCATTCTTATCTTTTTGGCATTCCTTTGACTCACCCTGCTGCTCCATATTGCTTTCCACGCAGTAACAGCATCAGACAGGACAGATGGAGTGATGGACATCTACAAACGTAACGTGTGTAATTCATCCTAACAGTGACCAGTCAGTGCAATAAATGCATCCCAAGGACTTAGGAAGTAGGGAATAACACAAGAATTCTCAAAGCAGACTCTGGGGAACCCCGAGGAGTCCTTAAGACCCTTTCACGCAGGGGTCCACAAGATCAAATCTCCTTTCATAATGATGCTTAAGATGTTTTTGCTTTGCTCTTTCTTTCCCAAGGGTAAAATGGAGTTTTCCAGAGGCTACCTAAATGTGATCCCATGGCAGACTGAAGTCAGAAACAGATATGATTACTCAGCTGTCTCCTATTAAGCCAGACATCGAAGAGAGTTGCAAAATGTAAAACTCCTCCCACTAAATTTCATTTGTTTTGTATAGATTTTCTTCATAAAATATTTATTTTTATTTTTAAATTTTATTTTATTATGTTAATCACCATACATTACATCATTAGTTTTTGATGTAGTGTTCCATGATTCATTGCTTGCGTATAACACCCAGTGCTCCATTCAGTACGTGCCCTCCTTAATGCCCATCACCAGGCTAACCCATCCCCCCACCCCCTCCCCTCTAGAACCCTCAGTTTGTTTCTCAGAGTCCATCGCCTCTCATGGCTCTTCTCCCCCTCCGATTCCCGCCCTTCATTTTTCCCTTCATAAAATATTTTATGTTAACATATAATAGTTTTATTGCTGTCATCTTTAAATGAGTGAAGTTTTTAAATTTCTCACTTTAGATTTAAATACAGCAAATAATTCATATGTATAACTCACATAAACGAGAGCTCCTTGGGGTCCTCAATAAGCGTTAAGAGTACAAAGGAGTCCTAAGAACAGAAAGTTTAAAAACCTGCTTTGATGTTCCACATTGGAATGAAGAAAAGAAAAAAAATCTTTCATAGTATATTTGGTTATAGGGGAGATCTTTACATTTTTAAAGATTACCTTATGTTTTTTTTCCCTCGTGATGGCAGTGCAGGTACCACAGAATGTAAATTTAGAACAGCAAGCATGGAAAATTTTTGTAAAATCCATGCAAAACATCAGGTATTTTCACTAACAATTTCTATGCCTTAATTTAAAAAATTCTCTTAATTCATTTTTACATGGGAAGGGTATATAAATAAATTACAATTAAGGAAATATGGCTTAAGCTGGAAAACTGCCTGTGATAAAGAAATTGGTTGCATTACATTGCTGTAGCCAAGCACCACAAACTGAGTGGCTTAAACAACAGAAATTTATTGTGTCAGAGTCCAAAACCAGGCTTCCAAGATCAAGGCACTGGGGCAGGACTTGCTCCAGGCTGCTCTCCTAGTTTCTCCTGGGTTTGCAAAAGCATTACTCTGATCTTTACAGAGTGCTCTCCCTGTGCACATGTGTGTGTCTAAATTTCCCGTTTTTGTAAGGACACCCATCCTATTGGATTGAATCCACCCTAATGACCTCATTATAAGTCTTTATCTTTGTGAAGACCCTGTCTCCCAATAAGGTCACATTCTGAAGCACTGGGGATTAGGACTTCAACATATCCTTTTAGGGGGACACAATTCAACCCATAACAATGGACAATGATACAAGTTAGAGAAATTATAAAAGAAAGAGGTATGAGTTAAAACCATGGGGTTCAAGTCAAGGAAACCAATTCCATATTTTGGTCCATGGTAATGAAGAGCTGAGGTTCCCACGGCTGAACCTTAAATTTTCTTGTTGTATCGTTATTTGTCACCACGTGCATGAAAATGTTACTTGGTAACTGGGTCTTCTGCTGTTAAGCTCCTTGCTGGACCTCACAGATGCCAGGAGGATCTGCTGGTCTGGGGGAGAAAGTTCACATTGTTTTAAGCCGTTCCTGCTCAGGTGATGCAGGTGCGTGGGGGATGATCTGGACCTGCAAGTTGTAGAACCAATCCTAATACCTTTCCATCAAAAGTCTGGGAGAAAAAAAAAAAAAGTCTGGAATAAGAGGGGAATATGGAGGAGGAGAAAGAAAAAAAGAAAAGTGGAGTCTTACAAAACTCTAAAATATTCTAAAACTTGGGGCCTCCCAGCCATTTAAAGATGCAGCTCGTGGTGATGAGCAATGTTGCTAGGAAGGAAATGAGTTTGGTCAGTGACTATAGGGAAAGAGACCTTGTAAAGAAAGACAGTGAGGCAGAAAACCCTGCCGAACTGTGCATTGTTGCAACCAAAGTAGTGAGCTGAGCCAGGAAAACAGTTGAAAGTTGACCAAAAGGAGCCAGGAGACTGAGGGACATTGAGCCCAGTGCCCACCATTCCTCTGAGCCTCAGTGTGGTGGAGAAAATCTATACCCATGGGCCACACCCATTGGAAGGAGCTGCATTTACAGGAGGAATGGTAGGCTGGCTACCTAATCCAGCCTCATATAACCAACCACTACAAATTTAGAAGCTTAAAATAATGCCCATTTATTATGCATAATTGCCCTGGGTCAGGAGTCCAGGCATGGCCTAGTTCCCAAGGCTGCAATCAGGGAGTCAGCTGGCTGGGGGTCTTTTCTGGAGGTTTTGGGGGACAATCTTCCCCGGTTCACTAAGGTTGTTGGCAGACTCCAGTTCTAGGTGGTTGTCAGTCTGGGGTCCCCATTCCCACCCCACTCTCCACTTCTAGGGACCACCCACATTCCTTTGCACATTTGTTCCCCTCCATCTACAAACAAGCTTCACATCTCTCTGAATTCCCTTTGTGCTTCAGCAGGGAAAGGCTTTCCTCAGGTAGCTCCCACCAGAGAATCCTAGACAATCTCCCTATCATAAGGCAACTGATTAGTAATCTTAATTACATCTGTCATGCAGCTTGGCACATTCATGGGCATGACACCAGGAGGCAAGGGTCATGGGACCAAAAGCCTGCCCACCACAGAGGGCAAGCCTGTGTCTCAGGGAATGCTATCTTTGGAGTCTATATATTTCATTCATCAGAGGATTGTTTTAGTTCTATCCTCAAAATCTCTCCATCCTTCCAAATTGCTTGCTAGCCACTTTTAACTTGTAATCACAGCGGTTCCTTTAGAAGCAACTCAAGTTGGCAACCTCTTTCCTGATGCAAACCACCTTTGTGTATTTTTCCACAGAATGTCCTTCCATAGCAGCTTTCAAAAGAATGTTCTACCTGTTGTGAAAAACTTCATTATCAGTTGCTGCTTGCTGCGGAAGCACCCTAAGATGTGAGTGAACAGGCCAGCAACAGACCCCACTGATGCCCCCCCCCCACCACACACCCCTTCCAGGACCTCCCAGTGCCCATCTCTGGGAGAGGGATGCCCTGGGCCTGGGTCCCCCTCTGGGTCAGCAGTGAAAGAAGCAGATCCCCCCGCCCAGGATGTGAACAGGCCAGCAACAGACCCCACTGATGCCCCCCTCACCACACACCCCCTTCAGGGGCTCCTTCCCGCATGACCGGGCTGCTTCTCCATGCATTCCCTGAGGCCTTCCCTCCCAGTGCAGCTCCCCTCTGGGAGGATTCGGGCCCTGACCCTGAAACTGGAGCCCCCAGCTGGGTGGTCTCCTTGTCAGTCAGACCCGGGGCTGCAGGAACATGAATAAATAAATACACACATGCCCCAGCCCACCAGCACCAGGGCAGGGCCTGCTGGGGGCACGGAGCAAGTAGACTGGCCTGCTGTTGCTCCGGCGGCATCTCAAGCCCAGGGCGGTCCCTCATCTGCAGCGCCTCATGGCAATTCTGGACGTGGCTCTGGATCGCTGGGACCACGCCCACAGAAATGTCCAGAATGCTTGCACATTGGTCCTCAGGGAGGCATAAAGAGGGGTGACATGAAGGACAAAAGGAGGGGGGCTGACCTGATGGAGGGGACAGTGGGTCTTTTAGGAGTTTTCTCCAGTTTCTCTTTTTATATGTTACCATGCCATGATCATGTGGGAACATAATCCAGGGTTACCTAAATGTAGTCTTGCCATCCCTTAGTGGTATAGATTGGAGGACTTTGATGTGGCTTTTTCCTTGTGCCCTGAAGTACCAGACTCAGGTGGTGTTCCCTAAAGCTCAACAGATGTGATGTGAGAATGGCACATGGAAACACTCTTTGGCATATGTGTAGGAAAAAGTCATAATGGCCACTGCAACTTCACAGTCTGGTTCTGTGCGCTGGGGCAGGTCAGTTTAGGAGCTGTCGTGGCCTCCAGTATAAAGAAATCCCTTGGTCTTGCGGAAGGAGAAGGGACCGTTCCCACAAGTGGCAGAGGCTACCTGGGAAGCCCCTAGGCCCAGCTGGCTCCTCCCCACCCCCACTGCCCAATGGCCACAGCACCCCTGAGCCCCCACAACAGAAGAGGGACACTCAGGCCCTCTTCCGGGGTGATGGCAACATGAAAGGGGAACCTTGGCTCCGGTCGAGGTTGGATTGGATGGACTCGGTGGGACTGTACCCTCTGAACTAGGGTGTTGTGAATGCCACTCCCACCCCTCCGTACTTGAACAACAGAGAAAAGGAGGACCCCCTTCCCCCCACACATACATCAGCAGCTTGTGTGCACCAAGTTGGGCCTGGAGACAACCACTAAGAGCCCAAGGTCCCTCAGGAGATCCTGGAGAGAGAGAGACAAGGCCTGAGGCAACAGGCCCCAGCTCAGAGCTGCACAGCTAGAGCCCCAGGAGAGGGAGGAGTTGTCCCAGATCCACCAGGGATGTGGGTGAGGGGGCAGTGGGGAGGGGGGCGGGTTGTCCCCAGGGCTGTGCCCGACAAGGTGGAGGGCCTCCAACAACAGGCGATGTGCTTGGCTCTGGGTCAAGGAAGCCCAGCCCTGGGAACACCAAGTGCAATCTAGGGGACAGGAGCTCCCTGTTCCAAACTGCGTGGTTGCTGCAGGGTGAAGGGGGAGGTGAGAGGCCTGGCGAGGAACACGGAGTCCACAGCCCGTATGTGGGCAGTGGGCTAACGCTGCTCACCCCAAGGCCCTGGGGCCTGCCTGGGGCCTTCCTCGGGCCTCTCCCAGGGTCTAGTTTCTACCCCAGGAAGGACCCCAAAGGCTCTGGGACGAGGTGGGCAAAGGTGTCCCTTCAGCCAAGCTCAAACCTACTGGCCCCACGGGAGGCTCCCCATCTTCTTGTGCAACCTCATCCGGCCCCCTGCCCATGTGTCTAGGTCCCCTCCAAACCATAAGGCTGTGCCAAGCCCTTTCAGTCCTGCTCCTTGGTCTCTACCAGGGAGTCTGACTCCCAGGATGGAGTGGGAGTGGACGTGGGGGCGTGAGTCTTGCCTGACATGCACCTCATTCCTGAACCACCGATCTGGCTTCCTTCAGAATCCCAGCACTTCCACTGAGGGACTGTGTGACACTGAGCAAGTCTGTAAATCTTACTGTGCCCAGTGTCCTCATCTGTAGAAGAGGGGACCTAACAGGGCTCCTCTGAGGACTCTGGGAGAGAGAGCAGGCCCAACTGCTCATCCCAGTGCGTGGGGCGTAGTCAGTGCTCAAAGATGGAAGCTCACGGGCATGGGGGCGCACTTTTCTCCAAGGCTCTAAACCTTCAGCACTTTGGCGTGGATAGCTTGTATGTGCAGGGCCATTAGTGCTAGGTCTCTGCTGTCCCTTGTTTGGCCAGCTGGGATCATGGCTCTGATTGCCATGGGGGACTAGAAGCAAAATGTGGGGGTACCATGGAAGACAGTGGCAGGAGCAGTCCCACAGAAAGCATAGCATGGAGGGCATGCAGCGTAAGGATGACCCTGTGCAGAGCCCACATGGGCATGTGCTAGAACACCTGGGTCTGGACTCAAGGAGAAGATCAGGGCCCAGTCTTCAGCAGCACAACATGCCCCGGAACAGGACCAGAGGCCCCGAGGGTACTCTCAGCTGGCTGTCTGCCTTACCCACACCCTGGCATGGGAAAGCAATGTGCTTAGAGGGCTGACCTTCCTTGTGATGTGGATCATGGCTTGCAAGGAGGTGCTAGGAACATAGGGACCTATGGATTTCTACTGTGAGAATGGGAATCATGAGTTTGAGCCCAGGTGATCAACTGGGGCCAGGAGCAGGGTAGCCAGAGTGCTGGCAGCCAAAGTACTCATGGGAAGGATTCCTGTGTTCAGGGATAGCAGGTTTGGCTGAGAAATAAGCCCTGCTCTGGGATCCGTGAGGAAGGGTTGGGGTCTAGAGGAGGATGGTAGCCTTGAGAGGAGCTGCACCCCAAATGATGGGGCTTTGGGCATGGAAAAGCAGAGGGCAGGCTCCTGGTCATGGCACAAGCCTGGCTGGGGAGGAACGCAGGGTACACAGCTCTGTGGGGTCTCCAGCAACGGGGGAACTGGGCTCATTGCCCAGGCCTGGGGAAGTGGCGGGCAATCACACGGGCTTTGAACCTTGCCCTGCCAGCCTTAGGTGGAGAGGCCAGGGGCCTGGACATGGCGATCCTGCAGAACAGGCAAAGGTAAAAGGAAGAAAAGTACACATTCATCTCTTTCCAAGTTCTTTCACCACAAGGGGATAAGACGATGAAAGGCTGGGAGAGGGTAATCGCCAGGAGCCTCTCTCTTCTGAGCCAGCCCCAGAAAGAGGACAGATTCCCAGGGCCAGACTTGGGCCAGCCAGCCTGGGGACCAGCCCTTTTCCTGTCTCCCCTCCTCCAGAGGGGTGGGAGAGTGGCTGCCCCACTCAATCCTAGAAGGATTCAAAACCCACCAACCCCCCAACACACGCAGGCACACACCTTCTCACACGCATTCTATGACGCACACTCCTACTCACACATTCACACTCCTGCCCACGCACACACTCTCACATACTCAGGTCTTCTCACATTCACTCACACTTGCACACTCGCACACAATCACTGACACTCACACACACACTCACACCTGCTCAGGGAATACACATGCACAGGTATACTCTGAATGAGGGAGAGACAAGGGACCAGCCCCACTCCCATCCCTTCTCCTCTTGTCCTGCCTCCTAACCCAGATCCCAAAAAGTTGGTGGCAAGTGGCCAGTTGCCATGGCCCTGTAAGACACACAGGACACACGTGCTTAGGGTGGTGCCTTGCCTGAAGAAGGCAAGGAGAACAGAGCCCACCTGGGGACCTCACCCCAATCCTGCAGCACACCCTGGTGGGACACATCCAAGTGTCCGCACAACATGGGGCCAAGCCGCTGGAACAAAGCGGCTGCAGGCATGGCCCTGATGACCCCCTTCTCAACAACCTCCTACAACCCTCCTTCCATTGCCCATGTGTCTCATTACCCAGCATCTCCAGGGGCCCCTTCATCCACGCAGCCCCACTGTCCGCAGCTCTTGCCACGCGGCCCAGGTCTCCCTAGATGCGTGGTTCCTGCAGGCTGGTTAAGCAGCCGCAGGCCTGGGCCTCAGCTCTCTGCAAGGTTCTCGCTCTGGCTCCTTGGCTGCTTGGGGACTCTGTCCTTCATCTGTACCATGGGGGTGATCAGAGCCCCTGTCCCTTCAAAACAGCTGGAGAACATCTGTGGGCACAGACTGAGTGAGCGCCCAAGGACCCCTCACCACTTCCAGGTGAACAGTACTATCCCCTCCTCGAACACATGCAGGGAGGGGCCTGATTGCTCCTTCTCTTAAACGCTCAATCAGTTCAAAGGCAGATAGTGGGCTGCCCTCAATTTGTGGAGGGCAGGGCCCAGGAGGGTTGGGACAGGCAGTTCCTGACTCCTCAGTCCGCAGGATGGCCCCCTCCAAGAACTTCCCCTCCAGCCACAGCACTCGGGAAGGGGATTCCCAGATTAGCAGTGCCCTCCACCCTGGACAGGTGCCCTCCTCAGGTGGCACTGAGGGCTCTGTGAGCTGCAGAGATTCAGAGCTCACCTCCAAGCAGGAAGAGGCCACTTCCCAGGCCCTGTCCACAGTCCCCACTCGTGCCCCACTGCCCCGTGCCTGCTCCCAGGACATAGGACTGGTGCCCTCAGAGTTGGTTGGGTGCTCCTTCCCCCCTGGGGACCACCCTGCCCAGGATTCAGAGTGGAGGGCAGCTCTCCCTGCCTTTCCTCCTTCCTGGCAAAGCAGAAGCACTGTGAAAACCCTGCCCAGCCTGCTGTCTGTCCCTTGATGTCACAGCTCCCAAGGTACCCCAGTCTCCCTCGGTGGCTAGACCGACTGGCCACTTGTTAGCTAGCAGGGCTAGGCTGATCACAAATGGAAGGGACACTCCTTCATCTTCTGCTCCTTCCTCACCTGCAGCTCCCTCCTCATCTGACACTCCTCCATCTTCAGCTCCTGCCTGGCCAACCCCTGCATGCCTCTGGGGCTGTGCAGGGAAATCTGGTCTATCCTGTGACTCTGAGTCGGGGGCCTGGGGCAGAAAGACCACAGGCCAGGGTCCTCCCTTGCCTGGTATTTGTCGGGGAATCAAACTTCGGTTTAAATACTGAGCAAACTCGACCAAGGCGACCCTGGATCCGAGCTCCTTTCTGAACACTTTGCCCAGCACTCGGTACCTGCCCAGGGGCCACAGGGCAGTGCGCACGGCCTTCTGGAATTCCTCGTCCCCGCAGTCGTCAGGGATGCCCAGGATGAGCAGGGAACGGAGCGTGCTCTCGCCCATCCACCTGCACCAGTCACCCAGCATTGTCAGTGGCAGGGCAGATACCTGGCGGGGAAGGGAGCGTAATGGGCCAGGGGCACGCAGAATGTCGCAGTCTGTAGTGGTGGCCTGTGAGTGCAAAGAGGAGAGAGGGACATTGGTGCCAGACAGCCCACCCCACCGCCCCCCACAGCGACCTGGATCTCCTCCCTGGCCAGTTCACGCCCTCCATGCCCCAGCTCAGAACCCACACCAAGCACCCCTCAGCTCTGCAGCAAGGAGACCTCCTTTCGCCTTGCCCAAAGCCCCTGACCCGGCCACTGCAGCCGGAGCCCCACCCCCCCATCACCTGCAACCCCGCAGCTGGGAACCCTCCCTTCCTGATCCCTGCAGCCAGGAGTCCTCCCATGGTCTCTTTCCTAGCGCCTGACCCAGAGCACCGCTGCTCTGCACGGGCAACCTTGAAACCTGGGCCCGCGCCCCCACACCCTGAGTCGGAACCCCGCCCTCTCCCACCAGTACCTGCTCCTGCAGAGTCGCCCTCCGCAGCCAGGAGCCCTTCCCACCCGTCCCCTGCAAGGCAGGTTGGGATCCCCCTCTGCCACCCCCCGCCTGCAGTGATCCAGCCCTTACCCAGGGTGCCCCATAACTCTAAGGTCCCGTCCGAGCAAAGCCCTTGGTCTCCTGCTCGCTTTCTCTGACTCTGCAGGCGCTGCGTGGCGGGAAACACCGCCTGCGGGCTGCGGGGCGACTCTGAAGCGGAAGAATCGGAACCACCTCAATGCCCTGGAGCGAGAGAATCAGCAGACTACACCTCAGCTGCGCAGCCCAGGGCTGCACGGTCCAGAGGGTCTCCCAAGTCCTCGGTGCTAAGGCCACGTGGGCTTCCCAGTGCTCCCAGAAGGCCCAGGTAGATGAAGGAGAAAGATCTGGGCATCTCTGTGCAGGGCAAACGCCTGAATCAGGAAAGCATGGGAGGAAGCATCCGTGTTGCCATGGCAATGGGACCTGCTCGGTAAAGGCTTGATGTGACCAGGCTTGGAGCCTCCAGAAGCAACAGGCACACCCACTGGCCCGGCAGCAGCAAAACAGCCCCAGCAGTAATTGTGACCATTGTGTGGGGGCTGCAAACCGGGAGTCAGGGGGCAGAGGAACCTGTGAACAAGTCCCTAGTACCATTCTGTACTCCAGCCTTCCCTCATTGAGCCTGGAATCTCCACGGCAGACACAGGTTGGGTGTTCCCATGTCAGGAGCTCATCACACCTTTGTACATTGTAAAGCCAGCCCTGAACCACCCAGGCAGCCATCGCATTGGAAAGCGTGTGGCCTTGTGTTATGTGACTATAGATTCACCTAACAGCTGGGCGGCCTGAATCTGTAAATAGGCGATAGAAAAACTTTCCTTTTGGGCGCCTGGGTGGCTCAGTTGGTTAAGCGACTGCCTTCGGCTCAGGTCATGATCCTGGGGTCCCGGGATCGAGTCCCTCATCGGGCTCCCTGCTCAGCGGCGGGTCTGCTTCTCCCTCTGACCCTCTTCCCTCTCGTGTTCTCTATCTCTCATTCTCTCTCTCAAATAAATAAATAAAATCTTTAAAAAAAAAAAAGAAAAACTTTCCTTTTCATATAGTGCTGGATTTGATTTGCTGATAGTTAAGGATTTTTCCTATACTGTTCTTGAGGGTTATTTTTCCATAATTTTCTTTTTCTACATAATATTTTATCAAGATTTATACTAGCTCAGAAATGAGTTAGGAATTGTCCCCTGCTCTTCTATCTTCTGAAAGTGGTTGTGTAAGACTGATGATTTTCATTCCTTGAGCATTTGCTAGAACTCACCCATGAAATCATCTGGGCCCGGACTGTTCTTTTGTTGTGCTTGCTTGTTTTGTTTTTAGGAAAGTTTTTTGGTAGTAAATTAAATTTATTTATAAGAGGGCGCCTGGGTGGCTCAGATGGTTAAGCATCTGCCTTCAGCTCGGGTCATGATCCCGGGGCCCTGGGATCGAGTCCCACGTCGGGCTCCCTGCTCAGCGGAGAGCCTGCTTCTCCCTCTGCCTCTCTCTCTCTTTCTCTCTCTGTCTCTCATGAATAAATAAATAAAATCTTTTTAAAAAAAATCTATTTATAAGAAATAAGGCTATTCATATTTTCTGTTTAATCTGTTGTCAGTTTTTGTAAGTTGCTTTGTTTCCAAGAAATTTGTCAATTTTATCTAAGTGATCAAAATTATTGGCATAAGGATCATCCTAATAGTCCCTCATTATTCTTTTAATACCTATATGATCTGTGGTGATATCCCTCTTTCATTCCTAATATTGATTAGTGTACTTCCTCTTTTTCCTGATTAATCTTTCTAAGGGTTATATATTTTATTGCTTTTTAAAAAATGTATGGCTTTGGGGGCGCCTGGGTGGCTCAGTCAGTTGGACACCTGACTCTTGGTTTCAGCTCAGGTCATGATCTCATGCATTGTGGGATCAAGCCCCATGTGGGGCTCACGTTCAGCAGGAAGTCTGCTTGAGATTCTCTCCCTCTGTCCCCCCCACACACACTCATGTTCTCTCTCTCTCTCTCTCTCTGGCTCTCTCTCAAATAAATGGATAAATCTTACCAAAAAAATGTATGGCTTTGTAGGGGCGCCTGTGTGGCTCAGTCTGTTAAGCAACCGACTCTTGATTTCACTCAGGCCTCTGGGTGGTGGGATCAGTCTGGCGTTGGGCTCCATGCTCAGCATGGAATCTGCCTGAGATTCTCTCTCTCCCTCTGCCTCTGCCCCTCCCACCCCTGTTCATGTTCTAAATAAATAAATAAATAAATAAATAAATAAATAAAATCTTTTTAAAAATATATGGCTTTGCTAATTTTCACCATAGTTTTCTGTTTCATTTATTTCTGCTCTTATCTCTATTATTTCCTTTTTATTTTATTTATTTTTTTTGTTTCTATTATTTCCTTTTTAAAAACTTATTTTGGATTTACCTTGCTTTTCTTTTTTTTTTTTTAACTTTTTTTTAATTTTTTTATTGTTATGTTAATCCCCATACATTACATCATTAGTTTTAGATATAGTGTTCCATGATTCATTGTTTGTGCGTAACACCCAGTGCTCCATGCAGAACGTGCCCTCCTCAATACCCATCACCAGGCTAACCCATCCTCCCACCCCCCTCCCCTCTAGAACCCTCAGTTTGTTTTTCAGAGTCCATCGTCTCTCATGGTTCTTCTCCCCCTCCGATTTCCCCCCCTTCATTCTTCCCCTCCTGCTACATTCTTCTTCTTCTTTTTTTCTTTTTTAACATCTATTGCATTATTTGTTTCAGAGGTACAGATCTGAGATTCAACAGTCTTGCACAATTCACAGCGCTTACCAGAACACATACCCTCCCCAGTGTCCATCACCCAGTCACCCCATCCCTCCCACCCCACCCCCCACTCCAGCAACCCTCAGTTTGTTTCCTGAGATTAAGAATTCATCATATCAGTGAGGTCATATGATACATGTCTTTCTCTGTTTGACTTATTTCGCTCAGCATAATACCCTCCAGTTCCATCCACGTCGTTGCAAATGGCAAGATCTTATTCCTTTTGATGGCTGCATAATATTCCATTGTATATATATACCACTTCTTCTTTATCCATTCATCTGTTGATGGACATCTTGGCTCTTTCCACAGTTTGGCTATTGTGGACATTGCTGCTATAAACATCGGGGTGCACGTAGCCTTTTGGGTCCCTACTTTTGTATCTTTGGGGTAAATACCCAGTAGTGCAATTGCTGGATCATATGGTAGCTCTATTTTCAACTTTTTGAGGAACCTCCATACTGTTTTCCAGAGTGGCTGCACCAGCTTGCATTCCCACCAACAGTGTAGGAGGGTTCCCCTTTCTCCGCATCCCCGCCAACATCTGTCATTTCCTGACTTGTTAATTTTAGCCATTCTGACTGGTGTGAGGTGGTATCTCATTGAGGTTTTGATTTGGATTTCCCTGATGCCGAGCGATATTGAACACTTTTTCATGTGTCTGTTGGCCGTTTGGATGTCTTCTTTGGAAAAATGTCTGTTCATGTCTTCTGCCCATTTCTTGATTGGATTCTTTGTTCTTTTGGTGTTGAGTTTGATGAGTTCTTTATAGATTTTGGATACTAGCCCTTTATCTGATATGTCATTTGCAAATATCTTCTCCCATTCTGTCAGTTGTCTTTTGGTTTTGTTGACTGTTTCCTTTGCTGTGCAAAAGCTTTTTATCTTGATGAAGTCCCAATAGTTCATTTTTGCCCTTGCTTCCCTTGCCTTTGGTGATGTTTCTAGGAAGAAGTTGCTGCGGCTGAGGTCGAAGAGGTTGCTGCCTGTGTTCTCCTTTAGGATTTTGATGGACTCCTGTCTCACATTGAGGTCTTTCAACCATTTGGAGTCTATTTTTGTGTATGGTGTAAGGAAGTGGTCCAGTTTCATTCTTCTGCATGTGGCTGTCCAATTTTCCCAACACCATTTGTTGAAGAGACTGTCTTTTTTCCATTGGGCATTCTTTCCTGCTTTGTCAAAGATTAGTTGACCATATAGTTGAGGGTCCATTTCTGGGCTCTCTATTCTGTTCCATTGATCTATGTGTCTGTTTTTGTGCCAGTACCATACTGTCTTGATGATGACAGCTTTGTAGTAGAGCTGGAAGTCCGGAATTGTGATGCCGCCAGCTTTGCTTTTCTTTTTCAACATTCCTCTGGCTATGCGGGGTCTTTTCTGGTTCCATACAAATTTTAGAATTATTTGTTCCATTTCTTTGAAGAAAGTGGATGGTATTTTGATGGGGATTGCATTGAATGTGTAGATTGCTCTAGGTAGGATTGACATCTTCACAATATTTGTTCTTCCAATCCATGAGCATGGAACGTTTTTCCATTTCTTTGTGTCTTCTACCTTGCTTTTCTTTTTCTAGCTTCTTTAGATGGAGCATTAGGGCATTGATTTTATGCCTTTCTTCTTTTCTAATATAAGCATTTAAAGCAATAAATTGTCCTCTAATCACTTTTTTACCTGCCTCCCATTAATTTTAATGTTTTATTTTTAGTTATTCCATATGAAATATTTTCTAAGTTCCTTTGTGTTTTCTTCTTTGATCCATGGGTTTTTTTTTTTTAGAAGTGTGATGTTGAAATCCAGATATTCAGAGATATATTATTGCTGTTAATTTGTAATGGAACTCCACTGTGGACTCAAATAACTTATTATGTAAAATTTCAGATCCACTGTGGACTCAAATAACTTATTATGTAAAATTTCAGATTTTCTAAATTTGTTGAGACTTGTTTTATGGCTCAGCATTTGATCTATCCAGGTGAGTGTACAATGTGCCCTTGTAAAGAATATATACTGCAGTTGTTGGGTATGGTGTTTTATAAATATTAATTAAGTAAAGGTGGTTGATAATGTCATACAGATATTCTATATATTTACTGATTTCTTGTCTAGTTTTATCAACTGCTGAGGGAAGGGTGTTAAAATCTCCAACTATAGGGGCGCCTGGGTGGCTCAGTTGTTAAGCGTCTGCCTTCGGCTCAGGTCATGATCCCAGGGTCTTGGGATCGAGCCCCGCATCGGGCTCCCTGCTCAGCGGGAAGCCTGCTTCTCCCTCTCCCACTCCCCCTGCTTGTGTTCCCTCTCTCGCTGTGTCTCTCTCCCTGTCAAATAAATAAATAAAATCTTAAAAAAAAAAAATCTCCAACTATAATTGTGAAAATATCTATTTCTTTCCTTGTTCTGTCAAATTTCATTTTATATATTTTGAAGCTCTGTTATGAGGTGCATACAAATTTATGAATTATTTGTGGTTCTGATTAATTGACCCTTATATCTCAGGTAATAATCTTTGTCTTTAATTGTACTTTGGTACTAATATAGCCATTCTCACTTTTTTTATGCTTACTCTTTGCATGGTGTATCATTTTGCATCCTCTTACTATCAACCATTTGTGTCTTATATTAAAATTGCATCTCTTTGTAGACATCAAAAGCCTTGCCCATTTATCTGTTCTGGAAGCTCTGCCTTTTAAGTGCTTAGCCCATTTACATTGAATACAACTGTTGATATGGTTGGACCTAGGGCTATCCTTTCTCTATCTGTGCCCTCTATTTTGTTCTATGTTCCCTCTTTCCTGCCTGAGTTAATCAAATTTTTTTAGATTTCCATTTCCTCTTATATTTTTGGCTATACCTTTTTGCATTGTTTTTTAGTTGTTGCTCTAGACATTAATATATATCCATATCCTTAACTTTTCACTATCTGCTTAGAGTTAATATTGTACATAAATGTAAGAATCTTTCCACCATACAGATTCATTTCCCCTCTACCCCATCCACTATGCTATAATTGCCATATGTATTACATCTACATATGTTATAAAATCTATAATGCACTATTACGTTTTTTACTTTAAAAAGTCATATGTATTATAAAGAAATTAAGAGAAAACTTGCTTTAATATTTACTCACATATTTACCATTTCTGGTGTTCTTTATCTCTACCCAAAGATCAAGGTTTCCCTCTACTATTAAGTTTTTTCAGATTGAAAGACCTCCTTTAGCATTGCTGTTAGTGCAGGCTGTTGATGAATTCTCTTAGCTTTCACTTATCTCAAAATATACTTATTTCACCTTCATTTCCAAAGAATATTTTCCTCAGATATAGATTCTGGATTGGAAGGTCTTTTTTTCTTTTATCACTTTAAAGATGTTGTTCCACTGTCTCCTCAGTTGTTCATGTCTGCCTTTTTCTGTTGTTTTCTGATGCATGCATGGGACTAGAAAACATTCAGACCCTGAGGCTCATGGAACCTGACTTTTTTGGCAGGATGGCTTAATTATTGGTTTTGGTTGCTGACTTAATTTTAAAAATCTATTTGGAAGTTTATGGCCCTTTTCTGACCCTTTATAAATAATTTTATCATTTCTAATAAATGTCTCATAAATCAGTAAAAAAAAAGATTTTTCTCATTAGGCTTTGTTTTCAGTAGTTTGACTACAGTGTGCCTAGATGTGGTTTTTCTTTGAATTTATGCTCTTTGGGGTTCACTGAGCTTCTTAAATTTATAAATAATCTTTCTTCAAATTTTGGAAATTTTCACCCATTATTCCTTCAAGTAGTTTTTCTTTTTTTTTTTTTAAGATTTATTTATTTGACAGAGAGAGACACAGTGAGAGAGGGAACATGAGCAGGGGGAGTGGGAGAGGGAGAAGCAGGCTTCCCGCCGAGCAGGGAGCCCGATGCGGGGCTTGATCCTAGGACACTGGGATGATGACCTGAGCCGAAGGCAGACGCTTAATGACCGAGCCACCCAGGTGCCCCTCTTCCCATTTTTTCTTCCCCATTCTTTCTATTCTCTCCTGGGATTCTAAATAACCATGTGTTAGACCTTTTGGTATTACTCCACAGACTACGTTTTAAAACAAGACATTCTGTTCTTTTTTTAAATCTTTGTTCCTCTTGGTGTATCAGAATGGATCATTTCTATTGATCAACCTTTAAGTTTATGATTCTTCTGTCATCTGCAATCTGTTGTTAAGACCATCCAGTGGGGTGCCTGGGTGGCTCAGTTGGTTAAGGGTCCTGGGATCAGCTAAATCTCAGGCTCCCTGCTCAGTGGGGAGCCTGCTTCTCCCTCTCCCTCTGCCCCTCCCCCCTCTCATGCTCCTGCACATGCTTGCTCTCTCAAGTAACTAAATAAAATCTTTTTTTAAAAAAGACCATCCAGGGGCACCTGTGTGGCTCAGTTGTTAAGCGTCTGCCTTCGGCTCAGGCCATGATCCCAGGGTGCTGGGATCGAGCCCCGCATCGGGCTCCCTGCTCCGCAGGAAGCCCACTTCTCCCTCTCCCACTCCCCCTGCTTGTGCTCCCTCTCTGTCAAATAAATAAATAAAATGTTTTTTTAAAAAAAGACCATCCAGTGAATTTTTCACTGCAGACATTGTATTTTTCAATTCTAGAATTTACAGTCTGTTCTTTTCAATAGTTTCTTTTTTTCCCTGTTAAAATTTTCTATTTCATAAATTCATTATTATTCCCTTGGAGCATGTATTTCTTGCATTTACATTTTGACATTTTACATTTTTACATATTACACTTTATATTTACATTTTACATTACACACTTGATAATATGTTCATCATAATAAACATAATGGCCAAAGTGTTAAGTAGTAGGGTTGGTGCATATAATCCATTCTTTATTTATTCATGTAGTCACCATTCAACAAGCATCGACTGTGTACCTACTGGGTCAGGCATTGTTCTGATTGCTAAGAATTTGGAGACAAACTAGAAATGGTCCCTGTTCTCAAAGAGCTCTCAGAATGGTAAGAAGAGGCAGGCATGTAAATGAATTGGCTAATTTGATATTATGGGGGGGGGTGGTAGGGTTTATACAGAGTACAGCAGGGACACCAAGTGGGCCAATCTACCTTGGGAGGGTCAGGAAAGCCCTTACAGAGAACGTGACCCTTGCACTGGCATAGAGGAGCTTAAAGAACATCAAAGGAAGGTGACCAGTGGGCAGACAGACATCGAGAATTGAAAAGCAGAAGAGAATTTGGTCCTGGACATCCAGGTTTGATAGTCTATAGCTTTCAAGTGGTTGTGTGAGGCTGAGGGAATGGCTGAGATTCCCCCCGATGGCATGACAGGCAGCCTAAGAAGATGAGCGTGAAACATGCTTAGTCAATGAAGGAGACTGGGGCAGATTGTGTTGGAACTGAGGACCAGTCCCCAAGTCTGAGATACTCAGAATTAAGCTTATCCTAATACTTTAAGAACACAGACTCTGGACTCAGACAGATCTGAGTTCTATGTCAGCTGTGTGGCCTTAAAGAGATTGCTTAAACTCTAGTTGGCTCAGTTCCCATAACAATAGAATGGGAGTAATAATAGTACCTGCCTCAGCGTCATTATAAGAATAAGATGAAATAATATTTATAAAACAGTGCCTGGCACATAATGAACAATTATCAAATAGTAGCTGTTGTTATCAATTCATTATTTAAATGGATGTGAAAGACTAGGAACAAATTTTAATTTCTTTACCACTAGATTGGAACACGGATGCACTCATTTATTCAAGAAATATTTTTCAAGGGGCACCTGGGTGGCTCAGTTGGTTAAGAGTCTGACTCTTGATTTTGGCTCAGGTCATGATCTCAGGGTCATGGGATGGAGCCCTGTGTCAGGCTCTGTGCTCAGCACGGAGTCTGCTTGAGTTTCTCTCCCTCTTCCCCACCCCCTCTAAAATAAATAAATAAATCTTTAAAAAGAGAAATATTTATTGAGTGCTTACCATATGCCAGGCATGGTTTTTTTTTGTTCTACTTGGGAGAAACAGCATCTGTGACCTTAAGATCTTAACCTGACATTAAGAACCCCAGGGATCTGAAATTTGAGTGGGGGAAAATGTCTTCTTTTTACTAAACTAATTAAAATTTAGCATTTCCTTCAATTATGAATGTAGACAAACCATGGTATTAGCAGCATATGTGACTTTGTCACCACCAGAAATATTTTCATATCATGTCAGTTATTGTAGATATCTAGAAATATTTGCTAGAAATAGCATTACTTCAAAATTAGGGAGTTGGTAGACCATTTTAGATACTGTTATTTTATATGTTAATGAAGAAGTATATATATATCACTGCAAGAATATAATTATTAGCATGATTTATGTCCATAAGCATATTTAGAATAGCTGCTTTGAAAATATTGTCTGTGAATTACAGAGTCAGGATCATCTCAGGGTCAGTTTCCCTTAAACGTTTTTTTTTTCTTAAGTGTCACTACATTGTCTTGTTTCTGTGTTTTTTTTTTCTAGTAATTAAGCATCATATCCTGGACATTGTCAATAATGTTTTCTGTTGGCTCTGACTTCTTGCTTTCTGTTTTATTTCCCCAGCTGCTTTAGCCGGCAGTTAACTAAGCTAAACTCAGACTCCAAACTCTGTCTCCCTCGTGTTGGGCATCAAGTGAAATGTCTGCTCGGTTCTTCTCTTGGAGTCTGTCCTGTGCATACACCCAAGAGTCACCAGAGATTTGGGCAGAGTGTATGTGCCAAATTTGGGTTCCCCATCTATGGGTTCTCTCCTCTCCAGGATTTTCTTTCTTGCTTTCCCTCTGAAATGGTCACCCTGAACTCTGTCCTCTGGGTCTCTGAGTTTTAGCCACCCAACATGACATCCTCTGTGGCCTGCCCAGGAAACTCAAATTCTACCAATTTTTTAAGGAAGAAACAATGCCAATATCACACAAACTCTACCAGAAAAGTGAGGAGGAAAGACTACTTCTAACTCATTCAGTGAGGCCAGCATTACCTTTACATCAAAACCATACAAAGACATATGAAAAGAAAACTACAGACTGATATTCTTTATGAACATACTTGCAAAAATTCTAAACAAACTTTTAGCAAATTGAGTTCAACAAGATACAAAAATGATAACACAATATGACTAAGTAGCCTATCATGACAATGCAAGTTTGATTTAAACATTCAAAATTTTATCAGTGCAATTCAGCATATTAACAAACTAAACCAACTAAAAAATAAAAAACACATGATTTATGTCTTAGTCCATTCAGGCCGATACAACAAAATACCACAAACTGGATGCCTATAAACAACAGAAATTTATTTCTCACAGCTTTGGAGGCTGGAAGTCGAAAATCAAGGCACCAGCATGGTCACATTCTGATGAGGGCCCTCTTCCTGATTCATAGCCAGAACCTTCTGGAGCCTCTTTTGTAAGGGCATTAGTCCCACTGGGACATACTTACTTCCCAAAGGCTCCATTTCTTAATACCATCACCTTTGGGGGCTAAGGTTTCGACATATGATTTTTGGAAAGATACATTCAGACTATAGCAATCTTCTCAATAGATGCAAAAAAAAAAAAAAAAAAAAGCATTTGACAGAATCCAGCATCTATTCCTGATAAAAACTGCCAGAAAACTAGAAATAGAAGGGAACTTCCTCAACTTCATAAAGAACACCTACAAAAAACCTACAGCTAACATCATCCTTAGTGGTGAAAGACTGTGTGCTTTCCCCTCAATATCAGCAACAAGACAGGGATGTCCACTCTTAAACTTTCTGTTCAACATTGTATTGGAGGTCCAAGCTTGGCAAATTAGGCAAGGAAAAAAAATAAACAGCATCCAGATTGGAAAGCAAGAAGTAAATTGTCTTTATTCACAGATGACAGGATTACCTATGTAGAAAATGCGATGGAATTGTCAGAAAAGTTACTAGAATTAATATGTGAGTTTAACAGGTTGCAGGATATAAAATCAATATACAAAAATCGATTGTAGGGGCGCCTGGGTGGCTCAGTCGTTAAGCGTCTGCCTTCGGCTCGGGTCATGATCCCAGGGTCCTGGGATCGAGCCCCACGTCGGGCTCCCTGCTCAGTGGGAAGCCTGCTTCTCCCTCTCCCACTCCCCCTGCTTGTGTTCCTGCTCTCACTATCCCTCTCTGTCAAATAAATAAATAAAATCTTTTAAAAAATCAACTGTATTTCTATATACGAGCAACGAACAATCAGAAATGTAACTAATGACGTACTATACAGTGGCTAACTGAACATAATAATGATAATAATAATAAAAGAAATTAAAAATTTTTAAAACAACGCCACTCAAAATAGTATCAAAAAATGCAATACTTAGGAATAAATCTGACAAAATACATAAAAGACCCGAACACTGAAAACTACAAAATATTGCTGAAAGAAATTAAAGACCAAAATGAGAGAAAGAGACCTTGTTCAGGAGTCAAAAGACTCAATATTGTTAAGATATCAATTCTCCCCAAACTATTCTACAGAATTTTTTTTTAAGATTATTTATTTATTTATTTGACAGAGAGAGAGAGAGAGAGAACAAGTAGGCAGAGAGGCAGGCAGAGGGAGAGGGAGAAGCAGGCTTCCCGCTGAGCAGGGAGCCCAAAGCCGGGCTCGATCCCAGGACCCTGGGATCATGACCTGAGCCGAAGGCAGCCGCTTAACCGACTGAGCCACCCAGGCACCCCTATTCTACAGAATTTAATCCAATCCCAATCCAAATCCCAGCAGACTTTTTTTTTTCTGGAAACTAAGATGATTCTAAAATGTATATGGGAATGCAAAAAAAACTGGACTAGTTAAAACAACACCGAAAAAACAAAGTTGTAGAACTTAAACTACCTGCTTTCAAAGATTGTTAGAAAATTACACAAACCAAAACTGTAAAGATAGAAAATACAACAAGAGAACAGCAGAGAGAGTCTTGAATCCACACATTTACTGATATTTGATATAGGCACAAAAAATAGTAAAGAAAGATAGTCTTTTCAACAAATGATGTTGGGGGGCACCCGGGTGGCTCAGTGGGTTAAGCGTCTGCCTTCGGCTCAGGTCATCATCCCAGGGTCCTGGGATCGAGCCCCGCATCGGGCTCCCCGCTGAGCGGGGAGCCTGCTCCTCCCTCTCCCTCTACCACTCCCCCTGCTTGTGCACTCTCTCTCTCTCTCAAATAAATAAATAAACAAAATCTTTTTAAAAATTATGCTGGAAGAATTGAGTATCCAGAGGCACAAAAATGAACTTGGACTCATATTTCATACTACTTACAAAAATTTACTCAAAATGGATCAGAAACCTAAATAAGTATAAAACCTAAAACCATAAAACTTCTAAAAGAAAACAAGATCTTTGTGACCTTGGGTTAAATAAAGATATCTTAGATATGACACCAAAAGCACAATCCATAGAAAAGCAGATTGATAAATTTAACTTCATCAAAATTTAGAATTTCTGCTCTTGAAAAGACATTGTGAAGAGAATGAAGAGGCAAGCCACAGACTGGTAGAAAATGCTTGCAAAGCATATACCTGACAAAAGACTTGTATCTAGAATATATAAAGAACGCTTATAACTCAACAATAAGAAAAACAACCCAATAATAATAAAGTGGGCAAAAGGTTTAAGCAGACGTTTCACCAAAGAAAGGTATATGATGGCTAATGAGGACATAAAAATATGTTCAACATCATTAGTCAGGGAAATCTAGAATAAAACCAGAAAGAGATTACACTATACACCTATTAGAATGGCTAAAATTAAAAAGACTGACCATACCAAGTACTGATAAGAATGTGGAACTGGAACTCTCCTACGATACTGGTGGGAATGTAAAATGGTACAACCACTTTGGGAAACAGTGCGGTAATTTTTTAAAAAGTTAAATGTACCTCTACTATATCATCCAGTCATACCACTCTTGGTATTTACCCAAGGAAATATATGTACATATAAAGGATTATACACAAATGTTTATAGGAGCTTCATTTGTAGTTGCCCTAAACTGGAAACAACCCAAATGTCCATCAACCAGTGAATGAATAAACCCATTATGGTATATCCAAAAGAATACTGATTTTACGATTCCATTTATATAAAACTCTAGAAAATGCAAACTACCCTATGGTGACAGTGGACAGATTAGTGGTTGCTTGAAGATGAGAGGAGCAAGGGAGCAAGAAGAGAGGGACTATAAGGGACACAAGGAAACTTTGAGAGTAATGGATATGTTTATTGCTTCGATTGTGGTGATGGTTTCATGGAGATATATATATATATATATATATATATGTCACACCTTATCGGATAGTACAGTTTAAACATATCCAGTTATATGTCAAATATACCTCAAAAGATCTGTTTTTTTTAAATACACCTACAAGTAGATAATAAAAAAGACAAACAACCCTATAAAAGTGGGCAATCCATTTGAACAGACACTTTACAAAAGAAAAATATAGAAATGGCCAGTAAGCACATAAAAACATCATACTCAACATGATTAGTCATCAGGGAGATGATAATTAAAATCACAATGAGTTGCCACTTCACACCCACTTAAATAGCTAAAAATAAAGGCTGACAACCACAAACGTTGAGGAAGATTGGAAAGAAAAGGAACTTTCATACATTTCTGGTGGGAACGTAAATTGTACAACCACTTTACAGAATATTCTGGCAGTTTCTCATAAAACAACTATCCTATGACGTGGCAATTCCCTTTCTAGGTACTTATCTGAGTAAAATGAAAGCATATGTCTACAAAAACTTGTACACAAATGTTCATAGCAGCCTTATTTATAATAGTCCAAAATGGAAACCGCCCAGATCATAAACTGGTGAATGAATAAACCAACTCGGATATATCCAGACAATGGAATACTACTCAGTAATAAAAGGAAAGAAGCAATAACACATTCAACAACATAGATAAATCCCAACATCATACTGAGTGAAAGAATCCAGACACGTAATAGTATATACTGTATGATTCCATTCATATAAGTTCTCAAATAGGCAAAAGGTATCTATGGTGGAGAAAAATTAGAACCATGGTTACCTCTGTGTGGGATTGTGGTGGTGACTGACTGGAAATGCGCACAAGGGAGATTTCTGAGGTGTTGAGTGTTCTGTATCTTGACAGGAGATTGGAGTATGCGTTTGTCAAAACTCACTACATGGGGCACTTAAGATTTGTGTGTTTCACTGTATTAAATTTTACCTGCAAAAAAAAAAAAAATCAGTAAATAAGGGTATGCCTGGGTGACTCAGTCGGTTAAGCATCTGCCTTCTGCTCAGGTCATGATCCCAGGGTCCTGGGACTGAGACTTGCATCAGGCTCCCTGCTCGGCGGGAAGCCTGCTTCTCCCTCTGCCTGCTTCTCTCTCTCTCTCTTTCACTCTCTCTCTCTCTCTGACAAATAAATAAATACAATCTTAAAAAAAAAACAAAACAGTAGGGGCGCCTGGGTGGCTCAGTCGTTAGGCATCTGCCTTCAGCTCAGGTCATGATCCCAGGGTCCTGGGATCAAGCCCCGCATCGGGCTCCCTGCTCTGCGGGAAGCCTGCTTCTCCCTCTCCCTCTCCCCCTCCCCCTGCTTGTGTTCCCTCTCTCGCTGTGTCTCTCTCTGTCAAATAAATAAATAAAATCTTTAAAAAAAAAAAAACAGTAAACAGGTATTGATCTCTAGCTAATGTTATGCATGCTGAAGTGTTTGGGGGTGAAGCCTACTGATGTCTGTAGCTCACTTTGAAATGGATCAGTAAAATAAGGATGACCTTCCAGTCAAGCAAGTATAGCATAATGCTAATTGTAGAATATTAGTGTTTGGTACCTAAGTACAGATCTTTGAATTGATCTGTATATTGCAAAGTTTTCATAATAAAATCTGAAGGAAAATAAGAAAAAAAGTTGTTAACATCTAATGGATAAAATTGTCACAAGAATATTTAAGAAGTTGGTTATCATTATCACTAATAAAGCATTAAATGTTTATTAATAAAGAATGAAAAACATGTTAAACCATGTCTTTTAGACTCCGTTTCAGTGCCCAGCTTCACCCCACCAGTGTGGCTCTTTTTTCGCTTGGCTTAGTACAGTCCAGCATTTTCCTTTTGGTCTTAGAATATACCCAATTTATTCCTGGCAGAAGGCATTTACACTTGCTGTCCCTTTTGCCTTCAGATGCCCTTCCTGTCTTCAACAAGCTTCACATGGTTGAGTCCTTGTCATTCAAGTCTCACATCAACGATAGCCTCCCCGAATTCCCCCACCATCACTTCCCAAACATCACCTTAATTGATGCTCTTCACAGTTCCTATCACTCTTATGTGTTGTATGCTGACCCTTGCTTATTACCGTCTTCCTTAGGAAACAGGAGTCTTCAAGAAAGCATCGACGGCCTTAGCACACTGCTGGGCAAAGGCAGCTTCCTAGATTTCTGATGACTGGCACCAAAGTCTTCTGGAACGGGCTGCAACGCCCCCCCCCCCCGCGAAGACTCCCGTTGGTTTTTCTTCACAGTATGACCTATTTTGAAATTAACTCGAACACTTTTCCCCTCTACCCCCATTCCCACACTCGTGCGCGCATACACACACACACTCACAGGAGCTCTTGGGCGCCAAATGCGCGCCCCCTGAGGGCAGGGACGCGGCCTGGTTTTGCTCCCAGCTCTATTCTTACAGCAAAGGGCTCACAGTAACACTGGTGACTCAGTGAGGCGCTTCGACCCCTCCCGTGAGATCTGGCTTTGCTCTGCTTTGCTTTCTGTTCCCATCCCCCCCCCACCCCCGGCCAGAAGGCGCCCGAGGGGGCGGGGTTCTTTCCATTCCTTCATTCCTTCCTTCATGGGCTAGCTGGTTCGTTCGCTCATTCATTCATTCGTTCGTTCGCGTGTTCATTCATTCATTCGTACATTCATTCCGGCCCTCCCCCCTCCGCTAGGCAACGGGCCCGCACGCGCAGATCCCCCGTGGTCGCGCCTGACCCTCCCCCCGGGCCTCAGCCCCGCCCCCTGCCCGCCCCGCCCCCTCCCCAGGCCAATTGGGGCTGGCTGGCCGGGCGGGGCCGGGGCCGGGGCGGGGCTTTGCTCCCCCACTACCCCCGGCGGCGCCCGCGGCTCCGGAAACGCGCCGCGGGGCTGCTGGGCTCAGCCGGGCGCTGGCGGCTCCGTGGCGTTTCCTGCCACGCCGGGCCTGCCTGGGCCGCGCCAGCGCCGCTGCACCGAGGGCTGCGCGTCGGCCGCCACGGGGCCGGGGTGAGCATGAGGGCCCCGGGAGGATGTGCCCAGGGTGCGGGAGGGTGTGCGGGACTGGGCTGACCGTCTGGGCCGCGGGAGGATGCGCAGGGGGCAGCCTGAGAGAGTGCGCGGGGCCGGGGTGAGTGTTCCGCAGAGTGTGCGCTGGGTGGAGAGCGAGCGTTTTGGGGGGGCGTTTCCGCAGGAAACTGCTCGGTCCTGAGGCCATCCAGAGTGAAGGACGAGTCCCAGATGGCGGGTACGAGGAGGCCCGAAGGCCTTCTCGCGGCGGGCGGGGGGCGGCGGTCAGGGGCGGGAATCGCGGATGGGCCGAGGCCTACGCTGCTTTTGGGGGGGGGACACTGGGAACTGGTCATTATGGGAAGGAGGGGACCCCTGCCCCAAGCGCGATGGAGGCTGAGGGGGGAGGGGGCGTTGGGAAGGTTAAAGGGCTTTCCCCCAGTCGGGGGGAGGGGCTGAGCCGCAGTCTGGGGCGCTGGGTGGATGAGCTGCGAAGGGTTCCTGCTGATGGAGTTCCTCCTTTCCTTTCGGGTGGAGGTTGAGCCTCAGGTTGGTGGGGAGGGATGGGGGGATAGCCCAGAGCCCAAGAGCTGTGAGGGAGCGCGAGGGGGCAGCGCTTGCTGGGGGAAGATGAGCTCAAGGCTCTAGGTCTGAACAGGGCTTTTTCTGTCGTCCTTCTGGGGGCCACCATCTCCTCCTCCTGTGCCTCCCCCTTAAACCCCTTTGCTGCCTCTAGTCTATATTTGGGTGATTAATTACATGTCTTTTTCCATCCTACCCCCACAAACACACACTTGCCTGCCGCCCAAAGCCCATGGTCCCTTTCAAACAACCCCCCCCCCCAAATCCTGGCCCTCTTCCCAGAGGTCCCACCCTGTTCCAACTGACGCCCTCCAGCCAACGTTGGCCTAGCCTGGCTGCCAGCCCCCTTCAGTCTCCTTGGTCAGTGAAATATTTTCTCTTAAACCTCAGACCCGACATTTTTCCTTTACCAAAGGATTTCAGAGGAGATTGCCAGAACAGCACCCCCTCTGGGTACTGATGCCTACTCACCCCCTTCCCCATCCTCCCTCCCCCATTGAGCCTTTAAGGAGAAGCAGCTTGCCAGGCACAGTCCAGTCCATTCCCCCCAAAACGTCCCTGGATCTATGTTTAGAATCCTATTGAACAGTGATTTGCAGCCTTCTTTGAGTGAGAGACCCCTTGGAAAATCACTAGAAAGTGTGAATTCTCTTCCCAGGAGTCTGACAATTGGCGCAGACAGTGGGATCCCATCCCGGAAGCTCACAGGCCTGAATCCTGTCTGCTGAGTGCTGGTGGTGAGGAAGACTCCAGATTCTAGATAGGCCCAGTACTAACAAGGCACAGTTCTACCTTCCAGTCCCCAAAGTGCTGGCTGCAAATGCAGATTCCTTGGCCCCACCCACACCTGCTACTCTGCCCCTTGAGTTCTTAGCAAACCCGAAGCCAGGATTCTAGTGCACTGATCCAGCCTCGGTCCTAACCTGCCTGGGCTCCCCAAATGAGCATCCCTCATACCTGTGTAGACTCTCTCCTATCCAGGGCAATGTAACCTAAACAAACCTATACTTATAATTTATTTTGATTTTTAGTAAGATGCCATGCGTCTTCTTGGGAAGGGGAGAACATAAACCTTTTCTCAGTTAAGTACAACAAACACTACAAAATCCCCTTCTGGTCTACCTTCTGGCTTTTTATAGAAGGGAAAGAAAACGGAAACCTAAAGAGAGAGGGACAGGTGCCCAGGCAAAGTGAGAGAGGAAAACCGGGGAAGATGGAGACAGATGCCTCCCACCCACGCACACAGAAAAAGACACGCACAGACACAAACATCCCAAGAGAAACAGACTTTCCTGGTGAAACACCCGCTCTTGGCCCTTTAGGATTCTGCCACTTCTAGCCGCAGTGCGTTTGCACAGTACTGGGTGGGCCCCGATAAGGCCTTTGTGGCCACATCCTGGTGAGACAAGTTGAGAGCACATGGAGGCCAACTTCAGCTCCAGCCCAGAGGCTTGGGTCAGCATCCTGGCCTTGCCTGGCTGGGTTGGACTGGGATCTTGGCAGTGTGTGTTGTCTCATCCTGTCCTTCGGTCAAGCACTCATGACCCAAAGAGACATGTTCCTGGAAGGTGCACCCAAGTCTGCTTCTGTCCCCCTGAATTATTTCAGTCCCAACAGGTGGGACATTACCTGCCTGACTTATCACTCAGAATTGGCCTGAGACACAATGAGCCATCCTTGCATGTCTCTCTGGGGTGAGTCTGGGAGTTTACAGACCATGTCTGCGGGCCTTAAAGCTGGTCGTGCTGTCAGAAGGCCCCATGGGTGAGGGTGCAAGATGGTGGGAAGTATCCTTTCGTTTCTGGAAGCACTTCTGTTTGCATATATGTCAGTGACACTGAGCCGTCTTTGCCCAGGGACAGTCCTCGGTGTGAGCAACAAGACTCGAGGGAGGACAGACACCCAGTGAGGAGAACTGGGAATCTAGGCAGTCATTTGCATGGGACAGAAAGCCGCAGGCACCCATCTGCATTAGTGCTGAGGAGTGAGGTCTCTGGTCTGACCTATAAAGACACCCTCCAGGGCATTTTTGCTCTGCCCAGAACTGAACACCACGAGCTAGCTATTGTCTTCCAGGGCCTGAGGACATTCTGCTACAGGTCCTTGTTTAGATGTTCCAGGGAGTCCAGGTATTTCTGGCATCCCTTAGAAGTTTCTGGAAGCTGCTAGATAGAGCCAGTTCGGGTGGCCTTGCTGCCTCTCCCCTGCCCCACTGCCCAGGGGAAAAGGGTACCTGCTAGGGAGGTTGCATGGCCGTTGGTGCCATGGAATTGATGAAATACTGATCTTTTAGGCTCAGATGCAAACTTCACTAGTACATTCTGAGGAGGGATTCTGAGCTCAAACGTCACCTTTTAAAGACACCTAATGATTCACTGCTTTTTTGACATGGGTTGGTTTTTGTCTCCATTGAATTCAACTCTTAATTTCTGTTCTTTCATATCAAAGTGCAATGGTTATTTTGGTTCTCAGCGTTTCTGATTCTATACAGAAAATTTGATTTAAAGAAGTTGATTAAAATTTACATTGCCATCTAAAGCACATATGAGGAATATTTCTGCACTCACATGAGCTCTCGTGTTGTAGAGTACATGATTTTTCAGACTGTCAGGCAGGGGTTTAGCATCGAGAGGATCTCCCTGTGCTCATCAAACAGTTGCAGTCTCTCTGGCACTTTGCTTGGTCCAGGGTGGAATCTGCCGTCAACCTTTGCTAGGGCCTTCACTCTCTGGGAGTGCATAGGCATTAGACTATACTTCAGATCCCACTTAAAGAAGGAGAACAATATTATTTATATTAAGAGACAGAGATTTGTTTTTCCATAATCTTTCTCCAAACTGCCATTTCCCAGGTGGGTGTAGGAGTGCACCTTATGAGTCTTGGGTGAATCCAAGTGCCTTATGGTCAAGGTCAGCATCGTCTTCTGTATCCATCAGGTGCATTACTATGGTGTTCATATTCTTCCTGGAATTGCTTTGACCTTGACCCCTGCAAGTCCACTTTTGGAAGGCAGTGGACAACTGCATTTGTCACTTTTGTCACAGCATCCGGCTTCTTTCCCAGGTTAGTTCCACCATTTCAAAGCAGAGCGGTCGTACAGCATGGCTTCTAAATGATCAGATGATCTTCGGGATTGGTGATAATTTACTTTTAACTGCAGTGGGGGTTAATGTGTATTTTATCATACAGAATTTAGCTACTTTTGTGAAAGAAGGGCTCACTTTTTCCCTCCTCTTTTTATGAGCACTTTCTAAATGATCTCTGTATGTCCGTGAGTGCTGGGACTGTGTGTGGTGATCTGAAGTTCTTGCAGGTTAGGCCCCCTGGGCAAGCCTGATACGGGAAGGACCACTCCTGTTGCTACACGGGGAAGGATCATTAATAATTCACCTGGGGGTTGTGGCTTGAGGATTTCAACAGTTAATCATTCCAATTAAGTAAAAACACTTTGATAGGATCTGCTCAATTAAATAGAACACTTCAGGAGGATGTGCTCAATTAAACATGGGTGGCTTGGAAGAACTGTGTGTAAGTGTGAGTGTGAGAGAGAGAGAGAATGATGTGTGTGACTAGCGCCCAGTGAGGGTCTCTGATGGTGTATCAAAAGGATGATTTAAAGCCAGTCCCCTAAGTCCATATATATCATTAGGCTATTAGGACATTCAGTAACTGCCTATTCTCTGGATATGGCCTGGTGTTAAGAGGGCCGCATATTTCCTTTCCTTGGTGTGGCTTGAAAAGTCTTAAATCTTGGGAGCTGGGCCTCAGGCAAGTTACTTGACCTCTTGGATCCATGACTTCCTTCTGTGTAAAATGGAGGTGGTAATAACTATTGGTTGCAGTAATTAAATGATGTGAAGGGAGAAGCACAGTACCAAACATGTAGTAGGTACTCTGTAACTAGAGGTTTGCTCCATTTAACACGCCCCTCCCCCCACAGTTTATCCCATGTCCACTCGGTGCCAGGAGCTCCTGCCGATGCTGGGGATCCAGGGGTGACCAGGAAAGAGAAGGTCTCTATCCTTTGGGAGGTGACGTTTCTCCTGGGGAGTCAGGTAAAGACAATTTCATTTCAGAGGATGATTTTTAGGTAGTGAAAAGTGTTACGAGTAAACGGTGATTGGGCTCGAGAGTGAAGACACTTTAGGAGGTAACACTTGAATGAGGCCTGAATTCTTAGCAGGAACTACCTGTGGCATGTTCAGAGCCCCGGGGGGCATCACCCTGGCATATTTAGGACAGAATGAATGTCAGGGTGTCTGGAAGGAATGACTGAGATGCGGGGTGCTGGATTTGGGCCAGGTGGGCTGGGCCAGGTCTTTGTAAGGGGTTAAGGCCTTAGGTCTCGGGCTTGAGGACAGTGAGACAAGTTTTAACAGGCCATCTTTTTCAGAAGGTAAATATGAGATGCTCTGTCCATTCCACTTGGCAGCAAAACCTCAATGTCAATGGAAGTGAGTTTTCTTCATGAATTGTATAAGTAATCTACGACCAGCTTGTTTTGTATTGGAAGCCAAAGTCAAACCAGACATCAAATGTATACCAGGAAGAATCCCAACTGCTCAGAGGGGGGCCCTACCCAGGTGCCAGTGGGACACAGAGAGCTTGGCCGCTGGGTACCTGGGGCTTCACTCACACACGAGGGAAGCACCTGTGCTGGGCAGTGGGTTAGAGAAGGGAATGGGGCTTCTGTGGATGTTGAGCCTAAAGGAGGCCTTCTGCTCACACCCATCCATGGCACTGAGAGCCTGGGGAGATGAGCCCAGGAAGTCCCAACCCCATGGTCCTATCCCTGAGCTTTCTGGGACTGCCCACACATTGCTCTCAGCCCCTCTCCCCTGTGTCCGCCATGCCCGTGTGGGTACCTCAGGATGTTGCTCAGCTTTCAGGGCCATTCCCCATTGTTTCCTTGGCCTCAGCCCTACCCCCTCACATGCTAAGAATCTTTTTTATCTAAAGCCTACCCAAATCTTTTTAAATTGTTATTCTTTTCTGATTACCAAAGAAATGCAGCTTGGTTACTAAAAATTCACGTGTTACAGAAACAGAAAGCAGAAGACCTTTCTAAATCTAGACTCTACCCCAGGGTGGCACACATTACAGTATGGGTGTGCTTATTTTAGCTGCAAGTCACTCCGTTTACTCCTTTTTTCTCCCGAAATGCAAATGTATACTTAGCTGCTCTCTCCCCTTCCCCTGCTCTCTTTGGATTTTTTAGTAAACAGTTACTGTCTGTCTCCATCTTCTATGAAGGATTTGAATTTTTGTAATCTGTGTGTCATCCGTATTAGCCACCTATTGGGTTTTTTTTTCATTTTTATTTCTTTTTCTTTTTCTTGTTTTCTACCACTTGTTGATTTTATGTTTAAGCTCTCCAGTTTTCTTCCTGCTCTGAGTTCTAGGACTCTTCAGTAAGGTCTCCAGAGCTCTGAGCCACATTCATCATTCCCCCTCTCCTTTTCTTATTTTTGACATTGGGATTATTTAGACCTATGGTATATTGTTTTTCATCCTTTTACTTTTCACCTATCTATGTCTTTACATTTAAAGTCTTTATATTTAAAGTGTCTTACAGACAGCATAGAGTTGAGTATTGTTTTTAATATAGTCTAATAATCTCTGCCTTTCAATTGGAGTGTTTAGTCCATTTACATTTAACTTAATTATCCATGAGGTTGGATTTAAGTTTGCCATCTTGCTATTTGTTTCTATTTATTCTGTCTGTTCTTTTTCCTTTGTTTCTTTACTCTTTTGGATTATTTTTTAGAATTGTATTTTATCTCCACTCCTGGCTTATTAACATGCATCAGAGTCTCAGAGGGCTTCCTTAAACACACAATCATATGTTTTATTTATATGTATGTTATAAACCCCACAGTACCTTATTATTATTTTTGCTTTAAATGGTCAGTTATTTTTTAAAGATTTAAAAATAAAGGGGGTAAAAATATTTTTACATTCCTGGTGTTCTTCATTCCTTTGTGTCCATCCAAGTTTCCATCTGGTATCATTTTCCTTCACCTGAAGAACTTTCTTTAATATGTCTCATAGTACAGGTCTGCTGGTGACCAATTCTCTCAGCTTTTTGTCTGAAAAAGTTTTTATTTTGCCTTCATTTTTGAAGGGTATTTTCCCTGAACATAGAATTCTAAGTTGACAGGGTTTTTTTTTCCATTAGCACTTTAAAAATGTCATTCAACTATTTGCTGGCTTGCACATTTTCTGATAAGAAGTCCATAGTTATTCTTATCTTTGCGCTTCTGTATACAACATGTCCCCCTCCCCCTCCCCCCGCTGCTCTAAGATTTTCTCTTTATCACTAGTTTTCAGCAATTTTATTATGACGTGTTTTGGTATATGTATGTGGTTTTTTGGTTTTGTTGTTTGTTTAGACTTGGTAGGGGTTGGCTGGGCTTCTTGGATCTAGTTTTCATCAAATTTGGGGGAAAAAATTTCAACCATTATTTCTTCAACTATATTTTTATCCTTTCCCCCTTTTCTTCGTCTTTTCAGATTCCAGTTACATGTGTGTTAGATGATTTTCCGTTGTGTCCAGGTCATTGAGACTGTTTTGTAAATATCTTTTTTTTTTTCATTTTGATCTTCATTTGGGTTAGTTTCTATTGCTATATCGTCAAGTTTTCTAATCTTTTGGGGGGGGGGGTTGGACCCTGAACATCTCCCTACCTGTGTGTATCCTGGGAATTGTTCAGCTTAAATCTAACCCTTCTTTTTATCCTCAAGTTTTCTAATCCAGTGTCTAATCTGCTGTTAATCACATCCAGTGAAATTTTCATTTTAACTGTTATAGTTTTCACCTCCAGAAAGCCCATTTGGATCTTGTTTATATTGTCCATTTTTTTCATTATGTTTCTGTTTTTCTTTCAATATTTATACATAGTTAAACTAGCTGTTATCCTTATCTGTAAGTTCTACCAGTAATCATTTTTGAGTATTTCTGTTGACCTGATTTTCCTTGCCATGGATCACAGTTTCCTGCTTCTTGGCATTTCAGTAATTTTATCTTGGCTGTTGGACGTCATAGAGATCATATTGTTGAGTGTCTAGATTTTGTTATTTCACTTTGAAAAGGGTTGGACTTCCTTTGGGGAGGTAGTTATTTGTGGACCAGCTTCATCACATTGAGGCCTATTTGTAAGCTTTTCTAGAGCAGGTTCGGGGTAGCTGTGGCCCCAGGAGTCAGTCAGTCCTACTACTAAGGCATGGCCCCTCTGAGTCTCTACTGAATGGCCCAGGTGATCACTGAGGACTCTTTACTCTGGTTGGTTGAACCCTGAACATCTCGCTACCTGTGTGTGTCCTGGGAATTGTTCAGCTTAAAGCTTCCTGGCCATTCTTTTCCTAGTCTTTGGGAGTTTTATTATGTATGCGTGGCTTGGGAGTCAGGAAAGGCTCAAGGGGAGCCTTATGCTGATTTTTTGGAGCTCTTTTTTTCTGCGTAGCTCCCTCCTTTCTGGAACTCTGCTCTGCAACTTCTAGCTGCATCGACTGCCCTGGATGCTAGTCTGTGTCTTGATGAAGCCACCAAGCTCCGTTTGAGTCCCCCTTCCCTGCACTCTCAGTCTAGAAATTGCCTCCAGGCAGAACCAGGGCAATGATAAGGCTCATCTCAGTTGTTTCTCTTCTCTCGGGGTGATGATCCTCACTTCCTGCTGCCCAATTATCTGAAAACTTGTTTCAAATCTGTTTTGTCCAGTTTTTTTTAAAGATTTTTATTTATTTATTTGACAGAGATAGACACAGCGAGAGCAGGAACACAAGCAGGGGGAGTGGGAGAGGGAGAAGCAGGCTCCCCACGGAGCAGGGAGCCCAATGCGGGGCTCGATCCAAGGACCCTGGGATCGTGACCTGAGCCGAAGGCAGACGCTTAACGACTGAGCCACCTTATGGCAGGACATTGTTCTTTGTTACAATATCATAGCCAGAAGTAGAAGGGTCTATCTCTCCCTTTCAATATCTGATTTTATGTAAACGTCTTTCTGGAGTGTCTGGGTCTTCTACTCCTTAAGCTAGTGTAAAAATGCCTCCTTTTCATTTAGTTAGGAATTAATTGAATTGACCTGACATCAGAACAGAAACTGTGTTCCTGCTTCTTTTGAATTCGCTGAAATGGGAGGCCTCTGAGGCACACACATTTGTGGTAATATAATTACACCATTTCACATATTTTGCAATCTGGAAGAAAAAGGTAAATTGTACATATTGTTCAGATCTTTTATTTAGCAACTTGGTGTTTGAAGATCTTTTCTTTGAGGCTTCTTTTTCTGGTTGTTTTGTCCAACTTTTCGTTTTGTCAGACATTTCACGGAAATGTTCTTGTCTGCATCTGTCTCACTGTCACCTGGTTGACTGTTTGAGCTGGGTGGGGTATGGCCTCTAAAAGGCCTTGCTTCTGGCCAACAACACCTGGATCCTGCTCTTTTGTTGCCTCTCTTCGCTCCAGTGGCCCAGGCTTTTTTTGTTGCCCTTACAAAGTTGGAAAGATCTCTCACTTCTCACTTAGTTATTTCTTCTGATATTCTTTTGGGGACGCTTCCTTCCTACGCAGTGTGAGCCTTGACCTCTTTGAGGCTGGCTGCTGGGAGGCCTGTGGCCGGCCTATCTCAGAGAGCCAGTCTCGCCACCGTCTCCACCTGTGTCTGTATTCCCTGGGCTGTTCCTGGGCCAGCGTTCATTTGTCTTGTCTGGGTCCCCTCTGGCCTGCCTGTATTAATTCTCTGCCAGTCTGTTTCCCCCAGTGTTGGGGGTATGTTTTCTCAGGCACAGCTGTGCTCTGGCTTGTCACTCAGCTGCTGGGCAAGAGAAGACTGAATAAGATGTAAAACCAGGGAAAAGGAAATCACCAATCTTGTCCTAGGGGACCCAAAGGCAGGGCTGCTGTCACTCATGGCTCTTTTCACTTTCCTTAGCTCTGCCTGCCCCCCCCCCCAGGGTCTTGCCCTCCCCCAGGATGGACCCCCGGGAAACCAGGTCCTGGCAAGCCCTCTTGAGATACTTGAGGCCCAGGTGAGCTGTGCTTCCCTCTGCCTGGCTTAGGAATCTGTCACTGCTGCCTGATTGTGGCCGTGACCTCTACCTCGTTTCCCAGCATGACACACTACCGGACCTGAACTCCAGCTTATGCCTGTCCTCCCTCTGCTTTCTTCCTGAGTCTACCAAGAAATGGACGCCTGCTGGGGTTGTAATTCCCATTATGCTGGTGGGGGAGCTGCATTTCGGTCCAGGAAAGCGATTGAACTGAGGTCCCTCGGGAAGACAGTGGGAGGCCAGGGCCATGGCCCAGGTGTTCTGATGCTTGGTCACATTCTCTTTCCAGGACTTCTTTAGGCTTGTGCTTAGATCTCCATGCTAGCGATGCACACCCACTCCAGACCCTCACCTCTTATCCCTGCTGTTACTAGTGCTCCCCCCACCTCATTCTAGAACGGATAGAAGGACAACTTATCCCTGGGAATTCTTTCAGGATTCAGTGACAGTTGACGACGTGGCCCAGTACCTCGCAAAAGGAGCGATTGAGACTGGACGCCGAGCAGAGGACAGTGGCGTATTACAGGAAGGCGACCTCCGTGGGTAAGGACGGCCCTAGCCCTTCCACCAGCTTCCCCACAGCTGCATGGTCCTACACAGCTGGGTGTGGGGTTAGGGCCGCCTGGAGTAGCCCTACACAAGCTTGCCTTCTGGGGCCTTACACCCCCCCCACCCTGGGGATCGGCTGTAAGAAAACACAAAGTGTCTGCCGCCCTCAGCATTTCTTTTTCTTTTTTTCTTTTCTTTGGTCAACATTTCAAAGTAGCAGGGCTCCCTCCCAACTCCTGATGGCATGGAAAGAAGCCCTGTCCGTGTTTTATTGGGAAAGAAATTAGAACAAACGGGCCACTATCATTTAGGAAACTTTTTTAAAAAAATCACAAATTGCCCAAAAATTACACGGCCATTTTATTACAGTTTATTGTTGAGGGAGAGGTTGACAGAGCAAGGCCCTCTGCCCTATCAGGGGCTGCACCTGTGCGGTGGGGAGGGTTGCTAAGACAGGAGCCCGCTGGGGGTCAGGTTTGGGAGTTGCAGCGCAGTACGAAGTTCAGTGAGCAGGCACTGAGGAATGTGAACCCGGAGAAAGGGAGGATCAGCTCTTCCGGATGACCGCCTGGCACTGCGTCCGGGTGGGCCCGGGGTCTGCCTCATCCGTTCCCTGGAGGGAGCCAGCCCTTGGGGAAGGCATTTGGAACGGATGAATGGCGTGCCTGAGGGCACAGCCAAGCTCGACTTCGTGGATTAAAAGGGTTTCATCTTTGAAGGCCCTGCCCCACTCTGGCTGCCAGCAAAGCCCTTTTCCTTTTCCTTTTCCGTGAGCAGGAGTTCCTGTTTTGAATCCTACCTGGTGTGAGGACACGTGCTGCTGGTATCTGCCCCATCCCTTATTGCAGAGCGAGCGAAGCATTCTGGTGAGTGGAAAAGAAACCCGAAAAATGAAACAATTGTGGGGGGACACCCAGCTGAGCCTTTGGGGAGGAGGTGCGGCTGCTTCTCTCCCATAGAAGGGGGAGATGTCCTCAGGGCCGCTTCAGTGGTAGGGGGTGGGCAGCAGTGAGGCCTGTCTGCGCCTTTCGTCCGTAGTCCTTGCTTCTCGTTGGACGGGCACCAGCCAGCCTGCCCGCAGCCTCTCCGGGCGCTGTGTCCAGCAGCTGTCTCAGGAGGCCTGCGATGCTCGACAAAGGAAAGTAACCTCCTTCCTTCCTCCTCTGCAGAGGACCAGCGTCCCGCGGTTCTCACCTCAGAAGGCATCTCGGTGACCCAGCAGCGGGCGATGGGTGAAGAAGCTCAGCCTCAGGAGATGGCATCCACGAGCTCCCCGCGGGCCGGGGAGCCCAGCCCCGGGCTCAAACAGAACAGGGGCTCTGAGGGGAGCGGGGGGAGCCTTCAGAACCGGCCTATGGAACATCACTTCGCGTGTAAAGAGTGCGGGGATGCCTTTCGGCTTAAGGTCCTCCTCGTGCAGCACCAGAGGATTCACAGTGAGGAGAAGGGCTGGAAGTGCGGGGATTGCGGGCAGGTCTTCCGGGGGGTCTCGGAGTTCAATGAGCACCGCAAGGGCCATGTGGCCGCAGAGCCGCAGCCTGGCCCCAGCCGAGCCCCGGAAGATGCTCTGCAGAAGAGGGAGCAGACGGAGAGGGAGGCGAAGCCCTTCGAGTGTGAGGAGTGTGGGAAGAGGTTTAAGAAGAACGCAGGCCTCAGTCAGCACCTGCGGGTGCACAGCCGGGAGAAGCCCTTTGACTGTGAGGAGTGCGGCCGCTCCTTCAAGGTGAGCACGCACCTCTTCCGCCACCAGAAGCTGCACACGGCCGACAAGCCGTTCGCCTGCCGCGCGTGCGGCCGCGAGTTCCCGGACCGCCAGGAGCTGCTCAAGCACCAGCGGGCGCACAGCGGCCACCTGCCCTTCGACTGCGACGACTGCGGCAAGTCGTTCCGCGGCGTGAGCGGCCTGGCCGAGCACCAGCGCATCCACAGCGGGGCCAAGCCGTACGGCTGCGCGCACTGCGGCAAGCTGTTCCGCCGCAGCTCCGAGCTCACCAAGCACCGGCGCATCCACACGGGCGAGAAGCCGTACGCGTGCGGCCAGTGCGGCAAGGCCTTCCGCCAGAGCTCCAGCCTCCTGGAGCACCAGCGCATCCACACCGGCGAGCGGCCGTACGGCTGCGGCGACTGCGGCCGCGCCTTCCGCGGGCCGTCCGACCTCATCAAGCACCGGCGCATCCACAGCGGGCTCAAGCCCTACGAGTGCGACAAGTGCGGCAAGGCCTTCCGCAGGAGCTCGGGCCTCAGCCGCCACCGCAGGACCCACAGCGGAGCGAGGCGCTGCGAGTGCAGCGCGTGTGGCCGCGTGTTCAAGAGGCGCTCGGCGCTGCAGAAGCACCAGCCCACCCACCACGACTAGACGACGCCCCGACGCGGCCCCCGGAGGCGGCGGCTTCCCGCGGGGGGGGGCGTGGGGGGGGGGCGAGGCCCTAGAGGGGCAGGGCGGAGTCAAAGGAGATGAACAGTTTCGTAGCGCTGAGATATTTTCGCGTCCGAAAGGTCGAATCCAATTTATACTGTCACCAGCAATTTCTAAGTGTACATGTTTCCCATTTTGCCTATCGAGAGTAGCTTCTCCGACATCCTAATTTATTTGGACTAGTGTGACGGGCATCAAGTACCTTCAAGGTACTCCAATCCGCGGGCCTTGAAACCGAGAGTGAGAGAAGAGAAACCTGCATGTGGGGGTGGAGCGGGGCGTGGAGGTCCCCTTCTCCTGGCTGCTCCCTCCGGGAACGGGACACAGAGCTAGTCAGCGACGGCCTCGATGTAATGTGACCCCAGCTTTCCTGAAGACAAGATAGAGCCCCAGAGTTGTTTGGCCTACTTGAATTTATAAATTGTTAGGGATGTACATAGAGCACTCAAATGTCTTATAATATTTAATTTATTAATTCAGTTATACATACATACTGTAAATCACGTATTACATAGAATAATATATTACTTTAGAAAATACTCCTTTTTCTCCCTCACGCCACTCCACAAGATGATTTTATTCTGAATCCTCACATGCATCTCTGACCTCACCATCTTCACCAACCTCGTAGCCCCTTTTGAGTCCTCCGACAGTTTCAAAGCACATCCGATGGCTTCCACCCGTCTAAGCTGTGTGCCCAAGGCTCTCACTAGAAACTTCCTCCTAAGCCATAATGACGTGTTCACATCACGTTAGGACAGTTGTTGTTGTTGGTGTTGTTTTTAAACTTGTCCCATAGCTCTACACCATAACCACTTACCGTGTTTGCCTTTCTTAAATGACCGTCAAAAGACTTTTTTGAAGCATCTATAACTTGGTCATTGTGAGGTCATACTCCCAGGAATAAGTACTGAATCTGGGCTAAATTGCTTTCGCGTCCATTTTTCCTCAACCAGTTCGTTCTGGTGACTTCCACGTGCGTCCAAAACTAGCATCGGTTGGGGTCTGTTGCGGGTTCATAGGTCTTGTCCTCAAGCAGTACTGTTCTGTTCAAGCTCAAGTAGTTGAGAGAGCATCCCCATAACGGACATCTCCAGGACTCAAGTATGAGGTGATGCCTCTTTTTCGGGAGCGATAGCCTCTCCTCCCATGGAGGCAGCCCTCCGTTTCGGGCTCTGTGAAACAGGGGTGATCACAGGACTACCTCCTAAGGTTATCGTGAGAACTGCGACGCCACGCCTAGCCCGAAGGTGCACTCAGTGAAGGTCGTCTGCTGTCATCGCCATAATTATTGCTGTCATTCTATGGCTCCTCAGTACCGGACCTGGGGATGGACCCAGGCCTCCTGACTGCTAGTCTCCTCTTCTTTCTCTCGTGCAATGACTTAAGTCGTGTTCCTGTTTTCTTGCATGCAAACCGTACGTTCATCTCCTTTGACCAGTTATCAAGTTACCTTTGGATATATTGACTTTATACAGCGGTTCTTTCTATATCGATTGTGATGATCTCTTTTCCAGTTTTATTGCTTTGCTCTTTGTAGCAGTTTTATTCCATTTTTGTCGTGCGAGCTTTAAGTTTTACATATCTGAGCACTCACCGTTGTCCGTTAAGCCGTAACTTTCATTGCTTCCATACTTAGATACGATGATGTTTTCTTCTAGAATTTTAATTACAAATGAAAAGTTGAAAGCCCTGCCCCACCAGAAGGTGGATGCACCAGGTGGGCAGGCTGGATGGGAAGGGGCCAGAGAAGCAGGCTCTCTCCTCATCCAAGACGCAGACTCTGTGCATGTCTGTGGGCAGTACTTGACTATCCAACCTGGCCACGCAGACACGCAAGAGAAACGTCCATCTCGGATTGGCCAGAACATTCTGACTGTTCCTCAGTATAGCCCGACCTGTCAGCAGCAGGCCTGGGCCTCAACTAGATCAATGGGGTGGTCCAAACGTGGTCTCGGCTGCAGCTGGCTCTCCTTCAAGCTCCTGGGAGCTTTGGCCATGCCCGGCATGGATTCAGTGCCTGAGCAGCACATCCACCCAAGGCACATCTCCTCGAACACAAGAAGACTCACTTGACCGATGCTGTCATGTAGATGGCATCCTCCTCCTAGTGAGTGACTCTGGAACTAGAAAGAGGTCAGTTTGGTGGCTTTTGCTTCGGGCAACTAGGGGGAAGTTGACGCACGTGTTCTGATGTTACCTCCTGCAGCTACACCTAAGAGGAGCAACAGAGCAGAGGCTCGGAGCGGAGCCGTGCCCTTCTGATGCCCTGTGCGTCACGGCCATAGAAGCTGGCCACAGCAGGCCCAGGCTGTGACTGTCAGCGGCCATGCCCAGGAGGGGCAGTAAAACAAGGGTTTGGAGGGCAACCGTGCCCTTCTGATGGCCCATGTGGCATAGAAATCGAAGCTGGTCATCCTGGGGCTAGGCTGTTACTCCCGACAGCCTCCCCCAAGAGGAACGGCAGCAAGGGCTGGCCGGAAAGCTGGCCTCCAGTGACCTGCCGAACCCGCAGGTAGAAGCCAGCCGCACCAGGGCTGTGGTGTGACCTGCCGGCAGCTGTGCCCCAGGGGCCACTAGCGGGCCCCTAGAGGGGGTGTACCCTTCCTGATGGGCCCCCACCCCAACCCCGCCGAGGCTGAGACGGAGCTTCTCAGCAGGAGCGCCCGGAGGAGCTTCTCAGGCCCCCATCCTGGGAAGCAAGGTCCCCTGGTGACCGCTGTGACCTTAGCCAGAAGGTCCTCTGGAATGGCCGCCAGGCCACGGGAGTGGCTCTCTGTGACGTCTCCATCCTGGCCCTCGGGCTGGAGAGAAGCCAACAGCACTTGTTACATAGCCGCTGCTTTTGCTCTGTGGCTTCCGGTCCAGCTGTGTCCGCAGTCACTGCTTCCTTCTGCATCACTGGTCTGTTTTCGAGCTGTCAGGACGCGTCCGACACAGCTGCCATTGGGTAAGGAACTTGACATGGACGGGGGGCAAGTCTGGCAGCTCACTAGCCGTTTGTCAGCTTCTCTGAAGGATCCAGATACAGTATTAGCTCAGAACTTCGCGTTGTCGCGGCGCCATGCCCTCCTCGACTTTTGCCATTCTCAGTTCTCGCGTTCTCTCTGACACAAACCCTCTTCTAGAGTTAACACTAAAGACCGCACCTTTTCTGTCGCTGTGTTTGCGGGTGACGTCCGTGCTCTGTCCGGCTTTAACATGTGTCCTGTAGTCGCGCCGAGTTCAGTGTTCGCCTCTCGTAACTTGGGGGTGGGTTCCTCGGGCCCCGTAGGTGTGCTGCATTGTCAGGTGCAAAATGTGGTCAAGCGTCCTAGTGTGCGTGCTCGTCTGTGCATTTGTGCATCTACCTCATTGCGTTTTTTCTTTCTAATCACACACATTCCTTTCGCAAGGGAAATGTAGAGCAGTTGGGTTACATAGAATGCCGACTCTCATTAGAAATAGATCCTTTTCTTAGATTCTGAAAGAAACCTTCCATTGCTTTTATTAAAGTTTTGAATACTTGCTGAAATTTTTAAATGAAAGTGGTTGTTTACCATTTTTGCTGCTTATTACGATTAACTGTGTTGATTAGTTATGTCTTACCCACTTCTGCACTTCCAGAGTGAGCCCCCCCCACCAAATCGCAGTGCTGGCATTCCACGGGCCCGGGGTTTCAGCCTTGTCGTGTGCCCTGGGACCCTCACCACCCCCCCAGGCCGCATTAATTCAACCAGAACCGAACACTTGACTCGAGGGCAGCAACCAGTCATCAGAGCCGACTGGACACGACAGGCTGGGCCTTTCAGGTTCTCTGTCTGTGAAGTGCAAACGAAAAATGAGAGAGGAGTTTCTAGTTGGTATTGGAAGAAAAAGGGAGCCACACGATATTTAGAGGAGTTGACCCCATGGGTGGCACCAGCTGGAAGACGTGTGGGCTCCTGCTAAGCACTCCAGAGCTGCCTCAACTCCATCACCCCGACGGAGTCCTGGCCTCATTATGTTCTTGGATTTTGGGCAACTGCCCCCATCAGATCATTTGTGTCCCCACCGTAGTCTCCCTTGACCTGAGCCAGCTTGAGTGGGTCTCTGCTTTCTGCAATCTGTCAAGAGTCAGTTGCCTTTTACCACTTGGCTGCTTCCCGAGAAGAATCACATGGCTGGTTTTCCTCATGTTCTACCCGGCTCGAGTTCCTGGCCCAAGTCCCACCTGACTATCGGAAACACCTGTTTGAATGTGGTACTGAACTCTGTTCACTCAGATGGGTAAAAATCTATGCCTTTTAGTCTCAGTGAGTTGGACCAATGCCTTTCTGTCCAGGTAGCATTGCTGTACGGATCCCCTGTTTGTCCCATGAAATGAGTTTAAGTCAACACCCACCCTGTTGTTTATTTTGGAAGTGTCTCGCTACTTCCAGAGAATCCATCAGATTGGGGAATTGAGAATTTCTCTATTATTAGTATACTTACATTCTGTACTTCTCCTAGTATCAGTTTAGGTGTTTACCTTCAAAACTAGAAATGGTCTCTTTTAACTTGGCCTTCGGTGTTCTTTGCATATCTAAGAACAGTAGCCATGTCTGCCCCGGTCCATATTTCAGTTGTTGGCGCTCTTCTCTCATTCCTCCCTGATCTCCTTAACTTGTCTGTTTTATGGCACTTACTATAATCAGCCTTGCACTAGAGCTTCGCCCTCCCCACCTGCCCCCCACCCGTTAGATTGTGAGCTCTTATAAGACAGGGGTGACCCTTCATGTCTGATTCCCCTACCAGATCTAGCACAGTGCCTTGCATCAAGTAGATTTCAATAAATATATGTTAAATGGCATTGGTGTTCCTTGACTTATTTTGTCAAAGTTTAGGTCAACAGCTCTTCCCTTGCTCCTTTCTCTACGCTCTGAAGTTCCTGCCCCCTCCTGGGATCCAGGTGTTATCTTGTGCCTCCCCCCTTACTGGATGCCTGGAGGGGACAGGAGGTGCCCTGATGACAGAGGGCTGGCTTCCCTGGAAATGTGAGCTGGCCCTCGGCAGAAGAGGCCTGTCATTCAGCCAGGTACCTTCTCCCACCCTGGCTAGGGCTCTCCCCCGAGTCTGAATTCCAGTGGGAGCAGAACACCAGGCTGGATCCTGAGCTCCTCCCCTAGGGACCAGGAAGCGAGTGACAGAAGTGGCTTCTGGGCTAGGTGAGGGTGGGAGTGGAGAGGTCAGTCCTCTTGGCCAGTGGCTGGCCCTCTTTCTAATGATCATTTCCTCAAAAAGGCAGGTAGTGAGGACAGGCCACTGGTATCCTAACCCTCCCAAACACAAACAAGGCTCAGCTGTGGAGTCAGCTGCCCGGTCCCAGAAGGACAAGCACAGAGGGGGGCCCCAGGAGTGCTTGGGTTGGGACCTCACAGGCCATGACGTGCTACGACAGCAACGAACAGGATTTTGGAAAGGCTTGTGTCATCTTTCCTCCAGGGTCCCATCCTCGTCAGTCAATCATTTTTCTACCCCAAATGCAGCTTCTCAGCAGGTGGTCTGATAGCACCAGCCCAGCCATCTCTGCTCACAAGCCAGTTATTTAGAAAGAACCATTCATTTACTTTGCTGGTTTCACGATGTACTTGCCAATGAGAATTCCACCTATTTTTCCTTAAAACACATGCAAGCTCTGTTCGGGCAAGCTTCAGTTGTGCAAAAGTCAAGGCCACAGGTCTGCTCAGACATCTAATACTGGGCCCAGAGGGTAGGGGACAGCCTAGGGCTTCTCTCCAGGGGCCCTGTGGGCCTCTAGTGGGGGTTTGAGAATGTTCCTTTCTGTCCCCTTCTTAGTGCCCCTGCTTTCTGGAGCCCCGTAGCTTCTCCAACACTGCCCTCCTCTGAGACCCCCAAGAAGTCTTCTGCTTCCCTGGGAGTTCACGGTCCCCAGACCCCCACGTCATGGGCCAGCACCTGGGCCTCCGTCATTGCCCTAGCCCAGGCTCCCGCCTGCAGCCCTCCGCCCCAGCCCACTTCTGCCCAGCTCACATCCCACCTAGAAGGGGCCCCTGGCATTGTCTTGGTCTGTTCAGGCTGCTATAACAAAACTACCAGAGAGGTGGTTTATAAACAACAGGCAATTATTCCTCACAGTTCCGGAGGCTGGGAAATCCAAGACCAAGGTGCTGGCCAAGCCGGCGTCCAGTGAGGACCCGCCTCCTGATTCATAGGTGATGGTCATTTTGCTGTGTCTTCACATGATGCAAGGGTGAGAGAGCTGTCTGGGGCCTCTTTTTTATAAGGGTGCTCATCCCATCCCTGGGGGGCTCTGCCCTCATGACCTAATCACCTCCTAAAGGCTGATGCCGTCACATCGGGGGTTAGGATTTTAATGTATGAATCTGGGGGGACACAGACATTCAGAGGTGAGGGTACCCGGACTTCTCTTGGATTTATGCACTCATTAGTCTGATTTATAGATCAGTGAACTGTTTGGATTTCTTTCCACAGAGCACATACTATTATGGCTTTGATTAAAAGATTTGTAAAATTCATAATAAAAAACATGGTCCCCAGTTTTTCTTTTCAGGCAAGACAGGTCAGAAAATCCTTGCGTCGCCTCACCCCTTTTCTGACCTTCATTCAACAAGCATTTATTGAACACCTGCTGTGTACCAAGCTCCAAAAGCAACTGAAACAAACCTCACCCTCAAGGACAGACACGTAGTCAGAATGTTACAAGTGGGACCTATACTCACCAAGCTGGGCTCCTAGGATTTGTACATTTTCGGGATGCAGGTTACACTTCAGTTAGGAAAATGAAAAAGCTAAACACACAAGCTCAATATTAGCAAATTAACCCCCCCTCCCCTGTCTGCAGGTCCTGTTGATTTTACACCTCAACCTCCACACCCGGCCCTGGCTCCTCCCTGGAGCCCCTTGGGCTTTCAGACCCGACCTCACTGCCTGGGAGTGGCCTGCACCCACAGACTGGGAGCCCCCCGAGGCAGGGTGGGGCAGATCCACCCCGGCCCCCCCAGCACCCAACCCAGGGCCGGGCCCAGAGTAGGCCCTTGGTGAAGGTGTCCTATGAGCGGGTGGGAGGACGAGGCTCTCCCACCCCAGGTCAGGACCTGAGGGACCAGACTGCACAGGGGGGCGGCCTCGGCCTGGGCCTCCCCTCGTCTCCCTTTCTCCCCTCCCAGAAGGAAGCGGTGGAGATGATGGATCAGATCGTGTACTGGGTGCGGGAGGACCCGTCGGGGCTGGGCCGGCCCCGTCTCCCCGGGGCCCTGGCCTCCGAGTCCATGGCAGTGCCCATGATGCTGCTCAACCTGGTGGACCAGCTCGGGGAGGCGGACGAGGAGCTGGCGGGCAACTACGCGGAGCTGGGGGACTGGTGTGCCCAGAGGATTCTGCGGCATGTCCAGGTTGGGGGGGGACACACCCAGGGGACAGGAGGCTGACATTCACCTGCCAGATGGGGCCTGGGAGCTGGGGGGGGGCAAGGTGACTCCCACTCCCTATGCCCTGGGGCACCTCCTTTGCCTACACCCACACCCCCAGCTGGGCCTCGGTGGCCCCCTTGTACAGACGGGGGAGACACAGCGGGGTGGGGGTGGGGCGGGGAGCACGGCTGGGGCTCAGGAGCCTAGACCCTGGGAAAGGCGGAGGGCCTGGGGGAGCCCGCTAGGGCCAAGGCCAGGAGGGAAGGTGCCAGAAGCCCTGGCACGTTAGAGAGCAGGAAACCCAGCCAGACCCAAGTTCTCCCGGGCCTCTGTATGTTCCAGGACAGCCACTTGGGTGGTGGTGGCAGGATCCCCTGGTTGGAGACGGCAGGAGTTGGCAGGTGCCAGGAGGATGAACTTGAAGAAGCCGCACAGCACCAAGCTGGCTATGGAAAGGTGTGGAAGATGTATTTGGCCAATTCTCACTATCGGGGAATGAACTTCTGAAATTCAGTCCGAATCCTGAAATCTCTCTCCCGATGCACCTGTTATTATACTTTTGTTACCCACTCTCACCCCCCGGTTTTCAGGGCCCGCCAGCCAGTGCAGGAGCCGTGCTCTCGGTTGCCTGCAGCTGGCTCGCTGGGTTCCCACGCCGTGGCCGTTACGGCTTCACACTGGCGGGCGCGTGGCGCCGGATGCTTTTCGAGCAGCCTGCTGGATTTCAGAAGAAAAGTTTCAGTAGCGTGTTTTCCAGAAGGAACTTTGTACCTAGGATTAACAGTTTGGTCGAATCTCAAAAAACCTTTGTGTTTAGTTACTATAGCAGTCCTTGTGACAAAGATTTCTTTTAAAATTTTCAGCAATTGTTTCCCTAAAGCATTTTATAAAGTCTTGTTTGAAGTCTGTTTAGTTGAGATCAAATGTGCTTTAAGAACCTTGTTTTCCTCTAAAACTTGGTTCTTTTCTTCACGTGTTCACATTCTTTATTATTTCAAGATCAGAGATGATTTACCAAAGAAGCAGTTGGAAACAACTTTGGAGATTATCCCCCGTGGAGGTTCTGCTTTGTTTCCTCCCGGCAAAATGCGATCCTTCCCGACATTTCCTGCACATTTATATGCATATGTATACACACACACATACTCTATGTTTATTCTGCAACTTGCTCTCTTCACATGTACGTGTGCCTGGGAGAGAGGTTTTAGTTGCAGCTACGTCTGCTCCCCGCTTCCCCTCCTTGGTGCACATGTGGGTGTCTGGCAGGGTTCCCCTCGTGGAAACAACGCTGCGAGGACGCCCTTGCCCCATCACACAGCCGCGAGCACTGCTGTGGAGCAATGCTGAGTCAGGTAGGGCGGCACTAGTCGGCTCCAATCAAGGGACAAGCAATAACGCAGCTAGTGGCTTAGAGAAGACTCAAGGTTATTGGGCCGAGCAGTCCAGGTTGAAGGGGTAGCTCCGGTCCACACAGTCACTCAGGGACCCCAGCTCCTTACATCTGGGTTCTCCTCTCTCCCCTAGTGCAGTGCTTCTCAAACCATTTGTGGTGAAAAACCAGTTTATATCCACCCACCCCCCAGTCCATTTCGGACTAAGGCTTTTGTAAAATGCAATAAAGAGATCAGGGGCGCCTGGGTAGCTCAGTCGGTTGAGCAACCGACTCTTGATTTTGGCTTAGGTCATGATCTCAGGGTCGTATAGTCAAGCCCCCTGGCCGGCTCCGTGCTCAGTGGGGAGTCTGCTTCTCTCCCTCTCCCTCTGCCCCTCCCCCCACTCGCGCATGCCTCCCCTCACCTGCCCTCTCTCTATATAAAGTGAATAAATAAATCTTTAAAAACAAAGATATCATGGTGACGTTAAATTGCTATAAAAGCTTCACAGCACTTCCTCCTGCTACCTGCACTAGCCTCATCATGGACCACTAAGGGTGGCTTGCAGCTGAGCAGTGGTCCAGGAACCACACCCAGGAGCTCGGCTCGAGGGCATTGCCTTCACTGCAGGGTAAGCTCCCACACGGGCACATCTGTGCTCTGGATCCTGGGAAGCGCCGGGAGGAGAACGGTGCGCGTCCAGGGTGAGCACTTGGCTTCTGAGCAGGTGAGGCAGAAGTTGGACACATCACCACTCTTGCATTCCATTGGTGAACTCTTACTCACATGGCCACCGCACCTACCCCCAAGGGAGGCTGGGAAACAGTCTAGCTGAGCCCCCAGCACCCAGGAAGAACAGCCCTGGACGGAGACAAAGAACAGTCTCCCCAGCAGATACCCAGAAGTGGGTTCGAAGAGTACAGGCATTTAAAAAAATACTGTCAAACTTCTCTCCAAGAAAGTCTGTACCAAGCATGTACAAGAGTTCCCGTTGCCCCTCACCCTAGCCAATGTTGATGGGCAAAAATGGTATCTCCTTGTTATCATTAGTATTTTTCCTGATTACTAGTGTAGTCAGGTTGAGTATCTTTTCAAATATTTATAGGTCATTCACATTGACACTTCCGCAAACTACTTATTCTCATTCTTGGCCATTTTCCCTATTGACTTGTAGGGTTTTTTATATGCTTGACATTAACCCTTCATCTGTTATACATGTTGCACATGCTTTCTTCCACTTATTTTTAACTTAATTATTGTGATGCAGAAGTTGCATTTTTCCTCTTTATGCTGTCAAATGTATTGTGTTTTTCTTTTATGGTGTCTGCATTGTGTGCCTTGCCTAATGGCATCTTCTTTATCTAAAGACTAGGAAGATACACTTCTCTAGTTTCCTTTTTATAAATTTGTTTTTATAGTTTATTTTTCATAGTTTTTTTCATGTTTAGATTTTTTTAATCAATTAGGAATCTCTTTTCATCTATGATATTTGTTTAGAATCTATTGTTTTGTTTTCCTTATGTGGATTGCCAGTTGTCCCAACACCATCTTTTCCCCTATTAACTGAAACGCCAAATTCATTATGTAGAACATAAGCTCCACACTTCCATTAGAACAGAGGCTTTGTTTTATCCACCCCTAAAACAGTATCTGATGCATTGTAGACAATCACTGTTTGTCAAATGAATGAAGGGATGGATGGATGGACGGATGGATGGATGGATGGATGGATACTAAATTGCCAAATTTTCTTTGGTGTGTTTCTAGAATTTCTGTCGTTCCATCAATTGGTATGCTGATTCTGGCATCAAAGCTGTTTCAATTACTATAACATTATGTTTTGATATCTAGTGAGTTCTTTCTTTTAAATTTTTTGGCCTATCTTGTGCATTTCTCTTCAGAATGGATTTACAGACCAGCTCATCAGTTTCCTTTAAAATCTCCTTGGGATTTTTATTGGGGTTGTATCAAAGTTATAGATTAATTTCAGGAGAACTGACATCTTTCAAAGTTGAGTCTTTCTCTCCAAGAACATATCTCATCTTTTATTCAGGCCTGCTTTTATGTCCTATAGTGAGTTTTTATATTGTTCTTCACATTAGTCTTACACATTTTAATACATTTCTGTCCAAAGCATTCGATAGTGTTGCTCATCAGATCAGGAGTTTTTTATATAACATGTTTGTTGATTGCTAATGCTGGGAAGGTGGAGCTTGTGAAAAGCTCTCATATGAGCTCTAATGATTTGCCAGGTCCTTCTTTTAGTTTCTCTAGACAAATGAGCATAACACCTCTGAATAATTAGGTTTTTTTCTCTTCCAATATATTTATCTTGTATTTCTTTCTTGTTTCACATTGATCAGGATGAATCCTTTACAAAAGAGTGGCAAGGATAGCGTGAATTGGTGTTGAATTTTATCAAATGCTGTTCCTACATCAATTGAGACAACACATTTATGTTTCTTCTTTAACCAGTAATAAGATGAATTACATTAATAACTGTCAATATTGATTTATCATTGCATTCCTGGGGAAAACCCTACTTGGGCATGATAAAGGATATGATTTAGTGTCTTTTTATAAGAAAGATTGGTCTACACAGAGCTTTTACTCTGCTATCTTAGTCCAATTTGGGAATCAGGATTATAATAGCCTCAAAAATGTGTTTGGATGCTTTCCATATTTTCCAATGCAGAGAAGGGTTTGGACAATATGATTACCTATATCTTTTTAGGTTTAGTAGAATTTAACCACAAAACCACCTGAGCCTGGTGCAGTTTCGAAGGATAGATCATTGACTATCTTTACATTTCTTTACGGATATTGGTTTATTCTGATCTTATACCTCTTGATCAATTATCATTTATATTTTCCTAGAAAGTTACCCATTTTATCTACATTTTCCAATCCATTCATACAAAGCTGTATGTGTATGGTATTCTCTTACAATTTTTAGAAAAATTGTATCTGCATCTGAAATTATAACCCACCCTCTTTCTTATGATATTTTTTCATTTCTTCACATTCTTTTCTCTTGACCAAAATTATTATGAGTTTGTGCAATTTTTTAATTTTGGTTATTCAACTATTCTGGGCTTTTTGCTCTTTATTCATTTCATTAGTCATTATTTTCAGTGTCAGGGGCTTTCTTTTGGTTAGTAACTTCTAATTTTAATGTTTTGGACTCAATGAATATGATTTCTGCTTTTGAACTTGTTGAGATTTTCTTTGTGACCAAATACATAATTACTTCTGGATAGTGTTCCATATACATCTGAGAAGAAGCTGTATTATCTGATTGTAAGGTGCAGTTATACTGCATATTGGTTACGTGGAGCTCATGACTTGTGTTACTCAAATCCTCTATATTCTTACTTACATTTTGTCTCCTTGGTCTGTCAATTCCTGACAGGAGGACAGTGTCTTCTACTCTGATTATGTCCATTTCTTTTTTTTTTTTAAAGATTTTTTATTTATTTATTTGACAGAGAGAGAGACAGCGAGAGAGGGAACACAAGCAGGGGGAGTGGGAGAGGGAGAAGCAGGCTTCCCGCCGAGCAGGGAGCCCGATGCGGGGCTCGATCCCAGGACCCTGGGATCATGACCTGAGCCGAAGGCAGACGCCTAACGACTGAGCCACCCAGGCGCCCCAGATTATGTCCATTTCTTTATGAACTTCTATCAGTTTTTTGCTTCATATATTATGAAGCCCTGTTGGGCACAAAAGTTTATGCCTATTATAACTTCTTTGGGCTTATGTCTTTTATCTATAAGAATATTTATATTTGTCTCTTTAGAAGCTTTTTGCTTTGGATCCTATTTTACATGATAGTAGTATTGCTCTACCTGCTTTTTTCTGTTAGTATTTTTTTAGCATTTTTCTTATCCATTTATTTTGACCCTTCTCATGATTTCTCTTGTACCAAGGCTCTGAGTTTGTTGGGGGTAGCAATGTGCCAGTTTCAAAACTACATTTCCCAGCCTCCCTTGCAGGTAGGAGTGGCCAATGAAATGAGAGTGGAAGTCATTGGGTGAGGCTTCTGGAAAGTTCTTTACAGGGAGCTGAATTGGTGGGAGCTTCCCCCTTTTGGTCCTCTCCTGCCCCCTTTTCTCTCTCCCAGCCTGGAACACATATTTGATGGCTGGAGCTTCAGCAACTATCTTGGTGTAGTAAGGAAAATACCAAGAAAATCGTAAAGACCTTTCTTTTGACACCCTTGAGCAACCAACCAAAACCAGCCTACTTTCAAACATCTTTGTGTTTAAACAACCATTGTTGCATGTCTGTTACTCCGTCAAGCACTGTTCCTATGTTTTAGTGCCTGCAGAGGTAACCAGCGTTATTAGTTTCTTGTGTACCCACTCTAGAGATATTCTTTTTATTTTTGTTATTCTAAGTACATTTTTTACTTTATATTATGGAAATTTTCAGACAGATACAAAAACAGCAAATAGTATAATTAACTTCTATGTACCCATCACTCAGCTTTAACAACTATCCTTCAATAGTCTATGCATATACATACACACGCACGCACACACACACACTCTTGTTTTACACAAATACCAATATACCATTCCTATTCTCCACTGCCTTCCTTTTTAAAATTACCAGTGTATGGTGGAGATGGTTCCATATCAGCACATAGTTTCTTCATGCTCTTTAATGTCTATCAGTATTTCTTTATCATTTCACATGTGTGAAACTATATCTGTAGAATAAATTCGTAGATGTGGAGGTGCTGGGGCAAAAGTTATATGCATTTGTAATTTTGATAGATGTCACCAAAGTAGCTGTATAGAAGTTGTGCAAACTCCGACTCCAATCAGCAATGCAAGTGAGTGGGTGCCTGTTTGCCCACACCTACGCCAATAATGTGTGCTAGCAAACTGTTTTACTTTTGCCAGTCTGATAAGTGAAAAAAAGGTATCTTGTTATGGTTTTAATTTTGATTTCTCTTATTTAGAAATCTTTTGTATTTCTTTCCCGTGAACTGTAGTCATAGCTTTTGCCCATTTTCCTATTGAGTTGTTGGCATTTTTCTTACTATTTTGTAGGAGCTATTTACATAATAGAAAAAATGAGCCCCCTTGTCTCTGATATGAGTTGCAAATAATTCTCCTGATTTATCATTTTCCTTAGACTTCGTAACAGTAACTTTTGTATTAAAGAAACTTTTTGTTTTTATGTATTGAATGAACCAAGCTTTGCTTTTTTGGCTTCTGAGGTCTAAATCGTACTTTAAAAAAGTCTTTCCTCCTCCAACGTATTTTAAATCTAACATGGTTTCTTCTAGTATTTTTATAGTTTCATTTCCTTAATCTTTAAGTCTAGTCCATCTGAAATCTCATGTGGTGTATATTGTGAATAGGGATTCAACTTTATACTTTTCTCAAGTGGCCACCTATGTGTCCCAATGCCATTTATTGAGAATCCATTTTTCCCCAGTGAACTGAAATAACATTTTTATCGTATACTAATTTCCTGTTCAGATTTAAGTATATTTTCGAGTATCTATTTTTTCTATTGTTCTATCATTCTATTCATACACCAGTACCACAGTGCTTTTTAATTACTGTCCTTTTATTATGTTTTAATATCTGATAGGACTAGTTCTTCTCTCATAGTCTTCCTTTAAGAATATCTCCAATGATTTTCACTCCTTTAGTTTTCTATATTAATGTTAGAATCATCTTGAAAAGTTCCAAAAAATTCTATTGTCATAAAACGTTTGATATCATATTTAATTTATAGATTGATGTAGAGAGATTTTGCACCTTTATGAAGTCACATTTTTCTAAGAACACAGTAGACCTTTGCATTCATTCAAGCCTTTTTTTTATGTCCCCGAGGAACATTTTAAAGAGCCTTTACATAGATCTTGCATATTTCTTAGATTTATTTCTACATATTTTATTTCTTTTTTGTTAAATGGAGGCTTTTCTTTCATTATGTCTTCTAATTTGTCATTTGTCTAAATGATTTTGTACCAGCCCCCTTACTGTATTCCCCGTACTCCTTGTAACATTTTTAGAGAGTGGATTCTCTTAAATTTTCCAGATATAGGAGGCATATCATCGCAAATAACCATCATTTTAATTCTGCTTTTTAATGTTCTAACTTTTCAAATTGTGAAGTACAGCACAGATGCAGAGAACGGTGTAAATCTCGTATGTTTTACACGCATTTCCTGCACTTTATATAAAAGAACATATGCTTGTAACCACCCCCAGATCAAGAGCTAGAGCCCCACTCTCCAGCCCCAGCATGTCGTCTCCCCACAATCAACTCCCTAACTTCTAAGGTAATCATCAGAGTTTTGCCACCTTAACATCCATCCATTCATAAATAATATGGTTTAATTTTGCCTGTTTTTAAACTTTATATAAATGCAATTCTAATATATGTATTCTGTATCTTGTTTCTTTCACCCAACACTATGTCTTTAAAATTTATCCATGCTGTAGTATATAGAGAATTTATTCCTTTTTATTCTGGTAGAGTATTCCATGGTATAACTTTACCATAGTGTATTTACCCATTCTATCTCTGCTGGATATTTGGATTGTTTTCAGCACACAAATGCTGTGGCAAACCATTGTTTCCTGTGGCTGCCATAACGAAGCACCATAAACTTGGTGGTTTACAACAACAAAAATTCATTGTCTCAGTTCTGGAGGCCAGAAATCCAAGATCAAAGTGTCAGCGGGGCTCTACTCCGTCTGAAAGATCTAGGAGAAAATCTGTCTTTGCCTCTTCCAGTTTCTGGTGGCTGCAGGAGTCAGTCCTTGGCTTGTGGCCACATCACTTCAGTCCCTGCCTCTCTGATCACATGGCCTTCTCCTCTTCTGTCTATCTCAAATATCGCTCTGCCTTTCTCTTATGAAGACATTTGTCACTGGATTTAGGGCTCCCCCAGATATCCCAGGATAATCTCATCTCAAGAGACTTAAGTTAATCACGACTGCAAAGACCCTTTTTTCCAAGTAAGGTCACATTAACAAAGGTCTGGGAGTTAAGATGTGCACATATCTTTTGGGGAGCCACAGTTGAACCCATCACAACCATTTACACTGTTTCCTGGTGCCAATGTACACAAGTTTCTCCAGAATTTGTACACTTGGCAGTGAAATGCTGGCTTATAGAGGAAGTATGCCTTTAATTTTTCTACAAAGTGCCAACCAGTTGTCCAACACACACTCCCATCAGCTGTATGTGAAACTTTCCATTGCTCCACAGCCTTGCCAACTCTTAGACTCATCAGACTTTTTGGCTTCCACCAATGTGGTGGGTGTGTACTATCTCATGGTAGTATTAAGTTCTGTAATGACAAATGAAGTTGAGCACCGTTCATATATTTATAGGCCATTTGGGTTTCTTCTACTGTAAAAAAAAGGTCTGTCCAAGCCTTTGATCCATTTGTTCTATTGCATTATCTGTGTTTTTTTGTTGTTGTTGTCATTTCTTTCCTTCTATCTTCTATTTATGAGAACATTCTCAGTTACATGTGTTTCCTCTCTCTTATCCAAATCTTCCATCAGAATCTCTCATATGGCCCACCCGAACTGAAACCTAAAAGAAAGGGAATTCTGAGAAATGTAGTTCAGGCTAGCCAAGGTGACACATTACAGAGCTACCTCAACCCCTTTATGTAACTCTCTTCAAATTACTTAGTTTGCATATGCCATCTACTTCCTGTCAGACCACTTACTGATTCAGATGTGTAGTATTTTTTAATCATTCAGTAAAATATTTCCTAATTTCCATCATGTTATTGTCTTTGAACCATAGGTTATTTAAATGTGTATTTCTTTTTTTTTAAAAGATTTCTTTATTTATTTTAGAGAGAGCGCATGCACACATGCGAGTAGGGGGAGGCGCAGAGGGAGAGGGAGAGAGAGACGCGGATGCCCAGAACCCAACACAGGGCTCAATCTCAGGACCCTGAGATCATGACCTGAGCTGAAATCAGGAGTTGGGCGCTTAACCCACTGAGCTACCCAGGTGCCCCTAAATGTGTATTTCTTCATTTCTAAACATGTGGGAATTTTTCTAGTTATCTTTTTGTTATGAGTCTCAATTCCATGCTGCCAAAGACACCCAGGAACCCATCAGTAGGTGAACAAGTTAGGACTATTACTCTTTGCACTGAGGGAAGATCACACCATGTGGAGCCATGAGGCGTCTCAAAAAGAGTGTATTAGGAAGAACCTACTGTAACATCTGGGCTTTGTGTGATCTTGGGGAGAGTCCAAGGAGGTAAGTGTTTGCTCTAGATGCTGTCAGAAAGCAAGGGCAATTCTGTAATTGAAGATCTCAATAAATCTCCTTTATAGGGAAAGCAGACTACAGCAAGGCTAAAGCTGTGATTGAGAAAACAGCCCCGGGCACCCATATCAGCCAAGCAAGAGGGAGATGTCGGGTGTTTGTGAGTTGCACATAGACTTTGGCTTTATCTGTGCTCAGAAAAATTCATGAAGTAGCCTTGCTTCATCTCTTTTTATCAAATGGTCTCAGAGTAACCTTGTTTGCGGCTTGGTATTCTGTGAGATTGTTTATGTCCAGTAAGAGAAAAACATGGCCTAGCTGTGAGTGCCAGGCCAGCGTGCAAATGGTAGAAGCTGCTGCTTTGTTCTTTTCCCCCCTTTCTCATGGGTTTCTAGCTTAATTACACTGTGGTCAGAGATCATGCTCTGAATAATTTTGATCCTTTGAGACATGTTAAGACTTGCTTTAGGTTACAGTATATGGTCAGTGTTTTGTAAAGTTTCCATGTGTGCCCAAAAGAATGTGCAGTCTTGCAGTTGGATGCAGTGTTCTGTACTTGTTCATTAGATTAAGCTGCCAATGGTTCAAATTCATATCCTTACTGATATTTTGTGTGCTTGATCTGCCAATTACTGAGAGAGGTGTGTTAAAGTCTCCCAACTCCACATATGAATTAGCCTTGCAAAAAAAAAATTGAACCCAAATATGATCAGCCTTCTGATTCCCACTACTAATTTACAGGAAATATCAAGTTCAGAGGAACTCGTTGAACTACCCCACAGAGATGCAACCATCAACATCCAGGCCATGGGAAGTTTACGGTAGAAACAACACAGTTTTCTCAACAAATAAACTGCAAGAAAAAAATAGAGCTAGGCGGACAAACTGCAGATTAAAAGACACTTAAAAATATATCATTCCACGTATGGACACCAATTGGTCTTTGATTCAAACAAACAAGGTAGAAAGAAAAAAAAACCTGACAATACATAGGATACAAAATCAGTATACAGAAATCTGTTGCATTTCTATACACTAATAAGGAAGAAGCAGAAAAAGAAATTAAGAAAACAATCAATTTACAATTGTACCAAACATAATAAAATACCTAGGAATAAGCTTAACCAAGGAGGTAAAAGACCTGTACTCTGAAAACTATAAAACACTGACGAAAGAAATTGAAGACAACACAACGCAATTGAAAGATAGTCCATGCTCATGGATTAGAAGAACAAATATTGTTAAAATGGCTATATTACCCAAAGCAATTTACAGATTTAATGCAATTTCTACCCAAATACCAATAGCATTTTTCACAGAACTAGAACAAACAGTCCTAAAATTTGTATGAAACCACAAAAGACCCCAAACAGACAAAGCAATCTTTAAAAAGAAGAGCAAAGCTGGAGGCATCACAATCTCAGACTTCAAAATATATCACAAAGCTGTAGTAGATCAATGGAACAAAATAGAGAGCTCAGAGATAAGCCCACAATGATATGGTCATTTAATCTTCAACAAAGGAGGCAAAAATATGCAATGGGAAAAAGACAGTCTCTTCAACAAATGGTGTTAGGAAAACTGGACAGCCACATGCAGAAGAATGAAACTGGATCACTTTCTTACACCACACACAAAAATAAATTCAAAATGGATTAAGGAACTAAATGTGAGACCTGAAACCATAAAAGTCCTAGAAGAGAACACAGCAGTAATTTCTCTGACATGGGCCATAGCAACATTTTTCTAGATATGTTTCCTGAGGCAAGGGAAACAAAAGCAAAAATAAACATTAATTTATTCATTTATCTCTTTTTTTTCCATTTGTCTCTTTATCATTGGTTTGCACTCACAAGTTTCCATTTTTTAATGGTTTATAATTCATTACTGTCCTGACTTATTTGGTACTCAAACTGTCCCAGATTTAGCCAGTGTAAGCTCCTTGAGGCTAGCTCCAGTGTCCTTTTGACACACCACTTCCTTACTTTCTGCCCCAGTTCTGAGATTAGCCATTTTTCTGAGGAACCCTGGTTTCTTTCAGTCAGGAATGGTAATAGGGACCAACATCTGATTGTTGGGTGTGCTTGTTGCTAGTGGGCTTTTTCAGTGGAAGGAGCTAAGAATATATGCATGTACTTAAATGTATACACACATACAGGGGTTCCTGGGTGGGTCAGTCCGTTAAGCATCTGACTCTTGATTTTGGCTCAGGTAGTGATCTCAGGGTCCTGGGATAGAACCCCAGGTCCGGGCTCCCTGCTTAGCATAGAGTCTGCATGGGATTCTCTCTCTCCCTCTCTCTCTGCCCCTCCTCCTGCTTGCTCGCTCACTCTCTCTCTCTAAAATAAATAAATAAATCTTTCAAAATAAATAAAGGTATACACATAGACATATTTGCGTATACATATACATATGCACATGTCCATGCATACACATATGCATATATCTTCATTCCACATCCATCTCCACAAGCTTCTTCTTTGTCTTCCTCCATCTCCCTTCTTGCCCAGTGAGAACCCTGGCTCCAAACAATGACACATTTACTCATTTACCCAATCCTATCAGAGATAGTTTCAAAATTGCTTCCAGCTTCCCACTAACCTAAAACAAACTTACTAAGAGCTTGGGCTCTCTTGGCAGTCCCCCTTGCCGCTGCGACCTTGCCCAAGACTGAGAGTAAATAGTCAAATAAGCTTTAAAAAGAGTTTTCAAAAATAGTGTTTATGAGTTACTTGGTGTTTTCTTTCCCTTTCAATGTGGTTATAGAGTTAGGTTCGTTTGCTTTCAGTTTTAAGCTTTTTCCCTTTCCCATTCTTACTGATTTTTCTTTCTGAATATGAAGAACATTAACATGATCACAAAAGTCAAAACTAATCAAAAAGGCATACTCAGAGAAATACAACTCCCTCCGGTACTTCTTCTGCTCCTTTTCCCCCACCCCCCTGTAGATAACCAGCTTCTTTGTTTTCTGGGTTATCTTTTTCATGTTTCTTTTTGTAGTGATTAGCAGATGCGTTCATATTTCCTTACGTTCCCTTCTTTGTTACACAAAAGACACCACACTGTATATCAACTTTCCACTTTGCTTTTTTCACTCAACAATAACCCCTGTATTCCACTCTATATCAATTCACAGAGAGCTTCCTCATTCTTGTTTACAGCTGTGCAATCCTCTATTGTGTGTATATACCATAGTCTGTTCAATCACTCTTCTGCGTTCAGACATCTGGGTAGTTTCCAACATTCCAATATTTTTCAATTATAAATAAAGCTGCAATAAGTAACATTGTTTATATGCATTTTCATATTGCTAAAAGCATATCCTGAGAGTAGATTCTTAGAAGTGGGATTGCTGCTTTGAAGGATAAACTTATTTTATGTAATATATATATATATTATACAATGTTCACTCTTACTTTACTTTTTATTGTCAAATTGTTCTGTAGAACAGAATGGCTCTATCAATTTACACCCCCCTCAGAAATGTAAGAGAATACCATTTTCCCTGCACGCTGCCAGTACTTGAAATTTCTTTGGTCAACTTGGTGAATAAAAACGGTAACTTGTTGATATTTTAACTTATATTCTCCTGATATCTAATCATATCTAATATCTTTTTATAGATGTATTGGTCATTTTTATTTCTTCCTCAATGAATTTTCTGCTTATATCTCAGCCTATTTTTCTGTTGTTTGATTTGTCATTTTCCTCCTGATCTGTAGGAGTTCTTTATTAGTCTTGAAATGAATTCTTTGTCTGTTTTATACACTGGTAATATCTTCTTCCAGTCTGTCATTTGGTTATAAGCCATGTTAATGGTGATTTTCATAAATACAGTTTTTTTGAAGATTTTATTGATTTATTTGACAGAGAGAGACACAGTGAGAGAGGGAACACAAGCAAGGGGAGTGGGAGAGGGAGAAGCAGGCTTCCCGCCGAGCAGGGAGCCCGATGCGGGGCTCGATCCCAGGACCCCCGGATCAGATCATGACCTGAGCCGAAGGCAGATGCTTAACGACTGAGGCACCCAGGCGCCCATCAATACAGTTTTTTAATTTTGTTGTAGTGAAATGTATCTCTTTGCTTTTGTGCTTTTTATGTCTTATTTAAGAAAGTTTCAGAAAATTCCTACTACCAGGCCATTTGTCTTGTATTTTATTTTAATTGTATTTGAATTTTGGTTTTTTACATTGACATATTTAACTCTTCTGGAAATTATTTTCTGAGAATAGAGTAAAATAAGAACTTACTTTCTTTTTGTCCATGTGGAGCACTGAATTGTCCCATCACCATTTATTGAAGACACTCTTGTTTCCTACTTGCTCATGGTCCCTTCTTTGTCATATGCTAGATATGTAAAGGTCTCTTCCTCTTTCTGAGCCAATACCAGGCTGCTTTAATGACTAGAGCTGAAAATTTTCTTGATATCTGATAAGGCAACTACTCTTTTTTGTTCTTTTGAAAAATATTCTGTACAATCTTTACCACTTTACTCATCCATATAAATTTTAGGATCTGTTTGTCAGGTTCCCACAAATATATTGAATTTATATTTTTTTTTTTATTTTTTTAAAGATTTTTTTTTTTTTTTTTATTTGAGACAGAGAGAATGAGAGAGAGAGAGAGAGAGCACATGAGAGGGGGGAGGGTCAGAGGGAGAAGCAGGCTCCCTGCCGAGCAGGGAGCCCGATGCGGGACTCGATCCAGGGACTCCAGGATCATGACCTGAGCCGAAGGCAGTCGCTTAACCAACTGAGCCACCCAGGCGCCCTTGAATTTATATTTAATTCAGAGATTCATTTGGGTAAGAATTGTCATATTTGTAATGTCAAGCCTTCTCTTTCATGAGTATAGTATATACTTCTTCAAATATTATATTCTTCAAATATTTACTTGGCAGTCTTTTACATTCTTCACTTAAGTTTGATAATTATCTCCATAAAGGTGTTGCACATTTTCTGTTAGGTTTACTCACAGATACTTTTCATTGGTATTGTTCTTGTGAATTGTATCTCCTTTGTCTCTGTCTCACTTTCTACTTGGTTATTGATAGTGTTTAAGAATACTAATGATTTATATATGCTGATCTTCTATCTGGTTACCTTGGTGCAGTTTTTATTAATTTTAATAAGTTGCTCATTGATTCTCTTCTTCTTTGTGATATAGAATCCATAATTCAATAATTCTCAAATGCTGATAAGTCTCTTTTTTTACAGTCTCCATCCTGCTCATTTCTTTTTCTCATTGCATTGGTTAGTACTTCCAGGGCAAAGGTAAACAGGGATGGTAGCGGGCAGAGGGAATTTACGATTCAATAAGTATGATGGCTGCTGTAGGCTTTTTTTTTTTATTTGTTTATTTGAGAGAGAGTGCGCACAAGCAGGGGGAGGGTCAGAGAGAGAAGCAGACTCCCTGCTGAGCGGGAGCCAGATGCAGGGGCTCGATCCTAGGACCTTAAGATCATGACCCGAGCCGAAGGCAGGCGCTTAACTGACTGAGCCACCCAGGCACCCCTGTTGTAGGCTTTTTGGTAGTTAATCTTTATTAGGTTAAGGAAGTTGTTTCTATTCTTAGTTTGATAAGAATTTTCATCAGGCACAAGTATTGATTTATATCTAATGCCTTTTCTGGATCTCATATGATTTTTGTCCTTTAGGGATATATCTTAGTTACAGTGTGTGTGTGTGTGTGTGTGTGTGTGTGTGTGTGTTTAATATACTGTTGGATTCAGTGTTTTCGTAACAACTTTATTGAGATATAATTCATACACCACAAAAGTCACCCTTTTAAAATGTACAAACCAGAGGTTTTAGTTGCTGAATTAGATTTGCTAATATTTTCTTTAGGATTTTTTACTCTAATTTCCTATACATTTTTATGTTATACTAGATTCATAAAAAATAAATTTTGGTAGATTTTCCTCATTTTCTTACAGCTGGAATAGTTTGTATAAGTTAGGAAATCCTTGAAATCTTGGTAAAAAATTTTTTTTAATGCCTGGAGCCTATTTTTTTTCTGGGAAATTTTTGAATACTGCTTTAAGTTCTTAACTGGTGATTTTTTTTAAATGGAGACTTCCTCCCATCCATCATTACCTAAGGGCTGCTTCCAGGAGCATTGAGTCCTGCCCATTCAAATGAGAACACAGCCAGCCAACAGTTGGATTGCAGCCTGGTGGGATCCTGAGCAGAGGAGCAGCTAAGCCCACACTCCTACCTCAGGGAGACTGGGAGACAATAAATGTGTGCTGTTTTAAGCCACTAAGTTTTTGGTCATTTGTTATACAGCAAAAGAAAACTAATACACCTGTTACAGAGAGTTGAATGGTAGTCCCCCAAAAGACATGTCCACATGGAAGCTGTGAATGCGAGCTTATTTGGGAAAAGGGTCTTTATAGATATGATTAAGTGAAGGATCTCAATATGTGATCATTTTGGATTAGGGTGGGCCCTAAACCCAATGACCAGCATCCACCTAAGATATAGAAGACGAGAAAGACACACACAGAAACAGAGAAGACCATGTGAACATGGGGGCAGAGGGTGGAGTGAAATGGCCACGGACCAAAGAATGCTTAGGATTGCCGCTACCATCCGAAAATGGAGGAGCAGACTCTCCCTCAGAGTTCTCAGAAAGAACCAACCCTGCCCACATGTCCATTTCAGACTTCCGGCCTCCAGAGCTGGGGAGTTGGGGCCAGTTTCTCCACTGCAGGCAACTTGAAGTGTCAGGGCAAGATGTGACTCATACTTGTCAAGGATCTCTCTGCTTCTGGGTGGCAAAGGGCTTGAAGGAGACCAACCTGGAGGCCAGGCAAGCCAGAGGAGGCCATCACAGTGGTCTGGAGGAGAAAGGGGAGACGTGTGAGCAAAGTGAATGGAGAGTGTGACACGTGGGAAAATTGAATCAGCCAAATGGGAAGAGAAAAGGAGGTGAGAAAAAAGATCCTTGGGCCTTGAACCAGGGTGACAGAGGTCCTGAAGCTGACAGGAGGGACAAAATGTAGAGTGTGCACAGAGCCCTTCTGAGGCCAAAGAGGGGCCTCAATTTTTGTACCAAAGTAGACATTGCTTAATGCTTACTAACCCAAAGAAACAGGAAAAGCAACTAAAACAGGAAACAAGTCAGTTATGAGAGGCCACCCCACAAGCCTGTCTGAGCCCCTGGTAGTCTCCAATGGACTGATCAATTCACCAACTTCATCCCTGTTAGGTGACTGCAGTGGCCTTTCCCTCCATGGGCTGTGATTCTGAGGTCATTGGATTCCAACTGGGCCAGGGCCTTCCCAATCTTTCCCTGTTCCCAAATAAGCATAATCAACTTCTAGGTACATGGGACTCAGCTGTTACAGGGATTAAATATTTTAGACCTGTTCCCCAATTCTTACATTCCTTTTGAATTGGGCTATAAATCCTGGCAGAGTGCAGAATTTTCCAGAGGGGACAGGCTTTGCCCTGGCTGTGCTCCCAGACTTCTGTCCCTCCCTGTACTGCTCAGGGCCCATGTGGCCAAGGCCAGTAGACATGTAGTGGCCCCCCAGAATGTTCACATTCTAATCCCTGGAACCTGTGAATGTGACCTTATATGGCAAAAGGCACTACAGATGTGATTGAGTTAAGGGCTTGAGATGGGGAGGTGATCTTAGATCATCTGGGTGGGCCCAAACTGCAACCATGTGTATCACCTTAGAAGAGGGTGATTTGAAAGATAGAAGTAAGAAGGCAATGTGATGGAAGCAGAGAGAGATTTGAAGATGCTCTGCTGCTGGCTTTGATGATGGAGGAAGGAGCCACAAGTCAAGGAAGGCAGCTCCAGAAGCTGGAAAAGACCAGAAAATGTATTCTCTTCTAGAGCCTCTGGAGGGAACACAGATATGCCAACACGTTGACCTTGGCCCAGTGAGACTGAGCCCCACCCCCCTCACCCCCATCACTGACTGCATAAGCTCCAGGGCCCTCACTCACACAGGCTCCTTCTCAGGTCCTGAGATGGGCCCTAGCAATTTTGTAGTTATAATTTTACATTCTTTTTCTTAAAAAAAAAAAAGCCCTCCAAATTGCATAAGCTTTAGGCCCCACAAACCATGGATCCACTCATGCCTGTGCCTAAAGCACCCACTGGCAAACAGAATGAGACCCCCATGAGTGGTCCACTGGGTCAGCAACATTCCAAAATGGCCCTGACAGACTCTCTCCTTGATCAAACTCTAGGCAGGCTCTTCAGAGCCCTCTTCCTGACTAGGTCTCAACCTTGGCCTATAAAGACTTAAACAAAACACTAATATAGTTTCTAACAGCTCAACTCTGTATCCTTAGGATAACCCTACACCCCCCTTAAAGTGCCTACCTGAGAAAATTCAAGGCTGCCAAAAGAATTTCCAGTTTGTTCCAGCCAATACCTGAAAATAAAACCCCAGTCTCTCAGCCTTTGTGCGAGGGCAGGAGCATGACTTAGAAGCACCAGTTAGCGAACTCAGACAGGTTTCATATGACCCACCACCCCTTGCTGCTTTTCGTGATTTTTCACTCCCCTTACTCTACTGAGCCCACTAACTGCCCTCCCTGCTCCTTCCTTCATCCTTGAAAATACCCACTCAACTCCTATGAATCAAAATTGTGTTGAATTTACACTGGGCAGTAGTACATTACTAATTAAGATCTATCCTTGCCACTTTAACTAGGGTCCAGCTTTGATTTGCTTTGACCTCCCCAAGTCTCTGCCCCCTGGTTTATACTCCCTATGTGATGCTCCAGCCTGCAAATCAAATAGGCATCCAGGCCCATGATGTAATCCCAGGAGCCCTTTAAACCTGGATCTAGAAGCCAGAGACAGGGAAGTTGGAGACTCAGATTATGAAAGGGATTCAAGGAGAGGAAAATTCTCCTGCTGGCTTTGAAGATGAGGGGGCCACATGACCATGAAAGCAGATGGTGTTTGGAAGAAAGAAACAGGAACCTCGTTCCTATAGCCACAAACAGGGAAACATGGCTGATAACCTTCAGGAGCCTTCAGACCAGAAGGCAGCCTGGCAACACCTTGACTATAGCTTGTGAGACCCTGAGAAGAGGACCCACCCATGTCATGCCTGGAACTTTCATTCAACAGAACTATGAGCTAGTAAATTGGTGCTGGTGAAAGCCATTAAGTTTGTGGCGATTTGTTATGCAGCCATAGCTAACTCATACACTTACCGGTCATGATCTGGCCGCTGGCCAGAGAGAGCTGAGCACAGGGCTCCAGCAGGCTAAAGATGGGGGCTCTTCTCCTCTTCCCACAGACCATAGAACAAGGGGCACTTCTTCACTCTCCTCCCGGGCTACATTTTCCTTCATGGCAGTTATCACTATTTGTAACTGTGCATGTAACTGTGGGGCTACTTGTCAAGGTCTGGACTGTGACATCCGTGAGGGCAGAGAGCTGACGGATCCAACACAGCAGAGCCACTCCTTGGAGGTGCCATCTTGGGCACACCATTCACCAATGTGAGCCTCAGTTTCCTAACACAGTCCACATTTTGGTCACATGTACCACATAAGGCTTGTAAAGACGAAATGAGGTAAAGTGTGGAAAAGTGTTACAAAGTGCTTCTGGTATTTCCTTGAACTGTGAGATCTGAACAGAATGCAACTTTCGGAAAGTTGGTAACCAAAGCAGTGGAGTTGCGAGCTTTTCCCAGCAGGGTGGCTTTAATCACTTGACTACGTGGCCACAGAAGCTGCCTCTGGCCCTCCCTGGGCCACCCTGGCCTGAGTCACGGGACTCCCCAGGTAAGAACACATGTTTCCATGAGCCGAGCTGCTGATCAAAGACAGATCTGGTCACCACTGGCCACCCTCCCATCCCCTACCCTTGGAACTATGCTCACTGACTGAGGGCCAGTTCTCAACCTTGAGGCCCCAGGGTTCTGAAAGAGAAACCACCAAGGCAGGGCTTCTAGAAGTGGTGCCTTCGGGCCAGTGGGTGAGACAGAGGTGGCCCATGAGGTTGCAGGCAGTAGCAGAGGCAAGGCAAGAGACACTTGGGGAGGGTGCCTGTGGCAGAAGGGTCCCAAATGTGAGGAAATGACTCAGCCTGAGGAGGCAAGGGCACTGGTGGCCAGTGGGGCTGCCAGCCTACTGGGCTGTGATTCTTTTGACAAAATATGTCAGCTACCTCCTCTGGGCCACCTTCTTTCCAGCTGGGGCACTTGGGGACATAAACAGAAGGGAGCCACACTTCTTACTACTTCTCTGCCCCCAAAGGTCCCTCAGATACCCCATCACCTGCCCTTGCCTGGGAGGGGGACTTAAAACTGGCCTTAAAGGCCTCAGACAAGACCCAGAGCCCCAGGAGCCCTGAGAAGATGACCCTCACAGTCCCCCTTTCTTGGACACTGTGGCGTGGGGCCCTGCAGCCCTCCACACTTCACTTCATCTTCAGGTAGCACAGTTTTGGGAAACAGTCATGTTTTAGGCACCAGAGAAATGGCCACCCTTCATCCCTCAAATCCTAACTTGAATCAGGGTCAGGAGAAACCCACCCTGACATTTATGGGTTGTCATGGGCATGTAGTTTTGAGGCCTCACTAACTCAACATGGTTACCGGAGCCACAGTAGGTGGGGGAAGATACCTGGTGTCATGCTTCGTCTTTCCTTTTGTCCTGGTGGTCTTTAAGAAAATGCCCCTGCTATAGGACCCCATTATCCAAGTTCAAATGCCTGGAACCGCCTTGGGACAGACAGCAGACGTGACGTGGAATTGCTGTCCCTAGTTCTGATATCAACAACCAGAATGCATAAAGTCCACCCCCTTCCTCCAGATCCCGCCACGTGCAGCACACTCTTGCACATCAACCGCAGTCCGCAAGCCCTCCCCCAGCATGGCCAGCCTCATGCCCAGGTGGCTTTCCTTCCTGCCCATGTTCTCTTTCCAGCCTTTACTCCTAGAGGGTGGGAGCAGGACCTCTTCATCAGGGTGGGGGCCGGCTCGGGGCATAACCACAGGAGACCATTCTAGGTGATGTTTGTGACTCCACAGGCCTGTGAGACTCTCCAGCTCCTCCTCATCTCCTTCATCCAAGCAGGTGGCCCACACACTGCATAATGGCCCCAGACTCACACTTACCAAAACAGAGGCCACTACCGGAGAGGAGAAATGTAAGCCAGGAGGTGACTGACAATTGGCCTTGGGCCAAGAAATTAGGAGCAGGATTAAATCTTAAACTACAAGGTTTTGTTCTAGAACCACCGTCTGTCAGAACTCATTCGCCTGAGACCCACGAAGGGCAGGTGCCTTTAGCCCCACAATGAGCTGGTGGCAGAGTTCATCAAATGCTTAACTTGACATGGAACAGCTCATGGCTTGTTTACAAGGGCAAAGTGACTTGTATGAATTTGCAGATGGAACTAAACCCTAAAGCCAGGTCAGGTCGATGGCTCCTATTGCAACACATTGGTTACCAGCGGCGCCCTATGCCCGGCTGGCTCTGTATGGTAAATTACTTATGGTGAACTTATAAGGGGTTCTGTGCCTTTTCAGGATGTGGATTCCAGATTCCACCAGAGTAAAGCCTATTTCATGCAGAATCGTCATGTCAGAAGGCTAGATCATGAGGCTGGGAACTAGCACTCCGCAAAGTGGTTTTCCTTGCAAATCCCATCACCCATGTGAGACGAGTAGTCTGCTGTTGCCGTGGTGAATTGGTGTTATACTGCGACCTTGATTCTGAGCAGAAACATACGTTGCCTTGACCGTGATTACACAAAACATGTTGTCTAGGAAACAGAACAGGAAGGGCTAGATCATTCTTGGCTTTGACTGGAAGCCACACAGAGTTATCTTGTACCCAGTGGGGTCTCAGCTTTCCTCAGGGGCCTCTAGGCTTTGTGTTTGTGTGTGTGACACAGACAGAGACAGAGACAGAAAGGGAGAGAGCACTAGCTTCCCTCTGCAAACGTCGGGAAATTTCAAGCCAAGACAAGCTTCTGTAGCTATTGTTTAGAAGCAGAAGGGGATTGCAGTGCCCTCTCCCGTCTCTTACTGGGAAGCTGCTGGAGAAGGGAGCAATAACTCTGGCCTCCTGCCTGTTCCCTATCACCCAATGCAGTTCCAGAGCTGAGGTGTGGTTCTGCGGGAGGGCCCCACTGGGCTCTGGAAAGAGTTGGTTTCCCATAAAGAGCGCCTGAAGTACTCTCTCTCTCTCTCTCTCTCTCTCACACACACACACACTCTCTCTCTCTCTCTCTCTCTCACACACACACACACACACACACACACACACACACACACACACCAAGGGCAGATTGACACAAGAGTAGCTTGCTGAGACTCCAGTATGTTTCTTTCCCCACATAAACCAGCCTCAGAGCTGGTTTCCCAGGCCAGCCACAAAAGCCACCTTGACCTAGAAAGGAGCCTACGAGGAGGGATCCTATGAACCTGTGGCCATAGATGCCAGTGTAGCGGCAGAGGCCATTTCCAGCAGGGCGCACTGAGTAAGGCATTGTTTGACTTCCTGTCCAATGGCTTCCTATTCCCACTAGCCCAGGGCCCTTCCATCTCACAACCCGAGAATAGCCCAGATTAGGAGTACATCCTTGACGCCTCTCTGTTCCTCAGCCACAAGCTCAAACCCCTCGCTGATCTATCAGGGACTGCTGTGGTCTCAACACCTTGGCAGACTCACAGTCCAGCCATCTACCCTTCTCCATTCTCCCCGATGCTTACTGCGTCCCAGGCCCTGTCTTCACTCCATTGCCAACTGCATGTAAAAGAAATACAGTAAATACTTCCCAAAAAGATAAGCAAGAGACAGAGATCACCGTTAGGCAACTAGCAAGGGGAGGACACAAGAGGATACATAATGGTGGAACAAGTCAAGTGTTCCAGAAAAGTCCAGAGATGAGTTCAAATCCAGTCCAAATCCCAGCACCCAGAAATCCCCATCATTTACATTGCCCCAAGTGTGCAATGATAGAAAGATGGACAGATGCAGGAATAGGTAGGTGAGACAAAACTATTTCCCCAAAAGGATCGTCCAGTATACTCAGTGAGAGAAGCCAGACTCAAAAACCACATAGTGTATGATTCCATTGATATGAAATGTCCAGAACAGGCAAATCCTTAGCAACAGAAACAGATCAGTAGGTGTCAGGGGCTGGGGGAGCAGGGAATGGGGGATGCCTGCTAATGGGCACGGGATCTCCTTTTGGAGTGATGGAAATGTCCTGGGAGCCAATGGTCATAACAGCCATAAGATTTTGTGAATATACAGTACTAAATACACGGAACTGTGCACTAAAATGGTATGTGTATTATATCTCAGTAAAAATAGGATCATGACATATGCTTTGTGTTTAATCTAATGTATTACACTCCTCTCATTTGTGAACAAAGAAAAAAACAGAAAATGAAAAGAATTGTTGAAATTGTAATAAATGTTCCTTTATAAGAAAAAGTCCTAGTTCTTAAGAGATCCCACAAAGGTTAAGGAATGAAACTCTGAAAAATGCTAAGCTTTTTGAAATACCTGAAACGTTACGCTTAATTTCATGTTTCAACACAGTATCTGCTCTAACAGATGAAGAAATCATCCCATGCTCTTCCTCCCACCCCTCAGTTTTCCACCTCTGCTTTGTGTTACATTACGACTTTTATATTGTCAAGGTTTCTAAGATTTGCACTGTTCCCTAAAGCAGGACAGGTGTGACTGCATAATCTCGCACTTGTGTAATATTAATTCTGCATGTACACGGGTTCAGTGTTTGTTCTTCCACTTCTATGATCTTTGTTTAAATTTATCTTTATCGTCCAGTGGCCATTTTGACTTTCTGCTTTTTGACTTGACAGGCAAGTTAGATAGAACTTTTTCTTCTCTTGTTCTCTCTTTCAGGAATACCGATTTTGTATACATATGTATAATTTCCTTTTCTACCTTCTCTCCAACCCTCCGCTCTCTCGCATTTTGTACAAGCCTTACAAAGATGTCCCCAGGTGGCCATGATGCATGTGGTCTCCTTGATCGTGTTTACTCAAAGTGTGAATTGCTCTTAGTGTGGCTTTCATCTCAGTAATATTAGTATTTCTCTCTCCCAATTCTTTTCTGAGTTCTGCTGCCTTTCTTTCATTTCCTTCTGTTTTCTCATCATCTCTTCTTTAAATTCTCTTTTCTTTTGAGAAATCATGCTTTCTGAAATTGCTTTGCATCAGTGGAGGGTTTTTGGCTTTGTTTTTGTTTGGCTGGTTGGTTGGTTGTTTTCTGTTTTTTGTTTTGTCGTTTTTTGTCTGGAGTCTCCCTGTAGTTTTTGTGTAATTTTCCCTTGTGATGTGCCTTCGTCTGCTGTTTGCTTCTGTTTCTTTCCTCCTATTATTTGTGTAACTGTTGCTGTTGCCAGTTTATGTCTAGGCCCCACGATGCGCTGGGAATGTGTTTGATTCTGCCAGCGCGTCCACATTGTCTCTGGCTTCCACATTATCTGACTGGGTCTGCACAGTGATGTTCCACTGCTCCTGAGGCCTGTCCCTAAGTTTCGTTAGTCTAACCAGAGATTTGTTTTCTGTTTGTCTATGACTTTCCAGACTGTGATCCTTGACTTTGGAGCAGTCTGATTCGTGTTCCATTCCCAAGGAGCCCTCACTGACCCAGCGGGCTCCCCACCCCTGTCCAGACATAGCAGCGTTTGGCTGGAGAGTGTCCTAATTTGTGGCTTGGGGCTGTTGGAGTTCCCAATGCTGTCTTTCTCTTTGAAGCTGTCTTTGAAGCAAAGCCAGCCCATCGTTTTTCTGTACGACTACAGAGGAAAAGAGCCCAAGGCCTTGAAGGAATTTCCTTTCTTAAGTCGGTCTCTTTTATAGGCAGCTGAGATTTCAGCATCAACACAGAGCACCCCAGCTCCACCCGCCCTCTGGCTGAGCTAGTCACTAGGGAGTTCTGGACTGGCTCTGGCCCCTTTGATGGACAAGATAAGGCTTCTTGGGCAGTCGCAAGTCTGAGTTGTTCTTAAATCATAACCCAGCAGGGCATGAGATTATGGAACTTCTCCCTCACTTGGGAAAAACTTAAAGAGAATGTGGCCTGAAGTAATCCCCGAAAGGCAACAGCAATAGGGAGCGTAAGGCATGACGGTGGGCCCTGGCTGCCAGCAGCTTGCAGACACCCCAGGAGGACAGACTGGAGCAAGGGGCAATGAGGAGCCAGCAGCCATGGACTGGGGGCAGCCAGGGCAGGGCAGCCCCGGGCAGGGAGAGCTCTGTGGACAGGGTGGACGAGGGCCTGGTGCGAGCCCAGGCCGTGGTGTGCCTGCCAGTTAAGGTTCCTTGGAAATCAGAACTCACGTCCTGAGGGGTACAGACGACGTACCATGAGGACTACACCCCTCTCAGGTAGGGGAACTGCTCCTTTGGGGCCTGATTTCAGCAGAGCCGGCACGAGGGAAGCGGAGATGGTGAGAAGTGGAGGGGTGGTGTGAGAACAAAGTGGAAGCCACATCTGGGTCCCACCACTTCCCACCCGGACTAGGCAGAAGACCTACAGGAGGTGAGTGCCTGGCCCAGCACTTGGAGAAGTGGTAGGAGGCGATTTGGTGGCAGCATCAGGTCAACCACGCTGTGTAACACTGACGTTCTGAGCATATTTGTAAATGACCCTTGCTTCGTTTCTCCCTTCCAGTTGTCGTGCACATCTCTCCTGTGGCCGATCCTAATTCGGGACCCTAAAAGGCAGGGAATTCTGGGAGAACTAGTTGCAGCTTAGCCCACATCTGGGGGTGCCTCCCTGCTTCCTCCACCCCTCTCCAGCACCCATCTATATGGTAGGGGGACATCCACTTTGTGTTTCAGAAGCACACATGTCTTTGGCTCCGTGAGCCTCCCACAGCCTTGTGGGCACTTGTCTCTGTGGGTGCTGGTGGGCAAGGCTGGGAGAGAGGCTCACCGAGGGGAAACTGCCCCGGGGGCCCAGCCACGTGGAGAGCACGGCCGGGAAGCACCACCCCTGCAGCAGTGCTGGGGCCGGCTCAGGTACGAGTCCCTGATGCAGCCCTCTTGGCCAGCTCCCCAAGTCCACCAGGACCCCAACACATCTGGAATGCACCAGATGGCAAGAGCCGCAACTGAACACAACAATGACGGAAGCGGGTCCTCACGGGAACGGGCTTGCAGGGCCTCTCCAGCCCTAAACCTTGGAAAAGATCGAGCTCTGGGGCCAGGAAGGTGGTCACTGGGACGCAGGCTCACCAAGCTCTCCCTCGAGGCCACCCTGAGCCCAGATCCCCACTTAACCAGAAGAAGTAAGTTGGCTCCCTGGGGACCTGGCTTCTAGAAGAGTCTCCGGAGCCCTGCTCCAGTGGTCTTGTCCCCTGAAGCCCAGTGAGGCCATCAGAATGTGTTTGCAGAGCAAGACTCAGGCCTCCACACGAAGCCCCTGTGGGGGAGCTGCTCAAGGCCAGTTCCTGAGTGCCCTCCAAGGGGCAGGCAAAAACTGCCCGCCCCCCCAAGCAGCCAGCAGGCTTCTCTCTTTTTCGTTGTTCAGGGCACTCCATACTGGGGTCCTAGTGGCCTTTTGCTGAATACTGTCACCCCCTCTGCAGACAGGAGATGGGCTGGGACCGGGATAGGCATGGAGCCAGGTGGGGGTATCAGCTACATCTGCACTGGGCTTCAGGGAGGGCAGTCCTCTCTCTCAGCTTCCACTCCGTAGCCATCAGCCGTGGATCCGGCCCCACCCATTGGAAACCGTGCGGCTGGTGCGGTGGAGCGGCTCTCCACTCCTCAAGGCTCTACCAGCTGCCCCAGGGTACAGGCAGGGACAGGAAGGGGCTAGACGGATGTGGACTTGCACTGTGGGCCAGGCAGAGGGCACAGGAAGGAGACCGAGAGGGAAACGTGAACAGTGTTATGGAGGCCTGCCTGTGAGGATGGCTCTGACCACCCCATCCGAGACACGAGTAAAGCACCAGAAGCTCTGGGGAACTAGGGACAGGGGATGGCTCCCCCAGCAGTCTGCTCAGCCCGCTCAATTGGCTGGAGTGAACCAGTGTGTTCTTCCTCCAATTCACAGGCAAACTTCACTTGGGCCTGGGAGGGGTTCTCAGGCCTGTGCCCTGCTGCTGACCCCGGATTGGGGGCTCCTCTATCTCCACCAGACTGACTCCCCCTCGGACTTCAGCTGTAGCACCCAGTTCCAAGATACAAGAGGCAGAGGCCCACCCACACTGCCCCATACCCCGGGGCCAAAACCTTAAGCTCCCCTGGCCTGGTTTCCCCCCACCTGCCCTGGAGGGATTAGACATGGCCTTCCCAACTCCCAGCCAGGCAGCAGGAGCTGCAGTAGCAATATCCTCTCCCGTGGGGAGGACGGCTGCTCTTTCAGCGGGTGTCATTCGGCTCCTGTACCGCATCGAGTCTAACGATCACATCTCACAGCAGCTGATCGAAGCACAGAGAAAATCAGCTGAAGAACGGCAGGTGTCTCGTGGGTATTGGGGGAGGGCCGGAGAGCCAGGCTTGGAGGCTTTGCAGAGAGGAACAAGGGTCTGAATCACGCTGCTGTGCTGGGCACCAAGCACTCCTATGGCTCCCTCCCACAACTGGGCACAGACACTGTGACTCGCGGCAGTGATACGGGACACGGGTGCTGCCACGAGAGCCACAGCTGCCGCCGCTCCTCAGGAAACAAGTCTCGATGCCCTTGCTGTCGCCGGCACACCCGAGTGCGATCTCTGTGGCCCCTGCTTCTTCCCATCTCTGGCCCCAGATTCATCTCACCCATGGGTCCTGGTCATGTGCCCAGTCCTAGCTTCAGGGAAGGTTGGAAAAGTGCCAACCGGGCATTTTCTGCTCCTCTCACGTGAGCAGAGCTCAGCCTCATCAAGTGGCAACTTCCTAGGACAGAAGAAATGAGCAGTGTCCATTGGGACCACCTAAATTGTCCAACAGCTTCCCACTGCCCTTAGTGTGAAACCCAACTACCTCTCCATTCCTAAACACGACCCCTTCAGAGAGCAACCCCTCCCCTCCCCCAGCTATTGTGGGTCCTCCTTCATTGCGCATCTCGGTAGCCTGGTCTTTTTCTTTTCCCTGACAGCAAGTCTGTTTGCAAATGGAGGTGGTAGGAAAATGTGCCCATTCTCCCAGAAACCCAAGTGTCGAGATTTTTTCAGTTTCTCAGTAAGTGTTGTTAATATTGTTCCATGGTGAGATTTTCACATTTAGGGTAACTCAAATTAAAATACATTTGCAGTTCTTCAAAAACCCTATCACTTTTCAATACTGACCTTCTCAATAAGGATGCTATGGCGGTTGGAGGCATGACGGCCCTCATGGCCCCACTCCATTCACTGCACACCTTAAGCAATCTACAATCCCAGGAACTGGATGTCAGTGGCCCCTTTAGCTTGTAAAGGAGAAAACCATGATTATTCCCACTCAATTTCAAAAGGGAAAGAGGACAGGACCATCCCAAGATGAGGACCAATGGAATCCCAAAATTTTACAATTCACCTATAAAATAGAAGAAAGGTCCTGATCATAACCTAGTCTTCCGATCAAAGTGCCTCACATAACCTCTCAATGGAGAAGTCTCCCATGGGTACTGGACAAAAATCTTTTCTCTGGCTCCCTCCTCCAACCCCAGCAGACCCTTCCGGCGATTGCCCACAGCAGAGGCGAGACTCAGCTGAAACATGCAATGAAATTTATTGAAGAGAAACATTTACTGAAACCATCGAAGAGAGGGAATGACAACAGAGACAGGAACGTCTAACGGCCACTAGAGACCATAGGTCACGGCCCCCCTCCTCTTGGGGTCCCAAACGAGGTGCCTCTGCTTCCCCCGACACCGTGGCCCTCCTGCCTCAGCCTCCCTTCCTGAGGGCCCCACGATCAACCTCTGGCCAGCACGGTGGACGCTGGTCATGTCCCCTCACTCCAGGGCACCCTCCCCTCTGGCCGACATGCCGGGGCCTGGTCCTGCCCTATGGCCTGCACAGGACAGTCCCAGGATGCTGGAAAAAGCAGCATGGGACACTGGGCCAAGCCAAGGAAACGGAGTCGCAAGGAACAACAGGGTGGCACATCAGAGCACAGTTCCCGTGGAGACTGCCGCTGGCCACCTCCATCCTTGGTCCGGTTCTTCCTTCCTGAGGTCACGGGGTGAACACCAGCCGTGCCCTCGGGCATCCTTCCCGCCATCTCCCGGAACTGGGCTCAGGATTTCCGGGGGGCGGGGGGGCGGGGAGGGCAGCTGCTCAGATAAGAAACCACACACGTCTCCGCAAGAACAAGCAGCGGTTGGCCTAAATGTACCCCGAGAAAGCAGAGGCTGAGCTCACAACACTGGAAGAGAACGAGCAGAGCCTTGGTTCCCGCTGAAGCTCATGGCACGCACCCGGGCTGAGAGGTGGCGGCCCCGGTAGGCCAGGACACCCACGGCGGGTTCCTGCACACCTCAAGGCTCTGCACAGGAATGGTCGCTAGTGGGGTGGGGGAGTAACTTGACACGTGGGTCACTAAGCGCCCCACAGAGACCCAAGCGGGCTTCCCAGAACATGGAGCAACGTGCCCCAGGGGAAGTAAATGAGTGTCTCCCTCTCGGGAGACCCAAGAGGCTGGCACCTCTGAAATGGCCCCTAACATCTCCTAGTACAGTGTGGGTGGCAGATGGCTTCAGGTGCCCCTCCCCTAGGCTAGGGCCAGCCACTCAGGGATGTTTCCCAGACTGGCTGCCTGAGTTGGCATGGAATGGGGCTGGAGCTGGGTGTGGGGCTGCCCTGGGTGGAGGGCACCTCTCCCTGCCCCACTTGGTGTCAAGTATGGTCATCTTGGTCACTTGGAAGGGCTGATGGTGGTGTTCAGATCCCCTTAGAAGTAGTGGAGTGCCTGGGGGCTTGGCTGCTGAGTTGGCATGGATTGGGGCTGGGGCTGGGGCCGGGTATGGTGGGGGAGGCAGCTCCCCTTAGGGGTGGTGGAGTGCCCGGGGACTTGGCTGCCTGAGTTGGCATGGAATGGGGCTGGGGCTGGGTGTGGGGCTGCCCTGGGTGGGGAGGCAGCTCTCCCTGCCCCATTTGGTGTCAGGCATGGCCATCTTGGTTATTTGGAAGGGCTAATGGTGCTGGCTAGGGTGAATTGAGGAGGTGGGGTCCTGGGAATTTGTTTGGGCTGAGTGGGTTGTTCCCTCGGCCCTGCTCCCCATGTGGGGCGAGGCTGCTGCCCTGGCATGGCCTCCCTCTGCCTCCAGAACTCTGCTGCCTGAGAGGAGAGGGGGTCCCTGGGCCTTCTGAGCCTATTTGCCTGAGGATGACTTGGGGGGGCTCGTCTCCCCAGCGCCATCCTCGTTTTCCGACTCTTCTGGGATGGGCTTGAGCCCCTCCTTGGGGGGCTTCCCAGCCTCCTGGTCTCCTGCCTGGGCAAGGCCCTCTGGCTCACAGCCAGGACCTCTTGGGCCCGCCCTGAAAGCACTGCCCATCTGGGCAGGAGTGGGGCCCCCAGGGGCCTCTGAGGGTCTTGCCTGACCTAGGCCCACAGAGGACAGAGCATTTTCATCTTCCTGAGTGGCAGGGAAGAACTTGGAGATCTCCTGAGGGGCAGGGGCAGCCCTGGCAGCATCATAGGGCTCAGGAGCAGCCCTACGAGCTTCGGCAGTGCCAGGATCTGCCTCACTGGCCTCCACGTTCGCTGGGGCAGGCTTGGCAGTATCTTCATTGGCTGGGAAGGCCTCGGTTTCATCTGCACCGGCACGGGTGCCCTCAGTGATGACTTCAAGAGCCAGGGCGGACCGGAAAGCATCTTCGCTGGCTGGGGAGGCCTCGGTTTCATCTGCACCGGCACGGGTGCCCTCGGTGATGACTTCAAGAGCCAGGGCGGACCGGAAAGCATCTTCGCTGGCTGGGAAGGCCTCGGTTTCATCTGCACCGACACGGGTGCCCTCAGTGATGACTTCAAGAGCCAGGGCGGACCGGAAAGCATCTTCGCTGGCTGGGGAGGCCTCGGTTTCATCTGCACCGGCACGGGTGCCCTCGGTGATGACTTCAAGAGCCAGGGCGGACCGGAAAGCATCTTTGTTGGCTGGGGAGGCCTCGGTTTCATCTGCACCGGCTCGGGCGCCCTCGGTGTTGACTTCAAGAGCCAGGCCAGCCCGGAAAGCATCTTCATTGGCTGGAGAGGGTTCAGCAACCTCTTCACTGGCGGGGGCAGCCTGGGTGGCCGGCAGCCCCCCCATGTCCACACAGGCCCCTTCTTCTGCTTGGAATTGCTCACCCCCAGCTAGGGCGGCCTCCCATGCCTCGGTCTCCCGAACGAGCTGCAGCATCCCCACGAAGCCAGGTGGTCTCCTCTCCAGCCGCATCCTCCTCAGCGTGTTCTGGAGCATCTCGTTCGGGCGGGCCCGCATCAGCACCTGCCTGGCGCGAACCTGGTCTGCGATGATAGAACGGAAGGCCCCCTTCTCCACGGCCGACTGCAGCAGGCCTTCCAGGCGCATCACATAGGCAAAGAGAGTCTCCTGGGGCCGCTGGGCACAAGTCAGGAACTGGAGCCGCGCAGTCACGCAGATGTCCTTGTCCCCAAACTCCTGTACCAGCGCGGCCAGGCAATCCTGCACAGGCATGTCGGGATTTTCTGCCAGGAGCCTGCACATGAGATCCAGCGCAGGGCCACCCAAGCTCTCCACCAGCCGCCGCCTCCTCTCCCTTTCTGACACGTGGCGCCACATGTACAGCATGTCGTTGGCATGGTGCAGCCAGCTCTCAAAGGACTCTTCCTCTTGGCCTGGCTCTTCCATCCCAGCAAAGGTTCTCAATGCCCGATAGGCCATGTTTTCAGGCGCAGGCTGCTGGGCCTGATTCCGTTGCTGGGTCCAGGATCCTCCCTCATCTATGGCTCCTGACACACCCACAGCTCCTTCCTCGCCTGCAGTGCCCGCCTCACCCGCAGCTCCTGCCATACTCACAGATCCCACCACACCTGCAATTCCTGTGTCACCTGCAGCTCCCTCCTCATCTGACGCTCCTCCCTCTTCTGCTCCTTCCTCACCTGCAGCTCCTTCCTCATCTGACACTCCTCCCTCTTCTGCTCCTTCCTCACCTGCAGCTCCTTCCTCATCTGACACTCCTTCATCTTCTGCTCCTTCCTCACCTGCAGCTCCCTCCTCATCTGACACTCCTTCATCTTCTGCTCCTTCCTCACCTGCAGCTCCCTCCTCATCTGACACTCCTCCCTCTTCTGCTCCTTCCTCACCTGCAGCTCCTTCCTCATCTGACACTCCTTCATCTTCTGCTCCTTCCTCACCTGCAGCTCCCTCCTCATCTGACACTCCTCCCTCTTCTGCTCCTTCCTCACCTGCAGCTCCTTCCTCATCTGACACTCCTTCATCTTCTGCTCCTTCCTCACCTGCAGCTCCCTCCTCATCTGACACTCCTCCCTCTTCTGCTCCTTCCTCACCCGCAGCTCCCTCCTCATCTGACACTCCTCCCTCTTCTGCTCCTTCCTCACCTGCAGCTCCCTCCTCATCTGACACTCCTTCATCTTCTGCTCCTTCCTCACCCGCAGCTCCCTCCTCATCTGACACTCCTTCATCTTCTGCTCCTTCCTCACCTGCAGCTCCCGCCTCACCTGCAGCTCCCGCCTCACCTGCAGCTCCTTCCTCACCTGCAGCTCCTGCCTCACCTGCCTGGCCAACCCCTGCATGCCTCTGGGGCTGTGCAGGGAAATCTGGTCTATCCTGTGACTCTGAGTCGGGGGCCTGGGGCAGAAAGACCACAGGCCAGGGTCCTCCCTTGCCTGGTATTTGTCGGGGAATCAAACTTCGGTTTAAATACTGAGCAAACTCGACCAAGGCGACCGTGGATCCGAGCTCCTTTCTGAACACTTTGCCCAGCACTCGGTACCTGCCCAGGGGCCACAGGGCAGTGCGCACGGCCTTCTGGAATTCCTCGTCCCCGCAGTCGTCGGGGATGCCCAGGATGAGCAGGGAACGCTGCGCGTTCACGCCCATCCACCTGCACCAGTCACTCAGCACTGTCAGTGGCATCGCCATTGCTGAGAACCTGAGGGTGGAGAGAAAGGAGTAGACAGGGACACACAGACTTTCACAATGTGAGCCTCAGCCTGGGGGTGCAAAGGGGTGAGAGGCACGTTCATACCACACAGCCCATCCTACCACATAGCCAAAGCCCAGTGTCCCTCACAGTGGTGGCCTGTAGCGCCTCCACTCCCCATTTTGTTCGATTTTAGAAAACTTTTTTGATAATACACTAATTTATTTACTAGCTGTAGGGCTAATCCTATTTTCTATTTTTCTGGCATAACTTTAAGAAGTTGCTTTTTTGAAACACCTGGGTGGCTCAATCGGTTAAGCATCTGCCTTCGGCTCAGGCCATGATCCCGGGGTCCTGGGATCGAGTCCCACATCAGGCTCCTTGCTCACCAGGGAGACTGCTTCTCCCTCTGCCTTCCGCTCTCCCTGCTTGTGTGCATGCACACAGGCGCTCTCTGTCTCTGACAAATAAACAAAATCTTAAAAAAAAAAAAAAAAGGAAATTGCTTTTTTTCCCCAAGAAATATATCAAGTATTCAAATTTTGGGCATAAATTTTTCCATAATATTCCCTGCATTCTCTTTTTAATGTCTGTCTGATCTGTAGCAATAGCACGCTTTCATTCCTGATGTTGGTAATAAGTGTTCCTTCCCTTTTTTCTTGGTTAGTCTCACTAGGGCTTTATCAGTTTTGTTTCTCTTAAAAAAAACCAAACCTATGGGTTTGTTAAATGTCTACAATTGGCTTTCTATTACTGATTTATTCTCTTAGCTGTAGTATTTTTTCAGCCAACTTATTTTGCATTTAGTTTATTTTTTTATTTATTTTTAATTTTAATTTCTTTAAATAGACCATTAGGTCACTGATTTTATGTCCTTCTTCTTTTATAATAAAAGTACTTAGAGTAATACATTTTCTTCTGATTGTTTTTTAGCTGCCTGACTAATTTCGGGAAGTTGTATTTTTTTTTCATTCATCAGTTTGAAATATTTTCTAAGTTCCTTCCTGTTTTCTTCTTTGAGCCATGAGTTTCCAAATATTTAAAGATATTTTATTATTATTAATTTTATTTTATAAAAAATTTTATCTATTTGAGAGGGAGCGCGAGCGCGCGCGGCGCGCGGGAGTGAGCCCGAACAGGGGGAGGGGCAGAGGCGGAAGCAGACTCCGTGCGGAAGGTAGACGCTTAACCGACTGAGCCACCCAGGCGCCCCTATTCTTCTTAATTTTAAATAAAATTCCATGAGACCAGGGAAGTTATTATGCAAAAGCACAATCCTTTAAAATTTATGGAGACTTTTTTTATGGCCCAACATACGGTGTATGTGGGTGAGTGTGCAAAGCACTCCTGTAACGAATCTCTATTTTCTGTGGAGGACAAGGTTTCGCACCTCCCCCTGCCGGACTCCCTCTGCCATCCCCCACAGAGGCGACTCCGAGCCCGTGGGGTTCCAACCGCAGCGGGCCACAGCCCCTCCGCCACGCCGCACGTGCTCGGCCGGCGGCCGCACGTGCTCGGCCGGGGGCCGCACGTTCCAGCCCGCCCCGCGCGAGGCGCCATCCTGTTTGCGCAGCCGCAGAGCGTCCTCCAGTACCACGCCCCCAGCGGGTGGGAGAGCCCCTCCAGCCTCCGGCCAGCAGGGCGGCCCCGCAGGCTTAGGCGTTACTTCGGCGTCCTCGCACCGGGGAGCCAGCTCTCCCCTCTCCCGCCCCAGCTAGGAAGCCTCCCCTCCCAGACTCTCCACACCCGCGGCCCCGCACCGGCCCTGTGGCCCCCAGAAGCAAGGTGCCCCCCCAGTTGGCGCACCCCGCGCCGGCGCCTGCGGTGGCTCGGTGCTTGGCTCCTAGCCTCCCCGCCCCGAGCAGCCCTCCCGGTAGCGCCGGCAGCCAGGGGTCCGCCGGTCCGCACAGCCAGAGCGGGAGCCCTCGTTCCTGCCCCGGGCAGTTGGCGTCCTCCCGTCCCAGCTCCCGCCCAGCCCCACAGCTCCCCTCACGCGTCTCGGGTCGGGAGTCCTCTCCGTCACCCCCACCGTCCGCGAGGTGCCCCCCTCCCCTCCCCCCCAGAGGAGCCGTTAGCCGCCCCCCCCCCCGCCCCGCCGCGTCCGGAGCCCGGAGGAGCCCTCCCCTCGCACACTCCCCCCACCCGCAGCCGCTAGGCCTCTCCTCGAGCCCCCAAAGCTACCCCCACGCGCTCGGGAGGCAACCCTGGCCTCTCAGCACCCCACCGGGGAGTCGTCCCCCGCCGCCTTCCCCCCACAGCCTCCAGCAGCCGGGAGCCCTCCCTTCCCGTGCCCCTTACACAGTCAGCCATGAGCCCCCCCGTGCCAGAGCGCCCCCCGCCCCCGACCAGACCCCTCACAGCCAGCAGCCCTCCTCTCGGGGCCCCCAACACCGGGGTACCGTTCCCTCAGCCCCCACCTTCCCTCGGCAGCCGTTCCTTCAGCCCAGAGCCCCCCCCCAGCCCCCCCCCGCTCCCACACCGCCACACGCCGAGACGTTAGTCCTCCCCCCCCACCTCCCCTCACCCCGGAGCCGTCCCCACCAGGCCCCCTCAGCTGGGAGCCTTCCAGTCCGGCAACCCCTCCCGCCCGCCCGCAGGAGCCCTCGCACCCCCCCCCCACTCCCTGACTCCCTGACTGGGCAGCTAAGGCCCCTACCCCACGTTCCTCCTTCCCCGCGACCCCCGAGGCCGTGCGCACCTCCTCACTTTGTCTCCCTCCGTGAACAGCTCCACAAGCCCCTCCGAAAGCGCCGAAGAACTGCCGCCAGCCGCACAGCCGCGACCTGTGTGACCGAGCCTCCCAAGCACGCGGTGCGAAGGCCACGTGCACTTCCGGGCGCTCCCAGAAGCCCCCAGGCGCAGACGGCGGGAAGTCCTCGGGGCCTCTCTTTACCCGGCAAATGATTGGCTCAGGAGAGCACGTGACGGGGCCCTGTGTTACTGTAGCGACACGCCGGGGGGTCTCACGAGATCGATGTTCCGAGCCTGCTGTTCCGAGGCTCGTGCGCCTCGCGAAGCAATCGCCGCGGCTCGGCGGCCCCTCGACCTTCGGCCGGTGAAAGGGCCGGCCCACAATGCAGTGGAGGTGGAGGACGAGTAAACTTGCAGGTGGAGAACTCATTTTGCAAAGTTGGCCAAATTTCCTTTAAAGTTTATTTTCTATTCTTGGTGGTGTCATAAAGATATTCTATATTTTTATTGATTTCTTATCTAGCTGTATCAATTCCTAAGGCAGAATCTCCACCTATTCATTATTATATGAAAAAGTCTGTTTCTCTCTTTATTCTGTCAACTTTTATTTCATATATTTTGAAGCTCTGTTATTGGGTACTAGTACATTTATAAATTCTATGTGTTCCTGACTAATTGATCCTTATATCATTATTATCTTTCACGTCAGGCAATATTCTTTGTCTTTAAATACATTATGTCTAATATTAATATAGCCATTCCCACTTTCTTAGGCTTACTCTCTGCATGGTATATAATTTGGGATTCTCTTACTATCAACATATCTGAGTCATTATTTTCAAATTGTGTCTCTTGTAGATAGCAAAATCCTTGCTCTTTCTTCGTTCTGACAATCTCTGCCTTTCAATCAGAGTGTTTAACCCATTAACATTGAGTATAATTTTTGAATGGTAGGATTTAAGTGTATGCCTTTTCTGTCTTAGTGGGCTCATCAGGCTGCTATAACAAAATACCATAGACTGGGGTGCTTATAAACGACAGATATTTGTTTCTCACAGTTCTGGAGGCTAGGAAGTCCAAGATAAAGGTGCTGGCATATTTTATGTCTGGTGAGAGCCCACTTCCCAGTTAACAGCCATCTTCTCATCATGTCCTCACATGGCAGAAAGGGTGAGGAACCTCTCTGGAGTCTCCCTTGTAAGGGCACTAATCCCATTCAAAGACTCCTCCCCATGACCTAATCACCTCCTAAAGTCTCCACCTCCTAATGCACTGGGCATGAGGATCCAACATGTGAATTTTGGGAAGGACACAAACTTTCAGTCTGTAGCACTGTTTAATCTATTTTTGTTCCTACGTTCCCCTTTTCCTGCCTGAGATAATCAATTATTTTAAATCCCATTTTAACTTGTCTGTTGCTTTTCTTAAGATTTTATTTATTAATCTGAGAGAGAGAGAGAGAGAGTGGCAGAGGGAAAGGGAGACACAGGCTCCCCGCTGAGCAGGGAACCCGACGTGGAGCTTTGATCCCAGGACTTCGGGATCATGACCTGAACTGAAGGCAGACGCTTAACCGACTGAGCCACCCGGGTGCCCCTTGTCTGTTGCTTTTTTAAGCAATTATCATTTTGCATTGATTCATTGTGGTTGCTCTAGAGACTATAATATATATCCTTAACTGTTCGCTTGTCTACTTGTGGTTAATACTGTACTACTTTACATAAATGTAAGAAGATTTCCACCAGATAGATTCATTCGCCCTCTACCTCATCCTTTATGCTGTAGTTGCCATACGTATTACATCTACATATATCATAAACCCTATGATATACTATTATAATTTTTACTTTAAATAGTCATATGTATTATAAAAAAAAAGAGCAAATAAGTATTCTTTAATGTTTGCCTACATGTTTACCATTTCTGGTGTTCTTCATCTCTACCCAAAAATCAAATTTTCGTACTACTATTGTGTTTCTTTAGATTGAAAGACCTCCTTTATCATTTCTGTTAGCACAGGTCTACTGATGCATTCTCTTGGCTTTCATTTATCTGAAAAGGTCCTTATTTCACCTTCATATGTGAAGAATCTATTCCCCAGAGATAGAGAGTTCTGAGTTGAAACCTGTTTTTTGTTCTTGTTCAACACTTTAAAATGTTGTCCCACTGACTCCTGATGCCCATTGTTTCTGATGAGAACTCATTTGAGTTCTTGTTAGTGTTCTCCTAAACATAGTGCTTCGGCTAATTCTGACTGCTTTCAAGATTTTCTCTTTATCCTTTGTTTTCAGTATTCTGACTACGATACAACCACATGTGACTTTTCTTTGTATTTATCGTCCTTGGGCTTCACAGAACTTCTTGAATCTGTAAATTGTGTCTATCTCCAAATTTTGAAAACACCAGTTACTTTTTCTTTAAGTAGTTTTCCTTCCCCTTCTCTGTCTTCTCTCCTAGGATCCCAAATACACATGTTAAACCTTGTCATGTTGTTCCACAGATCACTAAGGTTCTGTTCTGTTGTTTACTTTCTTTTTAAAATCTTTTTTCCTCTCAGTTTCTCAAAATGGATCATTGCTATCGATCTGTTTTCCAACAAGTAATATGAAGCTTCTAAATATTCATAACTGTTAACAAACACCAATGTTAAAAGAAGGATAGAGAAAGAAGAGCCAATAATGGATTGTGTAAAGACCTGCCAAGCTCTAAGGGCACATGGCGACCCTGAACCCAGGGCAGGGAGTACCTAACGCAGTGGGAGATCATGCAGCCTCTGCAGAAAACTAGTCCATCATAGTTCTTCGTTGAACCCCAACAGAAGCAGACTGGCTGACAGAAGCACAAAGGGAATTAGCTGAAGGATGGCAGGTGTCCCACAGGCATTTGGGGACGGCTGGAGAGCCAGGCTTGGAGGCTTTGCAGAGAGGAACAAGGGTCTGAATCACGCTGCTGTGCGGGGCTAGTGAAGGCACCTGTGAAGCTGCCTCACACAACTGGGCACAGACACTGGTTTGCACCAGCAAGGTAAGGTGCACGTACTGTCATGAGAACACAGCTGCCGCTGCTCCTTGGGAAACAGGTCTTACTGCCCCTGCTGCCACCCACCCACCCTAGTGGAATATGTGTGGCCCCTGCTTCTTCCCATCTCTGGCCCCAGATTCAGTTGGCAGCAGGTGCATCTGACTGGTGGAACCAGGTCATGAACCCATACACTAGTTGCAAGGGAAGCTGAGAGAATGCAGACCTGGCATTTTCTGCTCTTCTTCTGGGAGGGAGGTGGGGTTCACGTCAGTTGAGGGAACTGCCTGTGTAAAGGTCCCGGGGCTGAAAGAAACATGGTGAGTATCAAACTGAAAGGAGACCAGTGGGGCTGGCGCAGAGGGAAGCAGAGAGACACAGGGTGAGGGGAGTGCTGGGCACGGAGGCTCTAGAGAACAGACCATGCGGTCTTCATGGTTGGTCTTTACCTAAAAGAGTTGGGAACACATTGAAAAGTTCGAAGTCAGAGGTGCAAGTGCCCTCACGTGTGTGTATGACATGGTCACATTGTACTTCCAGATGCTTTATCTGGCTTTCTTTTGGAAGAATCATGAGGGGAGGGGACGAAGTGGATGCAGAAAGCCTATTGAGGGGCAGTTGGGGCTGTCCCAGGAGAGATGATGGCGGCCTGAACAACAGTAGTGGTAGTGTCATGGGACTGACAGGGCAGAGTTAACAGACCTAAAATACGTGGAGAACTAACCAAACACTATGAATAATTGGATGGGGAAGGTGAGCAAGGGACACATCCTCGAATTCTGGCCTTTAACATGGGTGTATGGGGATTCCATTCACTGTGGCTGGGGACTTGGGAAGAGCACCAGCTTGGGTGGAAAATCATGAATTCCATTTTGGACATGTGAGTGGGAAGCATCCAAGTGCAGATGTCTAGAATGCAGCTGGATATAAGGGGTAGGGACTCTGAGGAGAGGTCTGGACTAGGGATAGAAGTGGGGCATCATGGAAAGCTCCAAGTGGCCCAAGGATGAATCCACACACAGCCATGCCTCACCTGCCCCCCTCCCAAGTGTGGGCATGGGCCAGGGGATGGGCCACTAGTGGGAACGGACACCGGGGAGCGAGGTGCAGCTGAGCAGTTGTCCTGGGCTACAGGAAGGCGACCCTCCCCTCCACAGGACGTCTCGGAAAAGCTGGTGATCCTTCGGGCCACAGTCCCTGTCACCCAAAGGAATGCCTAGAGACAGGACACTGCTGGCTGCCCTCCCAGCAGCCATTTCCCCTTTCTTCTTTGCTATGAGGACCCCCTTTTTGTTTAAGTGTCTGTCCCTCCTCCATGCAGCTCGAGGCATGGTAACCCCCCCCATCCTCAAATCCAGATGCAGATCTGATTGGTCCAAGGCCAGCAGCGCATGGCATTCCTAGGGCAACTATTAGTGATCTGGGCAGCCCATCATCCAAATGGCCCAGCAGGGTGGGAGGGAAGGATTCACATTCTGTCTGAGGAGGGCTTCTCTGTCTTTGGGCAGGATCGAGGAAGACCGTGGTCCCGATTGCTGCTGACAGACCTTCCCCAGCGCACAGAGAGCAGCCTGATGCCACAGCCAAGACTTGACACTAGAAAGAGGCTGGGTCTTGGGGCAGCGTGGCACCCGGGGACACATGGTGGGGGGACCAACAAGGGACAGTGGTAGTCACACTGGGAGGGCCAGTGAAGGGAGAAGGTGGCCACACGGGGAGGGAGAGTTGAAGGACAGTGGTGGCCACCCTGAGGAGGGACAACAAAGGGACAGTGGTGGTTCCCCTCTGGGAAATTCAGGGGCCAGAACAACAATTGCAATCATCAGAAAACCTCCAGCTCCAGCTGAGCTTCAGGCCCACAAATGCCAAGGTGGCCTATTTGGAAGGAAGGGTTTTGTCCCTCCTGGCACCCACTCCCAGCATCATTGCCCCCACCAGCCTCCCTAAGAGGGCCCCATCAAGCCTCAGGAGCCCCAAGGGTACGAGGACTGGCCCCACATGTGACATGACGTCCCCCACCACACGAGCCATTCAGTGTTCTGACCCTTGCGCAGAGTGGAGGAGGAGCCTACGTGACCTGGAGGACCGATTGCCACATGGGTTCCCAGCTACTACACACCCTTGGGCCCCTGTCTCCCAGGACTACAGTTTGGACAGCACGGTTGACTCAGGGCACGTGCTCCACTGATAATGATTTTGCCACATGAATGGTGACCTGTAGGAAAATGGAGACCCCAAGGCCCACCCTGCGGATCTGCTCGAGGGTTGCGGGAAGGGCGGGGGTGGGAGCGGCAGAGGGAAAAAGGACGCAGCTCTTCACTTCTTGCTATTCCCTTTCCCTCCATCTGTCTGCACACGGCCCTCCCCAAGTCCCCCCTCAGTGCACCCCATTTTCCCATCTTTGCCCTCCTGGCTTAAGGGCGCTGGTCTCTTACTGGGTGCCCTGCAGTGTCCCATGGATCCCAAATGGCTGAACAGATGACTAGATGGACGTAAAGCCCCAGGGTCTGACCCATGGGAGGTGCTCGGCCAATGCTGCCCCTCCCCTGTCCCCTTGGGGGACCGCGGCGGACTGACCACTGCTACCCAAGTCCTCGAAGCAGCCCAGATGGGAAGCAGAAGTGCCCCAGGGCGCGCGGGGAGTCAGCCCAGAACCCCCGAGGGACGCGCGGGGACCCGCGCGGGGCCGGGCCGCCCTCCCGCCGCGACGCGCATGCTCCATGCCCCCCACCCCCCGCGCCGGGTTCCCACGCCGCCGCCGCCCCGGCCCCGCCCGCTCCCCGCCCGCGGGCCGGGCCCTGCTGGTCCGCTCGGGACGGACGGCTGACGGCTTCGCAGAACGCGCCTCCCCCCCGAGAGCAGCGCCCAGGGACCAGGTCGAGACCCGTCAGGGAATCCCGCCGTCTCCTGGGGCCGCTGTCCCGGCGGGCTTCTCGGAGGCGGCAGCCTTGGCCTCGGGCCTGCCAGGGGCGGGGGTGGGGGGTGGCGAACAGCCCGGTGGCCCGCGGAGCCCCAGCACGCCGGCCTGGCAGGGCTGCGGCGGCCCAGAGCGGGGCCCTGTCTCGGCAGGTGGCGAGGGGGCGAGGGAGAGGGCCCTGGGAAGGGCCGCCAGTGTTTCCCAGTTTCTCTCCTTTGACTGCGGTTCGCCTCTGACCCTGGGACTGGCAAGAGAGCACCGGCCACCCGGCGGGTAAGTTTGGATTTTGGCGCCCCTGTGTTTGGGAGCGCTGGGCAGGCTGGCGTTGGGAGGCCGCGGCACTCCTGCCGAGGGGCACCTGGTGAACTCAGCAGGCACAGGCCGTGTGGGTCCCGGACGTATTCCGGGGGCTCTCAAGGGTGGGGCGTTGTGCCCCTTGGTGGTGAGGAGCACACCAGGAAAAGGCGTAAGGAGAGGAAGCCGGGCTGGGAGGGAAGGCCCTTGAGAGCAGGAGAGGGAGGGAACTGAGCGGAGCCGGGGAGCTAGTTGTTCAGCAGCCCTCCGGTCCCACAGATACTCGCTGAGCGGCCAGTGTGGGCCAGGCTGCTGCAGGCATGTCGGAAACAAAACAGCAGAACTCGCCCTGCGGCGGGGCCGGCTCTAGTGGCAGGAAACAGACAACAAACAGCAAACATGTTGGATTCAGAATTAGAGACTGTGTTAAATGGGGGTAGGTGCCATGGGGGAAACAGAGCAGAGGAAGGCAGGTAAGGAGCTGGGTTGCAAGTTTAAGTAGGTGGTTAGGCGGTGATATTTCTGAAAAACTTGAAGGAGATGAGAGAATATTCCACGGAGAGGAAAGAACGCGTGCAAAGGCCCTGAGGTATGAGTGGCATGGTGTGGGGGGAGGGACTGCTCAGAAGACAGTGTGGCAGGAGTAGGGAGCAAGCAGGTGGGAGGGGAGGGGAGGGCCAGGTCAGACGGGCACCCCGGGGAGGGCCATGAGCAGGGAACAACAGAACCCCATTAGGAGGTAGCCCTCTTTATGACCAGTTCAGCCTGTGGCCCCCGCCCCCCAGGGCAGGGGAGACACCAGTTGCAAGGATGCTGCTCAGAGGGCTTTGCTGGGTCGGGCAGTGGGGAGGCCCTGGGCTGACCTGTGGCCTCCCTAGGCCCTGGGTCCCCAGGCCTTTCCACCAGCTGGGTGGCAAGTGATGTGTTCCCCCCGGGGAAAGACGACTAGAGCAAGGAGGAGGCAGTTGGGGTCTTGAACTGCCAAACCTCAGAGGAAGTTTCAGCAGGAAGGAAGAAGCCTGACTGCAGAGGTTCTGCGCCTCTCCTGGCAGATGCAAGAGCCCCAATCCCCGAGCCTGCCTGCTGGGCTTGCCGACTGCCTTTCATGTTGTTTGTTTGTTTTCTGTTTTCTTTTTCTGGGGAAATAGCCCCATCTCCTGGTCTTCTGTAGGCATCAGCACTGAAGCCCGCCCCCCCCCCCCCCCGGCCCCCACTGCCTCTCCCTTTTTGAGCCATGATGCATTTCAGTTGGCAGCACTGTTCCTCTCCTCCCCCAGGGGGGTGGCCCCACATACTCGGCTCTACTTGGGCCAGTCAGCAAGCACGGTGGGATTCTGCTCCCCTCCTTAGGGTGGACCAGCCTTGGAGGAGGCTGGCAGACGGTCCCTGGTTACCCAGGCTGACAGGGCCTTCCTGGCTTCTTGCCTGAGGCACCGATGTCTGATGGACCTCCACCTGTATGCCTAGTGACGGGTTTCGGGGAGACCTGAGCTTCGGGGCCTGGACTCATCCTTCGGCTTCTCCTTTGTTCTGGCAGCCCACCAGGCTCTTAGGAGAAACCGCTCTCCAGTTCCACGGTGTCCTTCCTGATTCTTCCTTATGCACATGCTCAGGAGTGTCACCCCATTCCTGCCGGGGCGTTACTTGGCCTTAGGGTCTGTGAGGAGAGCTTGCCATATCTTTCTTTCCAGGATTTGAAAGTATGCTGACTTTAGGAGACTAGGTCTCAAGGACGGACCCTTGGGTGTGACCACTTCGCATGGTGGCGCCTGGCTGCGCCCTGCGCCACTGAACTTCAGTGTTGGTCTCCGTCTACAGGCTACCCCTGTCCGTAGTGTGTTTCTCTCAGGAAGTCACAGCTCAACAATCTCTTCTCTCTTGGGGTCTTGGAAGGGACCCCAGCATGTGTGTCGGGGGGTGGCTAGAGATAACATTTCTTCCTTTCGGCTTGTGTATTTTCCAAAATGGATCATGACCTGGCAGCACAGTCATGGTAAAGAAAAAAGAAGCTCGTGCTGTTTTTCAGAACATTTTCGTAGTGGCCTGAAAAGCCTTGCTGTTATCAGTATTCTCCCCCCACACACACACTTTTAGCTTGTGCCGGTCCCCCGGGGGCTGACGGCATGTCATCATGAAGCATAACCTGTGGACATCGGAAGGATTACTTGACAGTGACACCTTTTGCCTCCCCCCTTTTTTTTATTGAGATGGGATTCACATAACATAAAATTAGCCACTTTAGAACCAACAATTCAGTGGCATGAAATACATTCACAATGTTGGGCAACCACCACCTCTTTCTAGTTCTAGAACCTTTTTATCCCCCCAGAGAGAAACCCCTTCCGTGAAGCAGTTGCTCCCAGCGCCCTCCCCCCCGGCCACCGGCACCCCCTGATCTGCTCTCTGCCCCTCCAGTGCTGGAGCTGTCACACGATTTATAAGACTTAAAGATTTCTTTTTTTTCAAGATGTATTTATTTATTTGACAGAGAGGCACAGTGAGAGAGAGGGAACACAAGCAGGGGGAGTGGGAGAGGGAGAAGCAGGCTTCCCGCGGAGCAGGGAGCCCGATGCGGGGCTCGATCCCGGGACCCTGGGACCATGATAACGACTGAGCCACCCAGGCGCCCCAAGACTTAAAGATTTCTTGATAGCAAATCACAGGTCGTGACATTCAGAGCAATGAAAGGCAGAACTTCCTTGTTACTTACAGCTCTGAAGGAGAGGAGGTGGCCATGTGGGGCCACGTGTGTCGGGGGGAACCTGGGGTAGGGGTAGGTAGTTTCTGCAGGGTCCCTGTGCATTGGCTAATTTGGATGATTTCTCAGGCTCTGGGGCATTGGGGCTGTCCCTAGTTGTCTGGTACCTGGCCCAGATAAGGGGGAATTGGGGGAGCGTGTTTGGTGGTCCCAGAGAGAGGGGTCCCAAAAACGGAGATAGTTGGGGTCGGGGCTTAGCAAACTGCCCAAGAAAGGCAGAGAAAAGAGAATTTTTACACATAACTTCAAAACTAGGTCAAGACAGCTCTTGTGAAATATTAGATTACATCACATAAATGGAATCATCCAGGATGTGGCCTTTTGTGTCCATGTCTGGCTTTTTTCACTGATCATGATGTCTCCAAGGTTCATCCATACTGTAGCATGGATCAGCACTTCACTCCTCTTTATGGCCAAATAACATCCCATCATGTGTATAGACCACGTTTTGTTTGGTCACTGTCTTGGGTTCTTTCCGCCTTCTGGCTGCTCTCAATCAGGCTGCAGTTAAGCTGGATGCATTCGTTTTGATGTGAACACCTGTTTTCAGTTCTTTTGAACATACACTCAGGAGTGAAATTGCTGAGTGGTGTGATAACTATGTTTACTTATTGAGGGACCACCAACTATTTTCCCTTTTAATTGTGAACGCCGTTAAGCAGACAGACAAATAAAGCGAGTAGTCTAACAGAACGCAGGGGTCCACCTCGCAGGGTTGCCAGAGGCCTGGAGCTTGCCTTATTTGCTTGTTTCTCTCTTTCTTTCTTTCTGTTTCCTCTTTCCTTTCCCCCTCCCTCCTTCTCTCGGTCTCTCTCTCTCTCTCCCCCTACTCTCCTTCCTTTGTTTTTACTGAGATATTTTAAATTAAGTTTACATGCCATTTTCTCCCTAAGTGCTTCAAAAAGGACATTTCCTTCCACGACCCGGTGCCATTATGCATCCGACACATGAGCAGCGCAGGGCCCCACAGCCACAGTGCCTTTGACTCCTCTGTCCTGCACGCCAGCATCTCATCAAGGACTTCCGTTGCACTTGACTATTGGCCGTGTACACCTCTTCTCCTCTAGAACAGTCTCTCTTTTCCCCATGACACTGACACGCAGAGGAGGCCGGGTACAGCCCACCTTCTGGACTGGGCCGGTTGCTTCCTTGTGGTGTGTAAGTGGTCCCTCAGTCCCCAAGATCCTTTATAAACTGCGTGCGGGTTCCCAAGGCTGCGTTAGAATGGGGTCAAACTTTGACAAGAGCCTCGCACGCTTCCCATGGTGGCATCCCCGCAGCAGGGGGGTCCCAGCTCTGTCCAACCGGTAGGTTAGCTTTCTGTCTTGTGACCAGCAGTAAATAGGGGAAGACATTTTGACATCACATGGTCTTCCACCCAGTGGTTTTAGTGTCCATCCCACCTTAAGGGATTCTTCCTATCTGATTAGCATATATTTCTTCGTCAGATACATGAGTTTATTGATTCTGGGCCGGTCGGTGCTGATGGACAGCTCATCGCTGGTGATAAGGGACTTCGCCGCAGTTTAAATACTGTGCGACCCTGTCCCCTCACCCTCTCTCCTGTAGCAGAAATAAGCTGCGGTCGCCCAGACAGCATGAGCATTCGCGGCCCACTCCCCTGCCAGCCACCGCCTGGTTCTTATGCTTCCCCACGGGGGAGTTCCGCCTTGTGGTCTCCAGTTGGGTGGTGATAACAGCGTTGGAGCAAACTGTCTTCTGGTCTTGAGAACTGATGTGGCGAAATCTGATTCTGTCCACTTTGGCGTGACACACTCTTCCTGCCCTTAGCATGAGCCCCAGCTCCTGTCTGTCCCCAGAGTGCCCACATGGCCTCACCTTCCGCACTCCCCACCCTGCCCCCAGTTTCAGCGCCGTGACCATTGAGCTTGGGCCCATCCGAGGGCCAGATATGGGCCACGCCCTTAGCCCGCTCCTCTCTTTGCTCACCCCCAGCCTTCAGCTCTCAGCCTGAAGGTCACTCCTTTAGAGGGCACCCCTCCCCCAGCTCTTGTGGGTCCCTCCAAAGTGCATCTCACTATTCTGGTCTTTCTCTTTTCCTTGAGAGCAGGTCTATTTCAGGTGGAGTGGGGTGTGTGTGTGTGTGTGTGTGTGTGTGTGTGTGTGTGTGTGTGTGTTCTGGAGTTTTTCTGTTAGGACCCTGAGCTGAGAGGAAGAGGAGTTGGCAGTGGAGCTTCCAGGGATGGCCGGAAAGTCGGGGTGGGGGTGCTGGAAATGAGGAGGAGGAAGCCAAGCCTCGTACGAGGTGGGCAGGACTCCCTGTCTGGTGGCCCACCACCCAGGTGAGGAGAGAGGACAGAAGCTCAGTTTGGGAAAGTGTTATGGATTGGCTTGTGTCCCCCAAAAAGATGTGCTGATGTCCTGTCCCCCAGTAGCTGTGAATGGGACCTAACTTGGATGAGGTCATGCTGGAGTAGGGTGGGCCTCATCTCATACTTGGCTTTTTCCGATCCCCTTAGCTTCTTTGCACCCCTGCGATGGCCGCCATTCTCTTGAAGGCCAGACCCAAGGTGAGTGGGGCTCCCTGTCTCCATCTGCCACCTCTTCATGTCCCGGCTTCACAACTCTTGCAACTCCAAGTCTCCCCTTAACTGCTGAGTTCTCTGGGTCCCCCCGCCCCATGTTTAGTTGCTGCCCGCTCATCCTGGGACTCATGGCGGTGAAGTCCCCTGCAGCCACAGGAATGGCTTGTTCTAGGTGCCAGTATCTTTTGAAGACGTGTCCGTGTACTTCACCAAGACAGAATGGAAGCTTCTGGACCTCAGACAAAGGATCCTCTACAAGAGAGTGATGCTGGAGAACTATCGTCATTTGGTGTCACTGGGTAAGGATCTGACACGCACATCCAATCCCCCTACTCTGTCTCTGAACTCAATTTATTTTTAAGTTTCTTTCTTTGTTGGTTACTGTGAGCCCAAGAATAAATGCATTTTCCCACCGGAGCAGTAATCTGCTGGAGCCCAGCTTTTGTCTCAGTAGAACAGTTTTTAGCTAAAATGGTTTTGACCTGTAAGTGGTAAATGCGTGGGCCCCCATCAAATTTATTTTGCATATAAAATCATGGGTTAAGTAAACCTCTTCTATCCAAAAGATAGATGCGTATTATCCTTGAATATTTATATGCACTGTTGTAGACTTAATTCATTCTTATCAAGGTTGAATTGTACATTCATTTCACGTTACGGAGTTTAGCTGCTCCTTTTCCTTGTATCAAGGTTAAGACATGCACTTGGTTTTCCAGCCTGGAGAAATCCGGAAAGGAGCTGGGCAGGCTTCCCCGCTTCAGCGGGCTTGCAGGGGGTCTGCTTGCTCCATTTCTTCCCTACAGATTTAATCTCCCTAATCTAACCACACAGAGGGAGACTAGTTTCTGACCCTCACTGCGCAGATCCAGGGCTCAAAGGGGAGTTCTGGAATCGTCAGTTGAGTTTGGCATAAGGAACTGAGACATCTGTTCTGTTTGATGATGGACACGGGGCTTTGGCTCTCGAGGCACAGGCATTCCTCAGCTCTGTCTGCTTCCTGATACTCCCCGGGACCTTGCCCCCTGTGGATCCCAGCTCCATTTCCCACAAGCCTACTGCCCTCCCCGCAGGCCAAATAGTAATATTGTTATCCTCTTGGCCCCAGTCACCATCGACTTCGGACTCCCCATGCCCACCTGGCCCCTGGACATTCAAATCCCTTCGCTTCCTCAAAGAGACTCCATCCTTTCTCTGGACCTTCCCAGTGGCGCTCTCTTAGAGGGTTCCTTGTTCTCTGTTCCTGAAGATGCTAAGGCTGGGCTGAGTTCAAGAGTGACTGATCTGCTTCCTTTCCCCGGGCAGGATTTTTATCCTCCAAGCCTCACCTGGTCTCCTGGCTGGAACAAGGGGAGGGGCCCCAGGCAGCAGACACCTGCAGAACACGGGCCACCGCAGGGATGCAGACAGGTGAGTGTGGGGCGCTGGGCTGGCTTGCCTGAGCCAGTCACAGAGAGCAGCAGCCAAAGGAGGGCAGCATGACCGCTGTGGGTGGGAAATTCCCCTTTGTGGCAGACTTAAATCTCACAGGGAGTCCCCGTTGAGACACCACTGCTTCCAGCTCATTCCCACCTTTTCCCCCTCTTGCCGTCCTGTCCGCGGACAGTCATCTTGCGTCTCCCCCCACGTCCTCATCTCCTGATACATTCCTTGTCAGCTTTGGTGTGGGCGTGAGGAGGGAGAACGAACCCTAAATAGAGTCGCAGGGAGAGTGACACCGGTGGGTGTTCTCTATCCTTATAGGTGACAGGATAAAGAACAGGACATTGGTTTCAAAGCAGAAGCATTGCCTAGAAGAACTCCCAAGGACCGATCTTCAGGCCGGTAACAAGAGCCAGGTAGCCAGGCCACCAGGGGAAGCGCTGGAGCGCGGAGCGGAACATGCTCATTCTCCCCAGACAGGTTCCAGTGGGGTTGGCCCCCGCAGGGAGAAAGGTCAGAGCAGCTCCTCAGGGGACGCAAGAGAGATGCGGCAGAGAAGTAGCCCCAGTGGTAGGCAGGAGTCAGTTCTACGGCAGCAGGCTTCCAAAGGTGCGGAGAGGCGCTACCTATGTCAGCAGTGTGGGAAATCCTTCAGCCGCAGCTCCAACCTCATCAAGCACCGGGTCATCCACAGCGGCGAGAAGCCCTACGAGTGCTCCGAGTGCGGGAAACTCTTCCGGCGCAGCCTGGCGCTGCTGGAGCACCAGCGCATCCACAGCGGCGAGAAGCCCTTTGTGTGCAGCGAGTGCGGGAAGACCTTTACGCGCAGCTCCAACCTCATCAAGCACCAGATCATCCACAGCGGCGAGAAGCCCTACAAGTGCTCCGAGTGCGGGAAACTCTTCCGGCGCAGCTTCGCGCTGCTAGAGCACCAGCGCATCCACAGCGGCGAGCGGCCCTACGCGTGCGGCAAGTGCGGGAAGACCTTCAGCAGGAGCTCCAACCTCATCGAGCACCAGCGCACCCACAGCGGCGAGAAGCCCTACACGTGCAGCCAGTGTCCGAAAGCCTTCAAGGGCGTCTCCCAGCTCATCCACCACCAGCGCATCCACAGTGGGGAGAAGCCGTTCAAGTGCAAAGAGTGCGGGAAGGCCTTCCGGGGCTGCTCGGGGCTCAGTCAGCACCAGCGGGTGCACAGCGGTGAGAAGCCCTACGAGTGCAGTGAGTGTGGGAGGACCTTCAGCCGGCGAGCCAACCTCTTCAAGCACCAGGCCATCCACAGCCCGGAGAGGCCCTACGGATGCCAGGACGGCGGGACAGCCTTCCAGAGCAGCCTCGTCCTCCCGGAGCCCCGGGCCGCGCACGCTGGCCAGCGGCCGCTCGCAGGCAGCCAGGACCCGGGCGGGAGCGCCGGCCTTGCGGGGAGCCCGTGCACCCGCAGCCACCAGGAGCCCTGCGCGAGCGACCGGGGCACCGAGTGCGGCAGCGCCTTGCAGGGGAGGCGGTGGCTGGGCCAGCCCCGGAAGCCCCATGGCGGCACGAGGCCCTCGCAGAAGAGTGACAGCGAAAAGGCGCCCGCCTCTTTGGCCCTCGGAAGGCCCCCTGCCGAGCCACGGCCGGAGGGCCAGACCCTCGGGGAAGACTCGGTGGGTGCGGCGGCCGCCCGCGCCGTCTGACCCGGCCAGTGTGGGACAGGGCTGGCTTGGAAACCCGGCGGTGCCCGCTGCCGTTGCCCGGGCCGGTGACGGGGCCTGTGCGCTGCCCGAGCTCAGGGCCGCGCCGTGACAAGAGCCGCGCCGCCGGCTCGGGGGCCTTGAGTTACTGAGGAGCAGTCGGACCGTGCGCATCACCCCAGACATGTGAGCGTGGCCGGCTGGAAGCACTGACAGCACTTTCCTCCTTTAAGCGCCTGTAAACGGAGGGGACTTGAGAGAAGGCCGCAAGCAGACTGTGGCTGGACTATGACAGCACCTCACGGTCATCAGTTCAGAGATGGACTGGAAATGCACTTGGGCAAACACCTCCGCGGGCCGCTCGGGCCCGGCTGTCGGGCCGCAGGGAGGGCCGTCGGGGCGGACAAACAGGACACCCTGCGATCCCGCCGAGCAGGGGCCTGTTCTTTTTCCAGGCCGTTTGTCCTTGTGCCTGAAAAGCCACAGCCTTCCGTGGGGACCCGCAGCTGCTTCTCAGAGGAGCGGCTGCACCCAGGTCCCATCTTCTCAGAGCCCCGGGGCGGGGTATGGGGGACACTCCGGTCTCTCACAGGAGGGGGCTCCAGGCAACGCATGTGCTCCCTGCCCACCGGGCTCACCCTCCTCACTGCCTTCTGCCCCCCTCCCCTGACCCCACCAGCAAAGACCACCCTGGCCTCTCCGCCCCTCCTCCCCACCCTCAGTGCCTAAAGCTTCACACTTAGCTGCGCCCCCTCAAGCAGCCACGTCTTGTGGCCGGTGCCCGTCGGGAAGGAAACAAGATGGGTTAGGAATTTGCACAGAGCGTGCCCAGCAATGGCTCTCTCATGGGATCTGCCTTTCATATGACCTTTCTTATAATATTGAAGGTTCAGCTGCTTTGAATAATTTTGCATTCAGGAGTAATGTAAGCAGAAGATAGGGGTTTTTGCCGCATGAGAGTGTTGGTGAATCGTTGCTTAAATAAGAATCCCCCGCCCCGTAAGAAGACCTCAGGCAGGAGGAACGGAGCCCTGATGAGTGTGGTGGCAAGCCTGGCCCCTCTTCTCCCTCCTCCCCCTTAGCCCCCCAGAGACAGGGCGGACCCTTCGAATGGCACTTTACTGCAAGGCTGGGGGGGCGGCCATGGCCGGCAGGCTCTGCCCTGTTCCATCCGCGCTGCGCCCAGGAATTCTGCCCATGGGTGCTCTCAGCCCAGCGCCCTGATTGGCTTGCCACCTCCTTCCAGCCCTCTTCACTGCCAGATCTCCAGCAGGCAAGGGATAGGTGTGCTGGAGGCCCCCCACTGGGCCTCCCAGGAGCATGTGCGCCTTCCCTGCCACACAGGAGAGGCTCGACACGACATCTGGAGAGAGAGGGAAGACCTGGAAATACAGAATTCCTTCCGAGCATGCTTCTTGGAGCTCTAATCACTAGGACGACTCCAAAAGTGAGAAATACAGATAGAAACAAAGACATAGAGAAGTTTCATCTAGCTATATTAAAATGAGTTTTATACGACTTATGCAAAGTTCTAGAGTTTTTATAACTTGCTTTTATCTCATAGCCCCTTTCACTGGGTCTGTATCCCCTTGTCCTTTGTCTTCTGCTCTTTGTGTCACGTTCATCTTTGTTAGCACTTCATAAACATGTGAGATGAATATGGCCCCCTTAGCACATGAGCTCCAGTCCTGTCTGAGGGGTCAAACGGATCTGCAACTTGGGGTTTTCCGATGGAAAAAGAAGTATTAGGAACAGTGTCTTTGAAGTCCATGGGCAGGTCGTTGGGAAATATGTGGGGGTTTTTTGAGGCACAGACGATCTTTGCCAGGGAATCCAGTCCCCATGCAGAGCAAGGAACAGCGGCAAGAGGCCATGCACTTGGACTCCAGTCTCATTTGGTTCAACTGTGGCCTGACCAGGATTGGGACGCCAACCGCCATGTGAGGGGATCCAGAAAGAGACCAGATCCATGGGCTCTGATGTCCATTTCCATCACTATCGTAAGTGAACAGCCTCACTCCTGCAGGCCAGTGTAATGTCATCCCATTGGTTCTGCTGGACAAGCCAACTTGCCTTTTAATGTGAGCTCCTTTTTTCATGGGACCCATACCCAAAGATGACTGGCTACAGGGGGGTAATGTACAGGTGTTTTCAGCAGACCGTGGATTTGCCGGACACTTGTGCTCTGGTTTTCGAGCGCCCTGAAAGGCCGCAGGGTCCCCAAATGCTTACCCAGATAAATGACATTTAAAATAGCAATGCATTTTTTGTCAGTTCTCTGTATAATTTTGCTTGCCTTCATGAGATTTTCACTGCAGTGCAATTATGAGTATCATTTTGTCTCATGTATGGTGATCAGGTGCACAACATGAGCTGGACGGGTATTGCGTGGAATAAAAGTCAGAGTGTGCGGGGGGGGGTCCCTGTGTTTTTCCTTCTAAAGAACTTCCTGGACACCAGCCCCTTTGCACTTCGGGACTGGTCATCTGCTTCAGACATGGCCGCGCGAGACGCTGTGTCCGTGCGTAGCGTGTCTGAGCCTTGGGCCACTTGCCCTCCGACACCGTGGACACTTTTCAAGAGCAGTTTAAATGCTGTGGCAGTACCCCCCACGTAACTGGTAAACTGTCCTGACCGAATTCATTTACTTCGGGGGCAGACAGATAAGGAGGCTCTCGAGTGCTGGCCTCGAAAGGAGCCCTCTCATGGCTGAAAGTAACCAGGTAGCAATTGGGTTACAGCACCAGGAAAGGCTCTAAGTGTGGAATCGCAGGGGTGGGCCGAGAGACTCTGCTTGGGTGAAGGTGAGGCCGAAACCCTGGAGGGCGGCACAGCTGGGAATCAAGGGCAGCCATCCGAGGCCGGAGGGACACCGCGACTCGGGGACCAGGAGGGGCAGAGCGGCACAGCTGTGTCTTCCACCCGCCCGTCCTGTAGGCCTGGAAGCCCTTTCCCCTGGTCTTGCAACCTCTCTATCCCCCTCCTCCCGCAGCCATGTCTGGGGCCCTTGGCCCTTTCCTCTGTCCCCCATCTCTGACAGTCATTGAGCCACCGGATCCTGGCCACTCTCGGTTCCGGTTGCCCCAGCTGCCCTGCCCGTGCACGGCCAACCGTGAGTGCGGTCGGGGGGGTGGGGGTCCTTGCAGTGTCACCCGGCTGACGGCAGCATCCACTTCTGGGGCTTTACGAGACCAGCATGGACCGTGTCTAGAACCTTGCTCAGATTGCCTGCAAGACTCGCTCTGCTCTAAACAAAGAAATGGGTGAGCGCTGTGTTCGGGGGGCCTTGGACACTTTTCCCCCACGGGAGGAAAAAGCAGGCCCGGGTAGGGGGTGCTCAGGATCCCGTCGCCGTCGTGGTCCCACAGCCGTAGCTTCTCAATGTTTCCGGAATGGTCTGCTCTCCCTGCCGGGCTTGGCGGTGGTTGGCACTCGGGCCTCTGCCACAGCTGACGCCCCGACGCCCCGGGAACCGTCAGGACCTCCACTCCTTTCCTCAGCCGGAGGAGCACAGCAGGCCCCCGGCCGGGGATGCTAAGTGTCTGTCTTGTTAGGTAGCCGAGGTGACAAGCGGTGTCCTGAGGCCAGAGCAGGAGTATCAGGGAAGTAGAGCTCAAAGGATGTCAGGCAGGGCAGACGGAAGGAGGGGGAGCCCTGTGGGCAGGAGCCCTGGGAGAGCAGACGGTTTTCTGTAGAACGGTTGTGGGGCTCACGGTCATCGGGAGCAGAGTGCAGGGAAGCCTGGGATGCCACGTGAAGTTCTCTGGTTCCTGATGAGGAGCAACTTTTTGTTCACATGGAAGAATTATTCTAAGACTGAGGAGGGGAAGGTCACGTAAATGGTAACTGCTAGAGCGCGTGACTCCGCGTGTGGATGACCAGCAAGTCCACACAGCGTAGCCGGCCCGATGGTTCTGATGTTCACAGGCCCGACTCCTGGCGTGTTGGGGACCTCACATGAAGACGGTGCCCATAAACAGCACCCCCGAAGGTTCCGTCGCCCCCCCCTTCCTGCCCCTCCCCGCTTCCATTGCCGCAAGCACCGCTCCGCTTCCCATCCCTCCGCGTCGGTCAACGGAATGATTCCGAGGCGCGGCCACGTCGCCCTGTGTAACGGCCCCTCACTTGGTATTGCCGAGCACTCTTCCGTCGTGTGGAGGGACCACGATCCCTGTCGGACTCTTGGGGGTGGACATTTGGGTTGTTGCCGGTTTGCGGCCATGACAAATAAAGCTGCCATGAGAATCCGTGCACAGGTGTTTGTGTAACGTGTGCTCATTTATCCTGGGCATATAGTGAGGAGTGGAAGTGCCGGGCCCGTGGGAACCCTCTGGCAGCGCCAGACAAAGTCTTACGTCCCTAACTGCGGTGCCTGGGGGCTCCAGCTTCTCCACCTGCCCCCTAACACCTGTCCATCCTGTTGATTCTAGTCATCCTAGATGAAACGGTATGAAATGGTATCATGCGGCGGTTCTGTTTGCATTTCCCTCGTGACTAATGATGTTGAGCATCTTTCCATGTCCTTCTGAGCCACTCATATATCTTCTTTGGTGAAGTGTCTGTTCAAATCTTTTGCCCATTTGTAATTGATTTGTCTGTCTTTTCATGTGGTTGTAAAGTTCTAGATACAAGTCCTTTGTCACACATGTTTTGCAAATATTTCCTTCCAGACTGACGTTTGCCTTTCTATTTTCATAACAGTGTTTTTTGAAGAACAGACGTTGTTTTATTTTGAAGAAGCCCAGTGAATGGATTTTTTAATTTCATGGTTTGTACTTTTTGTACCACAGTTAAGAAGTCTTGGCAAAACTCCAGTCACTACAATTTGACCCTCTGTTTTCCTGTGGGACTTGTAGACCTGGGTCTATGACCTATTTGGAGGTAATGTTTGCGTGTGGTGTGAGGTGAATTCACGATTTATTTTTCTTCTATATGGGTGTCCAGTTTCTCCAGCTCCATCTGGAGATGATGAAAAGATGATCTTTTCCCCAGTTGAACTGCCTTGACGTCTTGGTTGAAAACCAACTGGCTGTGCGCATGTCTACTTCTGCACGCTTTATGCCGGTCTATTTTATGCCCGCGTGACACTCTTCTTGGTTACTGTGGCTTTATAATAAGTCTTGGAATCGGGTAATGTGAATCCTCTGATGTGGTTCTTTTTCAAACCTCTTTGGTCTATCCTAATTTTGTCTCATTTCTGTATGAGTTTTAGAATACCTTGTCAATTTATATGAAAAAAAAAAAGCCTGCTGGGACTTTGATTGGGATTTCATTGAATCTATACATCATTTTGAGGAGGACTGACATCTGAACAATATTGAGCCCTTCAGTCTGTGGACATAACATAGCTCCTCATTCGCGGGCCTCCCCCACTTCCTCCCAGCAACGGCTTGTGATTTCAGTGTCCAAGTCTTGCACATGTGTTAGCTTTGATTGATTCCGAGGTTATTGTTCCAATCATCCCTAGTGAGCCTGCATTCTCGTGCAGTCACTCATTCGTCCCCCAGACATACAGTGAACATGTAACTGTGTGCTGGGCTGGGAGGATGACTAAGACGTATGTCTTGCCTACCTTCAGAATCAGGAGCATGCGTTTGTCCCTTTGATGCCTTTGTTTAGCCCAGTCCATATTTGATAACAGCCTTGACCATAATGTAAAACAGAGCTGTGTGTCCCATGTTCACGGTTCTGAGAACTTATCATTGTTCCAAGATTTTTTTTTTAACTTTCTGGCAAAGACTTCTAACAGGAAAACAAAATCAAATCAAAACAAGGAGGTAAGAATCAAATTAATCTTTTGTCTTTTTCTCAGTGAAAATATTCCTCGCTTAATATATAACGTGCTTTCTTTCATGTTCTGGCTAGTTCAGTGGGAACAAGGTACTTGTGAAAGGAGGTGGAGAGAGAATGAGTCAGGCAGGCTGAGAAGAGGTGGGGAGAGAAAGACAAAGGAAAAGGCGAGTAGAACACACCCTGGTGATCTCCTCAGACTAGAAAAACAGACGCACACAGTGTATCAGGAACGTGGCCACAAGTACAGGTGACCTGTGAAATGCACAGCTCCACCTATATGCAGATTTTTTTGTGTGTTAAATACAGGATGATACTGTAAATGTATTTTCCTTATGATTTTCTTAATAACATTCTCTTTTCTCTAGTTGACTTTATTGTAAGAATGCAGTACATAATACATACAACCTCCAAAATGTGTGTTACTCGACTATTTGTTATTGGTGAGACTTCCAGTTAACAGCCAGCTATTAGTAGTTAAGGTTTGGGAGATTCAAAGTTACACGTGGATTTTTCGGCTCTGCCGGGGGTCAGCATCCCTAACTCCCATGTTGTTCAATGTAAGGAATCTGGGGGCAGCTTGCTGGCATCGGTTCAGCAGCAGAGCACTGGCAAGGCCCAGTATCGAATTAGCTTAGCTTTGCCTCATGATCACAAAATGGCTGCTGAAGCACCTGCTGTCACATATGCAAAGGACAGAAGGGGGAAAGGGCAAGGACAACTGCATCTGTCCCCTTTTATCAAGAAAGTAACAGTTTTTCCAGAAACTTGCCCAACAGACTTCCACTTAGGTCTCAGAACTGGATCACATGGCCTCCCTTAGCTGGAAGAGAGGCTGGGGAAAGCTGGAGACAGGATTGTCATGACCTGTCACCTGAGGCTGAGCCCACTGATGCCCTGAACAAAACTGGGGTCTTATCCCTAGAGGAGAGGGCTGGAATGGATATTGGGTGATGTTATGGATTGAATTATGTCCCCCTAAAAGATATGTTGAAGTCCTAGCCCCCAGTGACCTCAGAATGTGACCCTATTTACAAATAGGGTCTTTGCAGACATAACTAGTTATGATGAGATCATACTAGACCCTACCAGCAGCTGGAAGAGGCGCAGAAGGATCATCCCCTAGAGCCCCCAGGGGGAGTACGGTCTTGCTGACCCCTTCCTTTCTACCCATGGTGAGAGGGAAGGAAGCCGGCCGTGTCTGAGCCCCCTCCCCACATGCTGGCACTCTGCATGCTCACTGCTAAGAGGCGGACAGACCCGCACCCAAGTCCCACGGCTTTTTCCACTGCAGCCAACTCTGTTCTCCAAACTAGCGGGCACCCAGCTGGCCTTGTCGTTTTCCCAACTTTTCCCCTTTGGGGCTGATTCTTTGCAGTTCCATCCCTCACTAACAACTGGTCGTACTGGATGCCGGGCACCTCCGTTTCCTTCCTATGAAACTGAGGTTATTTCACATATACAGGTTGTGATAAAGGTGAAGAGAGCCTTCCTACTTTCAGTCACCAAATCTACACTGGGGCCACAGTGAGCAAGACAAAAATCCCTGCCCTTGCGGAGGGGTGGGTGCTGGGATACAGCAGGGAGCAGGGGAGAGAGAGAGAGAGAGAGCAAGGGCTAGGGCAAATGGTGGCTCAGAAGAGTGGACATTTAAGCAGAGACCTGGTTGAGGTGGATGTCTGAAAAAGAGCAGTCCAGGAGGAGGGCGCTGCCAGTGCAAAGGTCCGGAGGCGGTGTGTTGGCCTCCTTGGGGCTGCTGTAACAAGTACCACAAACCAGGTGGCTTAAAACAACAGAGACTGAGTCTCTCACAGCTCTGAGTCCAGAAGTCCAAAATCAAGGTGCCAGCAGGGCCACATTCCCTGCAGCGGCTCGAGGGAAGAACCCTTCCTCACCTCTTCCAGCTGCTGGTGGTCCCACACATTCCCTGGCTTATGGCCACATCCTTGCCATCCTCGCCTCCGATGTCACCCTGCCTTCTCTGTGTCTGGGTCTCTCCTCTTCTGTCTCTTATAAGGACACTTGTCATTGGATTTAGGACCTACCCAGGTAATCCTGGATGATCTCATCTCGAGATCTTTACTACAACTGTATCCACAAAGACCCAATAAGGTCATATTCACGGGTCCAGGGATTAGAATGTGGACAGATCTTTTTTGGATGGCCCCCACTCAGCCCACCACAGACAGGAACATGCTTGGTGTGTTTGAAGCCATGTGGCTGCAAAGCCCATGCTGGGTCCCTTCTCGCTGCCCCCTGGGGCCCAGGGCAGAATGGGCACATGTGCGGGAAAGGTCCAGGACTCCTTGCTCTTTCTCCTCTTTCTCCACGAGCAGGATTTCCAGATTCTCAACCTGACACGCCCTGGCGGGCAGGTAAACTGCTCCATATACCCAAGTTGCTGGGGTCAGAGAGCAGAGAGGCTGCTAGCCGTCAACAGGAGAAATGGCCAGAAAGTCTGTGCCCAGCCTTCTGTCGGCCATCGTGCCTCCTCCTACCGCTGTCCTGCCTGGCAGGCCAGCAGCCCCTCCCTGCCACCATCACCCCGTCATCCTGTGTGGCGGGCCCTGCACGTGGGTCAGGCCCAGGGCAGCTAAACAAGCGCTTCCCAAGACTCCCAGTTTTGCCAGGTTGGTGGAAGTGAGAAGAGGTGCAGAGGTGGTAGGGAGCTTGCTGGGGAAGGGACAATCCACCTCAGGCATTCGCCTAGTGTGCAGGGCCGCTGACCGCTTCATCCGGCAGGCAGCGGTCCGAGTGAGAGTCTAGGCAGTTCTGAGGACACCGGAGCGTGCTTCCGGCCCGCAGCGTGCAGGTGAGCGGCGGCCAGGGCACCCAGCCCGCTCGGCACGGCAGAATTTCCCCTGATGTAAGGAGACCCTGCTCCTGGCCCTCCCTTAGCACACTTGCTTGAGAAACCTAAATAAGCCTCCTACCAGCCTTAGAGCCCGGGAAGGTTCTTAAGTGTCCCAGAGGCACCTCTTTGAAATGCGCCTGTTGAGGAAGGCAGGCCCCTTAGCTCCCACTCTCGGCTCTGGCCACCTGCCTGCCACAGACACAAAGCTTTCGTTGTCCTTCAGATACAGGCAATTCGCTAGCACAGATGGCCACCCCAATTACCAGGTGAACCTCCCATGAGCCAGGATTGGAGATCCTGAGAAGTACCTGCATGGCAGGTGGGCAGTCCGTTTCATACTTCGTAGTAAAATTGTTTGCTTTCTTTTCCACACTTGTGAAGAGAACTGTGGGTGCGCAGGACCTTTAGTTTCTCCCAGTACAGGCAGGGTTCAGGGGGAGGGGGCCGAAGTGGGAGGACGTAGATCTGGCACAGAAACGAATCTGGGCCCAGGGAAGCACCTGGTTCTACCCAACCCCCACCCCCGCCCCACCTCTCTGGGACTATAGACACTGTTGCACTTCACGCCACTTAAGGGACCCCAAGAGCTGGGGCTGGGTCCTGAGGGTGGCTAAAAACAAAGAGATGGAAATTGAGAAGATTTGTATACATATATCCAAACTCACCAGCGTGTTCATTAATCATGTGCAAAGTTTTGTATGCTAATTATACCCCAATAAAGCCAGAAGGAAAAATAAAATTTAATTTTAAATTAAATTAAAAGAGAGATGCCTGGGATGCCAGCCAAAAGACAATAAAACAAAGAGCAGGGTCAGAAAGGAAACAAGTTAACAACAGATTAAAGAAAACCTCCTTGAGAAGACAAAGGCCCCTCAGCTGCACGTCACGTGCACCTGCCAAGCTCCAAACCAGATTGTCACAGAGCTGGGCATTGCCTGGTGAACTTTCCTGAACTCCCAGGATAATGGGAACATCTTAGAAGCTTCCAAACAAAAGGAAATCAGCCACAGCAGAAGTGGACCCAAGTGGGCCAGCTCCCCAGGCAACTCTGGAAGCCAGAAGCTGGAGAAGCAACTGCGCTCCAGTGGCTAAGCAGGGGGTGGAACCCTCGTGGGACAGTGTGGTCTCAGGACCCTCGGGGTCACAGGAAGACTGGGGGTGCCTGAGTGCGGCAGAGCTCCCAGGTATTGGAGCGGGGAAGCCGGCTGCAGAGACGGAGCCGAGGAGTGGGCTCTCAGCTCAGGGTTGCCATAAACCGTGATCCGGGGCACAGTCGGGCCCCTGCTCCTCCAGCAGGGACCCATCAAGCAGCAGATCCGGGGAGACTCCCCTTCCTCCCCTGGGAGGAGCGGCACAGGAGCGCACCGCAGGGATCTCCTGGGTTTGGAGACTCCACACGGGGTCGGGTGCCAGAGACAGAAATGCTCGGTCACAGGCCGGGTGAGCACGGAGTGCGGCCGGAGACCGGGGAGACGGGAGTGCTTTTCTCTGGGGGTGCACTGAGGACCGGGGCCCCGAGTTCTTGGCTCCTCCGAGGCAGAGATTGGGAGGCCACCATTTTCACTCTCGGCCTCCAAAGCTGTACGGAAAGCTTGCAGGGAACAAAAGCTCCTGAGAGCAAACCCGAGCAGATTACTTAGCCAGGACCGGGCAAGGGCGGGGCAATTCCACCTCCGGCAAAGACATTTGGGAACCACGGCAACAGGCCCCTCCCCCCGAAGATCAGCGAGAACAGCCAGCCAAGACCAAGTCTACCGATCAATGAGAACGGCAGAACTCCAGCGCTAGGGGAATGCACATGGAATCCATGGCTTTTTTACCATGATTCTTTAGGCTTCAAAGTTAATTTTTTTAATTTTTTTTTTTGAATTTTTCTTTTTCCCTTTTTCAACCAACATCTTATCAATCCCTTTTTTTGAAATCTTTTTTATTTTTCATTTTCAGAGTCATATTCTATCCCTTCATTGTAGTTAACCTTATTTTTGGTATGTATATAAGTTGTTCTCTCTTTAAAATTTTGGGATACAGTTTCTTCTAACAGACCAAAATATACCCTAAATCTCTAGTGTATGGTTTTGTTCTAGTCTCCTGCCTGATCACATTCTCTCCCCCCACCCTTTTTTTTAAATTGCTCTTCTTTCTTTTTTCAACCAACTTCTTATCTTATAAATTCCTTTTATAAAATCTTTTATAATTTTCAGCTTTACAGTCATATTCCATCCTTTCATCGTATTTACCCTTATTTTTGTACATATATAAGTTTTTCTTTCTTTAAAATTTTGGGAGGCACTTTCTTCTAACAGACCAAAACACACCCAAAATCTAGTGTGTGGCACTGATCTATGCACCAGCCTGATCATATTTGATCATATTCTTTTTTTTTTTCTTTTTTCTTTCTTTCCCTTTCTTTTCCCCCAGTTTTGGGTCTCTTCTGATTTGTTTAGTGTATATTTTTCTGGGGTCGTTTTTACCCTGTTAGCATTTTGTTCTCTCATTCATCTATTCTCCTCTGGACAGAATGACAAGATGGAAAAACCCACCTCAAAAAAAAAGAACAAAAGGCAGTACCGACTGGCAGGGACCTAATCAATACGGACATTAGTAAGATGTCGGAACTAGAGTTCAGAATGACGATTATAAAGATACTAGCTGGGCTTGAAAAAAGCATGGAAGATACTAGAGAAACCCTTTCTGGAGAAATAAAAGAACTAAAATCTAACCAAGTCGAAATCAAAAAGGCTATTAATGAGGTGCAATCAAAAAGGGAGGCTCTAACTGCTAGGATAAATGAGGCAGAAGAGAGAATTAGTGATACAGAAGACCAAATGATGGAGAATAAAGAAGCTGAGAAAAAGAGAGAGAAAAAACTACTGGATCATGAGGGCAGAATTCAAGAGATAAGTGATACCATAAGATGAAACAATATTAGAATAACTGGGATCCCAGAAGAAAAAGAAAGAGAGAGAGTGGCAGAAGGTATATTGGAGCAAATTATAGCAGAGAACTTCCCTAATTTGGGGGAGTAACAAGCATCAAAATCCAGGAGGCACAGAGAACCCCCCTCAAAATCAATAAAAATAGGTGAACACCCCGACATCTAATAGTAAAACTTACAAGTCTCAGAGACAAAGAGAAAATCCTGAAAGCAGCTCGGGACAAGAGGTCTGTAACCTACAATGGTAGAAACATTAGATTGGCAACAGACCTATCCACAGAGACCTGGCAGGCCAGAAAGGACCGGCATGATATATTCAGAGCACTAAACGAGAAAAATATGCAGCCAAGAATACTATATCCAGCTAGGCTGTCATTGAAAATAGAAGGAGAGATTAAAAAAAAAAAAAAACTTCCAGGATGAACAAAAATTAAAAGAATTTGCAAACACGAAACCAGCCCTACAAGAAATATTGGAAGGAGTCCCCTAGCAAAGAGAGAGCCTAAAAATAACATAGACCAGAAAGGAACAGAGACAATATACAGAAACAGTCACCTTACAGGCAATACAATGGCACCAAATTCATATCTTTCAATAGTTACCTTGAATGTAAATGGGCTAAATGCCCCAATCAGAAGACACAGGTTATCAGATTGGATAAAAAAAACAAGACCCATCGATATGCTGTCTGCAAGAGACTCATTTTAGATGCAAAGACACCTCCAGATTGAAAGTGAGGGGGTGGAAAACCATTTACCATGCTAATGGACATCAAAAGAAAGCTAGGGTGGCAATCCTTCTATCAGACAAATTAGATTTTAAACCAAAGACTATAATAAGAGATGAGGAAGGACACTACATCATACTTAAAGGGTCTATCCAACAAGAAGATCTAACAATTGTAAATATCTATGCCCCTAACATGGGAGCAGCCAATTATATAAGCCAATTAATAACAAAAGCCAAGAAACACATCAACAACAATACAGTAATAGTAGGGGACTTTAACACCACCCTCACTGAAATGGACAGATCATCTAAGCAAAAGATCAACAAGGAAATAAAAACTTTAAATGACACACTGGACCAAATGGACTTCACAGATATATTCAGAACATTCCGTCCCAAAGCAACAGAATACACATCCTTCTCTAGTGCCCATGGAACATTCTCCAGAATAGATCACATCCTAGGTCACAAATCGGGTCTCAACAGGTACCAAAAGATTGGGATCATTCCCTGCATATTTTCAGACCACAATGCTTTGAAACTAGAACTCAATCACAAGAGGAAAGTCGGAAAGAACTCAAATACATGGAGGCTAAAGAGCATCCTACTAAAGAATGAATGGGTCAACCACGAAATTAAAGAAGAATTTAAAAAATTCAAGGAAACAAATGAAAACGAAAACACAACCTTTCCAAATCTTTGGGATGCAGCAAAGGCAGTCCTAAGAGGAAAGTCTATAGCAATACAAGCCTTTCTCAAGAAACAAGAAAGGTCTCAAATACACAACCTAACCCTACACCTAAAGGAGCTGGAGGAAGAACAGCAACTAAAGCCTAAACCCAGCAGGAGAAGAGAAATAATAAAGATCCGAGCAGGAATCAATGAAATAGAAACCAAAAGAACAGTAGAACAGATCAACAAAACTAGGAGCTGGTTCTTTGAAAGAATTAATAATAGTGATAAACCCCTGGCCAGACTTACCAAAAAGAAAAGAGAAATAACCCAAATAAATAAAATCATGAATGAAAGAGGAGAGATCAGAACCAACACCAAAGAAATGCAAACAATTATAAGAACATATTATGAGCAACTATATGCCCACAAATGAGGCAATCTGGAAGAAGTGGATGCATTCCTAGAGATGTATCAACTACCAAAACTGAACCAGGAAGAAATAGAAAACCTGAACAGACCTATAACCACTAAGGAAATTGAAGCAGTCATCAAAAATCTCCCAACAAACAAAAGCCCAGGGCCAGATGGCTTCCTGGGGGAATTCTACCAAAGACTTTTTCAAGAAGTTTTTTTCAAGAAGAATTAATACCTATTCTTCTGAAACTGTTCCAAAAAATAGAAATGGAAGGAAAACTTCCAAACTCGTTTTATGAGGCTACCATCACCTTGATCCCAAAACCAAAGACCCCATCAAAAAGGAGAACTACAGACCAATATCCCTGATGAATATGGATGCAAAAATTCTCACCAAAATACTAGCCAATAGGATCCAACAGTACATTAAAAGGATTATTCACCACGACCAAGTGGGATTTATTCCTGGGCTGCAAGGGTGGTTCAACATCCGCAAATCAATCAACGTGATACAATACATTAACAAAAGAAAGAACAAGAATCATATGATCCTCTCAATAGACGCAGAAAAAGCATTTGACAAAAGTACAGCATCCTTTCTTGATCAAAACTCTTCAGAGTATAGGGATAGAGGGTACATACCTCAATATCATAAAAGCCATCTGTGAAAAAACCACAGCGAATATCATTCTCAATGGGGAAAAACTGAGAGCTTTCCCCCTAAGGTCAGGAACACGGCACGGATGTCCACTATCACCACTGCTATTCAACATAGTACTAGAAGTCCTAGCCACAGCATTCAGACAACAAAAAGAAATAAAAGGCATCCGAATCGGCAAAGAAGAAGTCAAACTCTCACTTTTTGCAGATGATATGATACTTTATGTGGAAAACCCCAAAGACTCCACCCCAAAACTGCTAGAACTCATACAGGAATTCAGTAAAGTGGCAGGATATAAAATCAATGCACAGAAATCAGTGGCATTCCTACACACCAACAACAAGACAGAAGAAAGAGAAATTAAGGAGTCGATCCCATTTACAATTGCACCCAAAACCATAAGATACCTAGGAATAAATCTAACCAAAGAGGCAAAGAATCTGTATTCAGAAAACTATAGAATACTCATGGAAGAAATTGAGGAAGACACAAAGAAATGGGAAAACGTTCCATGCTCATGGATTGGAAGAACAAATATTGTGAAGATGTCAATGCTACCTAGAGCAATCTACACATTTAGTGCAATCCCTATCAAAATACCATCCACTTTTTTCAAAGAAATGGACCAATAATCCTAAGATTTGTATGGAACCAGAAAAGACCCCGAATAAGCCAGAGGAATGTTGAAAAAGAAAAGCAAAGCTGGAGGCATCACAATTCCGGACTTCCAGCTCTATTACAAAGCTGTCATCATCAAGACAGTATGGTACTGGCACAAAAACAGACACATAGATCAATGGAACAGAATAGAAAATTCTATTTTCTATAGAAATAGAAAGAGGCCCCAACTTTATGGTCAACTAATCTTCGACAAAGCAGGAAAGAATGTTCAATGGAAAAGAGACAGTCTCTTCAACAAATGGTGTTGGGAAAATTGGACAGCCACATGCAGAAGAATGAAACTGGACCATTTCCTTACACCACACACAAAAATAGACTCAAAATGGATGAAAGACCTAAGTGTGAGACAGGAGTCCATCAAAATCCTAGAGGAGAACACAGGCAGCAACTTCTTCGACCTCAGCCACAGGAACTTCTTCCTAGAAACACCGCCAAAGGCAAGGGAAGCAAGGGCAAAAATGAACTATTGGGACTTCATCAAGATAAAAAGCTTTTGCACAGCAAAGGAAATAGTCAATAAAACCAAAAGACAACCGACAGAATGGGAGAAGATCTTTGCAAATGACATATCAGATAAAAGGCTAGTATCCAAAATCTATAAAGAACTTATCAAACTCAACACCCAAAGAACAAATGATCCAATCAAGAAATGGGCAGAAGACATGAACAGACATTTTTCCAAAGAAGACATCCAAATGGTCTACAGACACATGAAAAAGTGCTCAACATCACTTGGCATCAGGGAAATCCAAATCAAAACCTCAGTGAGATACCACCTCACACCAGTCAGAATGGCTAAAATTAACAAGTCAGGAAACAGCAGATGTTGGCAAGGATTTGGAGAAAGGGGAACCCTCCTACACTGTTGGTGGGAATGCAAGCTGGTGCAGCCACTCTGGAAAACAGTATGGAGGTTCCTCAAAAAGTTGAAAATAGAGCTACCGTACGACCCAGCAATTGCACTACTGGGTATTTACCCCAAAGATACAAGTGTAGTGATCCAAAGGGGTACGTGCACCCCAATGTTTATAGCAGCAATGTCCACAATAGCCAAACTAAGGAAAGAGCCAAGATGTCCATCAACAGATGAATAGATAAAGAAGATGTGGTGTATATATACAATGGAATATTATGCAGCCATCAAAAAAAAAAAGAAATCTTGCCATTTGCCACAACGTGGATGGAACTGGAGGGTGTTATGCTGAGCGAAATAAGTCAAACAGAGAAAGACATGTATTATATGACCTCACTGATATGAGGAATTCTGAATCTCAGGAAACAAACTGAGGGTTGCTGGAGTGGTGGGGGGTGGGAGGGATGGGGTGGCTAGATGATAGACATTGGGGAGGGTATGTGCTATGGTGAGTGTTGTGAATTGTGTAAGACGGATGAATCACAGACCTGTACCTCTGAAACAAATAATACATTATATGTTAAAAAAAAAAGAGAAGAAGATAGCAGGAAGGGAAGAATGAAGGGGGGGAAATCGGAGGGGGAGACGAACCATGAGACACTATGGACTCTGAGAAACAAACTGAGGGTTCTAGAGGGGAGGGGGTGGGGGGATGGGTTAGCCTGGTGATGGGTATTAAAGAGGGCACATTCTGCATGGAGCACTGGGTGTTATACGCAAACAATGAATCATGGATCACTACATCAAAAACTAATGATGTAATTTATGGTGATTAACATAACATAATAAAATTAAATTAAAAAAAAAAAAAGAAAGAAACACCTGTAATGCAAAGAAAGCACAGAGGGAGATCTCACTCAGGGAAACGTTAGTCTTTGGCCTCAGTTATTCAAGACGGAAGATGACAAAGGAACTTAGTTTTCCTCTTAAGAAAGAGAAAAAGAAGAAAAACTAAACCCAAGGAAAATAGACAGATGGAATTAATAAAGATAAAAGCCGAAGTTAATGAAGCAGAAAACAAAAAAAGGAAAAAGGATAAATCAAAAATCCTGTTTTTTCTTTGAAAAGACCAACGGGATGTATAAACGAGAAAGGAGATACCACTGCAAACACTGAAGAAACAGAATTATGGCACTTTAGGGGGCACCTGGGTGGCTCGGTCGGTTAAGCGTCTGCCTTCGGCTCAGGTCATGATCCCAGGGTCCTGGGATCGAGCCCCGCATCGGGCTCCCTGCTCAGTGGGGAGCCTGCTTCTCCCTCTCCCACTCCCCCTGCTTGTGTTCCCTCTCTCACCGTGTCTCTCTCTGTCAAATAAATAAATAAAAAATCTTTAAAAAAAAAAAAAAGAGGGGCGCCTGGGTGGCTCAGTCGTTAAGCGTCTGCCTTCGGCTCAGGTCATGATCCCGGGGTCCTGGGATCGAGTCCCGCATCGGGCTCCCTGCTCAGCGGGAGGCCTGCTTCTCCCTCTCCCACTCCCCCTGCTTGTGTTCCTGCTCTCGCTATCTCTCTCTCTGTAAAATAAATTAAAAAATCTTTAAAAAAAAAAAAAAAAAAAAGAATTATGGCAGTTTACCTTAGAGGAAACTGACTTTATAGACCATTAACACAAGAAAGAGGTGCTTATGATTTTTTAAAGCAGCTTCTAATAAGACCCCTTTTATGCAGAATCATAAGCACATGTGTGTGAATGAGGTGCATCTAAGTATGTGAGAGGGGCATCTGTGAGGGGTGTGTTTGCACACCCGTGAGTTGGTGTGTGGGTGTGAGTAGAGGTGGGTCTGTGAATGGGGAGGGATGTGTGGGGAGGGGGGGTGCACGTGCATGAGCTGAGGTGCAGAAAACAGGGTCCCCACGATGCCGATGCTGCTCTCAGGGGCAGGGATCCACAGCATGAAACTCTTTTTGCGGACACCTGTCTGCCCTGTAGGAATTCTGTACGAGGCCAGGCATCGCTTGCAGAAAACGCCAACACCCAGTGGCTTCCCTGAAGAAACAATGGCAGGAGGGCTGGCCTGTGTCGTGTCTCCAGCTTTCTGCTTGAGGCTTATGCATGGCCTGGTTCAGACTTTGTCCTCATCACATTGTTCCCTGCACAAAGACAAGCTGAAAACGCTCCTGGCCTTGTTACTTTGGTTCTCGTCCCTCTGCATAATTCTGTTTTCAATTGGCTTGTGTCACGTCCCCCGAGTATGCTGCTGATCACAGACACATCCCGATTGGCAGACACTGATGTGGCTTATCAGCCAGTGACGCATCTTGACGACAGGCAGGTGGCTGGCCAGGGTGAGCTGGAGCGGCGGAGTTGTTTCCCTGGGTCTGGCCCCTTTCACGCAGCGTACTTACCATGGGTATCCCCCACCCCCAGAGTGCTGTGTCTTGGCAGCTCATGGATGTGCCGTGCTTTGTTCCACCTTCTGAGGTTGTGTCCAGTCCAGGACTGTTATGAATAAAGCTGCCATGAACAGTCACGTGTGAGTCTTCGTGTGGACACATACATTCATTTCTGTTGGGTAAGTAAATACCTAGTAGTGGAATCACGGGGTCATCGTGGCAGGTGCACGTTTAACATTTTAAGACACAGCCAAACTGTTTTCCAAAGTGGTTGTATCATCTTACATTTCTACCAGTTCTTCCACATCATCGCCAAAACTTGCCATGGGCAGCCTTTTATATTGTAGCCATTCTAATAGATGTTAAATGTTCAGGAATTTTGAGAGCTGATGGTGAAACACCACCATTATTAGAAATGAAATTAGCTGAACTTCCACAAAGGAGATACTCAAAACTCATCACATCCTATTTCACCAGTTTACTGTTATCCATGTATTGACTCCCACCTATCGTATCCATTACAGCGTGCTATAGTGAATCTCTTCCCGGCTTCACATTCGATGACATCGTGTGGGTAGCCGGAAATTGGCCCGGTGGACGGACTGACAACACCATGGGACTCAGCATACGCTACAAACCAGGGCTTGATCCATTACTGTTTGGTTGACTGTGTAAACTTGAGTCTGTAGTCACTACGTTGTGACTAGCAAAAAAAGGGGAGGGGAGGATACTCTTCGAATATCAAAAACTATGACCTAGTTCAGCAAAGGTGTGGCTCATGTCACCAATGAATATGGGAAGTTCCCACATATACCTTTGTTGTTTCACTTCCTCTTACTCATTAAGATAAATGAAAATAGCAACCGACATTTATGTGGGAACCACACTCGTGCGTTTACATCCTTCATATCAATAAAATTGAAAACAACTTACTTACGTGTGTGCATATGCATACATATATACATACAGAGAGATACACACATACACAAACACACACATCGACTTTCCTGGAGAGCCGCTGTCGCCCACCCATCAGCCTGTGTGTGTAGGTTCAAGTGTGGGCCCAGGGAGGGTGCCTGAGGCCAGGAGAGCCCGAGGTGGGGAGAGAGAGGCACCTGGGCCCGGAGACCACTCCTGATATCACCACCTCAGCAAGTCAGTGGCCTAGAGCTTGAACAGCTAGCTAATGGGGACCCAGCCCTGCTTGGGCACCAGAGGATCTGAGGGTTCCTGGCTGCCTCGATCCTGATGGTGTCCCCTACTCTTTCAGCCCCTGCCTGGTGCAGGCTCTGGGCCCAAGGGCCCACCCTGGCCTGGCCTGTGGCCCTCTTCCAGGTGGGTGCTCTCCTGGGGCAGGGAGCCCCCCAGCCTGGCCCGGGAAGCTCAACAGTGCACAGGCCACACCCCCCCAACTAGCCCCCAGTAGGTCCTTCCCTTACCGTGTACCCTCCCGCACCGCTGCCAGCCTGTCCTGGGCCAGGCCAGTGGCTCTCCCTCCAACTGAGCCCCAATGCCACTGCTCTGCTCTCCCTTGGCTGCCATTCTCCACAGGGCAGCCTGAGAAGCAGCGTGAAAACCTAAGTCAGATTTTGCCCCTCCCTGCCTACAACTCTCTGTGGCTCCCCACTGCCCTCAGGGTCAGTCCAGTCCCCCACGCCCGGGCAATGGGCATGGCCTGAGGTGGCCACTGCCTGTGTTCTGACCTCACCGTTCTTCTACCTTACACATTGCAGTGGCTCTAGTCACTGACCTAGTTAAGAGTATCCCGGATGGGCCCGGCTGGCTCAAGGCTTTGCTCATGCACGTCACTCTCGGGAGTGGCCACCCCACCCACCCCACCCTTCTCACCTGCTCTCCCTGTCTCCCAGACATCCCGCCCCTGCCTTGCCCCATTGTTTGGTGACACAGGTGGGGCCCCAGAGGCAGGTTAGCTGACTCCCCAAAGCCCAGCAAAGACAGCTGCCGAGAAGCTGCCTTCCCCAGCAGAACAGCCTCCTGGCCCTCCTCAGGCCAAGCCACAAGGGTCACGGGGCCCAAGACAAACTCCTAGGTGCTGCCCTCACTGCGCCAGCCACCCCCTCTCCTGCACCCCTCACCCCTATGTCCCATGTTCTCCGGCACCCCGAGCACGTCAGGCACCGTACTGTCCTGCGCGCCCATCTTTCGTCCTGTTGCCACCTTGCAGAGCAGGGACAGACGCTTCAGGAGAGGAAGGAGCTGCCCAGGATCCACAGGGGGCAAGAACCGGAGCTGGGCTCTGCATCTAGGCCGGCAGAGGGCTCTGTGGGCACAGCACCCTGAGCCAAAAAAGCCTGAGCTCCCTGGAGGCTCTCTTCCAGCTCCCTCCCCAGCTCAGATTCCAGGCAAGGCAGATGTTCCTAAGGCCCTGCTCACCGATTTCCTGAGCCTCCTCCGGGGTGACAATGCCGGGAGGGGGTGATAACCAAGGCAACAGCAGACCAGCGGGGGAGGAGGCCCACGGCTGGGGACCCACAGCCCCTGCCTGCCAGCGCCTTGGACCAGCCTGAGCCATGGCTGCTCACCAGCTCAGCCACCCACCCACCAGGCTCACCACAAGCACAGGTCACAAGGGGGCGGCTCTGGAGGGGCTCTGCTCTGGCCCCTGGCTTGGCTCCCTGCCCGCCCCTCTGGGCAGGGTGTAGGGGGACAACTGGAAACTCAGCTGGTGAGTAGCTGTTGTTTATTGAGAGACCGGCAGCAACAAATCACTACAGCACAGTCCGGGGGGGGGGGGGGAGCTGGCAGAAAGCTCCAGGGCTACAAGGCTACACAGGCCGGGGCGGGAGGAGGCCTGGCAGGTGCACAGGCCCGGGGCTAGCTGGCTACGAGGGCGGGGGGAGGGGCAGTGGGGCACTGGTCCGGGGCCAGCTCCAGGCCTCAGAGCCTGGCTGGTCAAAGCTGGTGCCACCCACGCTGAGAGTGGGCCTCATCCCCCTGGGTGGTGGTCTCACCGAGCCCGTGGCGCTCAGGCTTCAAGGCTCGGGCCATCGGGTGGCACATACATGGGCTCGATGCGGGCCCAGCTTCGGGCCTGCTCGTCAGCCCAGCCAAGCAGCTCAGCAGCGCGGTGCAGGAAGACCATGAGCAGCGTGTGGACGTCACCCTCGGCCGAGTGGGCTGCACTTGGCTCTGCCTGGAAGTAGCGGCGGAAGAGGCTGCCCAGGCTGTAACCCTTGCAGCCCTGGGCCCGGGTGCCATGGCTGTGGGCACGGTCCAGGCTCCGCAGCGCGGGCAGTGTATCCAGGCAGACGGTGTCCGGGGGCAGGCGGGCGCCCAGGCGCCGCAGCTCTGTGCACAGCAGGGGGAAGTCATAATCAAAGCCGTTGTGGGCCACGAGGCAGATGGGGCCCTCCTGGCGGCTCAAGAAGGCCTGCAGCGTCCGCACCACGGCGTCGTCGAAGCCGGCCTTCCGGCACCGCGCCAGGCTGTCGCTGCTCAGGCCGGTGATCTCGCTGGCCTTGGCGGTGAAAGGGCGCTCTGGACGCATGCACAGCGTGAGCTTGTCCAGGACCCGGGGCAGCACAGGGGCACCAGACTCGTCTCGGTCTGGGTTCTCCAGGGCGGAGCGGTGCACCGCAAACAGGGATATCTCAGCCACCTCGGGATCTATACTGGGGAGCCCAGTGGCTTCCAGATCCAGGAAGACGAAAGTCTCGGCCCGGGGTGCCTCGGACATGGTGATGTGCTCACGGGGACAGCAAAGCCTAAAGCTGCCAGGGCAAGAGGCACAAAACCTGAGGGCCAAAGTGATGGGGATGCCTGGGCCCAGCCACATACAGCCGACTCCGTGGCCAATGCTCCAACCCCTTTGTTCAGGGTGAGGCCTCCCGGGGCCTCGACACCCTCTCCATTCTGTGCCCCAGTCCCTCCCCGGCCATTGTCACTACTACCAACTAGTAAACAGCAAAAGGCAGGGCTGGTCTGCCCAGATCCCGGCCCGGAGGCCTCTGCCACCCGCCTCCAGGTACCTGACAGGCAAAGTGCACCGGGTCCGTGTCACCAGGGATCTGGGGAGGTGCCAGCCTAGAATGGTGTCTTCACTGAGACACCCTGGCTGGGAGCCTGCACCCCTAGGGTCATCTGTCGGGAAGCAGGCAGCCAAGCATCCTTGGTCTGGCCTCCTCTGGCCTCCCGGGCACACAGGTGCCTTCCCCAACCTGGCCACCTGCCTCTGGGCTCCTGGCAGCTGTCCTCACCAACCCTGCTGCGCTGGCTTACCTGGGGCGGGCGCTGGCCGGCTTCCTGGGCTGCTGGGCACCTGTCTCCACACAGGCTGCTCCAGGCGGCCTTTAATCAGTGGCCGCGGCCCGCCCCCAGCCGCCTGTTGGGCAACGAGGAGGCCTAAGGCCGCAGGACCTGCGCGGCCGGCTTGCCAGCCCCTCGCTCCCTCACAGCCGCTCAGACACACGCCCCGTGTTTACAAATTGGAAAGCAGGCTCCTAGGCCACACGCAGGCTCCCCACAAGCTGGGCCGTGGGCTGGAGGAACGTGTCATCACAGGCATGAGGAGGAAGTGTGAGCCTTCCACCCAGCCTGGCCTCCAAGTCTGACCCGGGCCAGGATTTAGCAGCTGAGCTGGGGCGACTCCCAGCAAGGCGGCAAGTCCCCTTCTCCAGGGCAGAGCTCCACCTGCGTCACGAGGGACCAGGTTGCCCCTCATGAGGCTAAAGTGAGCTCGGGAGTGGGCAAGAGGTGCCTGCACGTGCCGTGCTTAGCCAAGAAAGGGAAGGGCGCACTCAGGATGGGACCTCGGTTCGCCCCAGTGACCTCGGGCACTTTCCATGCTGCCGGGCTCACACATCTCACAGGCTAGTCTTCCAGCAAGAAGGGGAGATGGTATATGTTTCACGGGCACAATGACCCATAATATCTAAGAGGCCTTTAGCACAGGCTGCCAGGAAGGAGGAAGAAGGGCGAGGCCTGACCTGGCAAGCCACGTGGGCTCCAGCTGAACCAATCCTGCCCCACCAAATGAGGAAGGATGAGCCACAGGAAAGGTGGGGGTACGAGACCGCCTCAGCAGCACCCCCAGCCCCAGGACCCCTCAGAGCAAAGACAAGAAGGCCCTCCCTGGCCAGAAAGCGGGCAGCATTGTCCCGAAGACCTCGTTCCGGAGCGAGACATGCCAGCCCTTGGCAGTCGGTGCCCACAGGCCCAGCCTCCTGCCAGGGGCACAGGGAGGCAACCGAGATGCTGGTTGCGGCCTGCCCACTGCAGGCCCTCCCGAGTGCCTCGGAGGCTGAAGCTGTTGAGGCAGCCGGGCAGCAGGGGCCCTGGGCCTGCCCGTCCTCTCCCCTCCCCCACCGGAGCACCCACAGGGGACTTGAGGAGGTGACGGCACGGGAGCAGGCGAGGCTCACAGCCAGGGTGGGCCTCTGCAGTGGACCAAGTGTTGAGAGGGAGGCCCCTCCTCGAGCCCCCTTGGGCCTGCCACTGGGCTGAGGGAGGCAGAGGCCCCACCAGTCATGCCTGTCCCCAAGTGTGGAGGGAGGGAGGTGGCTGTGACAGGCCGGTGCAGGGAGCCCTGGGGAGGAAGGAGGAGGAAACACACGCCCTGGCCACTGGATCCTGGATGTGGTGGGCGCCAGCGGCCAGGCCGAGGGTGTGGGAGGAGTCCGCACGCGGGACCCCGAGGCCAGTCACAACGGAGGCAGCAGGTTTCTGGGGCTTAGCATCACCCCTGGGCAGGGAAGGAACAGAAGCCAACGGGAGCTGCTGCGAGGCAGACAGGGCAGAAGAGGGGCATGGCTGAGGCCGCCTGGGACAGCGGGAAGAAGGGCAGACCGAGCAGTCGCGTGCCATGGCCCCGTCAGCTGCAGCCAGGAAGCAGAGAGAAGGAGGCAATCAGGCAGCTTCTTAGAACCCAAGCTTTCCTTGCCCTCCAGCTCACCTCTGCCCTCTCCCTCCTTCCCTCCCAAGCTGCTAAAGGGGCTGGACCCGGAGCACACAGGGGCTGTGAACGCTTCTCCCACCCGTGGCTCACCCTGCGCCCCCCACCCCCGGCCACTTGACTCTTCAGGGCAGAGCTTCCTGCTCACAGACTACTCCATGCCTTTCTGCAGACTGTCACTGAAGATCTTGTATTTCTGAGCTAGTTCTTCCACTTTGGTGGCTGCAGAGAAAAAAACAATACAAACAGCAAAGTGACTCCCAGCGCTTCCCGGCCTGGAAAAGGCTGCTCCCTACCTGCCCCCGCCCCCAACCCCAGCCAAGCCTTCACTGTCTTCCGCTGGTTCTTCTCAGGCCCCAGGCGTCCCTGCAGCCTAGGCATCCAACTCCCACCGTGATCCAGAAACTGCCAAGCCAGGAGCTACCAGGAGGTCTAGGGCTGAGAGCACAGATGGAAGGCCCCTGTGGGTGCCAGGCTGAGCCCGAGGCCAGGTTCCACTCAGTGGGCATTGTCCATGCCCACCCCAACCCTCACCAGAGCCCAGGAGCCAGGGGTTCTTCTGAGTTGGATGGTGTGTTCCCTACTGCTCAGACCAGTAACCCATGCACACATACAAATCAAATGACACGGGCCTTAGCTGCACAACCCGCCCCCGCCACTGCTCTGCCCTGCTGCTGGGCTTTCAGGGCTGGGGGCACCGCCATAATTCACACCTGCCTCTTGACGTCCCAATTTCACATAATGAGCACTGGGCACGAAATACAGGGACTTTAGCTCACTCCCCTCCCCCACCCTGGGGACTCCGGGCTCTTCCCTCAGGTTCCCCTGGTTAGTGGTGCCTTCACTTAAATACACAACTATTCCTTCCTCCACCAACCTGCCTCTCTGCCTCTGGCCTGTCCCCTCCCCTCCCACATGGCACGGTCTTTAATTGACATTTGGTCCCGCCTGTCCAGAGGTGACTCTGAGGCTCAGGAATCATGGGGTGTGCCTCAGGGTAATAAGCCCGGCCCCAACGACCCTCCCCACTCGTCATCAGGCCCTCTCCATGCACACAATGGCACGGCTCAGGACACAGGCCCGGCAGGCACACCCAGCCCCTCACTCCAGCCCCTCCCTTCCGACGTAGGGATGTGCCACCAACACGGCCTGGCTGCTGACACAGAATGGTGGCCTAGCTTCCTGTCCTGGGGAGGGAAGTGCCGCAGACATGCAGACCTCCCACAGCGGCAGGGCCTGAAGGCCTTGGGTTCGGTCAGGTGGGACACAGGGAAGGTGGGAAGGCCGTTCCGACTGGCCCTGGCATGGAGCTGGCATGGACTGCTTCTTTGGAGTGTCTGTAGCCCAGGAACTCATCTCAAACAACATCTGGAGGTGCCGTGCTCGCCCTCACCACTCTCCAGACCCACTGAGGGGGCCAGCATCTCAGGGGCGAGCCTGGGAAGCACCCTGCGGGAGGAGGGGGAGGGAGAGGTTCTCACAGCTCAGACGTCACAGCTAGCCCTGCCAGCAGTCCTGTAATCACAGGTGCGGCGGCACGTGGCAAAGGACACTAATGACCATTACTCTATTAATGATAGCATTTTATTAACAGCAATTAGGTACAGTGGGGGGGAAGTCATAGTGACAGTGGTGACTAGGATAAATGTTACGACAAATTTTAAAATGGATGACTTTGGGGCAGGTCAGTCAGGAAGAAGGGACTCCCAAGTGCCTGGTATACACGTGGCAAATATGTGTGCCAAGGCCAAGAGCAGCAAGAAGGCTGCTGGAGAGGGCTGGCTGGAGAGGGCTGGCTGGAAAGTCCTCACAAAGGGGGCGCTCAGAGGCTCTGTGAGCTAAAGCCACTCCTTGGGGGTGCCCTGGGGGGAAACACTTACAGGCAAACGCTTTCATTGCTACTGCTGGCTCTTGGGAGAAGCTGGGGAGTGGGGTGTCCACAAGGGCTCTGAGGAGTTCTGGCAGTCTTGGCGCTCTACAAGGCCACGTGCACGCCCAGGGCTGTGCTGATACCCCGGAGAGAGCCGACAAGGACCTCAACAGTCACCTCTGGCTGACCCCGAGGCTCAGAGCAGGCAGGAAGTGAAAGAGAAGTGAAGTGAAGGTCAAGTGTCTGGCTGAGTGTTGATGAGAAATGAGGCTACCTATCCAAGAAGCTCAACAAACTCCAAAAGGGATAAAGTCAAAGCAATCCACACCAAGACTGATTATAACCTGACTGTCCAGAGCCAAAGACCAAGAGGATCTCGAGACCAAGAGGAGAAGAGGGGCTGTGAAAGGGTCTCCGTGACATCAGCAGCTGGTTTCACATCACAAGCTATGGAGGCCCGCAAAGCCGAACACATTCACTATCTGGCTCTTTACAAAACAGGTTTGCCAACGACAGCTACAGGGCAATGGAAATGAACAAATGACAGATACACACATGGTAGATGAATCTCACAGAGACATCATTACCATCAAGTCAGGACAGCAGCTGGCTGTCGGCGGGAAGAGACACGTGGGGCTTTCCAGGGTGCTAGCATGTTCTATTTCTTGACCTGGGTCATGGTTACACAAGTATTCACTTTAAAATCACTCGACTTGGGGGGCGCCTGGGTGGCTCAGTTGGTTAAGCGACTGCCTTCGGCTCAGGTCATGATCCTGGAGTCCCGGGATCGAGTCCCGCATCGGGCTCCCTGCTCAGCGAGGAGCCTGCTTCTCCCTCTAACCCTCCCCCCTCTCATGTACTCTCTCTCTCAAATAAATAAATAAATCTTTAAAAAAAAAAGAAAAATCACTCGACTTGGAATAAAGGGGGTTGACCAGAGCACAGGGAAAATATCCAACTATTTCCTATTCCTATTCTACTTCCTCTGAATTGAGGTTCCTCACTAAGCACTATTTTTCTTATAAAAAAGACCTTTTCTGGGGCGCCTGGGTGGCTCAGTCGTTAACTGTCTGCCTTCGGCTCAGGTCATGATCCCAGGATCCTGGGATCAAGTCCCGCCTCGGGCTCCTTGCTCAGCAGAGAGCCTGCTTCTCCCTCTGCCTGCTACTCCCCCTGCTTGTACGCTCTCTCTCTTTCTCTTGCAAATAAATAAAATCTTTTTAAAAAGACCTTTTCTAAATACATATTTCCATAATAAAACAATAAATTTCCTCAGAAAAAAAGTTTAATTGAAACTAAATGCAGATCCAATCTGCCACATCCAACAACAGAAATGTCAGAAGGATCTGATCTGGCACGGAGGATACAGTAAGCAAACGGGGATGGGCCTCACCACCCTGACGCCGGGAGCCCCGTCATCAGGACGCAATCTAAGATGGGAACGCGCTTTATGTCTCAACATGTTTCCTGCATCTTTTGGCCAGCTTGCCAGTGGGAGAGGGGTGGATTACCTAAGTGACCCATGTTCTGAAGACTACAGAGCAGGATAGAGAAACAGTAAATGAACGATACCACCTCTGACTCCGACACAGAGAAAATCAGTGTCCACACCCTGGCTCGCTTCCCACAAGGGGTTCTTGTATACGTTTGTCCTTTACAAAGGTGAGATCAGCCTGCAGTTTCCCTTTAACATTCTGTAATGTGCAGTTCTTTATGTCGTCGTAACCAACTTTTGAAACAACGAACACTATCCCACCATATACATATGCCATTATCTACCAAAGCACTACCCAATGTTAAAACTTTGGATTGTTTCCATTTTCCACTATTTTAAATCTTGCAGCAGCATCATATATAACAGTAAAAAGCTAAAAATGACTTATAGGCTGGATAACAGAAAATGTTAAGCAAATTATAGCAAATACCTGAACAGAAGGGTGTTTGACAATTAAAAATGTTACTTCCAAAACATGGGAAAATGCTTATAACATTTTTTTAAGTAATCTCTACATCCAACGTGGGGCTTGAACTCACAACCCCGAGATCAAGAGTCACATGCTCTCTCTACTGACTAAGCCAGCCAGGCGCCCCAGAAAAATGCTTATCATGTGATCACAGGGAAAGAACATAATGTAAAAGTGTATATGTGTTCTGATTACACTTACACAAAGAAATAAAAAATGATGAAAGGAAAAAGATATAGATAAATAGACCAAAATATTAACATCAACCATCCCTGGGCCACCAGGTTATGGACTGTTTTTATTATACCTCTGCACATCTTTCGGTTACCCCAAATTCCCAAAATTAATTTTTTTATTTTATAATCTGTAGAAAGCATTTTTTTTTCAAGGGAAGACAAACCTTATGCATCAGAAGAAGAAGAAAGTGAGGGACGATCCCCAAATACTCCCCAAATGCTGGTCAAGCAAGAAGGAGCCACGTGTGAGGCAGGCACTAGGCCGAGGCGCGCAGGGACAGGCCTGCCTCTGACCAGCGAGTGGCAACCACGTACCTACACTCATGATAGAGTTGCTGCTGCCCCAACAGATCTGCTCGCCCTGCTGCTGCTTCGCCATCTCCACGGCTTGGGCCGAGGTGTCCGTGACCTCCATGACCGCTTTCAACAGCTGGGAGGGACGGAGAGAGAGAGGCACATAGGCATTAAATGCTGGTGGTCTGATGTGCAGAAGCCGTCTCCTGCTTCCCACCCCAGTTCACATTCAGCATGTGCTCTTCCCTAGACCCTCAAGCATGTGGCATTCACCCCCAAGGACAGCCCAGGGTGAGGACGGGACTGCCGGCCAGCTGGAGAGTCACCGATCAGAGCTCTCCATGCTAAGTCCCTTCTTCCAGGCCCAGTGGGAATGCCACACAATTATGTGCCCCATCCCACACTAGTAGCCAAGCAAAGCCACAGGTGCAGTGGGAAAATCAATGTCCCAAGATTTTTTAAAAAGGGGGCAGGGCCTTCCTGATGAGAAAGGAACGTAGCCTATCTTGCCCTGTTGGCAGAACGACAAAGGACAGGTTGGTCAGAGGTTTGGAAGTCTAGGAGTCTTTGTGTTAAAAAACCAAGACGGTGCTTGCTTCAGCAGCACTTAAACTAAAATTGGGAAAAAACAAGACAAATGTCGTGGAAGCCCTGGGCCAACATCAGAGTAGTTTTAGATTGGACTCCAGGGATCTGAAATGTGGAACAACAAAATGAGTAAGTAAATATTTATGTAGTCAGCTCAGCAGTGTGAGACCACTTTTTCCTATCTGTCTGAGCAAACATCTGTCTGTCTGTCTGGCATAGTTCTCGGTCATACACAAGAATGAACTGGCTGTGATACATTTGGGCATAGTGTGAAGACAGAATGAGACTAATACAGGGACAGAAGCTAGAAGCCGGGATAAGGGTCCCATATGGTCACCCAGGACCCAGTGCAGGCAGTACACGAACTTCTTCCAGGCCCAGGGGCTTGGCTCAGCTAATAGCCCCCTGAAGTGCGGTGGGGCTCTCAAGGGAACAGTCCTGTCAGCCCTCATCCCTTCCACGCACCAGGAGAAGCACCTTGCCCACCTGCCCCAGGCCCTCCCAGCCCCGTCGCAGACCTCACATCTGTGGCTGGGGGCTACAGCAGCAGCTGGGGGGGGGCGGGTAGTGGAGGAAAGGGTGATTCTTACTTGGCTGCATGAAGTCAGAGTCTGGTACACGGCCTGGATGATGGGGCCACTCGGGTGGAGGTAGGGGCCTGGGCGCTTGCAGCACTCACCCAGCTCGTCATCATAGACTTGGAGAAAAGCCAGAACGAGCTGGTGGAAGTCAGAGATGACCAGGCGCAGCTTCTGGTCCAGGGTGCTGGTGTCGGCCCCGCTCACAGAAACTCCTTGCTTGTGCTGTGCAAAGTACAGAAAGACAGGGGCTCTCGAGGCTGCCCTGCCTGCCCCTGGGGCACCAAGTCTCTTCCCGCATCAGATACGTAAGACCAGAGGCAAAAAAGAGCAAGCTGGTTTTGAGCAAAGCCGCCTGGCTTCCGGCCTCAGCCCTGCCACTATTGCCTGTGTTGGCCTCAGTCTCCTCCTCGGGAAAAGGAGGCCAGGCCAAGGGCTGCTGGGAAGGCCACATGTAAGAAGGCATGTGAAAGCCCAGACCCCAGGGCCTGGTGCATCGCCTGCAGGAGGCCGATCCTTTCCGTTCTTCGGAAAGCCTCCCCACATCTGCCCCAAGTTTGTCTGCCTCTCCGCTTCCCATGGGCTGAGCACCCACAATGTTCTAGAACCCACGGAGCCCTGTGCATATACCACCTCACTTACACCTCACAACACGTTCATTGTAAAGATGGGGCACCCAAGGCTGGGGAAGTGATGCTCCTTGCCCTCAGACACAAAGTGCCTGGTCAGGCCCTCAGCCCCTCACCTCCACCCTGAGCATCTGCAGCTTGGCGGTGCTCTCCTGCAGCTTCCTGGCCAGCTCCATCACCTTCTCCTCCTCCAGCTCCACAGAGGGGCTGGCCCTGCGGGGAGAGAGAGGACACGTCCAGCCCCACGCCAGGGCAGGCCACACGTGGAAAGGCCGGTCTCAGGTAACAGAACCAAGCAGGACACATACTTCTGCCAGTCGTCGTTCTGCTGGGCGAGGAGGGGCTGCGCATCCAGGGGCCACGGGTCACACTCTGGACTCAGGAGCGTCTGCAGCTGGGGCCTCGAGAAGAGCTCCCCCAGCAGTGCCTCATTCTTCTCTCTGGTATCCTCGAAGTGCTCCTTCACACTGCCAAGGGAACCCCAAGGCCGTGCTGTCACTGGCCAGAGCACGGCCTCCAGGGACTGTGTCGGCAGATTTTCTGAGACCCCTGGCCAAGGAAGCCCTCAGTCCCCTGGGGGAGACCCAGAGGGCAAAACGAGCCCGGGCAGAGGGGCCGGGAGACAATGTCTCCCCCAGTCCCTGCCCTGCTTTGGCGGCCAGGACCGAGCCCTAGTCCTCTGAGAGCCCACCTTCCCCGGCAGGCCTGCCTGTCTTCTCTACGGCCTGCACTGCACCTTCTCGCCGACAGCCTGGTACCATGAGCACTGCCCCAGCGGGATGTTCCACCTGGGCCCACACCCCACCGGGCCCACACCCCACCGGGCCAGCGTGTAGCTGCTGCTGCCCAAGTGGAAAGTGAAGACCCCAGATGGAGAGATGTACCTGCTAGTGGTCTAAAAATAATGTTAAAGTTCCAAGGGCTCCAGATAAAGTTCCAAGGGCGCCTACCGGCCATTCTGTGGAGGGCCCATCCTGAGCCTTTACCTGGAGCAGCATCCAATGGTCAGGGTCCGGACTGCATCCAGCAGCTGGTCCATGAGGTGCAACTGCTTCCGGGCGCAGGCCTGGCCCTGGGCAGGGAAGACCGTGTGTGCTCAATGACCGCACACACCGGGGGCCCCGGCCCACCCCTTGCCCTGCTGGGGCCAGCGGAAGGGAGCGCTTGGGCCGGCAGCGTTTGGGACTGGCTTGGGGAACGCTGTCACTGAGTGCTGCCAGCCTCGGGCTGCCCATCACACCTCCTCCAGCGCAGTCCCTTGGGCAGGGACGCAGACTGTAGCGGGGCCTACAGCCCACAGGGACCTGAGGACAGTCTGTTCCTCGGGAACACTCCAGGAAGAAGCTTATTCTCCTTGGCAAATTGCCCTCCCCAGGCAGGAACGGCCTGCGATGACCCTGCTCCTCACAGGAAGAACACGTGGCCAGACATTACAGCTGACATAGTCCCCCTACCCCAAAGGCAGCTGGGAGCCCCAGCAAGGACCTGCCTGGCCAGGAGCTCAAGGCTTGAAGAAGCAGAGGAGGCTTACAGCCAATCCTCAGGACCTAAACCCTTACAACCCGAGAGGCCTGGCCTGCTCCAGAGAGCCCTGTGTGAGCAGTGGTATCCGAAAGAAAGCTGGGCCTGCCTCTCCATCGTCGATCCTCGTTGCCCCTGCCCTGAGGAATGCACGAGAATGATCTGCTCAGCCAGCATCACTATAAAGTCCTCCAAGAAGCATCTGCACTTAAAGTGGGCATGGGAGCCACAGGCTGTGGCGGGGAGGAGAGCTGGGCACAGGAGCATGCTCCACTATGATGTTTGCAGCCCAGGTCCCCGTCCGTGGGCTCCCCAAACCTGGCTCTCGGCTGTGTAGCCACATCAACAAGACCGGTGACTCTGGAAGTTCCTCAGCCTAAAACTGGCTACCTCCTGTTGACACATTCTCCCAATCTGCCCAAGTGACACTGAGCCCAAGAGACACACTTGAGGGCAGCCTGGGAGTAGAGCTGGGGGGGCGGGGGGAGACACGGTCTAGACAGGAGACAGCCTAGACAGAAACATGAGAGCAACTATCACTCAGGACCCCACAAAGCCTTGACCAGTGGCCAGGGCTGGGACACCCTGCCTGCTGCCCCCTCCTCAGCACAGCCCTGACTCTGACAGCCCCCCAGTGCCCATGAAGGGACAGGTATCCCTGCTCAGGGCTCGGCCAGCCTGGAGTAGGGCTGGGACTGTGGTGCTGAGCACACCAGTGATCCTTTTCATTCAGCTGTGCTGATATTTGTATTGAGATGCACACGCCAGGAATTGACCCTTTTTAAATGCACAGTTCAGTGGTTATTAGGACAGTCAGAGAGCCGTGCAGCCATTGCCACTTGGTAAGTCCAGGACATCACCATCACCCCCAAAAGCACTCCTGTCGCTATGAACAGTCACTCCCCACACCCCGCCCCCACCCTAGCCCCTGGTACCCACTGATCTCCTTTCTGCATCTATGGATTTGCCTCTTCTGGACATTTCCTATAAATGGAACCTCACATATGGGGTCTTTTGTGATTGGTTCCCTTCACTCAGCAGCATGTTTTCAAGGTTCATTCAGGCTGTAGCACGGATCAGTAGTTTTTTATTATTGCTCTTTTCTCCATTCACCAGTTAAGGGGAATTGGGGCTTTTTTCTACTTTTGGGCGCTTAAGCAATACTTCCTGCTCATGTACAAGTTCCTGCGTGGCTCTACAGCTAGGACTGGAAGCGCTGGTCGCACGGGACCACCTGCCACGGCGTCCGCTCACCCTCGGGGGTATGAAGTGGGATCTCATCGAGGTTGTAGTTTGCATTTCCCTGATGATGGATGATGGTGAGCATGTTTTCATGTGCTCACTGGCCATTTGTTTATCTTCTTCGGAGAAATGTATTCAGATCCTTTGCTCATTTTTGAGTTGGGTTACTTGTTTTTTTCTTATTGAGTTGTAAGAGTTCTTTATACATTCTGGATCCTAGACCCTTGTCAGATCTATGATTGACAAAGATTCTCTTTCAGTCTGTGGATTCTCTCCACTTTCTTGATGTCCTTTGAAGCACCAAAGTGGCTCATTTTAGTGAAGTCTAAATGATCTCTTTTTTTCCTTTTTACTTGTACTTTTGGTATCAAAATGACTTTTTAAAAATATTATGAACTCATGGATTTGAATTCACAGAAGGGCCTCAGTCTACTGCAGTCACTGTCCTTACAATGCAGGCATCATCCGCACAACATCCCTTCTTTGGCCGGTGAGGGCTTCTACTGCTAGCTGGCGCCCCAGTCCTTTAGATGTAACTGTAAGTCTTGGATATCTGCCCTGTTCTCTCGTGTGACAAGGTGTTCCTGCCTTAACTGGTACATTTCCTGCCGCAGGCCTGTGTTACAACTGGAGTATCACTGTTCTTGGCCTTTTAAGAGGACAAAGCAAGGAAATACATATATATCCACACACTGTTTTTAAGTTAAAATACATTAAAAGCTGACACTGATATTCCCAATTCAAATTCCAGACTATGGGGTTTGACTAAACTTAGCGTCTTATACCTGCACCTCCTTCCTCCCATGCCCCAACTCCCAGCTTTCAGTATGCTGACATAAATTATTTTCTGGTTTTTATTTTGTATTCCACAAAAAGGAATGAAGTACTGATCCATGTTCCAACATGAATGACCCTTGAAAATACTGTGCTAAGTGAAGAAGCCATTACAAAAGGCCACATACCGTATGACTCCATTTATATGAAATAGAGATGGCAGAGTAGTGGGCACCAGGGCCTGTGGGTAATGGGGAGTGACGGCTTAATGGGCACAGGATCCCCTTTTAGGGTGATGGAAATGCTCTGGAACTAGATAGATGTACTTAGTGCCGCTGACTGCACACTTAAAAATAGTTCAGATGGTAAATTTTATGTTATGTGTATTTTAGCACAACAAAAAAATGTTTTTAAAAAAGAACCCTTCAGCACCTACTGGGAAATTTTTTTAATGGTTAAAATGGTAAATATTGGGGCACCTGGGTGGCTCAGTCAGGCTTCAGCTCAGGTCATGGTCCTGGGATCCTGGAATTGAGCCCCATGTCAGGCTCCCTGCTCAGTGGGGAGCCTGCTTCTCCCTCTCTCTCTGCAGCCTTTGTGCTTTCTCTCTCTCTCTCTCTCTCAAATAAATAAAATCTTTTAAAAAAAGGTAAATATTATGCTATGTGCATTTTACCACAATGAAAAAAATCTTTAAAGATAAAAAGGAAGGAAGGGGTTAGAGTTCCAGATAAGACTGAGGGACCAGCTTCCCCTCCCACTGAGTACCCACATCTGAGAGTGGGACAGAATGCATGTGTCAGGTGTCTATAGCCTTAGAAGGGCAAATATCAGCAGGCACATCAGGGAGGCATGCTAGAATCCAAGGTTATCATTGAGACTGGTCGTGATTTACCATGTTCTCTCCTCTGGACTCCCTGGACCTGCACTCAGCCCAGCTCAAACCCAGAAGGGAGCAAAATGGTACAGAGAGCTCCAGAAAAGGAAACCCCTAACACTCAGAGAGTGTAGGGGAAATCCCTGGCCTTTTCTCTCTCCCTCTGCTCTGTGACCCCAGACCCCAGGCAATATCATGGCAGGGGTGGCAGAAGCAACAAAGCTGGCTGATAGCGGAAAACTGCTCTGGGTGCAGGGAACCTCCCTCTCCATTCAGGGGAGCTATGGGGGGAGGGGGAACAAACCCTGCTCCTGCTTCTTCCACTCTGTCCTCCCACCAGTGTGGTACAGTCACAGAAGTAGGCGGTTTATGGCTGCAGGGCAGCAAAGGATGGCCCTCTTCCCAGGAGCCAGACAGTATCAAAGAGATGACAGGAAGGGAAGATCTAGGGAAAGCAACCCTATAAATCTGTTTACGAATGCCTGGGCTCAGCCCCACTCATGCAGGGGTAGATCTGATCTTGATGAACATACCAAAGAATGATTACAGGAGAGAGGCCAACACCCAGGCCCCAGGCTGACCATCGGGTGGCACACATGCAGGACAGGCCCGAATAGCAGCACAAAGGCTGCAGAAACCGAGCTGACGCTGGTTGGAACCACAGGCCAGAGAAGGAGGCAGAATGTGCAGCTTAAAACTAACCAGGTCAAGTGCCTGCAAAAACACAAATACCAACATTCTCCAAAAAATTTAATAAGGCCCAGAGACAAAGTAATAGTCAAGAATGTCCAGGACGCAATCCAAAATTATCTGGCACATGAAGAAAACCGTGAAAATCTCAACTTGCACGACAAAAGACGATCAACAGACACCAATCACAAGATGGTACAGATGTTGGAATTACTTGACAAATTTAAAGCAGTCATTATAAAAATGCTAAATAAGTAATCACGAACACTCTTGAAACAAAAGTTAAAATAGAAAACAGCAAAGAAACAATTAAAAAAAAAAAACAGGAAATATCTTTTTAGAGCTGGAAAATGGAATGACTGAAATAAAAAACTCAGTTATGGCCCAAACAACAGAATGGAGGGGACAGCAGCAAGAGTCAGTGAACTTGAAAACAGATTAACAGAAACTATCCATCATGAGCAACAGCAAGGAAAAAAACATTGAAAAAAATTAACAGCCTCATGGACCTGTGGTACAATAATAAAAGATCTAACACGTGTGTCATAGGAGTCCCAAAAGGAGGGGAGAAAAATGTGTGGGCTGAAAAAATATTTGAAGGGATAATGTCTGAAAACTTCCCAAATTTAAGAAAAGGACACAAACTTACGGATTTGAGAAGCTGAGCGACTCCAAACAGGACAAACCCAAAGAAATATTCCCACAAACATATAATCAAATTGCTGAAAACTAATGACAAAGAAAAAAGTTTTAAAGCAGCAGGAGAAAACCAATGCATGACCCATAGGGGGAAGATTATTCAAATGACTGCCGATTTCTCATTGGAACCTACGGAGAAAGAAGAACTGCCAACCCAGAATTCTGTATCCAGTAAAACTATCCACCAAGAATGAAGGGGAACTGGACATACTCAAATAAGTGAACTCTAAGAGAATTTGGAGAGAGCAGACCACTTCTAAAAGAATTGCCAAAGGCCGTCCTTCAGAGAGAAGTGAAATGATACCAGAAAGAAACTTGCAACATCACAAATAAAGGAAAAATAAAGGACAAAACCACATAATCACTTCAGTAGATGCAGAGAAAGCATTTACAAAATTCAACACCCTTTCATGATAAAAACACTTAACAAATGGGAATAGAAGGGAGCACCCTCAACCTGATAAAGGGCATCTATAAAAAATTCACAGTTAACATCATACTCAGTGGTGAAGATCAAATGCTTTCCTCCTAAAATCAGGAAAAAGGCAAGGATGTCCACTCTTGCCACTCTATTCAACACTGTACTGGAGGTGTCACCCAGAGCAAATAGGCAAGAAAAAGAAATTAAAAACATGCAGATTGAAAAGGCAGACATAAAACTATCTCTATTTGCAGATGACACAACCTTATATATAGAAAATCCTAAGGAATCCACTAAAAAATCATTAGAACTAATAAGCAAGTTTAGCAATCTGGCAGGATACAAGAGCAATATGCAAAAGTAATTGTATTTCCACACACTAGCAATGAGTAATACAAAAATGAAATTAAGAGAACAATTCCAGGGGGAGCAGTTAAGATGACAGAGGAGTAGGGCGACCCTAACCCTGCCTCCTCATTGAAACACAGCTAGATAAAGACTGGATCATTCTGAACACCCATGACATCGATCAGAAGTCTTGGAGAACATCTTGCACATCTATAAACCAGAAAAACGACCCATGGAAGCTTCTTTTAACAAGCAGACCAAAGCACACCTAGGATCTACCTTCCTATATGTATTTTATTTTATCATATTATTTTTTAACTTTTTTTTCATTTTTTTCATTTTTACTTTTTATTTTTTCTTATTCTTCTTTCTTTTTGTATTTTGTTTTGGTTTTTTTCCCTCCAAACTGACAAGACGGAAGAATTCATCCCAAAAGAAAAGGAAGAAATGATGGCCAGAGATTTAATCAATACAGATAAAAGTAAAATGTCTGAACTAGAATTTATTTATTTATTTATTTTTGGAACTAGAATTTAAAACAATTACAAGGATACTAGCTGGGCTGGAAAAAAGTATAGAAGACACTAAAGAATCCCCTACTGCAGAGATAAAAGAACTAAAATCTAGTCAGGCCAAAATTAAAAATGCTATAACCAAGATGTAGTCCCAAGTGGAGGCCATAAAAACGAGGAAGAATGAAGTAGTAGAGCGAATCAGTGATCTAAAAGATAAAATGATGGAAAATAATGAAGCTGAAAAGAAGAGGGAAAGAAAATTATTAGATCATGAAGGTAGACTGAAGGAACTCAGTGATCCCATAAAGTGAAATAATATCCGTATTATAGGAGTTCCAGAAGAGGAGTGGGAGAAAGAGGCAGAAGGCTTATTTGAACAAATTATAGCTGAAAACTTCCCTAATCTGGGGAAGGAAACAGGCATTCCAGTCCAGGAGGCACGGAGAACCCCCCTCAAAATCAACAAAAATAGATTAACACCTTGACGTATTATAGTGACGCTTACAAATTACAAAGATAAGGAGAAAATCTTGAAAGCAGCAAGGGACAAGAGGTCCTTAACCTACAAAGGTAGACACATAAGGCTGGCAGCAGACCTGTCCACAGAGACCTGGCAGGCCAGAAAGGACTGGCATGACATATTCAACATGCTAAATGGGAAAGATATGCAGCCAAGAATACTTTATCCAGCAAAGCTGTCATTCAGAAAAGAAGGCCAGATAAAGAGTTTCTAGGACAAACAAAAAATAAAGGAATTAGTGAACACTAAACCAGCCCTGCAAGAAATATTAAAGGGGATCCTATGAGCGGAGAGCAGGACCCAAAATAACAAAGACCAGAAAGGAACAGAGATAGTGTCCAAGAATGGCGACTTTATAGGTAATACAATGGCACTAAATTCCTATCTTTCAATAATCACTCTGAATGTAAATGGACTAAATACTCCAACCAAAAGACATAAAGCATCAGAAAGGACAAAAAAAAAAACAAGACCCATTGATATGCTGCTTACAAGAGACTCATTTCAGACCCAAAGACACCTCCAGATTGAAAGTGAGGGAGTGGAGAACCATTTACCATGCTAATGGACATCAAAAGAAAGCTGGAGTAGCCATCCTTATACCAGACAAACTAGATTTTGAACCAGAGACTATAATAAGAGATGAAGAAGGACACTACATCACAATAAAGGGGTCTATCCAACAAGAATATCTAACAATTGTAAATATTGATGCCCCTAACATGGGAGCAGCCAAATATATAAACCAATTAATAACAAAATAAAAGAAACTCATTGATAATAATACAATAATAGTAAGGGACTTTAACACCCCATTCACAACAATAGACAGATCATCTAAACAGATCAACAAGAAAACAAGGGCTTTGAATGACACATTGGACCAGATGGACTTAACAGATATATTCAGAGTATTTTATTCTAAAGCAGCAGAATACACATTCTTTTCGAGTGCACATGGAACATTCTCCAGAACAGATCACATACTGCATCACAAATCAGGTCTCAGCTGGTACAAAAAGACTGAGATCATACCATGCATATTTTAAGACCACCACAATGCTATGAAACTTGAGTCAACCACAAGAAGAAATCTGGAAGGACCACAAATACATGGAGGTTAAGAACATCCTACGAAAGAATGAATGGGACAACCAGGAAATTAAAGAATTTTAAAAATATATGAAAGAAATGAAAATGAAAACACGATAGTTCAGAACTTTTGGGATGCAGCAAAGTGGTCCTAAGAGTGAAGCATATAGCAATACAGGCCTTCCTCAAGAAGCAAGAAAAGGGGCGCCTGGGTGGCTCAGTTGGTTAAGCGACTGCCTTCGGCTCAGGTCATGATCCCAGGGTCCTGGGATCGAGTCCCGCATCGGGCTCCCTGCTCAGTGGGGAGCCTGCTTCTCCCTCTGACCCTATCCCCTCTCATGCTGTTTCTCTCTCTCTCTCTCTCTCTCTCTCTCTCTCTCTCAAATAAATAAATAAAAAAAAAATAAAAAATCTTTAAAAAAATTAAAAAAAAAAAAAAGAAGAAGCAAGAAAAGTCTCTAACTACACAACCTAACCTTACACCTAAAGGAGCTGGAAAAAGAACAGTAAATAAAGCCTAAATCCAGTAGGAGAAGAGAAATAATAAAGATTAGAGTAGAAATCAGTGACATAGAAATAAAAAAAAAACCCAGCAGAACAGATCAACAAAACTAGGAGCTGGTTCTTTGAAAGATTTAGTAAGATTGATAAACACCTGGCCAGACTTATCAAAAAGAAAAGAGAAAGGACCCAAATAAATAAAATCATGAATGAAAGAGGAGAGATCACAACCAACACCAAGGAAATACAAACAATTATAAGGACATATTATGAGCAATTTTATGCCAACAAATTAGGCAATCTGGAAGAAATAGATAAATTCCTAGAAACATATAAACTATCAAAACTAAAACAGGAAGAAATAGAAAATCTGAACAGACCTATAACCAGCAAAGAAATTGTATCAGGAATCAAAAATCTCCCAACAAACAAGAATCCAGGGCTGGATGGCTTTCGAGGGAAATTCTACCAAACATTTAAAGAAGAATTAATACCTATTCTTCTGAAACTGTTCCAAATAATAGAAATGGAAGGGAAACTTCGAAACTCATTCTATGAGGCCAGTATTACCTTGATCCCAAAACCAAAGACCCCACTAAAAAGGAGAATTACAGACCAATATCCCTGATGAACATGGTTGCAAAAATTCTCCCCAAGATACGAGCTAATAGGATTCAACAGTACATCAAAAGGATTATTCACCACGACCAAGTGGGATTTATTCCTGGGCTGCAGGGTGGCTCGACATCTGCAAATCAATCAATGTGATATACCACATTAATAAAAGAAAGGATAAGAACCGTACGATCCTCTCAATAGATGCAGAAAAAGCATCTGACAAAATACAGCATCCTTTCTTGATAAAAACCCTCCGCCATGTAAGGATAGAGAGTACATACCTCAACATCATAAAAGCCATATATGAAAGACCCACAGAGAATATCATTCTCAACAGGGAAAAACAGAGCTTTCCCCCTAAGGTCAGGAACATACAGGGATGTCCACTATCACCACTACTGTTCAACATAGTACTGGACGTCCTAGCCTCAGCAATCAGACAACAAAAAGAAATAAAAGGCATCCAAATCAGCAAAGAAAAAGTCAAACTTTCACTCTCCGTAGACGACATGATACGCTATGTAGAAAACCCAAGAGACTCCACCAAAAAATTGCTAGAACTGATACAGGAATTCAGCAAAGTCACAGGATATAAAAGCAATGCACAGAAGTCTGTTGCATTTCTATACACTAACAATGAAGTAGCAGAAAGAGAAGGAATCAATCCATTTTCAATTGCACCAAAACCCATAAGATACCTAGGAATAAACCTAACCAAAGAGGTTAAAAGACCATGTACTCTGAAAACTATAGAACACTGATGAAAGAAACTGAGGAAGACGTAAAGAAAAACATTCCATGCTCATGGATTGGAAGAACAAATATTATTAAAATGTCTATAACTACGCACAGCAATCTACACATCCAATGCAATCCCTATCAAAATAACAGCAGCATTTTTCACAGAGCTGGAACAAACAATCCTAAAATTTGTATGGAACCAGAAAAGACCCTGAATAGCCAAAGGAATGTTAAAAAAAGAAAACCAAAACTGGAGGCATCACAATTCCGGACTTCAAGCTCAATTACAAAGCTGTCATCATCAAGACAGTATGGTATTGGCACAAAAACAGACACATAGCTCAATGGAACAGAATAGAGAGCCCAGAAATGGACTCTCAACTCTATGGTCAACTAATCTTTGACAAAGCAGGAAAGAATGTCCAGTGGAAAAGATAGTCTCTTCCACAAGCGGTGTTGGGAAAATTGGACAGCCACATGCAGAAGAATGAAACTGGACCATTTCCTTACACCATACACAAAAACAGACTCAAAATGGATGAAAGACCTAAATGTGAGACAGGAATCCATCAAAATCTTAAAGGAGAACACAGGCAGCAACCTCTATGAATACCTCGGCCACAGCAACGTCGTGCTAGACACGTCTCCAGAGGCAAGGGAAACAAAGGCAAAAATGAACTATTGGGACTTTGTCAAGATAAAAAGCTTTTGCAGAGCAAAGGAAACAGTGGACAAAAACCAAAGGACAACTGACATAGTGGGAGAAGATATTTGCAAATGTCTTATCAGATAAAGGGCTAGTATCCAAAATCTATAAAGAACTTATCAAACTCAACACCCTAAACAAAAATAATCCAGTCAAGAAATAGGCAGAAAACATGAACAGACATTTCTCCAAAGAAGACATATAAATGGCCAACAGACACATGAGAAAATGCTCAGCATCAGTGGGCATCTTCTTTATCCAAATACAAATCAAAACCACAATGAGACACCACCTCACACCAGTCAGAATGGCTAAAATGAACAGGTCAGGAAACAACAAATGTTGGAGAAGGATGTGGAGAAAGGGGAACCCTCTTATACTGTTGGTGGGAAAGCAAGCTGCTGCAGCCACTCTGGAAAACAGCATGGAGGTTCCTCAAAAAATTAAAAATAGAACTACCCTACAACCCACAATTGTAGCACTAGGTATTTATCCAAAGGATACAAACAGTGATGTGAAGGGGCACATGCACCCCAATGTTTATAGCAGCAATGTCCACAATAGCCAAACTACGGAAAGAGCCCAGCTGTCCAACCACAGATGAATGGATAAAGAAGATGTGGAGTGGGGGCGCCTGAGTGGCTCAGTTGTTACGTGTCTGCCTTCGGCTCGGGTCATGATCCCAGGGTCCTGGGATCAAGCCCCACATCGGGCTCCCTGCTCAGCCGGGAGTCTGCTTCTCCCTCTCCCTCTGCCTGCTGCTCTCCCTGCTTGTGCTCTCTCGCTCCGTCAAATAAATAAATATTTTTTTAAAAAATCAAATATCTGACATGGCTTATATCCAGAATATAGAAAGAATTCTTACAACTCAACAATAAACGACAAATAACCCAATTAAAAAGTGGGCAAAAGAACCAAATACAGACATTTCTCTAAAGAAGATCTACAAATGGCCAATAAGCACATGAAAAGATACCCAACATCATTAGTCACCAGGGAAATGCAAATCAAAACCACAACGAGATAGCCCTTCCCACCCACCAGGATGGCTGCAATCAAAAAGATAAACAGATGTTGGTGAGGATGTGGAGAAACTGGGAACTGCTGGTGGGAATGTAAAATGGTACATTATTTCAAAAGCTTGACAAGATTTTAAGGGCAGGGGTAGGGTTTCTTTGAGTGATGTGGGCATGGATTAGGGGCACCTCTGTAAAGAAAGCTGCAGGAGGGCAGCTAGTCAGGGAAAGTGCATGGGCCTGGGACCGGGGCCTGGGTTTGAGGCCCGACTCTGTCACCCGGTGACCTAGAGCAAGTTGTGAAACGGGACTAGGACAAGTACCTAGTGCCACAGGTGAGTGCGACTACTCCTGGCATATAAAGGACTTACCCCAGTGCCAGTGGGAATGAAGTCTTCAACCGAGGACAGGATGTGCTCTGTCCTTTCGGTCACCATAACCAGAGCTCTGCTTCCAGCCTCCTCAGCTGTGTTCCCCATCTTGGCCCTAGGGATGGCTAGAGTCTATGCAAGGGAATCCTATAGATTCCTGGCCCAGGAGGCTTAGGAGCAGTGGCTGGGGATGCTGGCTCCCTAGCCTGAGAAGCAAAGTCCTGGGGAAAGAAACCCCTCCCACCCCTAACCCAGCCTCACTGAGGCCCCCAGCCTGTGGGAACAGAGAGGACCCTCTCTTACCTTCAGGAGCTCCTGGTCATCCAGCCCACACAGCATCAGCTCATGGCCTAGTTTCACCATCTCTGTCAGAACACAAGGGTCCTGTTACTGCAGACGCCCACCCAAACAGGAGGGGACGCCATGCACCCAGGGGTGCCCAAACGTGCAGAGTGCCGAGCGCTGCTCTGGGGAGAGTGCTTCTGCTCTGGCATTGGCAGGCCAGTGCCCAGGAGGCCACGCTGGGCCCAGAAGGCCCGGGTGGACAAGGAGGCAGGGGGACAACATGCCCAGGACTGCCTCTTGCTGTGTGACTTACACCTCTGTGGGCATCAGTTTCCTGCACTGAAATAAGGGATCACATCTGATGTTCTTCCATATAAGGAACTCTGGCTTCTAGCAGAAGCCAGCCAGCCACTTGAGGAGCAGACACAGAGCTCAGGGAACCTTCTAAAGTTGCTGTGTGCCACCCTTTCAGAGAACTTGCCAGGCCAAAGCAAAAGGAACCATGGCTCACATGTGTCAATTTCCTACAGGCCTTTATCAACATCTCCTTTCACCTTGCTGGCAACTCTAGGAGGTGGGCCGCAGCTCCATTTTACAGACTGGGAAACTGAGTCACTGCATGGTACAGGGACTGCCCGGCCACATCTGAGTAACCATCTGATATATCGAGAAAGGCCAGGACTTGGAGCTAGAAAGCCTGGGGCCAATGTCAGCTCTGCATCCCCGACCTAGCGCTGTGGCAATGTCTTTACTCCTTCATAGGCAAGGCCCATCTCCTACCCGCACATGCTCAGTAGTGGAACAGGCATAACTCTGGCATCTGCTTTGGAAGGTTTGGTGCAAGAAGTAGAACATCTATGCGAAAGCATTAGTAACCCTGGAAACACTGTAGGAATACCAATTATACCCCCAAGCATGCCCACTGCCCACAACCCTAACCCCAAACCCTTGTGTCTTCCATGGCTCCTCTCCTGCTTAGCCCATACCCAAGTCTTAGTAAGTCTGGCCAACCCTCCCTTCACGGTAAGTCCAGGATCTGGCCAACACTCCACTTTCACTGCCCCCCTCCCATCTCTTGCCTGCATCACTGCAAGAGCCTTCCAGTGGTCTCCCTGCCTCTGCCCAGGCCTCTGTTCTCAGTTCAGTGGCCTTAGGGACCCTGTTAAACCCAAAGTCAGGCCACAGCTTTCCTCAGAATAAAAGCTGTCCTTCCATGGCCTGATCCGGCCGGCCCCAATGCCTCTCTGCCTTCACCACTCTCCCCTTGCTCTCCACTCTGCACCAGCCACCTGGGCCTCCTTGGTACTCCTCACAGCTACAAGGCACATGCAAGCCTACCTCAGGCCCTTTGCACTTGCTGTTCCTTTGCCCTGAACACTACTCTTCCTGATATCTGCCTGGCTCGCTTCCTCCCTTCCTGCAAGTCTGTGTTTAAAAGACAGGCTTTCCCCAATGATCTTAATCAACAGTACCACCCTTCTCCCGACCCACCCATGTACCACTTTGCCCTCACTTGGCTTGGTTTATGGCACTTGTCACCATCCAACACAGAATTCCGCTGCCTTCATTTATCACCTGTCTCTCTCAGCCGCCACATGAGTGCCATGTGAGCAGCACCATTCACCGCCACGCAGCCAGCACCCAAAACGATGCCAGGTGCGGAGGGGACACCCCACAAATACCGCTCCAATGAATTCAGGAGTTCTCCTAATCCTCTTTGGAGGATTATACCCTTTGACAAGCACTCATGTCTACCACCTGCTCTGACACTCAGCACGCTCCCGTGAGGTGGGCAAGGCTCAGGTTATCACCCCCGCTTTACAGAAGAAGAAACTAAGGCTGGGAATGGCAAGGTCAAGGCTTTGGCTGGGCTAAGGGCAGGGCTGGCATCTGTGTGTGGGTGTGTGTTAAAGAATTCAGATGCAGTCTGATGGTTCACCTGGCCTTTACGTGGTCCCATCAGCAGGAAAGTGGCAGACATAACACACTGGGGAGAGGGGGAGCACTTCTATGCAGCCCAGGCCGGCCCACAGGCCAGTCCTGCAGCCTCCAAAACACAACACCCTGTTCTTCTGGCCCATTTCGGCCTCGGGGGCAAGCGTCCCTGGATAATTCATTTGGCAGTGAGAGCCGGGGCCTGCACTGGAGCTCCAGGGTCCAGGTCACCCACCCTGGAATAGCTGAGCCAAATGCAGGCCCACGGAAAATTTGACTTTTAGAGACACCGTAGTGAGGACTATAATTTACTCCCCTTTGCCTAATGTTCATTACCAGATTAAGGACAGTTTCTGCCAACAAAGGATCGAAAAGAAGCCATTACAAGACAAGCCCCTACGGAGAGCTGCCCAGCGCAAACACAGCAGGAAGCAGGAAGATGGGGACAGAACCACCAGAAGCATCGGCAAGAACCAGTCTCTGCCTCCAGTGCTTTGGTGGATGGGCTGGACAGAGTGACACGTTCTTGATCTCATTCACATGCCCCTATAAGAGGAACCATCCCCTTTGCCCATGCATAGTGTGTCAGTGTGTAGTAGGGCGTGCCCTGATTCTAGAAGATCTCCAGGGTGTGCACCAGCCAGAAGTAAACACAATCCAATGGGAAATCCAGTGCAACTTGCCAAGGAGGCCATGCACCAGCTCAGAATTATCCAGAATCCACCACCCAACTCCAAACTCCTGTAACACAGACCCACCTTGGATCTTCACCTCAACTGGGGCCCCCTTTAGCGAGCTGAACTTGTCCTGCCAGGAGGGACAGACCCTGTAGGGAAAGAGCAAAACTGGTCAGTCCTGAGCAGGCAGCAGAGGCCCCCTCATGACCCCTCCTTACACGTGCTCTGAAAAAGTGAATTACTTGTGCAAGTGCTAAATACCACTGAAATGTTCACTTCAGATAGATAATTTTATGTGATGCGAATTTCAACTCCATAAATTATTAGGGAAGAAAACCACAAAATATTTCTGAAAGTATACCTCAGAAATGTGAATCCGAATACTGAAATTTAAATTCTCACGATAGGGCGCCTGGGTGGCTCAGTCAGTTAAGTGTCTGCCTTCGGCTCAGGTCATGATCCCCGGGTCCTGGGATCCAGTCCCATGCTGGCAGCCTCCCTGCTCAGCAGGGAGCCTGCTTCTCCCTCTCCCTCTGCCCCTCCCCCCGCTCGTGTTCTCTCTCTCACGCGCACTCTCTCTCTCTCTCAAATAAATAAATAAAATATTTAAATTCTCACAGTAAAAAAACAAAATGACTGCCCAAGAGGAAAATCCTGAATTCCTCAGAGCTCTAAGCTCTTTCTCAGAAGGAACCACAGGGCTGGCTTTTCTCTCAACCATGGTGCAGGTTTGTTTGAAGAATGTCCACCAAGGCCCTTCCTGCTCGAGCACCCTTGCAGGCCCCGCCTGGGTGTCCTCTCACACCTCTCTGCACACATGTGCGTCTGCTCTTCTCGGCCTGGAGTACTTTCTTCCCACCTGGCCCAAGCACACTGGCTCTGACTCATCCCAAGAAGCCCATGGCTGACATCGCCTCCCCAGGGAAGCTGGGGAAGGGCCAGGCATGCCCACAGACACTTTGGCATCCCTCCGTCACAGGAGAACCTGGGCACTGTCCTCCCACCGGGCTCTCACCTCCCAGGCTGCAGGCTTGCTGAGGCCAGGAGATAACTTTCCATTCTATACTTTTGGGGCCTAATGCCATGGAGGCCGGCACAAAAAAGGCAACCAGTGTGTATTAACAAATAAACGACCACGGCCTCTTGCCATGGAATAATCTGCCATTAGTAAATGTCCATGCTTAGCCCTTTCAAAAGAAGGACATTTTCTCTTTTTAGAAAAGCTTAAATCATTGTGAGATTGATTATCCTACTCCAGGTCACAGCTTAAAACCATTTAGGGGCTCCTAGTGTGATAGGCTCTGGGATCACAGCTCCAGCCTCCTGGATTGAGAGACAGCAATCCCAGCTGCCCCCCACCCAGGTCCAGCGGAGCCCCAGCCTCGGCGATATCAGGATAAATGGGACAGTGGCCACTCATAAGCATCTTGCCTTAAGACAGCGAGCTGATGGGCAAAACCGTTTCCAGACACAGACCACATCCAAAGGCAATAAGGACTACAATACCCTGACAGCCCCCCTCAGGAGGTCTCCACCATGAGCAGGCGTCAGTCTGAGCACTACACCCCCAGACGTGAGCTCCAGGCCTAGCATAGCACCGAGGCCATGGGAGCATCATTCTGGGGGCTGAGACTGCCGCCTGCTTGCCAGGGAGCCTCAGCAGCTGGCTGCCAGGGCAGGCCCTCCCTACAGAAAGGTAAGAGGCTCTTTCCACAGGACAGTGAGGGCCAGGACTCTACTCTGCCATCATGGTGTGGAGGGCCGCCAGCCCTAGGGACCTGCTGACTTAGCATGCTAGAAAAGGGCACAGTAGCTGTTCTATGGAGAGGGCTCACTTCTCCTACCCCAGGACCATGCCTCTAAATGAATGCCTGCCTCCCAGGCCACACCTGCCCTGCCCGTACTGGGGCCCTGGGAGCTGGCAGGGCCACCCTGAACCTGAGGTCCCAGGCCCCACGCTGCAGGACTACAGTGGAGAGGGGACCTCAGCTGCGTCGCCTGTCTTCGTGACTCATGAAGGCAACCAGCTCTCCTGCCAAAGAGGGGTGGGGCAGAAGGAGCCCCTACCATGTGAAATGCTAGGAGGACGGGCCCTGGGCCTGGTTGCTGGGCAACGTTCCCACTTACAAGGCGCCGAGGAGCAGAGAGCACGCAGCAATCCATCAGGCTGGACACAGCAAACCACTTCAACACACTAACGAACAAATCCACAAAAGCCTAAGTGACCTCACTCAGAAAGGGCTTTCATCAAAGTTGATCTTCCTGAGGCAGCAGGGCAGAAACTAAAGGCACTCAAGGCCTTGAGAGCAAGTATAGTTCTTCAGGAGTCAAGGAAACCCAGGTGCCTTGAATTCAGCAACCCAGGGGGCCCTGCAGCTCTGCCCTGCCCCCACACCGAGGACCAGCCTGGCACATGGGTCACCCAGAGCCAGCATGCTGAGCCCCAAGGCCAACACCAGGTACGGCTTCCAGGTTCCACCCAGAGCGGGGTGGACAAGGTGACCCTAATCGAGGGCTGAAGTGGTGAAGCCACGTGCAAAGAAAGCCAACATGAAATGTGGGAGAAGCTGAACTCTATCCAATCCTCTTTTCGGGACCTTGAAAGGCCTATGGCCTTTTGCCAGCTCGGGATCATAAGAAGCAACTGTACGTTCCCTGTCCGTTCTTTCAAAGAATTCAGCTACTTGTATTTATAAAAGTACTTAAAGCATTTGAGGAATGTACCCACAGACTCCCACCCATCCCTCCCACCCAGCAGGGTGCCCCAGTCCCCAGCATCAGCCTAAGCCAGGCAAATCTGGGGTCCCTCCCATGAGAGCCTCTCCAAGACATGGCTGTGGCACCCCTCCTCCTGGGGGAACACTTGAGACCCCTGCACTAGCCCAGGCCATCCCCACTACTGCCTCTCCTCCCAGACTCCTGGACCATGCACCGGTCCTTCCAGGGCTGGCAGTGGCCATCATGTGAGCCATCTGTTGTTCCAAGGCAGGCTCCTGCCATCTTTTCCTGGGGCTGTTCCAACAGTCTCCGTATCGGTCTCCCTGCCTCCACCGTCTCCCCTCCAAATCCATCCACCACAGAACCCGAGTCACCTTGCCAAAATGCCAACTTTAGTATGTTGCTTCCCTGGTCCCATGCTTGCCCTGCCTAGAGCATCAGGTGGAAAGGCCCTCACGTGGCCTGCAAGGCTCTGCAGGAGCTGCCCCAAGCTGCTGTTGGGGCCACTGCAGCCCAGCTCTCCCTCCCACACCTTGATTCCTCACTCCGGTTGAAATGAGCACCCACCATCACCCGTCCCCTCCCAAATCAAGTGCCACCTCCTCTGTGCCAACATGCATAACATTCAGACTGCAGAGGTATGCCCACCACTGGGATTCATGCCTAGGCCTTTTGCAGCCGCTAGAGCCCCCACTCCTTGAGGTCACCCATCCATGCCTGAGGCGCCAGGAATGATACATGGGTGTGCATGTGTCCATGCGCCTGCTTATCATCCAACAGCCTGGAGCACATTTCAAGTATGTCCAACACCGTGCAGCAGCCTGGGGCTGACACACGAGTCCTGCCTGGTACATGCCCTTCAGCAGCTCCCAGACAGGACAGCAGGCCAAGACAGACCCAATGTGCTGAGAGCTCTGGGAGGGGGTGTGCTCAAAGGGTTGTGGGTATCTGAGGGGAAAGAGGGATATGTTTTGCCCTGGGAGCTGGAGACTTTTAAAAAAGAGCTGCGACATGTGAGCGGGGTCTTTGAAGGTTATCCAGAGACCTGACAGTGCTTTCAGGAGGGAGAGCAAAAGGGTACAAGAGCGCTCTGAGCAGAGGCGTGGGGTGGGCCTGGGGGAGGGCCTGGAGGACAGGAGGACAGGCTGCTGGAAATACAGAGGCTCAAACATGAAAATGCCTCCCCTCCCTCCCAGCCATTCGCAGGACAGCCGGCCCAGGGCCAGGCCTGCTGGCGTCCCATGGCCTGGCAGGTACACCAGCTGGGTGCAGGCCGCATCCTCGCTGCTCCACCACCAGGCTCCTGCCCAGGCATCTTCCTGAGCTGCAAGGGCAGAGAGGCAAGGCTGAAAAGGAACAGGCCCAGACCTGGCCTTCCGAGGGACTCCTGTACCAACCGACCGTGGCCACTCCAGAGAGGGCCCTGGGGGTCAAGCCCAACAGCACAGGAGCCTGCTCCGTGAGAGGCCTGGTCGAGCCTTCCCCGCTGTAGCCTTGGCACAGAGGCTCAGCTCATGGGCTGCTGCTCACAAGGAACAGACAGTCCTTGGGACTTTCTGGATCTTTCCCTTTGCCATCTGGGTAGGCTTTGCTTCCCTTGCACAGAGCCAGGCACACCCACCAGGGCACTCCTCGATCTGAAGGACTGGGAAACAGGGTCTTGGCCCTGCTTGTCACTCCTCAATGGCAAGATGCAAGAGAGTTCACAAGTCCAGTCTGACAATGAAAGGATCGAGGCCCCTGCCGGCTCTGAAACTAGTAAAGCAAGGAGAACACTCAGAAGCCCAGCTCAGAAATAAGTCAAACAGAGAAAGACATGTATCATATGACCTCACTGATGTGAAGAATTCTTAATCTCAGGAAACAAACTGAGGGTTGCTGGAGTGGGGGGTGGGGTGGGAGGGATGGGGTGACTGGGTGATGGACACTGGGGAGGGTATGTGCTCTGGTAAGCGCTGTGAATTGTGCAAGACTGTTGAATCTCAGATCTGTACCTCTGAAACAAATAATGCAATATATGTTAAGAAAGAAAAAAAGAAGAAGAAGAATGTAGCAGGAGGGGAAGAATGAAGGGGGGGAAATCGGAGGGGGAGAAGAACCATGAGAGACGATGGACTCTGAAAAACAAGCTGAGGGTTCTAGAGGGGAGGGGGGTGGGAGGATGGGTTAGCCTGGTGATGGGTATCGAGGAGGGCACGTTCTGCATGGAGCACTGGGTGTTATGCACAAACAATGAATCATGGAACACTGTATCTAAAACTAATGATGTAATGTATGGGGATTAACATAACAATAAAAAAATTTAAAAAAAAAAGAAGCCCAGCTCAGCACTTCAGCTGAGGCGGCAAACAGACCAGCTAAAGCACTGGCATGGGGGGTGGGGGCAGCACTTTCAAGGCAAACTTGAGCACGGTTTCCATGGCTGGCACTTCTTACCCAAACAGCTGTTCTCACGGTGACCGTCTGGGAGTACCACTACTTACAAGAATATCGAACACCTATCTTTCCCAGGTGGGCTGAGTGGTGCCTGGAGTACCCCAGGGATGGGGAGGAAGAAACAAAGACGTTACCGAACACACATCCACTCCAGGATCTCCAAGCGGTACTTCGAGGGAGTACACAGCAGTTCCTGAATGGTCTTAGGTTCTGTGATATAAAGACCCTCAATGACCGGGCAGTTGAGAGCCTAAGCAAGGAAAGGAAAACCAGGATGCTTTAGAAATCGAGTAGGACTTAAGGGTTGAAATGCTCCTCCCTTCACACACATTTACTACCCACCAAGCACACACCAGGCTTGGTAGCACACACGGGCTCCCCAAACCCCACCGCCTCCTGGCAGCGCTCTCCCTCCATCTTGCCCAGAGTTAAATTTTCCTCATTCTCAGCCCACATCCCCAGTGGCCTGTCACCCCACCTCCTTTAAGTACTCCCGCTCTGGCCTCGTGTAGCAGTTTAACCTAGTAGCAACTAGAGGCTTTGGCAAGACTCCGAGATTCTGATCCAGGCTCCCAGCTATGCCACAGGGAAGGGTCAGGGAGAAGGCAGATAGCACCTATCTGGAGTGCGGGGGGGTGGGGGGGACGGAGGAGGAAGGAGGGGAGGGGAGGGGGAAGGGGATGGGGGAAGGGGATGGGGGAAGGGGATGGGGGAAGGGGATGGGGGACAGGCAAGGCGGGTGAGGCAGAGCAGCGGCGGTTCGTGGGGCACCTGGGACGGCTATCTGCCCTACGAGCATCTGACTCTGACTCGACAGGGTGGCACGGACCCTGCCTGTCTCCCCCCAACCCCGCGAGCTCCCTGAGCCCAGGGCCCGTGCCCTCCCCGTGTCTGCATCTGCCTCGTGCGCCCAGCAAGGTCCTGCAGAATTCCTGCAACGTAAGTTAAGGGGGAGCACGCGCGTGGCGCCGGCCCGAAGCAGCAGGCACGGACCACCGAGACAGCAAGCGCGAAGGCCCGGGGCCGCCCAACGAGCAGAGAGCGGACAGAGGCCGCCGCCGGGAACTGAAAGACCGGCCGCGCGTGTGGCGCCGCCGACTTCCGCAGTAGGCCCTGCCCGATCCGCTGCCCTGGCCCCCGCTGCCCCCGGGGAGGGGGGCGTCCTGGGTCCCCGGCACCTTTAGCTTCGCGAACACCTCCACGGCCGCCTGGAGTACGCCCTCGTCGCCCTCGTCGCCCTCGTTCTTGTAGCCGCCGCCACCGACGCCGACACCTAGCCCAGCCATGTTTCGCGCTCTGAGCCGCGCCCCGCCCCCGCCTCCGGCTCACTAGCCGGCCCGGCTGCCAATCACACGCAAGCCCCGCGCCCCTCCCACCCGCCTGCCCGCGCCGGCCCGCCCACCCCTCCCCGCCCCCGCCGCGCCTTCTCATTGGGCCGCAGCCCCACGCGAGCCTGGGCACCACCCAGGAGGCAGGGCTCGGGGAAAGGGCGGGGCGCGGGCGGGCGGGGCCGGGCCCTCTTTGGCCCCCTCGCTCGCGTCGCGCCTGCTGGCGGCCCCGGCCGAGCGGGCGTCGGGGCGAGCCTTCGCCAGGAGAGGGCGCGCCTGCCTCGGTCGGGTTCTCTAGAGGATGGAGAGGCGCCTGGCGGGTGGGACTGAACTGGGACTGAGCGTCCTGGCTCCCTGTGCGGGGCTCTATCTCCCGTTTCCCACACTCACAGCTGTAGTTAGAGGGAAGTTCCTTGTGTTCCAATCCGACCCCACTACTCACTAGCTGGGTGACTTTGGGCAGGTTACCTAACCTCTCTGTGCCTTCTTGCCCTCACCTAATGGGGAATAAATGAGAGCACTTACCTCATTGGATTGCTATGAAGATGGAATGAGGTAATAATTCCTATGACAATGCCTGGCACGTACAAAGCACTGTGTAGATGTTCACTGTTATTGTGCCGGACTCTGCTACTTTCCCCCCCTCCTCCCCCACTCTGTCTTCCATCTTCCTGGAAGGTTCTGTGGCTCCTTCCCGCCCTGTCCACTTACAAATTTCTTTGCATCTCTCACAGCCCTCAAACTCAATGAGTCCGGCATGAAATCTGACAACCCATCTGTCTCCAGACCTCCAACGCCCCCATCCCTGGGACCTGCTGATCTGAGGAGGCGGGAAGGAGCTGAAGAGGGGCTGGTGCCCAGGGAGTCGGAAGCCAAGGCAGGCAACTGCTGCCAGCTCAGTCCTCTCGGGAGTCTCTCCCTCCTCTGTGCCCTGCCCTGCCACCTCCTGGAAAGAGGGACCAAGAGGCAAATCTAGAGACAGGGGGACCCAGGGACCTGGTAGGACGCAACTGCAGTCCTCTGAGTGACAGGAAAGGGCTCTCAGTTCTGTCCCAGGACGAGGGGGCAGGAGTCTGGGTTAACAAAAAAAGACCCAAGCCTGTCCTTGTGGGGCAGGACCTGATTCCCTACTGAATGGTTTGTGATTCCGAGCTATTCTGAGGACACAGAGCCTTGGAAGTGAGCTGAAGGGACATGCAAAGCACCATAAGGCCCCTTCCCCTGTCCAGCATGGTTGCTGCCTTGGGCCCTTCTGGCAGCTGAAGGCTGTAGGGGCTTTGGGCTGTTTTTTTTAAATCTTTTTTTTTCTCTTTTTGTTTTTGTTTTTCTTTCTTTCTTTTTAAAAAATTTCATTTCAATCACAGCCCCAGCTCAGACATTCAAATTCTTGTGGGTTTTTCTGTGGATCTTTCCTAGGACTGGGGAATTTGGCGGGAGAAACCACAGCAGTGTGGTGGCCTCCCCCACCCTCCCCATATCCTCTGCTCCTAAGGATCAGGAAGAAACAAGCCCCTGTGTATTCTGGAAGAAAATTCCCCTTCTCCACCCAGCCCGATGGAGCCAGTACTCTAAGCAGTCCTTCCCCAACTCAGCAGCTCTGTCTATGGCATGGGGTGGGACGTGGAGGGATTGACAGGGCCTCGAAGGGAGAAAACCATCTTGAGAGGTCATGGGGTCCATCGTCCTGTACGGAGGATGTGCTGGCCAGCCCTCAGCTCATGGAGGTGGCTGCCGAAGACCTGCGCACACCACCACTAAATCATGGTGCCTCCCAAACATCCTCCACTGGAAAGCTGGGGGCTGGGATGGAAACAGAGACTGCTGGGCCTCTCACGGAGTGGGGAAAGAAGGAGCCGGCTGATAGAAGCTTCTGGAAACTTGAACTCAAGCTCAACACAAGGAAGCACCTCTCCCAGAGGACACTGCCTAAACCCCGGCTGGCTGCCCAGAAAGGGAGAACACTCCCCGTCTTGGGAGATGTGTAAGCCCAGGGAGGTGGGTAAGGCTGTGAAAGGGTGGGTAACTACAGTGAGGAAGGAGAGGACAGGCCTCTAAGAGGCATTTCTGCCCAAAGCCCCCGGGTTCTGTGAAGGAGGCTTGCGTGGGTGAGGGGCCAAAAATGCGGCTGAAGGCTCTGTCCCCCTAGGAGGGGATTCGGTAGGAACAGGGGGTCAGTGGAGAGTATGGCTCCCTGGGCAGATGGAGGCAGTTCATGCAACAAGAGCCAACCTCCTGATCATGGGGGAAACTTGGCCATGGGTCTCAGCAGGGCCTCAGCCATGTGTCAGTACTTGGAAAACAGGCTGGAAATTGAGGCCAGTTGACAGGCACCAGCCCCACCGTGCCAAGGATGGGCTGGCAGGCAGCGCAGGGCAAGGCAGCCAGCCACGTGAGGCACGTCACTTTGTGCAGCGGGCACAGAAATGGACAGCCCCCCAGATGCCTTCGCTCAACGGCCTCCCTGCCCTGGAGCAGCAGCTGTTGGCGGGAGCTGTGCAGGGCGTCCGGCAAGAGGAAGGTCCCTGAGAGCATCTCCACTGCAATGTTGAGGCTGTCTTTAGCAACAGATCCCAGGGTTCAGGGGGAATCTTAACCAGCGCTCCCCTCCCCCGCAGCAGACATTGCCAATCAAAGGAAGCTGGAGATCAAGGGTTTACACTCTCCGTCAAGGAAGAGAAAGCAGACTGGCTTCTGCTGCATCTGACAGGAGCTGAAGTCCTTGTTCCCCCATAAACTCTTGCCCCTGAAAGAGGGGAACCTTCAAGGGACAAAGGCTTCCTCCAACTCCCACTCTCCTCAGCCCCAAGTTTCCCCAGGAAGAAGAGGAGATGAAGGGACTCCTCACCACATGCCCTGGGAGCACCAAATGCAGGCTCTTGAAGGAAAGGCAAGTGGTGAGTGTGTGTGACATTTCAGAGGAAGAATTCAGTTATGGTACAAGAAGCTGCTCCAGTCCGTGGGAGAAGTAAGTAGCAGTTCCTGACACTGGACTGAGGGAGAAATGAGACATGGTAACGAGGTCAGGCTGAGGATGGTCTGAGGCCAAGACTCTCCACGGGCAAGGTCAAGGCTACCTTTTCCGCCCCTCCCTCTCCCCCCTCCTCCTGCCCTAACTTCTCTCTTCTGCCCCTGACTGAGCTACCGTGCTGAGCTGTTGGTCACCATCCACCCTGGTGCCCTGGTCTCGCAGCCAGCCCACAACATCTGTGCCAGCCAGGAGCCCACTCAAAACCAGCCACCTTCACACAGATGGGAGGAAGAGTGGAAAACCGGGAAGTAAGGGATTTTGTATGTGAGACCCCAAACTACCACATGGGCAATGAGACCTAAAGGGTCCCCGGAACAAGAGTGATGTTGACATCCCTTCAGGTGGTCACTGTTAGTCACCCACCTCAAGGCCCTGGGGACCTGTCTGGCCAAGCACACACTCCTGGAGTCTCATAAGTCCAGAGGACTCCGGAGCTGCCACCATGGGCCTGACAGATATGAGCCTGCCACAAGCATAGGCTTGGGGGAGTCTAGTAGGCTCCCACCCAAGTACTGGACGGATGAGACTATCAATCTAGGAGCTGACCGATGACAACCACTTCTAGAATGCTGTCCTTCTAGACCTCCGTGCGGACACCGGGAGTCTGCCGGCACATGAGGATGGAGAGGCTGTCCTGGGACCTTGGCCTCCTCTTCCTGTCACTTCTGGTCCCTGTGCTAGGGCAGGGACCATGGCAACCTAAGGCAGGGACAGCTGGCTCCCTGCTCACAGGAAACCTAAGGAAACCTTGGCCTGCCCTGGGCCTCCTGCTTCAGGGCCCCAGCCTCACCGCCTGCTGCTGAGGGGCCCTTGGAGCCCAGGGGATGCCAACAGCTCCCAGGCCACAATCTCCTGCAAGGGCCCATTTCACACGCCTAAGACCCAGATCAGATCTCAGACTACTCCTAGGGTCTGAGAGGATCTGTGAAGTCCATCCACCTTGCAGGCATTTGTAGGGGTGTGGACAGAGTCAGGCTGCGGGCCAGGAAGTGGACCCATGAGCCCTCTCCTAGTCCCCATGGATCCAGGGGTGAGAATGAACCCGGGGCTGGAGGGGGCCCCAGCGGACATGGTCACGGTCTTCACTTGCCTTCTTGACCCAGGCTCCAAAACTGGGGTGGGGAGGGCTGCAGGCTGGGCCCCTGGAGGCCTTTGGGATCCAAGCTCAAGCTCTCATGCTCCTCTTCTGCAGGGGCCCAGGCTGCGATGCGCCCGGGCAGGGTGAGGGGTGGGGACAGCTGCGCGTCGGGGGCAGGGGGGAGGGGGGCGGCTGCACGTGGGCCGGGGCTCAGGCTCCCGGGCCGCAGAAGAGGAAATGGCGGGCGGGATGGCCCCCTCCGCAGGGAGACACTCGGGTCTAGACGGCTTGGCAAAGCCGGCAGGACTGAGTCACATGCGTCTGGAGCTGGAGACGCAGGCGCCAGGACTGGAACACGAACGTGCCCACTGCGGAGGGCCAGGCGGGGGAGGGGGCGCTCAACCTCGGCTTCCCAGTGCCCTGCCCCCAGCTAGCACCCAGCCTCTGATCCCTGCCTGAGCCCCCCCACCCCATGCCCATCTGGAGGGGCAGAGGTTAGCTTCCACACGGAGTCGAGCAGGGCCCACGTTATTGGTAAGGAACCAACTGAATTTCAGAGGGGGAAGGGAGGTGGGCAAGTGGCCCCCACGTGCCCCCGTCCCAATCATGGCCCTCCTCCCTCAACCCAGCCACAACAGCCACCTGGGACCTTTGTGCCCCAAAGCCACCCTGGCCGCACTCCCCCCAGCCCAGGCCCACCTTCTACAGACACTCGGCAGCTGAAAGCAGTGGCACCTTACTCTCCACTACCCCGTCCCCAGCCATCCTCGTCCTGCTTGGGGTCCCGTGCCCCCTTCCCTCCTTCTCCTTCCTCCGTCTCTCTGTCTCTCTCGCCCTTCCCCTCGCTCTCTCCCTCCCTCACTCAGGAACACCAGGTCTCTGGATGGGCTGATATATTCAGTGCTCACAAAAGCATCTGCAGAAAAAGTTGTTTAATTGGGACCAGATCCTCTGAGGTTTTAATGGCATTACAGCAAGACGGGTTTTCTCTAGGGAAGAAACTGCTGGCAACAGGAAGAGAGCACAGAAAGTTTGGCTCTTTTCTTCTCAAAGCTTGAAGGGGGAAAAGGCCCATGTACCTTTATTTATATACTAGAGATGCCTGAGTCCGCACCCTGACAGTCCCTCCCACAGATTCCCAAGGACAGAGCCCAGCACCCATGCTCAGGGACACCCTGGTTTCAGTGTGACTTGGACACGACGACGCAGGCTCAAGAACAGGCCTGCTCCCTTGTTCTGTGTCTTTGGCTGCAGAAGGCCTGGTACGCAGTAGGGGCTTGAGGCACGTATCAAATGACAGATAGTGGGAGGGCAGGACAAGCAGCCCAGACCTTGGCCCCAAGCTGTGCATTCATACACGGAACTGCCTTCTGGACATCACCACTTGGCTGTCTAATCACCACCCTCACACCTGACAGGTCAGGAGGTGGATTCCTGAGCTTCTGCCCCAGGCTCACTCCGCCCTCAGCATTCCGACTCTCCCCACTTCCCTCACCTGCAGCCTCCACCCTGCACCGGCCACCCTCACGTCTCCCCTACGGGGTGCAGCTGCCTCCACACTGGCTCCTATCTTCTCGCTTGTGGCCCCAACAAGTCAGTGTTCCCCTGCAGTCTGTGAAATCCTTCGATAATGTAAGTCAGATCACGTGAGTCCCGTGCTCAGAAGCCCACTGTGGCTCCCTGTTTTCTTCAAGGTTACAGGCAAAATCAGCCTGCCGCCCACAGAACGCCCTGTGCAGCTCGCCCTGCCGCCCTCCCCCGGCCTCTCCCTCCCTCAGCCTCCTGCCCCACACTGGCCTACTTGCTGATTCCCCCGCCCTGTTCTGCCTCCCAGCCTCGCACTGGCCATCCTGCCCTTGTGAAGGGCAGACAGAGCTCCAGGGAAGAGTCCCCCCAAATGTTACTTCCTCACGGTCCTCATCTGAACCCCCATCAAAAGTACCCCTCCCTCCAGTCACCATGGCCGTCTCTTTCCTTCTGATGGGGTCCCTGTGCTCCCCCCTACACAGCCAGCTGGCGGTGTGCCTCCCCACACAGTGCCCCGGCATGGTGCCTGGCCCACAGCAGGAGCTCGGGAACGTTCCCTGAGCAAAGAATCCATTTTCCAATCCTCTCTTGATGGGAGGAGAGCTCTCAGCTGTGCAGTTCTAAGGAGGCTTGAGGGATGAGGAGTGTTGCTTTGGCATCCTCCTGGCTCCCAATCAGAGCCCCCGACTTGTGCGGGTACGTGTGCACATGGGTGTGCATGAGTGTGTGGACAGTGGGCCACGTGGAAGGGCAGGGCAAGAGAACAAGAACCGGGAGTCTGTTCCTTGCCCTTAGAATCCTCGATCATTTAATGTAACTCCAGGCCCCTTCCAGCTCTCAGATTCTAGAACTTTGTAAGGAGCGCACACCCACTACATTAAGATGGAGAGACCGAGGCCCTGAGCAGGGAGACTTGTTCCCGACATCACATGGCCAGTCTGTCCAGGGCAGAGCTGCGAGCCCAAAGCTCGCTGTATCCCTGGTTCCTGGAAAATCCCAACACCCCTCCCACCCCGCGCTCCAGACACTAGGCTCAGGGTTAGTGTTGGCTGGGGGCCCTGCCTGTCCCAGCCCAAGTCCACGAGTGAGCTCTGGGTGTAGGAGGGGTGGGTGTGGGAGGGGACCTCAAGTTTTGCTGAGCCCCCCACCCCTGCAGGCTGGCTCTGCTCTCTGGGGGTTTCCTCAAGGTCCCCATGATGTGCAGGTCCTGCAAGACTGGACAGAGCAGGTGGCCAGGTGGTCCTTGGGTCCCCAGCAGGAGAAGGACAGCAGGACAGGACTCCATGGGAGCTGGGGAACTGACAGGGCCCAGGCCTCGCCCCTTCCTGCCTAGGTGGGTAGAAGCGGGGTCCCTCCCTCCTCCAGACTGCTGTGCCAGAGAAACCTGGGAGCAGGCTTCCTCCCACCCCCAGCCCAGCTAATGGGAACCAGATGGCAGGATGTTTAGTCAGCGCCTGGGGAGCGGCACGAACAGGGGAAATGGGTTGGGGGCCAGGATTCCAGAATCCATCCCCAGGCAGGGGGAGGGTCAGAGCAAGGGCTCCCACCACAGTCCCACTCCAGGGGCCCACCTCAGGAAGGGTCCTACCTCAGGAAGGGTCCTACCCCTCCTCAGACAATGCCTTGACTTGGGCAAGCCCTACCCCCCTTGCTTCCTTCTCTGTACTGGGGAGGCTGGGAGCGCTCAGTCTTCCAGGTTTCCCGGGCAAACTTCTCGTAGTCTCCCCGGCACATCTCCAGCCTCCCTTGCCGAAGTGCTCCCCCTCCCAGAGCTTCAGCCGTCCTCCAGCCCAGGGCCACACAGGCACACCAGTGGCTTCATCCTTGGCTCCCAAAGTACTTGCTCATGCTCACTCCACAGATAGTCTCTGTCTCTGGCCTGTGTGTGGCACAGCTCTACATTCAGGCCATAAACCAGAGCCCTGGATGGGACAAGGGAGAGGGTGCCAATGGACCCTGTGTGGCTCTTACAAGACTGTCAGCTGCCATGGGGGCTCCCTGAAGGCAGCAACACCCCTGTCCCCCCTGCGCACAGACCCACGTATGCAAATGTCGAGGAGCCCAGTGAAGACCCTCTTGCTGGGGACTCCCCGCCCTAACCCCCCACAGCCCCCTCCTGCATCTCACACACTCCCCTGTGGCCCTGGACAGAGACCTGGAACCCCAGATGGTGGTGGGAAGCTCCTTCCAGATGGCCCTTCCTGGCCCTGCTCCCCGCTCCCTGCACCCTCCCCCAGCTTCCCCCTCTCCCCTCCACCCAAGCCTTGCCCACAATTAACTCATTTTTTCAGATCGCTTCCAAACATAAGTCAACGCTGGACAGAGCTGTAGGAAAAGCTTCCTCAAAGCTGGCCCCAAAGAGCCATGTGGTGAGACGGGGCCTCTTTGCCAGCCCCCCGCCCCCCGCCCATCCGCCCGCCCTCGGCTCCCACAGCAGGGCCTGGGGCTGGGGCCCTCCTAGGGTTGGCCCAGAGGCCTGTGGTCAGACACTTCCTTCTTTGCCTCTTGCTCCTTCCCTCAGGCCCAGCTTCCTCTCCACCTTGTTCCATCCCGGTCCGCAGGTGCCCCTCTGACCAAGAGGACGTGCCCGAGGCAAGGGGGCATCTTGGGACTGCCTGATGACAGTGGTCACACTGGGACCCAGCAGCCCCTGGTTCACACACAGTTTAGTTTTTCCAGAGGAGAAAATGGAGGTCTGGAGGAAAGGGAGCTGCCTCCAGGTAGTCGGGGAGCTGGTACAGGGACCAACCCGAGGTGGCCTGTGCCCAGGGGGCACTGGGGCCCCGAGAGCTGGGGTCCGTGCTTGCCACCCTAGCTCTGCCCAGCTGAGGTTTCCTCCGAAATTGGGAGGCCTCAGCACTGGCACCCATGGCAGAAGCCCACAGGCTTGGCAGGTTCCGGGCACCCCTGGCACCTGCCCTCTATCCCGAGGGCCCAGAAAGCCCTGAGGCCCGCTGCTTGCGAGGCCCAGCCCCTCCCCTTTCCCAGCCATGGACGTAGGACCTGGCAGCCTGGGGTGGGTGGCTTGCCCTGTGGTGGGCCTCGCAGGTCCACTGTGCACAGAGACAGAAACCCCATTCATGGGGGCCACTGGGCCTGGTCCAGTGGAGAATAAATGCAGGCCTTACAGCAAAAGACCAAGAGCACTCGAGTCCAAGAAAAAAATCAATCTCTCTTTCTCTTCAGGTGGGAGAAGGGGATGTTGTGGGAGGTTGGGGGCAAGGCCTAGGGAGGTATTTGTTTTGGGGGGGCCTTCCTGGGGGGAGGGCTGGGGCAGGTGGGGGAGGCTCCTAGGGCTGCAGCCAGGGCCGGGAGCTTAGGGAGCAGGACTGCGGTGCGCCATCCCGCTTGTGTCCCATCCTGCTGTGGCTGACGCTTCCACCCCTCCCAGCTAGTCACCCCCTCTACTGGCCCAGGAGGCCTGCGCGGCCCAAGCGAAGGGGCCATGAAGAGCATGATGCTCCCAGTCCTGGCTCTCTGGGTGGGGAGCTGCCCTGGAGGTGCCCTGACCAAGCAGGGGCCGAGCCTGAGAGAGCCCACGGCCACACCAACCCCCGTGGGCATGCTGACCCTGCAGCCGTCGCCGCCCAGCTGGCCTGGGCCCCCCAGTGGTGAGTAAGTGGCACCAGCCGGAAAAGGCTGGTAGGAGAGGAACACTCGACCTTGTTATTAGAATCCTCCCCCGCCGCCCGGGGCAGGAGCAGAAGGAGAGAAGGTTGGTCACCCCAAGGCTGCCCACCCAGTGCTCACCCTGGGTGCTTCCAAGGGGGTTAGGAGGGACCCATGGGCCTCAGGGAACCCTCTCAGGAGGGCAAGAGGGGATGGCAGAGCCTGGGAGGCCCGGTGCCCATAGCCCAGAGTGAGGGCAGGGGAGGAAAGGAGGGACCACTATAGCTGGGGCTGGAGTAATGGATCCAGGTTTGCTGGGTGGGGAGCCTGCTGCCTTAAGACCGACTGAGGAGACCGGGAGACATGTGGGAGGCTGAAAGTGGGGGGACCCAGGGCTTGGGAGGGGTGGCACCAGCGGCCCCAGGAGACCAGCTATGGTGTGACCTTCATGCTTGGCTGCCCCACTCTGAGGCCTAGGGGTGGGATGAGAGGAGCTGGTGGGTGGGCCCAGGACCTGCAAGGGATGCCCATGGTCAGGGCTCGTTAAGGTGGGGCTGCCATGTGTTAGAGGGGAGGCAGGCAGGGTGACCCAGCCCAGGGGCCGCTGGCCTGCTTATGACACTGAGCAGCACTCTGCTCTCTCTCTGGTGCTTGTGGTCTTCCACTCTGAGGCCATGAAAAGCCTCCACTCTGGGGCACGAGATACTCGATGGCCTCGGGGGTCTGTGACAGAAGGCTGAGAGCTCCTGAGGGTAGGAGAGAGAGGAAGAAGTGAGGCCTGGGCAGAGAGAGGAGGAAGGGGGGCCAAACTGTGACTGATCCCCCCTTAGGACGGAAGTGCAGCCTCTCAGCCAGGCGGGGGCCCCAGCCGGCCCAGCCCATATTGTCTCCTTCTGCAGGTCAGGTGCGAGCCACCTTCGGGAACGGCGGCCTGCACAGACCTGAGGATGGGCACCTGGACTGACCACAGGTGCAGCCCACCTCCAAGGAAGGAGCCCAGGAAGCCCCTACCCAGCCCCCACCCAGCCCCCAGCCCCAGCGGAAGGCCCCCCTCCAGGCTCAGAGGAGGGACTGGAGTCACAGCAAGGGGCCCAGCAGCCAAAATGGGGGCTGAAGCAAGGCCCCAGGCCAGCAAGCTCAGGTCCTTGCAGGCCAGCAGGGGTCCCCAAGCCCAAGACGGGGCAGTGGCCACCAAAGAGGGCCAAGGCAGGAAGACAGGAGGTCGGGGAGCCAGGAGAAAGGGCCCAAAGCCCGGGAGACCTCCCAGAGGTGCGAACCGGCCAGGACAGGAAGCCCCCACGTAGAGCCTGCAGGGGCTGTGCCTGAATCTCAAGGGGCTGAGGCTTGGTCGCGTCTTCACCAATCATACCAGCGTCCCCAGCCCCTCGGGCCCCGCCCCACTCTCAGTGCGCCCAAGCTGAGTAGCCCCGGGTGCAGCCAGGAGAGGAACCTTTCAAAGGCAGGTCCTCTTCCCCAGCCTCAGGGCCCCCATTTGGGCTGTTGTCCTTCGTGCTGTGTTCCAGTTTGGCTGGCCAATCTGCTGGCAGGTCCGGGGGGGGGGCCCAGGCAAGCTCCAGCCCCTCGGCAGGCCTCTGTTGTCCTCCAGGGGCCTTCCACCAACCTGGCTCAGGGGGCCGGCATCAAAAGAAGGATCACAGCCAAGGCCAAGGTGGCAGCGGCACCAAGGAGACCACAGGCCGTGGGCGGAAAAGGCCTAGAAGCGGGCAAGGGCACGGACAGAGGTTTACAGACCGGGGCACTGCAGAACAGGCCGTGCCCTCCCTTCCAGCCTCCTGCCTCCTGACCCAGGCGCCCATCGCCTGCAGCAATGTCAAGGTGAAACACATCCTGCCCTGACTGACCCTGGCCTAGCCACGCTCTACCTGGCAGGTAGGTGACCGCCTCCCCCATACTCACCCCTGTAGCAGGAGTGAGAGGGCCACACACCTGGGCTTCCCTTCTAGTGGGTCCTCAGCCACTGTGGCTGCTACATCGCTGGACCTGGAAATGGCCCCCCTCCCTGTGGGTCCTGGTTGGCAATGAGAAGGTGCCCCGACTTGGGACAGTCAGAAGAGCCAGCTCCAGGGGCGCTGGGTGGCTCAGTCAGTGAAGTGTTTGCCTTTGGCTCAGGTCACGATCTCAGGGTCCTGGGATCCAGCCCCGTGGAGCACCATGTTGGGCTCCCTGCTCAGCGGGGAGTCTGCTTCTCCCTCTCCCTCTCCCTCTGCCCCCACCTCTGTTCATGCTCTCTCTCTCTCTCTCTCTCTCTCTGTCTCAAATAAAAAAAAAAAAAAAGGGAGTGCCAGGTCCTCCGGCCCATGTTGGGGAGGCCCTGGCAGAGGGGAAGGAGACAAGGGAGCGTGGAATGCAGCCCCCTGTGTCTGCACAGAGAATGAAATCGCCAGGCCCCCAGCACACACGTTCCGGGGCAGCCCAATCTGCAGTGGTTGGACCTGAGCAAGAACAAGCTGTGCAGCAGTCCTTGCACTCGTGCGACCAGCGGGTCTAGGCTGGCAGGTGTGAGATGGCTCCAGGCATCTGTTGCTTCTCTCCTGGGGGATAAGGCCTGGAGGGGCTGCTGCGCGGAGTACCCAGCCCGGTGGGCCTCAGTGGTTTGAGATGACACAGTCCACAGATCCTCAGGCCCCTCAAGGGAGCGTCGCTTCTGGGAGAAACTGAGTAGGGGTTCTCAAAACCCTCACCGACCTCGTCCAAGCGGGAACTGGGAAGCCATAATGCCACCAGATAGGTGTCCCCTGGGCAGGACCAGCCCAAAGCCATGCCCAGAGAGCCTAGCCTGGCTGGTGGCACCCCAGTCCCCAGCCCCCACTTCCAACCCCCCCCCCCGCCACGCCACCCCCAGAATTGGACGCGGCTGAAGCGGTTGAACCTGGATGGGAACTCGCTATCCACAGTGCCAGCCTTGCCCGCCTCCCTGCACGAGCTCAAGCTCAACGACAACCTCCCGCAGGGCCTGCCGCGCAGCAGCTTCCGGGGTGTGGGCAGGCCCTGGGGTCAGGGGCCGAGGGGGCCTGGGAAGCAGGGGAGGCCAAGGGACAGCACGTGGGTGACAGCAGCTGGGGGATCGGCCCTGGGATAGCCTGGCTGGAGGGCAGAGGAGGGAGCAGCCGTCTGGGAAAGTGGCCCTGGCCTCTAGGGGCAGGGAGTGTGTGGCGCTACACACGCAGCTCCCAGGGGACCTCCAGAGTTCTGCAGTGGGATCATGTGCCTCCCCCCCCCCCCCCCCGCCCACCTGCCCTGCAGGACTCAGCCGGCTGCCGACGCTGGAGGCGGAAGGGAACCACCTGCATGATGGTGACATCTCGCCCCTGGCCTTCCAGCCCCTGCTCAGCCTGCTCTGCCTGAGGCTGGATGGAAACTGTCTGCGGACCATCCCCCCCACCCCCCGGCCCCGCCTGCCAGCCTCCCTGCGGGTGAGCCCCAAGGCCAGGGAGGCCGTGTTGTAGGCAAAAGGCCAGAGCACAGCGGCCCGGGAAGGGAGCTTTAAAGATAACCCCGCAAAGCCTCAGTGCCAGAGGGCCTCTCCCCCGACTCCCGGAGGCCCAGAGCTAGGCTTTGGGGACTGTGTTGGACCTCCTGGGTGTCCCCGAACAAGGCTCAGGCCCTCCCTGCGCCACATGGCCCCCTTGCTTGACGGTGCTCTTTAGCGCTGTGTCTTGTGGGGCTGGCAGGTGTTGCTGGGACCCTCCGCAAGATGGCCTACGGCCCCGAGAGCAGCAGAGATGCGGACACCTGGGTCTCACAGATGGGCCAGGTACAGATGGGAGCCGGGCCAGGCAGGTGGGCCCCTCACCCTCACCCTCAGCCCTGGCCCTAGGAGCTGCACCTGGGCGCCAGTGTCATCGAGGACGAGCGGCTGGCCCCCTGCGCTCGGACTGATCTCCCGTGACGGCTGCCACCTGCCCTGGCACTGCCCGAGCTTTACCCCGATGGGCACATGGAGGCCAGAGAGGGCGGAATCACCCAGAGGAACCCAGAGAGTAAGGAGGAGGGGTGGCTCTGTTGCTTGGGCCTGGTCTCAGGTGGGTCATCGGCCTCCATGCGCAGGGCTCAGGGTGACCTGGGCCCTGAGCCGCCCACCTACTCCTCCAAGATTTCCCTGTCCCTCCCACCCAGCAAAATCCCCAAAGCCACAGAAACCCCTTCCTCTGCCCATGCCTGGATTCGCCCTGTAGGCACCCAGCCAGCTCTCTGGGAGGTGCTGTGGGCCTAGACAGGGACAGCGCGGACGCTGAGACCTGGTCAGCTGCTGAGTTTAGCTAGGGGGTGACAGGGGCAGGAAGGGGCACGGAAGAGAAAAGCGTATGAGTTTCCTGGGGCGTACCAGACAAGTACCACAAACTGGGGAGCTTAAGACCACAGAGATTTCTATTCCCACAGCTCTGGAGGCCGGAAGTCTAACATCCAAGTGTCGACAGGGCCGCGCTCTGTCTGCAGGGGGACAATCCTTCCTTGCCTCTTCCAGCTGCTGTTGGCCCCAGGTATTCCTCAGCTCGTGGCCACATCACTCTGGCCTCTGCCTCTGTTGTCACATCGCTGTGTCTCTGAGTCTGTCCCCTTCTGTCTCTTATAAGGACACTTGTCGTTGAACTTAGGGCCCCCCCAATCGAGGATGAGCTCATCTCGAGATCCTTCACTTACATCGGCAAAGACCCTTTTGCCAAATAAGGTCGCGTTCACAGGTTCTGGGCAGACATATATTTGGGGGCCACTATTCACCCCACTCCAGGAAGGGTCCAGGATGAGTCCCTAGGATCTGGTTTGGATAGCTGGGAGGAGGCACCAACAGAACGGATCCAGGAGGAGACCCGGCTCTCATCGGCCCTGCCTATGGAGTTAGGATGTGGTCCGGGAAGCAGCAGGAGGGCTGGGGAGTACAATCCATGGGGTCTGGCAACCACCATGGCAGGGCAGGGGGGTGGTAGGCAGGGGTCAACAGACACTCCGACCTGACATTCCAGGGACCAGAGCCTCCCGCCCTGCACCCTCATGTTCCAGGAAAAAGTTACCAGGACGTTTGGGTTTAATTATTCTTTTTTCCTCTCCCCCTCTTGCCAAGGGGGCAAAGCAAAGCAGACAGCAGCCTAGGGCGGGGCCACCCAGCCGCTGTTCCTCTCCTCCACTCCCACCGCGGGGCCTGGGCAGGGGGGTGGCGGCCAGTCAAGCCCTGCTGGCGCCGCCCAGCTTTTCTCCGGCCTGTGGAAGGGGAGGCGGCTGCTGGGAAAGCAAGCTCAGGGGGCACTGGAGCCCTAGCCCCCGTGGGCTGAGGGCAGCATGGGCCCCAAGGCCAAAGGGCTGACCCCATGCACAGGGGCTGGGGGTATCACTGAGGAAAGCCACTTGCCCTGCTCCAACCCATGCTAGAAGCATCCCCACCCTCTGTTTCTGCTTTTCCCCTTGCCCGGCCCTGGTCCTGACCCACGGCCCGCCACGGAGTGAGTGACCTGGGCTAGCGGCCACCCAAGCTCCACCGCCCGCCTCCCTGATCCCTCCGGGTCCCCAGCCCTGACCCCTGGGAGACTTAGTGTTCTTTCCCTCCCCATCTTTCTCCTGCTTATCAGCCCGGGTGAGACAGGAAGATGACAAGAGAGCACAGGGACAAAAGGCAAGGGCCGCGAGGCCGAGGAGGGGCAGAGCAGAGCCAGGCTCACCCCAGCACCTGCAGTTGCACTTCCTTTGTCCGGTGTACGTTTGAGGAGCCCCCGAGGTGGGGGAAGGACTGGCCTCCCTAGCCCTGCGGTGAACAAGGAAGGACCCCACCCAGATCCCCTCTTCCCAGCCTCTTTAGACAGAGGAGGACACAGAAGCCAGACAGGGCCTGGCCTGACTCACGGTCAGGCTGCAGCTGGCCTCCTTGCCCTTCGCAACCGCCGGGAGCTCTGGCGGCCACCGTCAGGGAGCCAATCCCCCACTCCCTTCTCGGGTGTGCACCAGGCACCTTGACTTGGGGCTTCAGCTGTGGCTCTGGTTCCTGCCGGGCTCCACTCGCTCACTCCGCGCCCGGCCGGCCGTCCGCCCTGCAGGAAGCTGGAGCCCCTTGACCCACAACCGGCTGGTGCACGCGCCCTCCCTCTTGCCACGGGGCCTTCGGCGCCTGACGCTGCACCACAACCGCATCGAGCGCGTCCCTGGCTACGTGTTTGCACACGTGAAGCCCGGCCTGGAGCTCCCGCACCTGTCCCACAACAGCCCGCATGCCGACGGCGGCCATGGTGTGTCCTGCCCAGGCCTTCCCACCTCCCTGGCTGAGCTGCGGGATCACAACCAGCTGCAGGCCATCCCACGTGGCCTCCTGCGCCTCAGGGGGCTGCAGGTGTCGCATCTGAGCCACAGCAAGATCAGGTGGGGCCCTGCGCCTACGCCCATCATGCTGTCCCAGCACGCCGCACTGCCAGCCAGGGGAGAAAGGGGCAGCTGAGGCCAGGTGGCCCTGCCTGGCAGGTGGGCCCGTGGGAGGAATCCTTCACTGTCCCCATCTATCCATCTTGGTTGCCGCGACAGGAGGCTATGCCCGGGCCGGTGCTTGGCAGGCCCAGGGCAGCCAAGGTGGAGGGCTACAGACAGCAAAAATCTGGGCAGGGGCTGGCAAGGGGGAGGTGAGGGGGCCCTGGCCCAGAGCAGCAAGGGCTGAGCCTCAAGTGGGCACGTGGCAGGTGGTGGCAGTGACCTGCCTGACCCGCCGCCCTGGGTCCGGTGGCCGTGACTCAGTCGTATTGCCCCCCTCACTATAGGGCCCTCTGTTTCTCTCCTCTTGTATGATACCTGCCTCCCCTTTCTGGGGCCTTCTCTCTTCTGCTTGACCCTGCCATCCCCACCCTATAGACACGTGCCCCTGAATTCCATCTGACACTCGAGTGGCTCAAGACTCCAATCTCATCTCCACACACCTGGAGAACAACCTTATTGACCGGCGCCGCATCCCACCCACCACCTTCTCCTGCATCCAGGTCTACTGCAGTGTGGTCCTCCGGCCTCAGCAGGGGGAGGGGGTGGCGGAGGGCTCCTAGGAGCCCCCTGCTCCCTTAGGACTTGGGGCGGGGGGCAGGCCTAGCTCCACTTGATCTTTGCACTACTAGGAGAAAGATCTAGAAGACCCTGCTGCTTCAGATGCTCCCCCTTCCCATTGGCTGCTGAGGCCCCTTCACTTAGTAAATGGCCCAGCAGGGTGCAGCGCTGGTTTGGACTTGAGCATAATAAATGCATTTCATTCAAGCCCAGGAGCCTCCACCAACCTCCCTCTCTCCGTCCTGGATTTAAGCTGCATTTGCATGCTGGCGCTTTGTTGTGCACAGAGTCCCCAGGGCCTGCATCCTCCACACCACTTCATTAGCAGGGAGTTAAGAGGGCCTGGTTCCAGAAGCTTCTCCAAGAGCCTCCCCACCCTTACCTGCCCTGGCCAGGGTACTGAAGTCAGCCTTCACAAGGATGTGGCAACCCAGCAGCTCAGAGAGCATCAGTACGTCTCTTCCAGGAAGCATCCCTGTCCCAGGTGTGGACCCACGGAGATGGGCTCTGCTGGCAGAGCAGGCTGAGGTGGGGGCCCCTGGTGCCTGCCCTTTGTCCTAAAGCCCCTCACACTGACACCTGTACCGAGGCCAGGGACACCTTGCCTCTCTCTCTGCCCCTAATCCAGGTCCCAGTGCCCTTACCCTGGTTCCCCCCATCCCTGGTGCGTACACATCCCCAGTCCAGCCTGTGGGTCACCAGGGCCCCACCGAAGGACCTTAGGGGCAGGGGCAGGCATGCAGTGATGTGGGACCCGAATGTACCTTTGTGAGACCTGGTGCCAGGGAAGGGTGGGGAGTGCTTGGTCCGTGGGAGGCCAGGCCTGGCCCTGGGAACCCAGTGGTGACTGCCCCCTGGCCAGAGTTGCAGCCTGCCTGCCTGGTGGGGGAGGCAGACGCAGACACCAGCAAGCTGCGAGAGCTCAGCCCTGCCAAGCCCTGAGGACAGGACGGGTCAGCTGTGCTGGGGGGGAACACAGGGTCTGAAGAGCCCCCTGAAGTCCCTAGGGCAGTTACCCTGCTTTTGGGAGGGGACCACTGGGAACAGTGTAGGGTCACCAGGTCAGCCTTGACAGCTCATGACGCCATCTCACCCGATGCTGGGGAGGGTGAGGGATGGGGAGGCCACAACCAGCAGAGACCACAGCTGACCCAGCCCCTGCCCCCAGGGGAGTGGGAGGCTCATGGTGGTATGGGGGCCAGAGAGATAGCTAAGTGACAGGCATCAAGGATGTGGCAGGAGCAGGACTGGCCCCAGCTTTCAGTGCTGCCTGGATGTGGGTGGAGTGAAGGAAAAAGTCACCAAGTGCCTACTGCGGAGACCTTGTCCGGCCACCACCTCTGGCTGGGGTCTGGGCCTGGGAAATGCAAGTCTCGTGTGAGTCCCGTTCTATAGCCAGCCCCCCACCCCCAACCCTCACCCCCACTCCGCCCCCGAATTCTCAGCAGAGAAAGGGCCAGACTCAGGCAGGGGGCGGGGAGAGGCCTGGGAAGCTCGGGGAGTGTTTGCTTTGGACTCATCCTTGCATTCCTTCTTCTCCAGGGCCCAGGCCCACAGATAGGGCACTTCCTGTTTGGGCTGGGTCAGAGGTCAGCAGCCCTTGAGGCGCTGGCCCCCGATGGGAGGGAGGGCTTGCTGCTTTCCCAGCTCTCATGACCCCTCCCCCTCAGCTGGCTACCCGGCCTGGCCCCTGCTCTCCTGCTATGGTCAGTCCCCAGTCCCCTCCTTCTCCGCAGTCACAGGGCTCCGGCCCTGGGAGGCACAGGAAGTTCAGGCTAGGTGAACCACCCTCCCCTGCTGGCCTCTCCTCCCTGCTGTTCTTACCCCTCCTGAGCACGTGAGGCCGGAGGGCCTGGGAGGAGAAGGGCCACATCCCAGGGCCCACTGCTTGTCAGGACAACCTGGCCTTGAGGAGGGCAGGGGCAGCCCACAGGTGGTTACTGGGTAAGTTCCACTTCAGACCAGAAGCTACTTGGCCCTTGGGGGTGCTGTCAGGTGGGCTGAACCCAGGCCTGGAAGCCAATCCTTAATGATCTGCCAAGCCCCTAGTGGGTGTCTGCCACCAGGCTCCCCAGAAACCGACCAGGACTAGGAGGCAAGGATTAGCTCACAGGAAGTTTACTGGGAGGCCCTTGGGGCCACCACCTCGGGCAGGGGAGGATAGGAACAGGCGTAGCCCAGGGAGGAGCTGGCCTGTGACCAAGGACAAAGAGTACAATTCTCTCGTGAGGGCAGGGGCTTCAGTCCTAGAGGGGAGAGGGCCCAGGCGGCATGGCCCCCAGTGGGACGCCCCCAGACAGAGCCCCAGCCAGGACAAGCGAGTGCAGTGTATGTGGTACCTGCTGGCAGGACCAAGGCCCCCCGCTTCACCCCCACCCCCACCCCCGCCGCCCTGGAGCCGCCCCTTCTTCACCCACGTCCCTGGCCCCATATGTTCCGCTCACCAGTGCTGCCATGGAGGCGGTTACTGCCCTTCTCTTCAGGAACCCCACAGCGCTGGGCATCGGAGGGGTGACCACAGTCAGGTGGCAGGAAGGGAGGCACTCATCAGCCCTCGGACTGAGACAGGGGTACTGAGGTGCGGGGGAACGCTGAGGGTAAGGACAGTGGGGACCAGGAAGGGGACCCATAAGGCAACAAGTGCAGTGGTGGGGAGTGGGGACAGGGAGCAGAGGTGTACCCCTGGGGCTGGCGCGACGTCTCCTTCCCAGGCCCTCGGTGGACCCTTGTATCTCTGCCCACCCCTCCCAGCCACAGTCCCGGAGTCCTGCCCATCGGCTTCCAAATTCTTCTCCAAGCTTTCTATCCCCAGCACCCCCACGTGAGGGCCAGCCTCCCGCTCCTTCGCCAGGCTCCCTGCCTGCTTTCTGCACATCTGGTGCCAAGCCTTCCTCCTGCCTCGTACCCCACGTGGTGGCAAGCTTGGTTTAAGCCCCCCACATCCGGGAGAAACGGGCTCAGGAAGGAGCAAAGGCTACGTCTAGCATGGTGTGCCCCACGCAGGGCCAGCCCAAGAGACGCTGGCTGCCCGGCCCCCTCCCCCGTGCCTGCCCTCACCCCCTGCCCCCCCAGAGCCTCCTAGCCCTGCAGGCAGCAGGGAGATGCAGCCGCTGCTCCGGGGGGCTGGCGTCCCCCGGGGGGAAGACCATGGCTGTCCCGGGGTGGCTCATGGCCTCCCTGGGTCTCACCGGCTTCACGGGCAGCCCCCAGACGCCTCCGTGTGGCACAGCCCCCTGTCCACCTTCCCTCCTGGAGCCACACGCCAGACCACGCCTCTCTAAAGATAGCTACACACAGGCCCAGCCTCCGTGGGGACCCCTTCGGGCCCTGAAATTACAGCCCTGGCGGCCTGGGGCAGAGAGCCGCTGTGTGATTATGTCCTCAGGGGAAGGTCAAAAAAAGCTCTGGCAGAGAGAGTGCCAGCTTCCACTGGCCACAGCTCGGCTATCAGCGCTGGGAAGCTTCCAGATGCCAGAGGCTCGGCCCGCTCTGCCGCGGCTCAGCTCCCTCTCGGGTCTGTTTAACGTGAGCCTCGTGGGGAACGGTGCCCAGCCCCCTGCACCCGGAGGGTCCCCCTGAGCACAGTTAGGCATGCTGAGGTGCGGGGGAACGCTACCTCAGGGCTCCCGAACGTCAGGCCCCTAGGCTCCGGAGACACTCCGGCTGGGAGGGGCTGCCCCCTGGTGACTTCGGGCCTGGCTCCCCGCTGTCGCCGCCCCACCGCTGAGGGCGTGGAGGTTGGGAGTGGATGAAGCCAGCAGGCTGTGAGTGAGGCCCACGTGCGAGGCCGCGACCTTGGCTTCAGGGGCCACAGTGCCCAGGAGCCTCGAGGACCCTCTCGGAGATCTCGGCTGAGTTCCGGGTGGGGTCGCTTGCTCAAGAAGTGACCTCCATGTGTATGTGCTGCGACCCTGCCGGGTACTTGTCCTGGAGACGGGGGCGTGAGGGGGCTCCCTGGGGTGAGAGCATTTGCTTTGGGCTGGCTTTGCAAGAACCCTGTGTGAGCACTCCAGGGAAGGGCTGGGAGGCAGCCCAGGGGGCCGCTGGAGAGCCACCTCCCCCCAGGAAGTCCTCTCTGCACCCCCATCCTGTGCTAGTCCCTAGGCCGGTGCTTTCCTCTGTAGCGCTCGTCACACTTGCTCACCATCATGCTTCTCCAAGCACATCCTCGCTTCTGATCCAGTAGCACGTGTGCTCAGGGGGGCGGAGAACAGTGAGGCTGACTGACTGACTCAGTGCCCAGGAAAGGGACAGAGGGACAGATGGGAGATCTAAGGAAGGAGCGAGGAGCCAGGAAGAACAGACAGGGGGAGCGACGCGTAGAGGCAGAGAGGAATGAGCAGGGGCCTAGGCAGACACAGCAAGGCAGGGGGGCCAGGAAGGGCCCAGAAGGGGGCTGCCAGAGGGCCCCTGGAGCTCAGGGCCATGCTGTTCTTTCCAGGCCCCAGAGGCTCATGGGACCAACAGCTGGGTGGGCTGGAGCTCAGGGGCAGCTCTCTCAACTGCTGTCACCTCGGTAGGGGTCCCTTTCAAGCCCCTGGGCCTTGACATGCTGGGCCACCTCCCAGGCTTCCAGACTCTACCCTCCAGGGAGCCCCACCAGAGGCAGAGTTTCATGCCCAAAGGGAAGCCGTGACTCGAAGCCTGCCTGCCGTGTGCCCTGCTTCTTTCCCGGGCCTCCCTCTCTCACTTTGAAGGCAGGACACACACAGCTGTTTGGGGACAGGCTGCAGCTGACTCCAGGTCCTTCGCACACAGGCATACAGGATGGAAATGGGTTCAGATTGCCCTGCCCCAGGAGCCCCCCATAGCTGCTTACCAGCCCTGCCTTCCCCTCCTACGCGCGCCCTTGCCTTAGCACCCTTGCCCTTGCCAGCCCTCCTGTCCCCTAACTGCTACCCCTGCCATGCTACCTCCAAGCACCCTCCCTGTACTCTAGGGCTCCAGGCTGGGTCCTGGGGGACGGGCTGGGCCAGCAAGCTGAGGGCCGGCTGCTCTGAGCAGGGATCCAGCAGTGGCGCCTAGAGCGGCAGGATCAGCCAGCGCTCTGTAGCCCTTTGGGGAAAGTGTCCACGCTCGGGCTTTGGGGGCCTGCCCGTCTGGTGGTGTCCCGGAGGTCCAGGGCATGCTGGGAGACGGCCCTTGTCCCCCATGGGCTCATGCTGGCAGAGGCCGGGCTCTGCCTCTCGCAGCCCCCCTGACCCCCATGACTTGGCCAGCCCTGTCTAGCACGTGTTCTTGTGGAGCTAAGACAGCTGTGCATGGGCCTCCTCCAGAGCCTGGGGGCCTCAGGAAATGTCTGCTCTTCCTTCCGGCCTTGCCCTCCATGCCTGCCCTCCCCTGCCTCCTGCTGCCAGAGGGCAGGGGGCCACAAGGACGGGCTGTTCCCAGCTGGGCTTCAGGTTGTCCCTGGGCTGCGGGGAGAGGGAGGAGGAAGGGGAAGGCCCAGGACTGAGGTGCTGCCTGGCTGGTCTGGGAGTGGCCCCCAAATTAGAGGGCCAGGCCGGCCGAGTGACTCAGTTATGCCTTATTGCAGACTGCAAACCACAGACACAAGAGACTTCCAGGCGCAAGAGCCGTATTTACGGAAATACTGCCCCAGATGCATCCCCCAACTGCAGGAAAGAGCTCCAGGGTGCATAATGTGCCCTGTGCAGGGTGTTGCCCATCATCACCCCAAGCTCCCTCCAGGAGCATGCCTGGTCAACACCCAAGGCTGTGCACTGTGCAGGGGACACTGAGGCTACCCCACCTAATTGGGGTGATACTCTCTCCCCGCTGGTCCCCACGCCCTCTGCGCCTTGCTGTGTGCTATCCCTTCCTCTGCCAACATTTCTCTTCCCTCCTTTTTCTCTTGTCTACTCTAAGTCACTTCCTCCAGGAAGCCTTTCCGAGTCTCTGGTGCTGTGTGTGGCCCTGGGGGAGCAAGAAACAAGAGTGCCCCCGTCCCCTCCCTGCAGGGCTCAGAGCTCAGCCCTGGAGCCCCCAGAGTGCCTTTCCCCAGCAGAGCTCCAGCCACCGTATTCAGGGCTCTTTTTGCTCCCACTGGGACTCCTGGAGGCCGAGGACCTGAGTGCTGGCTCCTAGGGTCCCAGCCCCCAGAGCCGTGCAGGGCCAGTGGAGGGTGGCCTGGGGGCACAAGGCCAGGTGGGGCTTTAGATGCAGCTAAAGGCTCCTTGGGGTAATGGGCATGTCTTACTTTTTTTTTCTTTTTTAAAAAGAGCTTTTTTAAGATATAATTCTCCTATTTAAAATGTACAATTCAGGGCCCTTGGGTGGCTCAAGTCGGTAAAGCATCTGCCTTCGGCTCAGGTCATGATGTCAGGGTCCTAGGATCGAGTCCCGCATCGGGCTCTGTGCTCAGCGGGGAGCCTGCTTCTCCCTCTGCCTGCCGCTCCCCCTGCTTGTGATCTCCCTCTCTCTCTCTCTCTCTGACAAATAAAAAATAAAATGTTTAAAAAAATAAAATAAAATGTATAATTCAGTGGTTTTTAGTATGTTCAGTGTGCAACATCACCATAGTCAACTTTAGAACAGTTTCATCACCTGGAAGAGAAAACTGATGCCTTCAGCTGCCACCCTCTATCCCCCCACTTACCCCCTGGCCCTAAGAAACCACTCATGCGCTTTCTGTCCCTATACGTTTGCCTATTCTGGATGTTTCATGTGGAATCATGCACTATGTGACGGGCCCCTTTCACAGAGCACGGTGTTTTATCCATGACGGGGGCACTGTGACTGGGGACGCCGGAGCTCAGGGACGCTACGTGGGCTTCTACTGCCAGAGACGTTTGAGTATGTCTCCAATAAACAGTAAAAAAACACAAACAAACAAGCAGACAAACGACTCCCCTTGTCTGGAAGGGCATGTGTTCTCTCCAGTGTCCAGGTCCCAAGCATCTGCAGCCGCCTCACCCATGAAAACAAGAGCTCCCACCCCAGACCCTGTTTTTCCCACATCTCCTTTCTCCGTGGCCTGGAAGCTTCTTGCAGGCAGGCACCATGGCTTGATCAGGCCACCATGTGTCTCCGGTCCTCGGCCGGGGGCCCTGAAGGGGATCCGGGCCCAGCCACATCCCCAGGCAGAACCTTCTAGACCCCACCTGCACGTGGCCCTGCACAGCTGGCCAGGTGCTCAGGACCCACAGGCCTCACTCCTGTTCTCCCTTCTGGGACCCACCTCTCCCCCACCTCCCTCAGCCTCTGCCTGTGGAGTTCGTCATCTCTCCATGCAGTTTTCTCTTTTGATCTCAGGGGCATTCCGGCCCTTCTTTAGTTTCTGTGGGTACACAGACCAGGGGAAGAAGGGGACCCCGCTGGACAGAGAGGACATGTGCTAAGGCCCTGGGCTCTAGACACAGGTAGAGCTGGGCTCCCAGTGATCACGTGGGGTTGTGGCTGATGGTGGCCTCTTCCTGGGACGTTTGGCAGGCTGGCCCAGTTCGACCCTATGAGTGGCCCGCACAGGGCTCAGCCCCGAGGAAGTGCCCACCCACAGAGTATTCATTGCCTCCTAGGGGACCGCACGGATTGAGCAAAGAAAGATGACTCACTTTTCCACTCTCAGCTTGTCTGAGCCTCAGGGTAGGCAAGCTAGGGAAGACCCCCAGAGTCTGTGACGCCTTCCTGTCAGTCCCCAGCTGAGTCCCATCTTGAGTTCACACAGAGAAGACCAGTCCTCTTTTCCAGGGAAAAAAGACTGGAGTGGGGTGGGGGGCTGGGATGTCCAGAGTACCTGGGCGTCTGCTAAAATCCAGAAATCCGCAACAGCTGCCTCCCTGACTGCGGAGAACCACCTCCTTGTTCAGGCCCAGGCTGCCCGAGGTTCTGGGCGAGCTCAGGACAGAATTCCAGGGGCCACTCGCTGGACTAGCAACCACAGGCCGCCTCCCCCTCGCCTCCCTTCCCTTTCTGCTCTCTGCCTGCAAGTGCCAGCAAGCCAGTTCCCGCCCCTCTCTGGGCCTCAGTGTCCCTATCTGGGCAGTGGAAAATTTGACTATCTAAGGCTGTGCCTGCCCAGAGACACCAAGGGTCCTTGTGTGAGTGAGAGTGTGGACCTTCCCCATGTGCCTGGGGCGGTGGGTGGGGGGGGGGGGACAGCTAGCCCAGCCGTCTAGAAGAAAATTGCTCCCTTTGAAGCTTCCAGGGGGGCCCCCGGAGGCCTGCCCCCTCCCTCCCTTCTTCCCTCCCTCTCTCCTTCCCTCTCCGCCCCACCAGCCCCCTCCCTTTTTTCCTCCCTCCCCGCCCCCTCCTGCCGTCGTCCCCTCCCTGTCGGCCAGCCCGCCCAGCCTTTAGCCTCCCTCCCACCGCCTCTGTCTTCCCTCTCTCCACAAACTGCCCCGGAGTGAGCAGCTGCTCTCGGAGGGCCCGACGAAGACGGACAGACGCACTGACTGCCTGACACCCAAGCCTGCCAACCAGCCAGCCTGTGCCCGGCTGCCTGCCCTCTCCAGGTAGGGCCCCCCACACCAGCGCCCCCCCCCCGGCTGTCCCTGCTGTCCCCTCCTTGTCTCATCCCTGGTTCCACTGTCCCCTCACCGTCCTGGAGATGCCGCCCGTCCCTGCTGCCCCCACACCACCCCTCCACATCCCTACCCTTGTCTCTGCCAGCCCCTTACCTCCAGGCACGATTCCCACTGGCCCACACGCCTTCGTCACCACGCTGCAGCTCCCTTAGTCCTTGTCCCTTTCTGTGTTTTCTGTCCCCCCTTTCCTCTCCCTTCTGACCTCACTCAGCAACACTGCATGTCTACCCTCCCTGCCTCCCTCTCAGGTTCTTCCCCTTGACTTCCCCCCCCAACCCCGAGCATGGCCCAGGCATGGCTGGGTGGCTGGCATCCCAGCTCTGCCAGTAGCCCTCGTCCTTCACTGGGAGTCCCTGAGTCCCTGAGAGCACCCTGCACTCCTGCGGGCTTCCCTCCGCGCTCTCCTCTGGCACCTTGGGGAACAGTCCGCACTGCCCAGCACCAGCCCTTGGTGTGGGCTCGGAGACTTGGTTTCCCCCGCACACCCCAGGCAGCCTGCCCAGATATTTCTCCCTTCTTCACAGGCTAATTCCCTTCCTCTACCTCCTCCTGAGTGAGGGGTGGGTCCACAGGGCCCTGGCCACAGGGTCCCTGGGTGCGGCTGCTTGGGTGGCTCAGTTCTGCCTGTCCCCAGGACCCCCTTGGATTGACTCAGAATGGGGGGGGGGGAATGCCATGTTAGCCTGGGCAGGCCTAGCTTGGGACCCTGCAGGGTTTCTGGGGACCCTGGGGAGGGGTGAGGCCACAGATCCACTTTCAAACTCAGACACCGTTGTCCCAGGATGGATGCCTTTAAGGATCAGTGAGGTTCAAGAGCTCTGTCCCCCAAAAGCAGCCCCCCACCGACTGGTGCATGGGGCGACTCTAGATTGGAGGGAGAGCCCCAGGTCTGAAGCAAAAGCATAGTTGCAAGGTTGCCTCCCAGAGTGCTTTGGGAGGGGAGGAGTGGCCCCTGCTGGTCTCACCCCCACTCCCTCCATTGTACAAAGGGGACCAGTGAGGCCCAGAGACAGGCAGGAACCTGCCTACAATTGCACAGCAAGTCAGATGCAAAGCTGGGGCCAGGACCCAGGGCTCCTGACTGACAAGCCCTGGCTATTGACGCCATACCACCCAGGGAAGCCTCAAAGTCACTTGGGCATTGATAATGACAACCTGTGGCCAACTGCACCGCGTGGGGATTGGAGTGGGAGGTGACAGGGCCACTGGCCTGTCCTGCAAGTTCCCAAGATGGCTGGCATGCTGAGGGGCGTGCCAAGCGACCCAGGAGAGGAGCAAGGCTGAATGGAGCTCTCTGCACGTGTCACCAAGTGCCCTGGAGGGTTGGGGGATGGGAGCACCCCCCTCACTGCTCCGTGGGTGGGTGCCCGAGTTGGTTCTGCTGAGGGGAGCGGGAGGCCCAGGGTGCTCCAGGGCAGGGTGGTGGCTTGGGGCAGGCAGGGTAGACCTCGTTCAGGCCAGGGAGACTGTTCTTGAACAGTGTTCGTTAAGGGCCACTCTGGTTGCAGATGTGGCCAGTCCTACCCTCAGCATGCTCCTGCGTCCGTGCCCTCCCCTGCTCCCTGGCCTGCCGACTCTCCACCCTACAGGGACTCAGTGGCGTTGAGACAGGCTGGAGATGCTCAGGCCTCCCTCAGCGCCAAGAAAGAAGGGTCCTGGGGGAGGTCCCCGCAGGGACAGGGTTGGTGCGGGGTGAGAATGCGTGCGGGCGGCCGCGAACACGCAGGGGAGCGCCTCCTGGAGACATGCAGCTGCCTGGGCCTCGGCTCCCTGAGACACCGGCTGCTCAGGCAGAGGCGCCTTCGTGGGGAAGCCGCCCGTGTCTGGCTCTGGTGGGACAGCTCGGGGTAGCCTTGGAGGGCAGGAGGGTGGGCGTGCATCGAAAGGAAGGCACCGCACTGGACGGCGAGAGCAGACTGGGAGCCTGGCCCACCCGCCCGCCCACTGGCCTACCTCTAAGCCCCAAGAACCCAGGTCACAGTGGGCACAAACCATCCCACGGCTTTTGTGCCCTGCCCTGGAGCAGGGACTCGAGTGCCCGTTTTGTAGATGGGGAGTCTGAAGCCCAGCTTTTTCGCTGATGGGCTGGGGGCGGTTCTGGGCAGGCTCATTTCAGGGGCCCAGAAAGCTGGCATGCCAGTCCTCTGACGAAATTTCTGCCCCATCTTACCAGTGGCCCTGGCCCATTGGAGGAGCATAAACAAGGAAGGACAGGAGGAACGGGAGTGTTTGAGAGACCCCAGAGTGTCCCTTCCGGTGCCGGTGCCAAGTCCCCACAAGAGGGCAGAGCCTTCCAATAGGGCCTCCAGTCTCTCCCAGCTGCCCTGCTTCCTGGGCCACTCACTGCCATCCCTCTTCCGCTCCCTGGGGAAGCCCCGCGGAGACAGCGCAGCACAGGACTGCCCCAGCAGTCACTTGTCCTTAGCAGCCTGGGGACGCAGCCGTCTCGCAGGATCTCTCTGGGGCACACAAGCAGCGGGCACCCGCGCAGGTGCCATCCACCCTGCCCCCTCCCCCACCGCGGACGGTCCCAGGCCCAGCCCCAAGGCCTCTGAAACCTCATCTGCTGAGCCACTCGGTCATTCGTCTTGCACATCTCTAGGGACCTTCCAACACCCCTGATTGTAAAAAAGGTCTTCCCACCCCCACCATGACTCCCTCCCCACCCTCCTCATCGGTCACCCCAGGTTGAGAGAGCTTGGTCTCTGCCCGGAGCTGCCTCCTTCCACACCTGTTGGCCCCACTGGTGCGAGGGGACACACCAGCCCAAGGGCTTGGCTCAAATTGAGGGGCAAGAGGGGTGATGGTGGCTCTCCCAGGCACCCTCTCTGTGAGCCGTGGAGTTGGGGGGTGTTGAGCAAGAGCTCTCCCTGAAGGCAGGGTCCTGGCAGCTCTGCCCCCCCATCAGCTGACCCTAGTGCCGGTCAGTGCCCCTCCCCTCCCTCCTGTCCTCTTCTGCTCAGACGCTGGGGCCCACACCTTGATCACCCACCTTAGAGGGAGCCAGTAGGGGGCCGGCAGAGGGGAGCTGCGCTGGGGGAACGGGGAAGGTGTCTGCTCGGTCTTGCTCCCGGGCCTGAGGCCCATTAAGCCTAAATGGCCGGCCCCGTGGTCAGGCCAGTCTCCCAGTGGCCCCTGGGGTGGGCATGGGGCGGGGCCCTCGTGGCCACCTCCTCTAGGGGGTGGGTGGCTGTGATTCATCCCCCCTCACCTGGAGCCCACAGCCCGAGCGTCCCCCCGGGGCTTCCTTCACTCCCTCTAGGACTCCAGGCTCCTGGGAGCTGCCCCAAAGCCACCCCATTTGGCTTCTCGTGTCCCCCCCAACTGCCCTGCTCTGGATCAGGGCAGTTCATGGGATGGCCATGGAAGACACCTTCTTGCCTAGGACCCACCAGCCTCAGTTCCCATGGCAGCCTACAGAACAACATCACTGTCATTCCCGGGAGCCCGGAACTCAGATGACTCACCAGCCCCTCCCTGTGGTAACACATCTCTCAGTTTTAAGGGGCTGGGGTCTCTACCCAGTCTCCTAGCACTCAGCTCTCCCAGTCCATGGCATCTGGAAGCCAAACTCCATGAACACCAGCCTGGGGCTGAGCTGCAGGACTCTGTGACTCTAAGCTCACCCTGTTTCTCCCCCACCATCTGCCCCTTGAGGGTCGGATGGCCAAGTGGAACACAGCGGACACAGGCCCAAGTGGCTGCAGGATTGGGGATTTGGGGAACAGAAGCAGGACTTGAAGGAGAGGGGCAGAGGGCAGAGAGAGAGGCTGGCTGTGGCAGCCCTGTCCCAGGAGACGGGAGGCAAATGTGACTTTGATCTTGCAGTCTGAGTCCCTGCTCGCCCTTGATTATGGTCCATCAGGGCCTTAGAGGCCACCTGGCTGCAAGGAGGCACGCACTGGGGGAGCCCTGGGAGGGGACCCCTGGGCTGACTGCAGAAGGCTGGCTCCCACCCCCAGCCAGATCTCCCGGCAGAGAACAGGGAACCCGATGCAGGGAAGGAGCTGCAGGAAACTCTGGGCCCAGGAAGGGAAGGGTCTCACTCCCAGGTGCCTGGCCAGTCTTCTGCCCAGAAGGCAGGGCCAAGCCCCCTTGCCGTGGCCTGGCCTAGCCCAGCCAGGGAGCAAGGCATGTGGGGCGCCGGGCTCTGGGAACCAGGCTGAGAACATCTCCCTTCGGGGTCTGGTGCCGCTAGGACCTAAAATGTTCCAGGGAAGCTCCCTGGCCTGGCTGGGATGATGGCTTTTCCATGCCTCTGCAGACCTGAAGCAAGCGCTGGTGGGTGTGCTGGGGCCACGGAGGGGCGGCTGGCCCTCCAGACAGTAGGGCGCTGCTGTTCTCGGCGGTCAGAGAGAGGCCCCGTGTTGCCAGCGGATTCATGATGCCCGCAAGGGGGCAAAGGGCCCACAGAGCAGGGCCCAGCTTTCCACCAGCATCACCTCCCAGCTCAGGTGAGGGAGCTGCCGAGGAGTCTTTTCCAGGGACCCGGGGGCTGATCCAGCCCCCCGCACAGCCTAGGGAGTATAGGGTCTTGTGGCTTTGGGACCTGCGGCACGGTCTGCAATGACAGAGGATGGGGCCAGTTACATGGGCAGGTAGACAGACAGACAGACAGTGGAGGCCAGTTCTACCATTTCCTTACTGTGTGGCCTTGGGCAAGAGTTTTGGGCAAAGTCTGAGCCTCAGTTTACCTATTCATTAAGTGGTAAAAACAGCTCTTGCTTCTTTTGGTCCTTGGGAGGGCTATGTTTATGTTTATGTTTAAGTCCCCTGCCCCGCCCCTGGGAGATGATAGCATCCACCCTCTTCCTCAAACATTCTAGAACGTGGTGAGGAGGAGCTCAGGATTTCTTCAGTGAGCGGGAGGAGGAGGAAGGACACACGGCTCAGGTGTGAAAGGAGCCGGAAACTCAGGACCCCCAGCTGACCTGGGTCATCTGCTGCCTGGCTCCTGGCCAGCAGTTTGACCCTCCTGCTTTCCAGAGGTTTCCCGGCAGAGTGGGGGAGGGGCGGATGGCTCTCCTGAATGCTGTGGGGAGAGAGGTCTGGCCGAGCCAGCATGGGCCACCCTGCCGGGTCCCCGGGACCAGCCCTCTGTAGCCAGAGGGCCGGCTCCCTGCTGGCTCCCTACAGCCTCCAACTCCCGCATTCAGGTCATACCTCTCCCTGAAGGCTGACAGCCCGGGGCCCAGCTCCGTCCAGTCACAGCAGCAGTGCCAGGGCCACGGCGGGAAAGAGCTGCCCTGGCCGGCCACGTTCAGGCGTCTGCTCGCCCTGCAGCCGACGGTGGCCTGGGGTGCAGACTCAGATGGGGTGGGGCTCAGGGCCTGCCCCCTCCCCACTCCGGCCACGAGCCCCTCACACGGTCACCCCCGCACACACACGCACCTGCGTAGGCTTCAGCAGACCCATGGGGGGCACGTGTCCCCGCTCTCTGCTTGGCACACAAATGCAGATTAGACGCCATCGGAGGGTCGGTGGGCTGGGGCCTGGGAGGGCAGCAGGGAGCAGCCGGGAATACAGCTCTGGACAGTGCCCCTGCCTCCGGCCTGTTGTTTGAAGCTGGCTCCTGAGGGATTTGGCGGACGGGGCGGGGGGGGGAAGGGTGCCCTGTGTTGCCCGTCCCCCTCCCAACCCTCCCCATCCACGTAGTCCCAGGGATTCGGCAGGGCTAGGTAGATGGTGGCACGCACGCCAGAGTTCAGGTCGGGTTGCTCCGTGGGGCCAGACACCCTGGGCCGAGGCCTCGGGACAGTGCCCGGCGTCTACGACTTGGCAGCGGCAGGCCACACATCTGCAAGCAAGCTCCCAGGGCATGCCAGACCTTAAGTCCTGCTCCCGCCGCCCTTGGCCTGGCCTGAATGCCTGGCACGGCCCCTCCATGTTCTCAGAGGCTGCCAATGCGTCTTGTTTGGCGCTGACCTGGAGCAATCCCACTCGGAGGACTGCGCTGGCTTTCAGAGGGCTAGACAAGGAAGGCCCTATTGGTCTGGCGGCGCAGGCTCCAGGAAGCCCGGCCTTTTCCCTTGCTCACATCTGTGGGCACCGGGCCGGAGGCCTCACCGCTGTGACCACTTCTTTCCTTTGCTCTGAGCCGGGGGGTGGGGGGGGGCGGTGTCCAGCGAGCTCCAAGCACACTTTGATGGGGCTCAAGGCCCCTCAGGTCCATTGTCCGGCCAGCCGCGCCCCCCAACTCCGCCATGCAGTTCTACCAGCTGAGTCTTGTGCCGGCTCCCAGAGTGGACATGAGGCTCTGCTGGGAAGCCTGCCCAGCCCCCACCCTTCCAGCCGGTCCACTGCCTGGGCCCGGCCAGAGGCGGGTGGCGGGAGAAGCAGCCACACCTTGTCCTCTGCCTCTGTCACAGGGCCCTGGTATAGGGCCTCCAAGCCCTCAGCTTCAGTCCCTTCCCCCCAAGAACGAGCCTGCGCTGGAGCCCAGGGCCGCTGCCTCAGCCTCTCTGTGGCCCCCAGATGCAGCGACATCAAGCATGGCTGGTTTGAGCTGATTCATCTCGTCTAGAGCACCCATCCCCCCGGGACAGGTCCGGGGAGCCCACGTGGAGCCTGGGTGGCCTGTCTTGCCCTGGTTGGCCTTCCCAGGGCCATCCATCCCCTACTCTGGTGGAGGGGCCAGATGGGGGGGCGGAGGTTCCCTGTGGAGACCCCCAGCCCTTCCCAGCCCTGGCAGGCTAGAAGAGGCCTGCTTTTGCCCACCTCTCCCCACAGCCTTCCCTGGGCCTGGCCAGACCACCCCACCCACCCCCACCTATCCAGGTGAACTGTGGATCCCAAAGCCTTCCAAGGCTCCCACTGGGCGTTCCAGCCCTGACTCATCCCCCCTGTGAGGTAGCGGCTTTGGCAGGGGTGTCAGGCAAGAAGGGAACAGTCTCCTCCCTCTCTCCCACTCCATCTTGCTCTCCTGCCTCCATCCTCCCCTTCCTGTTCTCTCCTACCACTCCTCCTCCTCCCAGCCCTGGGCGTCCAGTGGCTCCCAGGCAAGGGCCCCAAGCAGCAGCAGCAGGCACTCGAGGCCTAGGCCTACCCTGCTCTGCCCTGGAGGTTGCAGAATCAGGGGAAGAAGGAGGGACACACTGCCCAGGTAGGCAAGCACAGGGCCTTCTCCCTACTCGGCACCGTGACCTTCTGGGGGCTGGCAGGACCTGGGGTGTGATCGTGGGGTGTTGGGGCTTGAAGGAGCCAGGCACACTGGGTGCTCCCAAGACATGGGGGACCTTTGCTTTGCTGTGTGACCTGGGACAGGCACGCAGCTTCTCTGAGCTTGTCACTGGGGGCCACACTCAGGAGGGCTGTTGGAACCTGCTGGGGGCGTTCTGGGGCTGGCTCTCCAGCTGAGTCCACTGAACCATGTCCTGGGTCCGTGACCTCTGCTGGCCAAGCACACTGCAGGCCCGGTTGCCAGAAAGGCTGCTCCATTCTCTCCCACTCTGTCCTTGGGGATGGTGGGAGCCAGGGCAAGCTACATGACCCACTGAGGGGGTGCCTGAGTATGGAAGGGGGTGGCAAGACTGGGATAGATGGGAACCCCGGGGCATAGAGCAGTTGTGCCCAGCCCCGGAGGTGGTCCCAGGCCCCTGGCCTGCTGGGTGGGAGGATTCTGGGGGGCAGCCGGCTTGCCCAGGAAAGCAGCAGGCAGGGCCAAGCTGCTCACAAGGCGCTGGCCTCGAGTACGCAGGCCCTCCACTCCCCAGGGACTCCTTCCACATTTCCATCCAGCAGTGAGGCTCAGGGGTCACCCAGCCCCACTGAAGCCCCTCACGGCCCCTCCCCCAGCCAAAATGGGCCCCAAGTGAGGAGGGTCTCCCTGGGGTGGGGCCCGGTGTGGGTCTGCAGGAAGCCCCTGGAACCCGGCCAGGCTTACTGCCCACAGATGCCCCCAAGGCAACCCCAGACACCAGAATCTAGGAGGGAAGCAGGGCAGGCCCACTTATGCCTGTATAACAAATGGGGAAATCAGGCCGGCTGCGACTTTCCCGGGCAATCCAGGTAGGTGAGGGTGCTGGGAGAGGCAGAGGCTCGGGCTTTTTCCCGCACAGGACCTTCCAGCAGAGGGGCCTCTCTCTGGATGGGAGAAGGAAGGAGGTGGGTAAATATGGGCACCTGGGGCAGGTTCAGGCAGGGCAGCTTCCCCTCACGCCCACCCCGCTGCCCGGCCCGGGGGAGCCTTCAGACAAGCCCGATCCTGCCTGCCACTTTGGCAGCAGCCTACTCCCCTCTGGTGGCCTCTCCAGGGGGCTGGGCCACGGGCAGAAGGAAGGCAGGGGCCGATGTGCGAGCCCTGGGGCTCTGCAGGCCAAGCCACGGGAAGCGCTGGAGGCCAGGAGGGGCTGCTGAGGCCCTGGGGAGCAATGGGGAGGGTGGGTGCCCCTCCCCTCAGCCATTTCGGCCTGGCTCTCTTTCTCCGCACTGCCTCCGGGGCTAGCCCAGGTCTCAGCCCAGCGTGCCCAGCCTGGTGTCTTGGCCCCTCGACTTTTCTTCGAAAAATGTGGGTGTGCTGCAAGGGGGAGCTCAGGCAGGAAAGGAAGTGACTCATGGTGGTCTAGCTCAACACTGACTGCACCCACATTGCCCTGAGCCACAATAGTGCATTCAAATCCAAATCTTTCAAAGCCGGTATGGGGCAAATAGTTGCGTTTCCGTCTGCCTCCTCCACTCCCTTCGCTCGCCTCACTGACCCCCCCCCCCCCACCAGGCAGGCTGCTGGCTGACTCAGTGGTGTGTGGGGGACAGCGGGGGAGGGGGTTAGTGCGGCAGACTCCCCGACTGGCAAGACCACGCATTGCCCATTAAAGCCAGCATCCTGCCTGGGATCAGAGGGGAGCAGGAGGTGTCTCCCGCCTGCCCACACCTCCTCCCTCTGCCGCCTCCTTCCCGGCCGCTCCTACCTTGGGGTCTGGCTGTCCCCAGTGAGGAGTGGCGAACGGGGTGCCAGCACGTGCAGAACCTCGGCTCCTGCTGTTTGGAGGTTTGCCGGGAAAGGGCCCAGAGGGCAGGTACGAGTGCCGGCTGGGCCCTCCTGACAGCCCCTCCTCACCCTGGCTTCCCAGGCACACCCACCATGCGGCCCCTGTGGCTCCTCGCATCCCTGCTGGCCCTGAGCCAGGCTCTGCCCTTTGAGCAGAAGGCCTTCTGGGACTTTACCTTGGACGACGGGCTGCCCATGCTGAACGATGAGGAGGCTTCGGGTGCTGAGACAACTTCAGGGGTCCCGGACCTGGACTCCCTCCCGCCCACCTTCAGCGCCATGTGTCCCTTTGGCTGCCACTGCCACCTGCGGGTTGTTCAGTGCTCCGACCTGGGTCAGTCCTGGGACCAGGGCGGGACAGGTGCATGAAGGCGCAGGCCCAGCCTGAGCGCCCCACCAAGAAGACACGTGTCCGTCTTGTGGGATGGGCATGAAAGGGTGGGGTCAGGGAGGGGGTGACCCCACACAGGCCTGGGGATCTGGGTTTCAGTGTGGAACGGTTGTGTGGTTGCAAGCGGGTGGGGAGTGAGAAGGGCCTTCACCTGCGGCAGAGTCCCTGCGTGCGTGTCTGTGTGTGCGCGCGCGTGCGTGTCCCGGTGCTCAGAGTCGCTCATGCTGGTGACGGTGGCCCCGGCCCCCAGGTCTGAAGGCTGTGCCCAAGGAGATCTCACCCGACACGACGCTGCTGGACCTGCAGAACAATGACATCTCGGAGCTCCGCAGGGATGACTTCAAAGGCCTCCAGCACCTTTATGTAAGCGAGCCCCGGCCCTGCGGGGCTCCGAGGAGGTGGGCGGTGCCATGTGGGTGCCAGAGGGACCGGGGGCCCGTGGAGTCCTGCGAGAAGTCTGGAGTGCCCCGGGTCACAGGTCACATGTGTGGATGTCAGCAGCCAGAAGCACAGGACAGAATCGCTCCGCCCAATTCCCTTTTCGGCTGAAAACTTTTTGTTGTACTGGTGCATTGCAGCTACCCGAGAAGGAAAGACTTGGTCATAGCCAGGGTGCAAGTAGGGAAATCGAGACGCAGCCAAGTGGTGGGCCGTGTGAGGCAATAATCGCCCAGCCGGGCCTGAGTGCGGGCTTCTGGCTCTGCACTCTGCCCGCGGGCACAGATGGATCTGCTTGAGGCTGTGCCGGAGGCCCCACGGATCGCCAGTCCGGGGTGGGGGGGGTGGGGGTGGAGCAAGGGAGGGAGAAAGTGGTGAGGGCAGGGCGCGGTGGGGAGCTGGTGCCTTCACTTCCCGCGCCCTCCCTGCCCCAGGCTCTCGTCCTGGTGAACAACAAGATCTCCAAGATCCACGAGAAGGCCTTCAGCCCCCTGCGGAAGCTGCAGAAGCTCTATATCTCCAAGAACCACCTGGTGGAGATCCCTCCTAACCTGCCCAGCTCCCTGGTGGAGCTCCGCATCCATGACAACCGCATCCGCAAGGTGCCAAAGGGCGTGTTTAGCGGGCTGCGCAACATGAACTGCATCGGTGAGTGCGGCCGGCCCGTGACAGGCAGGCCCCACCCCGTGGCCAGCAGGGAGGGCTCAGGGAGAGCGGCCTCTTGCAGCCAGAGTGGCTTGGTGCCACGGACAAGCCTGGTGGGCCTCATAGAACGTTCTGGACGCTTGTCTGGGAGCATGCCCCAGGGCTGCCAAGGCAAAATGAAGAGAAACCTGGGGACCATAGAGAGAGGGAAGGGAAAGGGCCAGCCAGCCAGGGACCACCATGGGCCCAGCCAGAGGGGCTGAGCAGGCTGGGGTGGAGCCCCACCTTGATCTCTGGCTCCCCTCCCTTTCCTCCTGCTTCCCCTACCCCCGGAGGTCGATGCCTGAGCCAACACCCTTGGGAGGTAATGGTCTTGAATAGCCAGGAGTTTGCAATCAGCCCAGTAAATTAGCAGAGCTGCTTTCAGGGGGAGCTGGGGGAGCAGGGCCCGTCAGGCTAGCCCAAGCCAGGAAGCCCGCAGGACCTGGGGCTGTGCAGGCAGGCGGCCGCCCAGCTCCGGCGCCAGGACTGAGCAGGGCTTCTCTCCTAGAGATGGGTGGGAACCCCCTGGAAAACAGTGGCTTTGAGCCTGGAGCCTTCGATGGCCTGAAGCTCAACTACCTTCGCATCTCTGAGGCCAAGCTCACCGGCATCCCCAAAGGTAGGCAGGCAGCCCCTTTCCCCCCTGCTCTCCGGCCTCCATGGCACAGATGGGCACGGGTGGGGGGCGGGGGGCTGGAGACATCTGGAGCCACCAGTCAACTCAGGGAGGGCTTTGGTAGTGCTCCCGTCCGCCACCCCACATACAGACCCAGCCCGCACACGTGGCCTCCCCTCCTGCATTCCACTCAGAACACCCTCTTTTCCTGGCAGACCTCCCCGAGACCCTGAATGAACTCCATCTGGACCACAACAAGATCCAGGCCATCGAGCTGGAGGATCTGCTCCGTTACTCCAAGCTCTACAGGTGGTCTGGGGGTCCAAGCAGTGTGCCCTGCCCCACTGCTCTTTTCTCCTCTAGCCTTTGGTACATCTCATCTGCCCTTTGCAGGTTGGGCCTGGGCCACAACCAGATCCGCATGATCGAGAACGGGAGCCTAAGCTTCCTGCCCACCCTGCGGGAGCTGCACTTGGACAATAACAAGCTGTCCAGGGTGCCTTCTGGCCTTCCGGACCTCAAGCTCCTCCAGGTGAGAGCCGTGGGCAGCCCCCATGCCAGCTTCTGTAAGACAGAGTGGAACAGGACCTTGGTGTGTGTGATCTGGCCAGCGTCTTCTGCTCTCTCTGCCTCCACCTCCTGATCTGCAAAGAAGCAATCACAAGGATCAGTGCTGAGGAAGTAGGGAGGGCGAGCGGGGACTCCACCGTGGATGACAAAGAGGGCAGGTCATGGGTGGGGAGGGGGCTCGAGGCGTGAGCAGGAGTTGGCCTGGTAGATATTGCAGCTGAAGTTTTCCTAGGTGGGTGGGACACCAGAAAGGCATGGCAGAGCCTGGGAGGTCAGAGAACAGTCTGGGCATCGGAGGTGCACAGATTTGTGGCAAGATAGGTTCAGCTCAGAGCAGGAAGTAGGCTGATGAGGGGGTGCAGGGTCTTGCCTGGGGTTCTTTCAGGAACCCCTGTCCCTGGCTTGGTTTCCAGTCTCTTCCTCGGTCCCATTCATACTCGCCAGGAGACCTGCCCTTCTCACAGGTTGTCCAGCCAGGGCCAAGTCCAGACCGGTGAGGGCGGGGGGAGAGGGTCAGGCCAGAAGCTGCGGCAGGGAGGCCCATGCCCGGCTAAGCGCGCCCTCTAGCGGCCGGTGTCCTCTCTGCCTCTAGAGGGCGCCCCTGCAGGCTGAGCAGCTCCGCGCCGCCACGGGGCTCCTTACCTCCTCACCCTCTGCCCCCAGGTGGTCTATCTGCACACCAACAACATCACCAAGGTGGGCGTCAACGACTTCTGTCCTGTGGGCTTCGGGGTCAAGCGGGCATACTACAACGGCATCAGCCTCTTCAATAACCCTGTGCCCTACTGGGAGGTGCAGCCGGCCACTTTCCGCTGCGTCACCGACCGCCTGGCCATCCAGTTTGGCAACTACAAAAAGTAGAAGCAGCAAGCAGCCACTGTGGTGGCCTGGGCGGGGCCTCTGGGGAGCACAGCAGACATCGTGAAGGGGAGGGCAGAGCAAAGGAGCGAAGCCAGCGCCCAGCTGCACCCAACCCAGCCCCGCCCTTGATCCTGGACCCCAACTCGCTGCCTCCTGACGCCCTCATCCTGGCTCCCAAGCATGCAGATGGGGCACAAGACCCAGCCACCATCACATGCCTCTTGGCTTCAGAGCTGCCCTGCCCCCGCCCCCCATCATAGCCACTCAGAGGCACCCTCATAAAGCTCTCTTCCCATTCACCCTGAAATCAAATTGCCCAAGACTCCAGTCCAAGAAAGATGGGCCCTGGGTCAAGAGGGTGGGAAGGGGCTAACAAGGATGGAGACAGCCCACCCCACCTGCCTGGCACACATTCCTCCAGCTTCCAACCATCCTTGGCCTGGCCTGCTACCCTGGGCTTCTCGTGCCCCCCACCCTTCTGCAAGTTCATGGCCCATCTATCCGAGCCTCTTTGCTCTACGGGCCTCTAGACCAGTATCTTCCTCTCTGGCTCTCTGGCTCTCTCTCTCCCTCTCTCTCTATCTCCCTCTATCTCTCTCATCCTTGCTCTCCTCTCTCACATCTCTGAGCTGGGTCCAGTGTCTGTCTCGCTGGGCTTCTGCCCAGCCCTTACCCAGGCAAGCCAGGGGACAGTGGGCAGCTGTCCCCAAGCCTGCCCCACGCGGTCCTTGCCCCCAAGTCTGGACTGTCCTGGAGGAGGCCGGCAGGTGGAGGTGATGTGCCCTGCACACATCCACTGTCCCAAAGGGGAGCACTGGCCCTGCAAAGGGCCCGGCATCCCACTGGAGCCGCCAGCCAGCTTTCCTTGTCCCTCTTTCCCCCCATGATGGCTAATTCTCCCTCCCTTCGCCTTCTGGCCCCTGGTATGGTGGGGGTTTCAAGCAATCACACCCAGCTTGAGGAGGGGCTGCTTCTGAGGTCGGTTGTTGTCTTCCAATTAAAGAAACACTGTGCAATATGGCTCTGTGTGCTGCCACTTATGGGGGGGCGGGGCGCTGGGGACTGAGCGGAGAGGGGAGCCACAATGGGCCACTCTGAGCCTCGGGCTTCCTCTTTGCTGCTTTCCCTGCCCGCAGGCCAGAGTCCTCAGTCCCTCCAGATCCGAGACTGGACAAGGAGGCCCCTTCCGCTTTCTTCGAGGCACTTGCTTTGCCCCAGCTGTCCTGGCTGAGGGAGCACTTGCCCCCCCAGAGTGGAGCACTTGCCAAGCACCTGCCATCTTCAGAGCACCAGATTAGACCCTCACTCTGAGAGGGGAGCCTGGAAATCCTAGGGGCCCTGCCTGCCGGTCCTGATGGGATTTGGGGGCTCACAACAACACTAGATCCCGGCTGTTATCAAAACTGTGCACAGCACCCAAGTCAGCACCAGGGGGCGCACACCTGGGCAGGCCAGGCCTCACGGAGACCGGGCAGCAAGTTGTGCGCGCCCACCTGGGCGGGCCTGGCCTGGGCCCCGTGCAGAGCCTCCACCCAGTAGGTCACACTGTGTGCGCGCAGAGCCAAGCCCAGGTTGCAACGCTCTGTCGCCAGCTCCCAAGAAAGGATCCAGGACACGGCCTGAGAAGCCTACTCGCTGGGAATACAGGTCTGGCCCAGAAAGGGCAGCATGGGCATGGGAGGGACAGTCCCCAGAGCAATGTGCCCTCGGACGGCAAGCCCAGCAGACTGAGGAGGTGGTGGGCTAGAGCCTGGCTGCTCGTCCTTCGTTCCCCACGAGGGACCTCTGCCTCAGGTGGTGGGGGCCTGGGCTTTCCAGTGAAAGTAGAGCAGGCAGGGCCCATGAGGAGAGCCAGCCCAGGAGAGAAGGAGCTCAGAGGCGCCCCGGGCTGGCTCCGAGCACAGGGCTGCATGCCCTTCTGCCTGGCCTGGCACCAGGGTGCCCGACGTCCCTGAGTTTCCCCTTTTGGGGATGGGAGGCGCCGCTCAGCATGGTGGCCCTGTGATAGAATGTCACCCGTCGGCATCATAGCACTATTCTGGGCCATGTCTGCTGAGCTGGGCAGGCTCAGGGCAAGGGCACTGGCCAGGGGCCAGGAGACAGGGCCTCAGTCAAGTCCCCTCACTGGCCGGGAAGAGGGACAGCCAGAACTGGGGCCTGGAGGAGACAGCGACATGGAGCCCTCAGGCCATTTCTCTGTGGGCCGGTCTGGGGCACCAAACTGTGTCGTGCAGGTCCAACGTAGCCCCCAGAGATCTTTGTCCTCCCTCCCAGCCTTCGTGCCCTTCCTCTCCTCTCTGCCTCCCTCTCACTCAGGGACGGAGGTGCCAGGACAAACTCGTAAGACAAGTGGGGCACTTGGTGGCTCAGTCGGTTAACCATCCGACTCTTGACCTGAGCTTGGGGCGTGTCTCAGGGTTGTGAGGTAGAGCCCCATGTCAGGCTCTGCAATGAGCTTGGAGTCTGCTTGGGATTCCTCTCTCCCTGTCCCTCTGTCCCTCCCCCTGCTCACGCACATGTGCCCTCTCTCTCTCTCTCAAAAAAACAAAAAAACAAAAAAAAACTAGTAAGACAAGTGTAATAATGCACATAAGACCCTTGTGGCTGGGCCCTAGGGAAGGTGTCCTGTGGGTCTTGTGGGTCACCCTACACAGTAGGGGACAGTGCCCTGTGGGCAGGACCCACACTCTGCCCAGACCAGAGGCCCTGAGGCACCCAGGGGACCATTTGGCCCTGTGGCAGGAGCCCAGGGGGGTGACCAGGGCCATGCCTCACAAGAGCTTGTGAGTCATGGTTGGAAAACACGGTTCTACACCCAGAGCAGTTGGTCGAAGGTGGATTACTTAGTCTCACTCTGCTGTCAAGTGTGTTGCAAACTATTAGATGATGATGATGATGACGACCATACAAAAGTTGGGGCTGGTTGGGCTTCAAAATAAACCCCAGGGCAAATGAAGGTGATCCCTGCCAGTATGCAGTTTCGTGTACACTTCACGCCACGCAGGGTGCCCTCGTCATGGAGCTCGGGGCCTGGCTGAGGTCCCGGGAAGCCCCAGGGCGGCAAAGCTACAGGGGCTGGGCTGGTCCACTCTGAGCGGTGGGTGGGTGGATGGGCTCGGGGGGCCCAGCTAGAACGCCTCAGCTATGCCCCAAAGCAGCAGGAACGATGGGAGGAGGGGCCGGGTTCCAGCCGCTGGACTTGGGGACAGATAGGACGTGCGGTGACAGGAAGGAAGTGGGCAGGATGGGGGTGGGGCACCCCCAGGTCTGAGGCCTCTGGAGGAAGAGGAAGGGGCTGCAAGGAATACCACCCGAGGCTGGGAGCACCCCAGGCGCTCTGGGTGTGTGGATGCAGCTCAGAGGAGGGGCCTAAGCCAGAGAGTGAGCTGAGGCGAGCACAGGTGTGCACGCGCACACACACACACACACACACACACGCGCGCACACACACACACACACACACACGCGCGCGCGCGCGCGCGCCATTTAAGTCACGGGAGCAGCTCCCTCAGGGAGGGCTGTCCTGTGAAGGAAGTGGCTGCCAAGGAGCATTCTCAGCCACACGGGGCTGGGGTGGGGGGACATTTCCAAGTACTTACTGCAGGTCAGGCGCCTTCTGGACGGAGCGGGGCCCAGCTGGAGCCTAAGCCGAATCCACTGCTTGGGTTTAGACAAGTTAGGGCTTGTCGGAGGGGCAGCCAGCCAGGCGTCCAGAGACCACGGCCGGGGATGGGGGCAGGGCACCTCAGAAGGACAACCCCTCCTTGAGGGGCCTGAAGGGTTGGGTGGAGGGGCTGCTTTGAGAACTTGGGCGGCAGTGTTCATTCACTTCTGGTCCCTCCATGGGCTCCAGGCCCTGTCCCCACAGGCTCTGGGCTCTGGTCTTGGGAGGGCAGGGGCTGCAGGAAGAGACAAAGCCAACCCCACTCTGGACCTGTGGGGCAGGGTCCCTGCAGCCCTAGAGAGCCCGGGGCAGCCCTGACGCTGAAGGGCCCCGAGGCCTGCTGCGCGCCCCAGAGGCCGGAGCTCCCCATAGCCAGCCCTGAGCTGTTCCTGAGAGTGAGAGAGGAACCCTGGCTCTCCAGAACCTCTGGGGTAGACTCTATGGAGGCCGAGCGCCTGGGAGGTCCGAGGGGAGGTATGCCGCAGGCAGGGTTGAGGGGGCCCAGGACTTCTTGGGGGCCAGGTCGGGGACTGGTAGGAGTTTCCTGGGGAGGCTGTAACAAAGGACCACAAGCGGGTGACTTCAGAGATTGAGTCTCTCCCAGTTCTGGAGGCCACAAGTCCAAAATCATGGTGTCAGCAGGGCCGTGCTCCTCCAAAAACTCTAGGGGAGGATCCTTCCTGCCTCTCCCCCTTCTGGTGGCTCCGGTCATTCCTTGGCTTGTGGCTACCACTCCAGGCTCTGCCTCTGTCTTCACATGGCTTCCTTCTCTGTGCGTGTGCGTGTGCGTGTGTGTGTGCGTGTGTGTGTGTCAAATCTCTTTCTGCCTCCCTCTTATAAGCACACTTGTCACTGCATTTAGGGCCTACCCAGATAATCCAGGATGATCTCTCCATGTCAAGATCCTTAACTTAATCACATCTGTAAAGTCCCCGTTTCCGAATAAGGTCCCAGTCTGGTTCCAGGGCTTAGGACATGCACATCTCTGTGGGGACGTTTCAGCCTGCCATGGGGCTTCAGGTGAGTACCCATCTGGGAGGCCCCAGCATGATGGTGGCCCCAAGGCCTAGGAGGAGGGGAGAGGGAAAGGGCTATGCTCTCAGCCAGGGAGAAAGTGAACACTCTGAAAAGAGGGGGCCCTGGGGCCCAGCCAGGAGTTCCCCCACTTCAAAGCTGGGCTGAGGAATTGCTGTCCCCAGGGAGAAACCAGGCAGCGGGGGAGGGGCGGCTGCTACCGGGCCCAGGAAGAGGGGTGTGGTGGTGCGGCGCCGGTTGGCTGAAGACCTGGGAAAGCAAGCATGCAGCAGTGGGGGAGGGGGAGCACTGGAGGCAGGTGACAAGGAGGGGGTGGTCAGTAGGAAGAGGGCGTGTGGGTTCCTCTTACACAGTGAGTGTGAAGGCTGCAGGGAGACGGGCCTGAGGGAGGGCCTCTCGTTCTTGGCTTTGTTTCTTGGGCCGAGAGTGCCTTTGAGAAGTTCCCAGGAGGAGACAGCTGACGGGGGGCCATTGACGATGTAGAGTCAGGGGCACCGACCAAGGCCCAAGGCTCCGGAGGGGGCAGGAAAGGGCAAGAGCACAGTGGGGACTAGGTATGGGGCTGGAGGGAAGGAACAGGGAAGCAGGGAGGTCTGGGCCACTCAGCCGAACACCTTGCCCTGCCGCACCCCCAGCCCCAGCCGTGGGCCTCCTGGAGCTGCCCCCTAAGCATTCTCAGTACAGGAGACAGGGCTTGATGTAAGGAAGAACTTTCTAGAGAAGCTCTCCCCACCCACCTCTGCACAGATGGAGAAACCAAGAGGGGCTGGCCAATGAGCAGGGGCCATCGATGACAGTGGGAGAGCTTCCCTGGCGCCCAGGCTCCCTCACTCCCCAGGTCTGAGACCTCCCTCTTGGCCTCAGGCCACAGGCTAGGGACCAACTGTTCTGAACCACAGAAAGGGGGTCATCCCCTCTCCTGACTCATTAGCTATTTGGGGCTTGCCATTTGCCACAGCCTGGGGGTTTTCATGACGCCCTGTGGAGCCGTGGCTCTGTCCCTTCGGCTCTCCCGAGGGCCACACACCTCGTTCCTTGGTCAGCTGACTTTGGCCTGGGCTAGCCCTTGGCAGTATCCCTAGGAAAGAGGCGAAGGGGTGGTGGTAACTGTTCCCTGCCTTTGATTTTCCCCCCTCGACTTGTTTCTTCCCCCTGGGTGTTCCAGGGCAACCGCAGCAAGAGGTGGCCTGTGCAGAGCTGGGAGAAGGGGACTCATGTAACTGTCCAACCGAGGCAGCTGGCACCAAGCTCTGGGAGCTGGACTGGCTTCACGTGAGGGTGCCAATGCGCCCATGTGGACGGCAGCCATGGGCAAAATGAGCATGCCCCCAGGGGCAATCAGTAGGTCCCCTGGTCCCTGAAGGAAGGCAGTAACACAGTCCCAAGGGAGTCTTAGCTCTTCCCTTCAGCCACTCCCAGGCCTGCACGTGCAAGACTCTCCCCTCCCGCTCAGCACCCATTTCTTCCCCACTCCTATCCCCCCCGAGCTGCCAACACATGTCTGCTAAGAGGCTGACCGATAACTGAACGTTAGCTATCTGCCAGAGCGTGTACCTCCTGCCCAAGGGAGGCTCCTGTAAGGGCCACCAGAGCCTCCTGTGGCTCTAGAGCCAGGGACCTCAGGCCTGGGGCCGAAGGACATGCCACTGGGCCAGAGTCCAGGAAGCCTGCCACACTATCGGGGGGGTGGGGGCAAGAAGCGGACCCAGCTTGAATCTGTGGGGTAGAGGAGGCCACAGGCTCTCAGGAGGTGTTCCCACCACTCGGGGTTCCTTTTCCCTAGTGTGGATGCCCCGGGAGGTGAGCTGGCACCCCAGCTCCTGGCCAGGGTGAAGGCCCACCCAGCTTCACGGTCGGCTTCAGGCGGGGTCCGGTGCCCCTCTGAGTGGCGGGCGGCAAGAAGAACAACTCCAAGACGGCTGCCTCTCACTTGCCAGGAGGCCCCATGGGCAACACTGAGCTCCAGAAATCAGGGGGCTCGCTTCAGCTTTTATCTTCCCCATTCGGGGCCCAGTGCATCAGGCAGACTGGGCTCTGGGGCTGCTGTGGGGCCAAGGGAGCCAGCCTTGCTCCCGGCTGCAGCCGCCGGGGCGCCCCCCACCCGCTAGCTCTCTCAGAAAGTGCACAAGTAGCGTGTAAGAGTACGCGGGGGCGAGCGCGGGAGCGGGCTCTGAGTGCGTGAGTGTATATGAGAGTGTGCGGAGCTCACTAGGCGAGAGTGGGCGCGAGTGTGAGCGTATGTAAATAATTGTGCGTGCGTAAGTGTGAGTGTGGTTGGCTAGGTATGTGAGTGAGTGACTGAGTGTGTACAAGTGTGTGAGTGTGACAGCGTGTAACCATGTGTGACTCGTTGGGAGTGAGCGTGTGCATGTTGGCCGGTGAGGGCTCACGAGCATGTGTTGGCATGAGCATGTGTGAGTGACCTGTGAGTGTGTAATGTGTGAGTGAGCGAGTGTGGGCGACGTGAATATGACCTTGTGCGTGAATGTGTGCAAGTGCGATTAAGCATGTATGAGTGTGAGAGTGAGCGTGGGGAAGTGAGCGTGTGTGTGTGACAGAGCGTATATGAGCACGTCAACGTGTGTGAATGAGCGTGTGTGTGCGCGCGCACGTCAGCATGCGTGTGCATGTGTGAGGGCGTGTGACCTCTGCCTGCACTGAGGAGTTCCAGGTCTCAAGGGCTGTTCATGGAACCAGCTGCTTCCTGCAGGTAAGACAAACTCTGGGGAGGTGTGACAGTCCCCTGGCCCAGGGCAGACCCTTTGCATCCTCTAGGTGTCTGTCACAAAAGCACCTCCTCCTAGAAGCCTTCCTTGAGCGCCCGGCACCATCTTTCGTCTCCCCCATCAAGATTCCCTGGGGGCCCTTACCCCAACTTCGTGACCACACATTCACTCTGCCCGCCAGCTCCCTGTTTTGTGGCCCCTGCTGTGTCCCCAGTGCCCAGCATGGGCCTTGCACATGGGACACCCTGGGGCAAGAAAGAATTTGTGGCTATGTCCAAGCGTCTTCTACCTGCCACATTCTTGGGCTCGGAGCCCTGCCTGCTCTGAGGCGGTGAGGCTTACTGCGGGCCTGTCACTTCTCCTCCCTACAGAGTCGGCCCTCTTGCACTTCTGCTTGATGCTCACAGATGGTGACAAAGGCCTCCTCTGAGTTTGGAGGTACCCACAGTCCCTGGAACGGGGAAGCTTGGGACTCTAAAGACAGGTGGCACGGGCCAGCCAGCTCCCACCTGGCTGCGGGGTGTCCGCGGGCACACACTCGGTCTCTGTCCGTGGATGCGCCTACGTGTGCTGGTGGGTATGGGTCTTCTCTGCTTTGGGGTTTGTCTGTGTGTCTGTCTCCACTTGCGTCTGGAATGTATGGGTCCCTGTGCGTCTGTCCCTGGGCGTCCACCTGTGTGCAGTAGCTCTGTGTCCTGTGTAATGGTGTTTATGTGATAACCTTTGGGGGTCACCAACTTTGAGACTCTGTCATAAGCTCCAGTCTCCTTCCCAAAGACGCTTTTAGGTGTCATACTCCCAACAGCAGGCAGTTCCAAGAGTATCGCGACCCCCTGGGAAACCACAGGGGCCCAAGAACCCCAGGCTACCAATCAGCAACCCAGCCCCACACTCCATTTGAGAGGACCCAGCAGCGGTCGGGTGGCCCAGTCACATGCTCATCGCTCTTTCTCCGCGCTCCCAGGTGCCAGGTCCCCCAGGTCTCCAGCCAAGCCCACCTCTCATCCGCTAGCGCCCTCCGGGGGCCCTGGCAGACCAGGAAGGACAAGCACCCCCCGCGCATCCTGGGGGACAGAAGGGCGCGCGCCAGGAGTGTGGCTCCGGAGCCCCGCGGCCCCCGCGCCGCGCGCCGCCCCCCGCGCCCGCTCCCTCCTCCCTTCTCCTCCTCCCCCCTCCCCCCCCCCCCGCGCTCTGCCTCCCTCCCCTCCCTCCCTCCCTCCTCCCTCCCTCCCTCCGCGCTCAGAGCTGCGGCTGGAGCCGAGCGCGCCGCGTCGCCCGCCGCCGCCGGTGCGGAGCGTGGGGAGCACTCGGCCGCAGCTCTCGCCTGCCGCGGAGGGTCGCGCCCGGCGCCTCCGGCCAGGCCGCCCTGTGCCCGGGCCTTTCCGTCCTTGGAGCGGATCGTTGCCCGCCGGGCGCCCGCCTGCAGCGACAGCAGCCGCTGGAGCCGAGGCCGCAGCGTCGGCCGTGCCCAGGACCGGGTGAGTGGTGCCTGGGGCGCGCAGGCAGGGGCGGGCGGGGCGGGCGGCCCAGCAGGTGGCGCGGCCGGCAGGTGGGGGGACGCGGGTCCCCGCCCACGGCACCTGCGCCCCGCGTCCGGCCTGCGTGTCCTTGCGGCGCCGCGCGTCACCCCGGGGGCCCTGGGCCGGCGGGCAGCGCCCCGCACCCCGCACCCCGCGCCCCGCGCCCCGCATCCCGCGCGCACGCGCATCTGCGCCGTGGAGGGGGGAAGGCCGCGGGGGGCTGCGGGCGGGCTCCTGGGCGGGCACAGCTTGGGCGCCGGGGCCTGGGCTAGAGCCAGGTTGCGCCGCACGCACCTTCCCGGAGTCTCTTGACACCCCCTCCCCCCCCCGCGCCCCCACACTGTGTCATCTTCCCCCAACACACTGAGAAGCCCTCCCGCGTGCCCACACAGCTGCCCAGCAGACCCCGCCACTGGCCCGGGCAGCGCCAACAACAAGCCTCCCAGGCCACACTTGGGTAACTCCTTTTCCATCCCTCCACGCGCAGCTGTCCTCCCCCTCCTCACCTGTGTGACCTTGGCCAGATGGCTTCTCCTGTGGGGCCTCAGTGTTCTCTGGGTTTAGGATTCTGGAATTTGGAGGCTGGTGTGGCATCTCCCAAACGAGGGAGCCCTGGGTCTCCGCCTTGGACAGTCAGATTCTCTCCCTAGGACCTGGTCCCTTTCCTTCTGCTGGCCCCCGCAGGCTTAGCAACCGGCCAGCGCAGGAAGGGTGGCAGGCGTGGTGGGAGGCATGGCCCAGGCGGATATGTAGGGAGTCTTGGGGTGAGGGCTGGTGAGGGGTGGGAAGAATGTGTGGAAACGCTCCCTCGAGGGGCAGGGCAGGGCCAGCATCCCTCAGCTAGGAGCTTGACACTCCCCGGGGCCAGGCAGGTAAGTGGGCCCACAAAGAGGTACCTCAAAGAGGAGGTCATTGAGCCTCGGACCTAAAGTGGGTCCCTGCTGGCCACAGGGTCGAGTCCAGCCTTGACCCTGGCCATCCCAATCTCCCCTAGCTCCCAGCCTGGAAGGCATCCCCCTCATTCACCCAGTAGCTCTGTGCCCCCTTCACCGCCATCACCCTTCACTAGTCTGTGAGCATTTTAAGGCAGGGAGCACTTGAGGGCCCAGCACAGGCCTGACTCCGAGTGGGCACACGTTCACGACCTTGACCTCACTGAATCTGCAGAATCAACCGATGAGGGAGGCAAGGCTGGGCTCTTCATTCCCATTTTTCAGTTGGAATAATTGAGGCCTCGAGAGGGGAAGGGACTTGGCCCTACATTGACTGGATGGGTGGAGGGCTGGGGACACTGCCAGGAGCCTGGTGGGGCAGAGCGCCTCCCACATGTCCCAGCACCATTCTGAGCAGGTTCCTGGACCCCCCAGGCTGAATGTCTCGGTCAACACCACGTGCAAGCCCCCTTTCACAGTTGAGGAAACCAAGGCCATGTGGCTGGTGAGCAGGGCGCTGGGAGCCCCTACCAGAACTGGCCCACAGACAAGAGGCTGGCAGAGTGTCCGCGGGTGGAGCTGGGCCCTGGAGAGCGAGCCAACTGGAAGGGGCTGGGCAATTTCGGTCCCAGGGCATTGATTGTCCCTGCTGTTGGCCTGGAGGAGAGGGACGGCCAAGGACACAGCTAGTCTTGATCAAATCAACCTGGTCCCTGCCCAGCGCTGCCAGGTGGTTTGAGCGAAGGGGCAGGCAGCTCTGGCACAGAAGTGTGTGTGTGTTGGGGGGGGGTAAACGCAGGCAGATGGAGCTGGGGTGGCGTGGGAGGGGGCTTTGCGCAGAGCCAGAAGGAAAGCCATCCCTCGGGGAAGGAAGCCCCCGAGGGTAAGAGCGCGCTGGGGAGAGAGCTGAGATGCTGCCGCAGGACCCTGAGGGGCAAAGAAGGCTGGTAGGGGGTGTCTTGGCCTAGTCAGGAGCTCTATTTTGGTGCCAGCTCTGGGCCTGATGGTCTTTGTGACCTTGGCCAAGTCCCTTCCCTGCTCCAGGCCTGGGGAGGGTAGGGGTGGGTCTCCGAGACTCCGCTGACATTTCAGGACTCTGAGCCGGAGGAGCTTTGGAGGTTGAATCATTTGTGAGCGAGTGGGGAGAGGCCAGGCCCTGAGTCAGTGAGCACTCTCCATCCCAGAACATCTTCTCCCAGCCCAGGAAGGCAGCCAAGGGTGCTGGGGTCAGCTTCGGTCCCTCTGCCTCCCCCAGCGTGGCTTACAGAGAGGGGCCCCTTGCCTTCCCGGTGGACGGGACAAGAGTGCCCTGGATCCCTGGGGGCTTTGAGAGCTGAGCTTCAGCTGGTTCTCTTGAAGTCAGCAAAGCCAGGCCCAGCTTCCTCCTCCCACTTACAGATCAAGTTGTAGGCACGTATGTGGGCTATGCCCATTGCACTCCCTCCTTCCAATTTTAAACTGAGGGCTGCTGTCTCCATCAGAGGTTACGAGCACATTAAGTAATGACAGTGACAATAATGGCACTCCTCGTGTGCCAGGCACTGTTCTTCTCCGTGCTTCACGACATTCCCTCACTTCGTTGAAACAACAACCAAATTAAGCCAAGGCCATTACTATCCCCATTTTGCAGGTGAGGAGATTGAGGCCCAGAGAGGTTAGGCAACTTGCCCAAGGTCATGCAGCCAGCAGGTGGCAAAACCAAGATTGGAAGGCAGGCCATTAGTTGTACACATCAGCTAATGATCAAGGGCACTTCTAGCCCTGGGAAGACCCTGCAGCTCAGAAGCTGAGCCGACTGTGCCCCCATCTACCCACTGAGAGAAATGGACAAACCATGGATTGATATTGACCCAACGCAAGTTGGGGAATGATCTACTCCTCAGTAAGTCTGCGTGGCCCCTTCAGGTCACCTCTACAAAGGAGCAGTCTCAGTGTGTGTAAATGGCAGCTGATAGATGGGGACCGGGGCTGTGGCACCAAAAGCAGATGCTCAAATCTGACGGCGTGCTGCCCAGGAACCTCACCAGTGCCATCTCTGAGATGGGCCCAGCATCCAGGTTCTGGCTGTATCTTTGCTGGGAAGGGCAGGCAGAGACCTGGAATGTGCAGATGTCTCCTCTCCAACCCCGTCATTTCCCAGAAGGCCACTTCTTTAGCTGGGGCTCTGGCTCCTCACTGCTCCTCTCTTCCCTGCCCTGCCTAAGCTGGCAGAAGCCAGGCCAAGTGGCACCTGGCTGGAAAGCCCTCCCCTGCCTATGCACCTTCTGTTGGGTGGGAGGTGCTGGAAGGTGGCCTGGGGTACCGCCTGGAGAGCGGGATCTGAGCCCACATGTCACCGGGATAGAGGGAAAGAGGATCTCAGATGCAGGAGTAAAGGCTGAGTGTCCTGGATTGCCAGGGTTGGGAAGGGGATGAGATCGAGGTCCCATGGCTGAGTAGGTAGCAGAACTCAAGAAACCAGAGCTACAGGATGAAGGGGAAAGGTCCAGGTGGGAGGAAAGGGCCGGACGTTTCTCCTGATTCCCACCTCTGGGGACTGGCAGGGGACTTGGAGCACAAGAGGTTTCCAGAGACTTGGGTTGAAATCAGAGTTGGGCGGATGGGGGGCTAGGTCAGTGTTACCGGGGAGCGCCCTAGTTGAAGTGGTCCTGAGCCTGCTTTGGTTTCTGTACGTGGGTCCCTCAGTAAAAGGGAGCCCTTTTATTCCAATGGGAACTTCTTTCCTGCAGCAGCAATCTTTGAGACCCTGTCTGGAGCCTCGCAGTCTAATGAAGTAACCACTAAGCCCCAAGTGGTGATTTAATTAAAATTAAACAAAATTCAAAATTCAGTTTCTCGGTCTCACTAGCCACATTTCAAGTGCTCCGTAGACACACGTGGCTGGTGGCTACTGTATCAGACAGGGCAGATAGAGAACATTTCCATCATTCCAGAAGGTTCTGTCACATAGCACCACTTCAGAGCCAGTGCAGACACCAGGCCTCACCCGGACCCTGAGCTCACTGCCCTGCCTATCCCCCCATGACTCCTTGAAGGGGAGTGGGTCACGTGGATGTGGACGCCTCTGGGCAGCCTGTCTGTCCCCTGGAGAGTCTGGGAGCCTTTGCCACCATTGCCAAGGGCTGGCCCAGGTGCCCCCACAAACATGGCGAGAGAGCGCCTCATTCTGGGAGCAGACCTCCACGAGGCCCTGGCCCCGCTCCATTCTGATCAGGCTCCTGCCATGTGCCTCCAGCTCGCTCACCTGGAACATGCCGGCGGGGCCGGGCAGATCTGCACAGATGGGCGAGGTTCTTGGGTTTAAAAAAATAATAATAACATTTATTTCTTTCCATTTAAAAATAATGCTCTTAACATGCATGCTCTTTATAGAAGACTCATAAAACACAGAGAAGTAGAAGACGTAGGAACCCCCTCCATCCTATCACCAGAATGCAAACCAGTGTTTCCATCCTATTGGACTGGTTCCCACTCCGCTTTCTTAGCATAGGCTGTTTATTTTCACATTACTGTAATTATACCATGGGCACAATTGTGTAATCTATTTTTTACTTCACATAAGCATTTTCTTTATTAATATAATCCCTTCCTAAATGAATTTTTTCAAAATAGATACAGTTTAATTTTTTTAAGATTTTGAAAGCAGTAAGTGCTTATTGCAAAAATCAAGAAAGAACTTGAACTGTGCGAAGAGGGAACTACGAATTTATCCAGCACCCAGGATGTATTAAGGCAGTCCTCAGGGCTGTAATTACAATTTTTAATGGCTGAATAATATTCTCTCAAGAGATTATAATTCGCTTAATTATTTGGCTATTTGTGGAGATCCAGGCAGTCAGATCCGTTTTGCTGTCATACATGAGTCTCTGCTGAGCATCTTGGTGGGTAATGCTCATCCTGTCCTGAGGAGAGAGTGCCCAGACAGAAGCTCATTCTGCCAAATTGTTCTCCAGAAGGGCTCCTCAGTACATCTGAAAGACTGGCTCACTGAAGCCTTGCCAGCATTAGATATTATAATCAAACAACCTGGCATAAATATCTAGGTCCAAAATATTTACTTCAGTATCTATTTCTTTAATTGCTCATGAGAATGAGCATTTCCCCACATGTTTATTTAATTCTCTCTCTCTCTCTCTCTCTCTCTCTCTCTCTCTCTCTCTTTCAGTGATCTGTCTTTTCCTCACCTTTATTTATTGAGACCCTAGTGTTTTTCTTGTGGGTTTGGATAAACTTTACACGTGAACGACATTGACAATTTAGCATACTTGTTGCAAGTGATTTTGAAACTTCTTTGTTCTTTGCCTTTGAATTTTTTCATGTACAAGATAAACACTTTCTATGTCACATGTTCTTGTGATTTCTTCCATTGCTTCTGGGCTTACAAAATCCCTTACAAAATCTGAGAGCTATCCATTTCTGGGTTTGCCCTGCGTGTGAGTGCATGGGGTGTGTGTGTGTGTGTGTGTGTGTGTGTAGTTGCATTTTTAAGATGTTTAACCATTTAATTCAGGGGTGGGCAAGCTTTTTCTACAAAGGGTCAGATAGTAAATATCTTCCCCTTTGCAGGCCACACAGAAATGAATGGGCATGGCTGTGGGCCAATAAAACTTTATTCACAAAAACACTTGGCTGCCAGATTTGGCCCTTGGGCCATAGTTTACTAAACCCTGTTTCAGCCAAAGGAAATCTGTCTTGGGAAAGAATATGAGGTGAGGATCTAAGGCACGTTGTTTTCCTGAGGGCCAACCCATCATCCCCATTTCTTTTATCAGGTGATTTGTCCCCCAGCTACTGTGTGATGCTTCCCTAGTCGAGATGGATTCCGATGTGGAGTAGGGCCTGTTTCTGAGCGGTCTGGCCCATTCTGTGGACCTGTCTGTGGGCTCACACCTTGTATCCTTTAATACCTGACCTACAGGTCACACCTTAGTAATCTTAAAACAAAACAAACCTCTTTTGCTCTCCACAGACACTGTGGGTCTTCCTCACAGAGACACACGGGGAGGGGGAGGCGGGTGTGGCCAGACAGCCCAGCAGCCCCAGAGCCTCCTGATTAAGAAACAGAAACACAAAGCTGACAAGCCAGGAAGGGACAGAGACGTGGGAATCACCGCGGGCCGCCCTCACCCGGGCTGCTGGGACTCGGGACTCAGACGACAGGGCTCTGGTCTTTTTGCTTTTCTTCGGGAGTCACGTCTCTGGCTTGCCCCAAATGCAGGAGTATTCAGAAGAGCCACCGCGGTCCGTTCTCCCCCTAAGTGGCCTGGGAACACCGCCAGTGCTTGAGCCATCCCGACCCTGGGAGTCCCTGCACGATCGCTGGCCCGGGCCTTGATGGTGGCATGGGATGTGACCGGGCAGGGAGGACCCTTCTCCACAGTCGACCAGCCTGGCAGAAAGTGCTCGGCGCCCTGGGTGCACGGCGTGGGCAAATGTATCCTGGGCCACGTTGGTGCCACCACCTGCCACGCCAGGTCCAGGGGACCTTCCCTGACACCCCTCCCCTCAATGGGCTTCAGCTCTGGTCCTCCTGGGAGAACTCAGGGGCCGAATTTCCCATCTTGGTTTGGAGCCACAGGCCTAGGAGGGAGGCGCTCGGTCCGGGGACGGGCAGTCTGGGCTCCTCGGGCTGCTGGGGTCCCTGAGCACTGCCCCGTGAGTGGGGTGGCCCCCACGGTCAGAGGAAGACTCATACCTGATTGGCCCAACACCTGCAGCAGGACAGGAGCGTGGGGCATGGGCACGGGCGCAGGCCAGTGCAGGGTGCCCCCCACCCCACTGGTTCCTCCTTCCCGTGGCTCCCGGGTCCTCGCCGATGGGCTGTGGTGTGGGGTATGCTGAGGGGGGACACTCAGACCCCACCACATTGTTGTCACAGTTGAGGTGTCCCAACACGAGAGGGGCCCTCCTGCCTCGGCACCACCCCTCCGTCCCTCTCGGCGCCTCCTGGGCCTGCAAGATCCTTGTGGTGTCCTCTCGGGGCTTTGCAGGAAATGCCCTCTGGCTTTGTGTGCTGGGGTCCTCTGCCAGAAATAGGCTTGCAGGACCTGGCTGGGCTTGACCTCTCAGGAGATGGCAGCCAGGCCCTTGGCGACCTTCAGGTCCTGCCAGAGTCGCCGGTCGGAGCTCATAAGGGGGCTAGAGCCGAGCCTGGAAGCCTCCCAGATAGCCCTACCTTTCCGTCACTCTCTCCTCTATCAGCGCGTTTGGCCGCAGGTACTCCTCCAAAGTTAGCCGGGAAAGGTGGCGCAAGCAGCTTTCGTGTCTGGGTCACAGAAGGCCAGCTAGACTCAACTCCCATCTTTAGTCTGAACACGTCTTCTCTGCTTCACCCAGTACTCTTGCCACTCCCCTCCCAAAGGAATGGCCAAGGCCAAGGTCTTTCTTAAGTGCTTGGAGTGACCTGCGCCTAAGTTCCCCATATGGTGATGGTCCTGGTCAGCTCTTCCTCCATGTCGTGTTGGCTCTATGGACCTGGCTCTAACCTCCAGCCAAGTTGGGTCCTACAAGGGTGGAGCCTAAGTTTGCCCACACATCTCCCCTCCCCCACCAGCGCCTGGTCTTCCAGACTCTTACGGGCCACAGGGAAGTGGGTCTCCTTCCCTGATGGTCCTCCTGGCCCCTGACCTTGACCCAATGAGTCTTCCCAAGCCTGTCTTCCCAAGGGCTTCAGCCTGATTCCAGAAACCAGATCCTCTCCCCACCAGGACCCACGATGAAGCCCCTATGGAGCCTATCCCCAGGGGGCCATGGGCGTTTCCCGGTAGTCTCCTTGTCTAGTCACCCCGGGACTGCAGTGGCCCGTGGCTGTCAGCTGCCTATAATTTCCTTAATTACCTGTCTAGGCCTTGGGTGCTTCCAGGGGCTTGCAGCTGGCTTTGGGGATTGGAAGCTGGTGGGGGGCAGACGGAGCTGGGGAGACTTGGGGGAGGATTGGGATTGGACACGCCTCATTCTGTCCCTGTGTCCTCTATGAAAGCCTAGAGGACAGGGTTCTGCTACTTCCCAAGACCCCACATGTATTTTCTCTGCCCCTTTGGGGGCTGGAGGCATGCCCCAGGGGCCAGCAGCCATGGTGTTTCAGGGTCCCCTCCCACCTGCCACTCCTGAGACCACAGGTCAGGCCCCGCTCTGCGCCCTGCGGGCCAGGCGCGGGACCTCACTACCCGCCAACTGCTCGTGGGATAAAGCAGGAGGGGCGTGGGCCACAGTGTGCCAGACCACGAGCATGGGGGGAAGGGGCGGCTGGCTCGGGCTCCCTGCTGCAATGCAGTTCTCTCCTGATCAGCCCGCCGTAATTGGATAATTAGTGTCATTATGCTTCCTGCCCATCAGCTCTCCTCTCCTGCTCTCTCGCACTCTCCTTTCCAGCTCTCGCCTTCTCTGGCAGGAAACAAATGACTGCCTTCCGCAGGGTAGAGTTGTGACCCCCATAATGACACTTCAAGGCCCCAGCCAGAAAGGGGCTTCCGGCTTCCCTCTGGGACCCAGGGGTACCTGGTGCGCTGAGAGGCACCCGTGTGGGAGTGTGGACTTCTCTCCAGAAGCATCCTGGGGAGCCAGCTGTCCCCAAAGTGTCTAGCGTTCTCCAGGAAGGATTCGTGGCCCTGGCCAGCTTGAGGATGGCCCCAGAAATGGGGAAGCCTCTGAGCATTGCATAGGGTCAGCCCCTGACCGAGCAGAATGTTCTAGCCTCACTAGTGGAGTCTGGTTCTGACCTATGAATTCTGGGCTTCGGGGCAGGTGGAGGGCAGGTGGGCGTGGCAGAGGGAGGACTCAACAAGGGGCATTCCCTTCCTCATCTTCCCTCTGGGGAAGCAGGCACCCTGGGGACCTTGCTAGGTATGCGGGCATGGTGGCACCCTGTCCTCAGAGCTCACGCCAACCCGGCCAGCAGGAACAGTAATCCTTTTCCCAGATGCAAGAGTGGAGACCCAGAGAGCCGACTGGGACAACCAGCCCTGACTCCGGGGGCTGCACTCCCGAGACCTGAGGTTTATGGGGACAGATTTCCTGTCTAGCCACTTTGTTGAACTCTTTTAATTGGTTTTAATCATGTGTTCATTGCTTTTCTGGGGTTTCCTGGGCAGTCACTTGGCAGAGGAGCAATGTAGAATTCTCTGGAGTTCATGTTTGCCTCTGCCCCTTGCCGGCTGTGTGACCTTGAGTGAGCTCTTCAACCTCTCTGTGCCTCAGCAGCCTCAGCCCTAAAGTGGGGCCGGTAGCACAGAGCAAATCAGTTACAGCGTGACTCGGTCCCGCACGGGGAACCATGTTTCGCGTAGCCCAGGGCCTTGGCATCGCCTGTGACCAGATCGTTATTCTGTCTCTCTCAGTCCTTTCACGGTTCTGTCTGCTGCTTTGGCTAGAACTTCCAGGACAGTGTCCAATACACGGAGGAGAGGGAGCCCAGCTCCGGGTCATCACGTGTCCCAGGGAGCCCATGGAAGTGTGGGCCTTTGTTAGGTCGTGGAGATGTCGGGGAGGCATGGCATCTGGTGGCATTCCTTCCCTTTAAGGTACACAACCCTGAAGTTGGCCCTATCCCCCTCTGTCCCATGTGCTGTCCCAAGTGTAGTCCAAGAGTAAGCTGTGTCCCTGTCCCTTTGCTTGAATCCCATTGGCCAGAGTTGGGAGAATGTAGTCATTTTGCTGGATGACAAGATGCCTGATTAAAAATTAAAATACAACGTTGGGAAAGAGGCACAGAAATCGGGGAATGTCTAGCAAGTCTCTGCCACAACCTCCTGGGGGTTCGTTAGCACTTCCTAAAGCCACCTTATATAAGCAGAATGCAGATGTGGAGGCCAGGCCTTCCCCAAGTGTTCTGGCTCCCTTCTGGTCTCTTCTGAGGACAGGGTGGGGCCGGCGCCTCTGAGGAAATGCACGTGGGAAGTGCGACCACGCTTCTTCCGGGTAGAAGGGCAAGAGCCGTTGGCAGGGGTCACCAGCGAGCCCAGCTTCCGAGCTTCCCTGCGTCTCTGCCACCTAATAGCTGAGGCACGATGTGGGTGGTGCATGGTGGGGGGGGGGAGGGGAGGGCAAGTGGAGAATGGTCTGCTTAAGTTTCCATTTCAGATAGGGGATGCTCCTGAAAGTTAAAATTTCCATGGGCAGAACCACGGGCTCACCGTCAGTCAAAGCAGTGGGGTGCCCGCAATCACTGGACACAGAGCCAAAGGGGCGGTGAGACCTGTTTGGTTTCTCGATTGTGGTCGAATACAGAGAACGTCAAATTTACCGTCTTAACAATTTGTAAGCGTACAGCTCTGTGGCATTAAGAACATTCCTATTTTGTGCAGCCAACCCCTCCGTCCTTCCCCGGAACCTTCCCATCGTCCCAAACTGAAACTCTGCCCCCATTAGACACGGACGCCCCCTCCGTCTCCCCCCAGCGCCCCCCCCGCCCCGGGTCCCACTTCCTGTGTCTCTGGATCTGACTGCTCTGGGCACCTCATAGAGGTCGGACTCCTACAGTGTCTGTCCTTTTGTGTCTGGCTTCCCTCACTCAGCGGAATGTCTTCCAGGTTCACCCGTGTTGTAGCAGGTGCCTGAATGTCCCTCCTTTTGAAGACCGAAGAACATTCCGTTGCGTGGATAGACCACATTTAGCTTTTCCATTCATCCCTCGATGGGCCCTTGGGGCTGCTTCTACCTTTCAGCTATTGGGAACCATGCTGCTACGAACATGGGTGTGCAAATCTCTCTTCAACCCCCTGCTTTCACTTCTTTTAGGTACAGACCCAGATATGGAGTTGTGTGTTTCATTCTTTGAGGAGTTGCCATACTGTTTTCCGTCACAGCTGCACCATTTTACATTGTCCCTTGGGGCTTGTTTTAACTGGAGAATTCAGGGCCCTCCCTGGAGCCACTGAAGGCAGGCTGGGCCCTGGGATCCCCGGGCAGAGGGCTTTGCAGACTCGCACAGCTACCCTCTTCTGACTATGAAGCTCCGACTGGGACTGGGCGTTTTTTAAAGTCCCCTGGTGGAAAGGGGGCCCCTTGTGTCTGGCATCCACTGCTCTAGATTCAAATACTGGGCCATGAGGTAGCCAGGGGTACCTATAGAAGCTCACCCACCTGTAGGCAGGGGCTGAATCAGGTAAACCCCACGTCCCTGCCACCTCCAGGGATCTAGACTTGTGTTTCTCCGGGTTCCAGAATCCTCCTTGGCTGGGCTCTAATTAGCAAGGACTTCCAATGCCTGGAGTCTGTGCATCTGTCTTTCTGCTGGCCTCAGATTGTCCTTCGAGTCTGGACCAGGCACTGGATGGGAAGCATCCTTTGCCCTTGCTGGCAGCCCCCCCCAGGGAGTCCCCGAGGTGGCCCTAGTGGCCTGGTTGCCGCACGACAGGCCCTCCCTGGGGGCAGCCCTGCAAGGGCAGAGGGCCGTGGACCGATGGACCGGCGGTGGACAGGGCGTGTGTGCGTGAGTTTGGGGAGAGGGTGCCGCAGGGCTGGCGGGGGGGGCGGGGAGGGGGGCTGGCCCTTTTCTGCTCTTACTGTTTTTGCCCAAAGCTGTTCCCCGTGAGAGAGTTGCTTGGCGTGTGCACAGATTGTACCAGGAACAAGGGGGAGGAAGGAACGGAGGGGGGACTGTCCCTTTAAATCTGTTTTCTCTGTTTTATTTCCTTCTTTCTTCCCATCCTCCTCCCTCAGCTAGCACAAGTGGTGGGGCTGTGAGGGCCCAGGAGCTGCAGTGACGGTGCCTCTGAAATATTAATGAGGCTGTTCTCTGCCTCGGCTCCCCCCCTCCCAACGCTTGCTCCCTCCCTCCTCAGCTGAATGCAGGGCTCATCCAGGGAGCCCTCTTTTCCCCTACCAGGTGGCGAGCCAAGGTGTGTCAAGCAGAGGGGAGGGGCAGGGGCTGGGCAGTAGGGAGAGGGCCTGGCAAGGGAGGGGGTGGCGTGAGAAGTCAGGGATTAAAGGGGTGCCCGGCCCCATCTGCACCTGCCTGAGATTAAAACCAGGCCCAGGGGAGGGCAGGGCTCTGCCGGTGGCGTTTCCGGAGGGCCCCTGCACCCCCTGCCCACCTGCTCCCAGCTGGCCACATCCCGCATCTGCAGGTGTGAGGGAGGCCTGGGCCAGCCTTGGGGGCCGGGGGAGGGGGAGCTCTTGCTCTTCCTCTCTCAGTTCTGTAGGGCCTGGCCTGGGTTCCAGGTGCCGGGAGGTGGGCAGAGGAGGGGACAGTTTTTTCAAGGGATCCCCACAGTGAGTCACATTGCTGAGCCATGGGTCCTTCTGGAAGGCATCCCTTCTCGGTGGGTCTGTCGGGAGTTGCCGATGGGCAGTGTGCCTCAAGGAGGGCAGTGATGGAGGGCATGTGCCCAGGTGGGCCCTCAGGCCCACATCTCTTGCCTCTGACCCTGCCTCAGACGTGACTTGGCTATGCTGGATTCTGCTCCTTTCTTGCCTTGGGCAAGCACAGGGAGAACGTTCTCGTCACCAGTTTACTGACCCCAGGGCTGAGGGCACTGTGACTTGGAAGTGACGCAGAGAGCTGGGACTTCCTGGCTTCTAGTCGGTGCTGCCAGCCAGGCTCCATCCATCCTGGGGACACATGCCCACTCCGACCCACCAATCGCACACTGGTGGTGGTGGTCAGTGGCTGCAGGGGGACTGCGTTGCCACCGTTGAGGACGGGCCGAATTCTGATGCATTGCCACCTCTGACCTGCGGGATTTTATTCTCCATTCCTTGTCCCTTTTGTCAAAGTGAGGGTGGGCAGCCCACACGGAGTAGGCAGCTGGGTAGAGCATGGGACCAGGCCCCCTGGGGGAGCACAAGGCTTCTCTCTCCTGGCAGCCAAGGCGCTAAGCTGCTCCAGGTGTCATGGCTCTCCTCAGGAACACGAAAAGCAGGGCCAGGAGGTCTGGGATCATCGAGCCTACCTGAGCCTCAGTTTCTGCATCTGTGAAATGGACAGCTGTGTTCTTGCCCCTTGCTTATGAGGTACAGTGAGGGAAGCATCTGGAGTGAGGTCCCCAGAGAAGGGAGCCTGGGAACAGAGGTGCCCCCACCTCATTCAGGAAGCTCCTGGTTTCCTAGTGGGTGGTGGACTGCCCAGGGCCTTGGTGGAGGAGGTCAAGGAGGCAAAGTGGGAGATCCGGGCAGATTAGGTTAGAGGTACGGGGAGATCCCCCGAAACCTGATTAGAAGTGGCCGGGGAGGGCAGGTACAAAGGGGACGAGGCTTTCTCGTCAGATCAATGTGAGTCACTGGGCCTGGGGACAGTTGTGTGACAGGCCTGAACTTGGGTGACCCGTCACAGATCTCTACGCTAGCCGCCCCACGGTGCCGGGATGGAGCAAATATCAGAAGGCGTGAGTCCCTCTCTGTGGAGGTTTGTAATTCAATTAAGCCAATTAAGGTCTGAAAGATGAAAGAGTACCAAAATGGTATGTTCCCTGCACTTTTAGTGCCTACAAACCGTTCTAGGCAGCCAGCCCAGGCCAAAAAGTCTCTGTCAGGCCTGCAGAACTGATAGGCCTGGTCATTTCTGTTCTTGGCCATTCCAGTGATGGCCACTGTCCTTATTCAGAATGAGGGAGGCAATTGCCGAGGCTTACAGAGAACCCAGAAAAACAGTAGTATATGCCATTTGGTCTCTACAGCAGCCAACAGTCACGCAAGACAGACTGATTTAACTGATGGCTCCTGTCTGCCCTGTTGCCTATAGAGTGAATGAAGATGAAGAAGGTTAGCATGAGCAGTCTTTGACTAGAGGGGCCGCCCAGACCTGGGTGAAGCCCCGGGGCACACTGAGAGTGACCTGCTGGGGGTGAAGGCATTCCTGCCCTTCATACCTGTGCCCTTCCTCGTGCTCTCCAGGATGGCGATCCCCCATTAAAAAAAAAAAAAAAAAATGGCTCCCAGCTCTTCCTTGGCCAGCCAGGCCTCTGTTCACTCACTCCTCCAGACCCCCATCCCCACCCAGGGCTGACCGTGTGGTGGACTACTTGCCAGTTCAATAACCACGTATCTCAAAAAGCTTGCGACCCCGAGAGTGGGGAAGACATGCTCACAGGTCACTGCAATGCTGAGCAGAGTGGAATAGGGACAGTCGCCAGATTACAGACTCAGCAGCGATCAATTCTGGCAGAGACTTTGTGGAGAAAGTTCCACTTGAATTGCCACTCAAATTTGTCAGAGGTCATCAGGTGGAGGGAGGACAGAAGGGTGTGCGGGCCAGGGTACGACTGGCGCGCTCGGGGCTGGCGAGGCCGTGCGCTGGGGCAAGGCGCCTGGTGCCGCGGGCACACCGGCGTGCGGTCCCGGCGGAAACAGGATGTGTGGCTTCCCAGAAGCCAGTGCAGTATGGAGGCAGAGAGAGCGGCAGCACCTGAACCAGGGGAAGTGGTGACCCAGAGCAGGGTGGTGACAAGCTGCCCAACTGGAGACATGGGGCCTGTTTGGCGGGGGCTGAGGTGGAGGGAGCAGGCCCAGCTGCGGGCGGGGTGCGGAAGTGCAGAGGAGCGGCAGGGCCAGCTGAGAGGCCGTGGCGAGGGCAGGAGTGCTCTGCGTCCCGCAGAAGGTCAGGCCTTGCCTCCCTGCCCAGTTCCCTTACCATGAGTCACCACAGGCCCAGTGGGCCGCAGTGATGACAGCACACCAATTAGGAGCAGCTCAAGGACCTTGTGTGGCTGTCTGGGCCACTGCTGTTGCTTAATCGAGGGCAGGGCCACACTGGGGGCAGGAGGAGGGAACAGGAGGGGAGGACAGAGCTCACCTTCAGTGGGCCCTGTTTTGTGGGGGTGGGGGGGAGAGGGCTGTGCCTCGGGGGTGAGCAGGTGTATGAAGGTGTCACCTCCACCAGGATGCACTGCTGTCTCCCAGCATCTGCCCCTGAGCCCGTCCAACTCTGGACCATTCACTCTGTCACCCCCTGGAGCCCTCGAATGCCACCTGGGTGGAGTTGGGCACCTTCCAAACGAGCCTTCTCCAAGTGGGTGTAGAGGCCAAAAAGATAAAAGGTTCCAAAGGAACAAAATCATTCATCTGGCTTCCCTTTTAGAAGGAACCCCGGGGAGTCCCTAGGCAGCTCTGGGGGGGCCATACAGGCACATAGCCGGTCCCCGGGGCCCTGGGACCGAAGTGGAAGGTCTGGAATGCAGGCCACTGGCCTCCCTGCCAGAGACATCAGAGCCTGGCGTGAGTGCCGGGCCATTCCCCTCAGCCTGGGAGAAGGGGCCCACTGGCTGGGGCTGACATGGCATGGGGACTCTGCTCAGGGACAATTGCCTCACAGTTTTGCTAAATGCCCCCCACGCCCCCCCATCCCCGCCTGCACTCACACCTCACACGGCCCATTGGTTGGTCTTCTCTCAGCAGCCCTGTCTGCCTGGGGCCTACTCACAGACGGATCTGTGCCTACTGGGGGGCTAAAACCAATGCTTACACAGATGAACCAGACCCTGTCCCTCCCGTCCAGCGGCCAATGGGCTAGAGGGCTGGGGACACGGAGCCCAACGCTGCGACTTTCCCCCAGGTTGCCACATATTGGGAAGGGAGAGGCATGGTAGCGGGGTGAGAGAAAGGAGGGGAGAAGGTGCGCCCAGCCGGGGCACTGTCCTGAGCAACAGTCTGGAGTCGGGGAAAGAACCTGGCGGGAACAAAGGCATGGGGTGCGGGCAACAGGCAAGGCCACCTAGGGAGGTCCGAAGTCGCCATTGCGGCCTCCAGGGCCTCCTGAAATGGCCTCTGTTTCCTGGGCCGGCGAACTGGAGAGTGATTGCTACTGCGCCCACCCAGGTGAGTGGGGTGCTTTCGCAGAGCGCCCCAGAAAGAGCCCACTCTGCCTTACACGCCATGAAAATGAAAGCTTCACTTCCTTCAAGTTCTGGGCACTCTGCGGCCCCACACATCCCTGAGCTCGGGGCTGGCCTGCGTCGCCTCTGCCCTCACCCCCACGGACAGGATGGCCCACCGACTGATTGCAGCCCCTCCCTCACGTCCTGGCTTCTGCCCCTCCAGTCTGTCCTCACCCAGCAGCCTTCTGCTTGGTGATGGCCCATGTCACTTGGGGCCCCATGGGATCTGCAGCCCCTCGCTCCCACCAACCTGTCCCATTACCTGCCTTCTCCCTCATCTCAGAGCACTCTTCCCTCCAGAAGAATGGCTCACTTTTCTCAAATGTGCCCCTTCCAAGAGGCCTTCCCTGACCCCCACCCCCAGTGAAACCACATTCTCCATCAACTCTCTCACCTGCTGGGTATGCGTCTCCCAGCCAGAGAGCACAAGAATCCATTCAGTCCTGTCACCTCTCTGTCCCCAGCATGGACGGCCAGTGCGGACACATAGTAGATGCTCAGTAAGGATTTGTCAGATGGCAAACTGGAAGGACGGGCAGTGGGAAGATGCGTGGGAGTGGAGAGGACAGTGCATTCTCGTCTACCATTTTGTTCCCACATCTTCCGGCAGTGAAGGCTGCTCCATGTGGAAAGAGTCTAGAGGATTAACACTTAGGTGCCCAAACTTATAAAATGTGGACCGCTTTGGATGGGCATTTTCTGGGGTGCCTCTCTGCGTCTCCGACTTCACGGGCGGGAACTGCCCTAGGTACGTGTGCGTCCAGAGGAACTAAGTGTTCTGAGGCCTACGTGTTCTGAGGCCCCTCGGGGCTGTGGGCATAGGGGAATGGCCCTTTTCTCCCAGAGGCCCTGGTCTTGTCCCCTGAGGGCCGTGGCACAGCCCTGCTGCCGAGTCTGCTGGGCTCCGAGGAAGAGGTGGGCGCTCTCCTGAGAGCAAAGGCCACAGGGCTCGGGGCTATTGTGTTCCCATGGACAGTTCTAATCAGAAACCTGGATCAGGGGCGCCTGGGTGGCTCAGTCGGTTATGCGGCTGCCTTCGGCTCAGGTCATGATCCCAGGGTCCTGGGATCGAGTCCCGCATCGGGCTCCCTGCTCTGCGGGGTGCCTGCTTCTCCCTCTCCCTCTGCCTGCTTCTTTGCCTACTTGTGTTCTCTCTCTATCTCTCTGTCAAATAAATAAATAAAATCTTTAAAAAAAAAAAAAGAAAAAAGAAACCTGGATCAGCGGCCAAGTTCTGCTTCCAAGAAGATCCTTCTGAGCCCAAAGCCTCCCCAAAGGCGAAGGACTGGGCCCAATTGAGCCATGCCATCAGGAAGCCTCTTGCTGCCATGAAGGCCCAGGCCATGTGCACCGAGACTAGTTCAGTCGTGGGAGTTTGACCTTTGGGGGTGCTTCCACTCATGCTCTCAGGATGTGTGTATGTGCTGGGCAGCTCCTGAATCCATCATCTGGAGGGAGAGCGGATGGCACCGTGCTCTGGGGCAGGGTGATGCGGAGTCGCCAGCGACCTGTGGCTGCTTTCTGCTTTCTCCTATGTGCCCCCCCGCCACCTCTCCCCTTTTCCTCCCTTTATCCCCTCCTTCCCCCCATTCCCTCTCTCCCTTCCCGCTCCTGCCCTCCTTCTCCCCCCTTACTCCCTCCCTCCAGGCCACCTCCCTTCCTTGCCCCAGCCCCCCAGGTGCCCTCAGGGCAGCAGAGACACCCTGCACACTAAGCCTTGACCTGGCTCCCAGCTGGCCCTGTCCATGGCTTGGCCTGCTCCCCGGACCCCCGTGCAGCCCGAGCCTGAAACCGTGAGCCACAGAGGCTGAGCCAGAAGACCGGTGGGCCAGTCCTAATCAGGCAAGAGCAGGGAGCACGATGGAGTGGACGAGCTTGCACTCAAGGTGGGGCACGGACATGGGGAGAATTGTGGCACAGAGGACCCACCCACCCGTGCCACCGTTCAACCCCGACACATCGCCTCTGCTTCGGTGTGGGTTCCGAGACAGATTGCTGGTGCTGGCGGCAGCCGATCCCTTCCAGGAGACAGTAACGCTTCCCCCTTCCCCACCTCGGCAAGTCCTCCTGCCTTGGGTGCTCATGCTGGGCAGGACTAGGGGATGGCCTGGCAGGTGGGCCTGGCAGGGCATGAGGGCCACTGGCCCAGGCTCGGAGGTGAGTTTTGCAATCAGCAGCTCATGGCTCACACTGAGTGCAGATCTGCAGAGAATGTTCTGGAAGAGTGGACCTTGGTTTTGTCTCAACTTTGCCCCTGGCTTCTTCTCACCTCTCCCCAGGTGTCCGTGCTCAGCCACTTCCCCGCTGCAGCTCCCTCCACTACACCTCACCCAGGCACTGGGACCTGCGGTGGCCGCCTGCCCCGAGCCGAGGCTGCACCTGTGAAGAGGTCGGGCACCCTGTCCTCCCAGCACGACAGGCAGGATGGGCGACATGGCCAACAGTTCCATCGAGTTCCACCCCAAGCCCCAGCAGCAGCGGGAGGCCCCCCACGCGGGCGGCTTTGGGTGCACCCTGGCTGAGCTGCGCGCCCTCATGGAGCTCCGAGGGGCTGAGGCTCTGCAGAAGGTCCAGGAAGCCTACGGGGATGTCAGTGGGCTCTGCAGGAGGCTGAAGACCTCGCCCACAGAGGGTAAGGCCGCATGTGCGCCAGGCACGTAGGGTCATGGGCCATCTGACACCCCCCCCCAGTCTTCAAGGGGCATCCTGAGGATGTTCCGTCCCCCCCAGGGAGGGCCTGGTCAAGGGCTGGGTGGTGCTTCCTAGAGGCGCTCTTGACCCTGACTGTGCTCATGACCACGGTAGCCATCCCGCCCCCCGCCCCCCCACCCCCGGCAGGAGATGCTCTGTGCGCGGTGAGGAGGTCATCCTCTGGGTAACCTTGGGTCCTCGAGGAGCTGTGGCCCGATCCCCTCCATAATCAGCAGCTCCCTGCTCTCGCCTCTTTGGATTAAACAGCAATGGAGTGACAGAGAAGGGGAAGGAAGGGGACAGCGCGGTGTCGGCATGCACATGCGGGCTGGGCTGCCACCTGAAACCCCCGAAGCTCTTCTGAGCAACCGGGTGGGACAGCCTCCCCGCCTCCCAGCACAGAGGAGGAGGAAGGCAGGGCCCCTGTCTGTATGTCCCAGGTTCCGTGTGTGCTCAGCCCTACGTCCAGGAAGAGGAGGCAGGTGTGCAGGGCACAGGCCCTCGGAGGGCTTGGGTTGCAGGGAGCCTCTCTCTGGAAAGCGAGGGGAGCGGAGTGCTGAGTGGAGGTGCCGCTGGCCACAGGCCGTCCCAGAGAAGTACAAGCCCGAGGCAGTAGAGATCTGGGGAGAGCTGCTGCAGGGAGCCTTAGGGAGGCTGAGGAACGTCCTCTAGAAGGTTCCAGAGGTAGAGGCCCGACTGCCATCTTGGGTTCCTGCCTCTGCCCTGTAGCCCTTTCCCCCTGCTCTGGAGGCAAAACTCTGCCCTACCCTGCACCGGCCTTCCCCAGTCCTGCCTGCTGGGTCTGCTGGGAGGCTGGGACCACCAGGAGCCAGGCTTGGCCCCAGATTCCAGGAGTTCGAGTGTTTTCTGGCCCAGCTGGCACCTCCCTGGCAGGACTGCTAGGGCCGTCCCAGCCTGGTGCCAGGCCTGTTCTCAGCCAGCGCTGGTTGATCTCATCAGCTCGCATCTGAGCTGTCACACCTTCGTGTACCCAGGGCTCTGGCCATCACCCTTGTCCCCAGCTCCCTGGCCCCATCCGTCTGTGGGGGGCACATGGGCTGGAGCAGGGGGTGGAGACGGCCCACCCAGGACGTGGTGGGCCCAAGGGCTGAGTGAGAGGGTGCCCACCCAGCCAGGTCAGGAACTCCAAGCCTAAGTGGCCTTCCCACGGTTACCTGGGTCTCTCTTGCTCTGTGCTCTAAAGGGACCCAGCCTGCTGTGTTGTGTTATCGGGGCAGATGGCTTGGCTCAGGGCCAGAGGGATCTCTCTCCTTCCCTCCTCCTTACCCCCCCACCAGGATTTGGGGCTAGGGGGGAGGCTGGGGTGGAGGGCCATTTAGCCACAAGGGCTCTGGCCTCTCCCAGATAAAAGGAAGCAGATGGGCTTCAGCTGGCAGTTCTTTCCTCTGCCTGTCAGGCCTTGTTAAATATTTAAAATGTCAAGGCCCCTGGGAACCTGCCTGATTCGGCCACAGCGGCTCTGGAGCTTGCCCGGTGCCTGTGGAGGGGCGGGCATGGAGAAGGGCAAGTGCCCAGGTGGGTGGCCAGGCCGCAAGAGAGAGAGCCAGCCAGGCCTGATCTGCCTCCTGAAGAATGAGCACTGTGAGGACTACCCCTCCCCTTTCCAAGCCCAGGAGCCCTGGCCCCCAGCACACCTGCTGACTTGGCCCTGGAGTGCTCACCCAGATGGCCCCACTCCTGCCCAGACACAGTGGCCTCAGCTTTGGACCCCTCTCAAAGCTGCACCCCAGGCCCCACATCAATCCCCTGGCAAGGTGTGCTGGCAGACTGGTGCTTTGGGGAGGGTGGGGAGCCTGGGGAGGTGCGTGGTGTACTGGGGGAGGAGATTTTGCCTGTTCCTGGCAAGAAGCACATCAATGGGCCCAGCCTTTGTAGCTATCCAAGAGGCTTCCAGAAGCCAGGGAACCTGGGTCTTGGGCCAAGCTCAGTGGTAAACCCACTGGAGGGACCCAGGTCCCAGCCCTTCCCCTGTCTGGCCTTTACCAGGAGTCATGGAAAGGAGAGCGCGGATTATCCAGGAACCGCACGATGTGGTCCTAATCCAATTCTGATGGCATCTGGCCTCTGCTCTGGGTAGGGCGCTCATCTGTGTCCATGCCAACCAGCCGGCCCCTGCCCCAGCACTTTGGACCTGGGCCACTGTTGGGGGCCTGCTGGTCAAGCACATGCTTGAAACGAGAGGGGCCGCAGCTACCTTCTGGCCCCCACATGAGTACCTGAGCAGCTGTCGAGACCCCAGAGCCTGACAGGAAGGCCACAGCCTCGGGCTGGTGTAGGGCAAGGGAGAGAGAAGCCTTGCTAGAGCATCAAGGGCAACTCAAGGCCAAGGAACAGGCTGACGGTGGGAGGGAGGGAGAGAGGGAGGAGAGAGGGAGGAAGGAATGGAGCCAGCTCACTCCTGGGGAAGGGGCCCCAAGGGTCTGGCTTCCCTTGGGGATAAGCTGGCATGTGGGGGTGAGGCAGGCAGGATGCAGACTTAGGGTGCCGTGGGGACCCTTGCCCTTTCTCAGGCAGGGATCGTGGAAACCCTGGGTGTCTGGGAGAGCCTCCCTAGTACTGACCCCACATGTCATATGTCTTACAGCTTAAAGACACAGGCCTCAGTCAGGAGTGGGGCACAAGCCCTGAGCTAGGACCCCAGCCCCTAGGACCTGAGGTCCTGAGCTTCTCGCAGACACCCAACTGGAAAGTTGCAGCCTCCAGAAACTTGAGCCCCGGCAGGGCCCAGGCACCATGAGGCCCCGGGGAGAAGGGCAGGGACAGCTGCAGCTCGGCTAGGTGGGGGGCACAGCGTGTGATCATCGCCCAGCTGGGGAGATGGGCCAGGGCTGTGCCGGCTGTGGGCTTTGGCTCTTGTCAGGCCCTCCACCTCAGGTGGGCCCCCTCTGCCTCTCCCCCAAAGCCATATTTCCCTGCCTAGTGGACACCCACTGTCCTTCCTCCCAAGTCCGTCTGCGCTCCACTTAGCACTTCCTTGCTCTCAAGTCGCCTGGGGGCCAGGTCCTGTGTGCCTTCCCAAGCCAGCTGGCAGCACCCCATAGGCTGGGGACCCCGACCCCCCATCTGCCCTGCCGGCTTGCTCCCTGCCCCCTCAGGAGGCCAAAGGAGTTGGCCGTGCCTGGGAACTGCAAGCCACCATCTGTCCACTAGGTGTCAGTGTGGGGCTGGACACTTGAGGGACAGGCCTAGAAGGAAGCAGCATCCTGAGGCCTGAGGGCTGAGGGCAGGCCCAGGGGACTGTGTCCCGTCTGCCAGCCTCAGGGGTAGGTGGCCAAGTGGGTATCTGGCCTTGGAAGGAGGTGGCCTGGATGTCAGTCCCACATAGAAGCTTCTGGTAGCTTCAGGCATGGGCCTGAGGGGACTCACGCCCTAGAGGCGGAGGCCCAGCAGGCTCAGTGCAGGCCTGGGTAGGAAGTGGGTTGTCCCAAGGATGAGAAGTAAGGGAAGGGCCCAGCTTCCACATGCCAGAGCTCACCCCTTTGTGGGTGGTGATTCTGAGTCCTTCATCCCAGCCCCGACACAGTAGCTCGTCTGGGATGTGGAGGGGGCCTCCCAGGGCTCTGAAACTACTGGTCAGGCCCCTGTCAACCCCTCAGCCCTCCTTCACCGTGCTTCATCTGCTCCGGCCACAAGGGGTCCCCACTGGGACTGGCTTCCTCATCCTTTACCCTTCTTGTCCTCTGCCTGGTGGCCAGGGGACGCCGCGGCATCAGCAGGAATCACTGACAATCCCGTTAACCTTATAGATGGTTCACCAACTGCCATGTATGCAGCCCCATAGGTGCCCACGTCCCATCCCTGCCCTTCATTGTGACCCCCAGCTCAGACCTCAAGGTTGGCACCGCTGTGGGGTCTAGGGAAAGCATTAGGAAGGAGCCAGGTGTCTCCGGAGGGCTGGCCATGAGAACACAGGGCTGGGGATGGTTCCTATGCACCTCCTAAGTGCCGTGGGGGCCAGGCCCATGCTCAGGTCTTTGGGCTGCTAGAGCCGACCCTGCCCCAGGTCCTGTCAGATGATGAAGGCTCTGTGTCCCGCACACACAGTTTGACCACGCCCCTCTCTTGGTGGCTTAGCGTCTGTGAGGCTGCTGTCATCCTGACCTGGGGTCGGGTGCACAGGGAAGCAGGGGAGTCCTGGGCTGCCCACAAGAGCTCCAACTCATGGGTGCGAGGCCCTCTCCCTCCCTGGCCTCGGTTTCCTCCTCTGGACCCTGGAGGGATGGTATGAGCACGTCGGCCCACTCACAGCCCCTGTGCCCTCCAGCCCAGTCTCGTACCAAGCCCTGCACCCCTGGGAGAGCCTTGGCAGTCTCTTCTCCTGTCTCCAGATGACACTTGGCCATCCCTGGCCCAGCTGGGTCCCCTCTGCCCACCCCCCACGTAGGGTGTTACTGCATCCCTCCCCATCTGCCCTTTGAAGGGACCCAACATAGCCCATGGACGTCCCTGGGCCTATCCGGGGGAGGACCCGGCCCTTCGGCATGCTAGGGGCCCCACTGTGTGGTGGCAGAGTGTCCCAGGCCAGTGCAGGTCGGCCTTCCAGGGGCTTTCAGGCTGGAGGGCGGGGCGGGCGCTGTGGCCGAGCAGGGCAGGAAGGGGCAGGGCCTCGCGCGGCTGCTCTCCCATCCTCTTCCGTGTCCCTGCTCTCCGTCCCTGCACCACACAGGCCTGGCCAACAATGCCAATGACTTAGAGAAGCGCAGGCAGATCTACGGGCAGAACTTTATCCCTCCCAAGCAGCCCAAGACCTTCCTGCAGCTGGTGTGGGAGGCCCTGCAGGACGTGACCCTGATCATCCTGGAGGTGGCTGCCATTGTCTCCCTGGGCCTTTCATTCTATGCGCCGCCGGGGGAGGAGAGCGAAGGTGAGCAGGGGAGGGCCCGACAGGAGGGACGGAACGGGACCTGAGCCGAGGGGCAACGGCGTGACTCTCCTGCCACCCCATCCTTCCCTGCTGTCCTCGGGCACAGCATGCGGGAATGTGTCAGCTGGGGCAGAAGACGAAGGGGAGGCCGAGGCAGGCTGGATCGAGGGAGCCGCCATCCTGTTGTCAGTCACCTGCGTGGTGCTGGTCACGGCCTTCAATGACTGGAGCAAGGAGAGGCAGTTCCGGGGCCTGCAGAGCCGCATCGAGCAGGAACAGAGGTTCTCGGTCATCCGGGATGGCCAGCTGCTGCAGGTCCCCGTGGCCGCACTCGTGGTGGGAGACATTGCCCAGGTCAAGTACGGTGAGTGCACGCAGTGCAGGCCTGCCCCTGCCTCGCCCCAGGAGCATGTGGGCCTTCACCTACGGGGGGGGGGGGGGGTGCAGGGGCTGAAGGGAGGGGCTCAGGCTGGAGACAGAGCCCCAGGAGGGCAGGATGACAGGGCTGGGGTGGGTGAGTCCTCCCCAGAAAGGAGGAGACTGGAAGAAGAGGGCCCCACACCCTAGGTTCGAGACCTCTCCTGGAGCAGGGGGGAGGCAGCAGGGAGGAAGGCTACCTGGACCCACAGCCTGTGGTTCCGGCTGCCTGGCTGGCCTTAGGAGACCTGCTGCCTGCTGATGGCGTGCTCATCCAAGGCAATGACCTCAAGATCGATGAGAGCTCCCTGACCGGCGAGTCAGACCACGTGCGCAAATCAGCTGACAAAGACCCCATGCTGCTCTCAGGTGAGGCCTCTGGGCACTGGCCAGGCGGTGGGGAGGCCAGGATGCAGGCTGACACTGCCCCCGGGCCAGCTCAGCACTGAGGAGCCTTGGAGGCCGCTTGGGCTGGCCATCCCCTCAACCGGGGGCCTCCTGAGCAGCCCTTCTGGTCAGAGAGGCGGAAGATTTTGCCCCCCCAGAGGCCAGAGCAGCCTGTGGGAGGCATGACAGTGGCAGCTCAGCCACTGGGAAAGGAAATAGGTACTCCAAGCCCCAAAGGGCCCCTGATATCCTGCCGAAAGCCCCCAGAGGGGTCAGCATAGTGCTGTGCTCCTCCCCAGCCCAGACACTCAAGAAGAGCCAGTGGGGGTAGTGTTCCCTTTCCAGAAGGTTTTGGCTCAGCCCAGTGTTTATCCCAGTGGCAAATGCAGCATGCAACAGGACAGAGAGGCCGGGGGCCCCAGGTGGGCCCTGGGAGGCCTCAGCCTAGGCTTAGGGTCAACATAGCCTCCAGGGGCCTCCAGACACTGAGTCCCTGCTTCTGGGATTCCTGCGAGAGAACCTGTAGGTGTTCAGCATGCCTCCCACCAGAGGTGCAAATCTCCGTCTTGGTTCCTCTGTGTTGCCAGGTACTCATGTCATGGAAGGTTCTGGAAGAATGGTGGTGACTGCCGTTGGTGTGAACTCCCAGACAGGCATCATCTTTACCTTGCTCGGAGCCGGTGGAGAGGAAGAGGAGAAGAAAGATAAGAAAGGTAAGGAAACAGTGACCTCCAGTTCCCAGCGCCAACGAGGGGCTGACCCTGTCTCTGTGCAGCCCGCTCTTCCTTCTTTCATCCCCTGCTGGCCTAATCCCCTACTCCAGCTCCAGCTCCAGGGAGAGCCAGCCCTCGGGGGTGGGAGGCTATACCCTCTCTTCTGGTTCCTTTCGGGGACCCCTCTTCTGGGGCCAGCAGGTCGGGGGCCCCTCATTTCTGTGTAAGGCCAGCCTCCCTCGGGCAGCCATTCCCCAAAGGCTTTGGGAAGTGTGTGCCAGGGTGGGGGAAGTGCCCTGCCTGGGTAGGAATGGGGTTGGAGGGACAGGGGCAGACCACCTTGGCTTGGGAGAGTGCTTCGGGGACCTTGTGCCCACCCTTGGGTGCGCTCATTCCCCATGGTAAGGTACTGAGGGCCCCACCAACATGGCAGCCAGGGAAATGTGGGTCATACAGCCAGGGGTAGACGGTTCCCAGGCAGAATGGACTGGACTCCCCAGAGGATGTCCAGGGCCAGAGGAAGCTGGGATGGGATGGGGGCCCTCACCCCAAAGGAAAACAGTGTCAAGGGACAGATGTGTTCTGAGAGCCCAGCTCTGTAGCCACCCTGGCCTCCCTGGCACGTGGCCATCCTGCTGCCTCCTCTTGCCGCAGCTCTGAGCCCCAGGCACGGCCAGTGTCTCCTCCAGTCCTCAGGGCAGGTCTTACAAAACTACGGAGCAGTCCTCGGCGCCACCCCCACACCAGGGTCCCAGTCCCAGAGTCAGGACCCCGTTATCTTCTTTGATTCAGGCCTGCACCAGCTCACGACTCACCTTGCACTAACCTGGGTCTCCCCTCAGGCTGCTCCTGCAGTCCAATCAGGTGGGAGCAGAATTTTCTAGATGTGTGCCTCTGAGAGAACTCACTCGGGTCCACTAGAAGTACAGAGAACCCGCACGTGTGGGGAAAGCGTGTGCTGAAAGCCTGCAGCCACCAGCCCCACCTCACTCAGGGCCCCTAGACCCAGAAAACAGGCAACAAGGGGGCAGGTCGGCATAAGGAAGGATGTGCTAGTGTCCCCAGCCCTAGGCTACCCTGCTCCTGGAGGCAGTGAGAGAGAGGAGACAGATGACCAGCTATTGCCTAGAAGCTTCCATTGGCCCTGTCCACCTTTGCCACACCAAGTCTCCTCTCCCTGCCGGGCTCAGCCTAACTGCTGTCCACGGTGAGCACAGTAGGGTCCCTAGGCAGGCATGCGGGTGGGTAGGCCAGCCCTGGGCCTCCGTCGGGGCTGCGCCGGAGTCCCCAGCCCTCTGTCCGGGGAAGCCTAGCTGACCGCCTGGTGTTCCTCCGCCGTGATGGCTGGCTGGCAGGGTGCTCCTTCTCCCCTCCAGCTCTGTCCCTTAAATGTCGGTGGTCTTCAGGACTGGGTTCTGGGCTCCTCCTCTCCAACCTGGACAAAACCCCGCCAGTGCCCCCCCCCCCCGGTCCCTCCCCGGCTCTGGCTCCCCCTCTACTAGGCTGAGCTACTTAGGAGTCAGAGGGGGCACTTCACCAGTGGGCTTCCTGGAGGAGGGGAACCCTGAGGGGGGCCCCGGAGGGGAGCAGAGCTGGCAAGGCTCTGGGGAGGGGCAGCAGCACCCACAATTCCCCACCAAGGTCTCAGCCCAAGGCCCAGTCAGTGCAGTGGCCACACCCAGCGCCTCACCCCTGCCCTCGTCCTCACCCTCGCTGCCACTCAACCCCGTCTGTCAGCCCCGTGCTCCCAGTCCACCTGCTGCCCTCCGACCTGTTTTTTGCCTTTTGGCCTTAACTCCTAGTCATCTCTCTACTTGGGGTGTCTTCCTTCCCCCCCTTCCCCTCCCTCGGCTTCTGTCTTCCTCTTCCTGTAGTGCTCATCCCACACCTCCCTCCCTCCTCCAGAGGCCTCCCTGGGCCCTATCTGCAGCCTCTGTCCCCAGAGTTTTCAGCAGCGACTCCTCACTGTGCCGTCTACGGGTGTCTCCTCTGCCCCCAGAAATCTCCTTCCCCTCTGAACCTCCCCACCCTCACAGAGGGACCAACCTACACCCCACCCCAGCTGGAGGGGACCCCCTCCCCCCTCCCTGGGACCCCCCCAGACTAGATCCCACTGCCTAGGAGCCAGCTGGCACCCTGTCTGCGTTCCTGGACCCCCAGTGACGTGAGCTGACAAGTCAGCACACAAGCCCCCTCCTGCCCCAGGTCGGTCATTTCTGGATCCTGGGCCAGCAGTGGTGTGGCTCCGAAAAGAGCTCCTTGGCCTGATGCCCCACCCATGATGCCCTGGGAAAGATGAGGCCAGAGGAGCTGGGTGCAGAGCCTGACCCCAAGCACAGTGCTGGACTCACCGCCTTGGAAGCCACTCACTGCCACAGGCCCCAACACCCGGCTGCACGTTCATGAATGGCCACCCCCCACAGGTCCACCTGGGGCCCAGCGCATTCCGCGCCCCTGTCCTCCCTCCAGTGCTAGGTGCCCAGCACCCAGGTGGGCACCGGAAGCTGGCAGGTTTCTAGAGTCTCGCTCCTTTGTCCCTCCAAAGCCCTCATAGAGCTAACTGCTGACCTCTAGGCCAGTGGGGGCGAGGGACCACCGAGGTAAACGGCTGGTGCTGCTTCTGGGGACAATGCACATCACAGCTCGGGGGCCCTGCTCAAGGTGGCAGAGCTGGGACCAGACACCCGGCCGCTCTAACTCCCCATGGTGGTAGCCTTTTTGGAAACCTCCCACTGCTGGCCATGCATGACCCACGGTTTGTCCAGGGCTGGCTTTGAGGGTTCGCTGGAGGGCTGGGGCCTCGGTCCGGAAGCCCAGAGTGTGGCGCCCATTTGCCAAGAGGTGGTCACAGGGCATCAGAGGATGCCTGGGGGGTCTGGAGCCCTCCCCTGCTCCCCGCTTTCCACCGTGCTCTCTGGCCTCGCTGTCTGTGTCCCCCTTGTCCTGTGTGCCAGGACCGTGTGGATGTTCTCAAGTCTTCGTGTCTGTCATTCCTCTTCCGTTGTAGGCAAGCAGCAGGATGGGGCGATGGAGAGTAGCCAGACCAAAGGTAACGCGCGCCCTGTGCTCAGGGTGGGGTGGCGGAGGGCGTGGCAAGGGTGGGGGGCCGCCCGCCTCAGTTGTAGGAGAGTGGGGCCGGGGGTGCTCATCTGCAGACCCTGCCAGAAGTCCGCAGAGATCACCGGTGAGCGGGCTTCCTGGTGAGGACACCGAGGCTCAGGCCCGTGGGTGTCCCAGTTCAGCTGGACCTTTGAGGCAGGGTGACTGGGTGGCCACCTGACGCCCGCTCTCCTCTCAGCCCGATGCCTGGTAGGTGCTGTTACTCCGTGATGGGCTGAGGGTTGTCAGTGCTGGGGCTGCAGAGGTAGGTAAAGTGTGGTCCCGGCTGTCAGGAAGGTCACGGTGCAGAGACGCAGACCCAGGGGCAAGACTCAAGTGCAGTGTGGGACCCGGGGACCCAGAGACCAAGACAGGCTCAGACAAGGCAACTGGAGGTCAGAGGATAGCTAAGGGGGGGTCAGGGGGCCGGCCCGATGGCTGTGGTCCCAGGCAATCGCGGGGGCACACGGCTGGAGTGGCCCAGCTGGGCGGGGGATTGAGGACCACCGAGGCCGTGGGTTCTGGCTTGAGGCCCCTGGGGAAAAGAAGCCATCGGTGAGTGGTCTCAGGCAGCCGAGGGGAGAAGGCTCGGGTGACGGAGAAGGATGAGTGGTGAGGTCGGGCGCCCCCTCCACGTGGGGGATGGACAGGATTACACAGGGTGCAGTTGGAGACTCCACAGTCTTCGGAGTGTGTGAGGTGACAAGTGACAGAAGAGGGGTGGGGGGTATGCCACGACCACGTCGGGGCAGCATGAAGGGTGCCGGACCCACTGGGGGAGCCGTGAGGGGGCCACCTGTTCCAGACCGAAAGCCAAGAGGCAGCTAGAGGAGAGTAGCGAAGGCCCCATGAGGAGAGAGAGGTGCAAGCCTGCCCAGGGGCGCGCGCATGGTGAGCTGGGGCCCTGATGGAAGTCAAGGCACCCGCTCGAGAGGCGGCTGGGAGAGCAGACAGCCTAAGCAGGGAGCAGGGGAGAAGAGTGCAGGGGCTCCTAGGCCTCCTGAGGAGAGCAGGGAGGCGTCTAGGACACCAGTGGGCCAGTGGGTCAGCTCAAGGTTCTGGAACGTTCCCTGGGCCCCAGGCCTCTGCTGTCAGGTATCAAGATTTGGAGCCTTATGGGAGTGGCCACCCTGTCTGTGTGCCCAAGTTACTCGTGCTTGTGTCTGTCCTCCTTTCCCCTGAGAGGCCCCGAGAGAACCGTGTCTGCCCTGGCCAGGACGGCACTGCAGCCTCCCACCCATATCAGGAGGGCCTGGGCCTGCTGAGGGGAGAGGAGGGGAGGAGAGAGCCCCGCGGAAGTCAGAGAACCCCGCAGAGCCCTGTTTCCTCTCATAGAGCGTGAAAGCCCCTTGTAGCTGCCACCTGGGCCCTAACCTTGGCTGTGGGGTTCCTCTGTGTGCAGCTAAGAAGCAGGACGGGGCAGTTGCCATGGAAATGCAGCCCCTGAAGAGCGCGGAGGGCGGGGAGATGGAGGAACGGGAGAAGAAGAAAGCCAGCGTGCCCAAGAAGGAGAAGTCGGTCCTGCAGGGCAAGCTCACCAAGCTGGCCGTGCAGATCGGGAAAGCAGGTGGGGCCACCACTGGGCGCAGACGCCGGGCTCCCGGGCGCCGGGCCGGGCTCTGGAAAGCAAGTGGGAGTGGGAAAGGGGTGTTACAGGCCGTGTGGGCCAGGCAGCCAGGGGACCCACCCGGGGCCGGCAGTGGCCATCAGGGTCTGCTGCGGTCCCCAGTCAGGGAGCACAGGTTCCAAATGTCCGCAAGGCTGGGCCAGGGGAGTGGCGCCCCTGCCTCAGCCTCCCTTAAGTCTGCCTCGCTCTTGCTCTCTCCCTCCCGCCCCCCGCTCCCTCCCCATCCCGCCCCCACCGTCTGCGGCTCCTGTGGCCCCGGCAGGACTGGTCATGTCTGCCATCACTGTCATCATCCTGGTCCTCTACTTTGTGATTGAGACCTTCGTCGTCGACGGCCGGGTGTGGCTGGCGGAGTGCACGCCCGTCTATGTGCAGTACTTTGTGAAGTTTTTCATCATCGGCGTCACTGTGCTGGTTGTGGCCGTCCCGGAGGGCCTGCCTCTGGCTGTCACCATCTCCTTAGCTTACTCTGTCAAGGTAATAATAATACACGCGATAGGAAGGAGAATCCCTTGATGCCAGGATACAGACCCGGAAACTGGACTTGGAAGCCGTTAAGCAACTTGGCGTGACAAGGACTGGAGAAAATCTGGGATCAGTCAGGGGAAGTGGCGGGGGGGGGCTGCTGAGCAGGGGAGCAGTGAGATGAGCTGGAAAGCAGGCAGGCGGTGGGATAGACCTGGCGTCTGCAGGATGAGGGCGGTAAGTTGAGGGTGCTGGCGTCACTTGCAGAAGTGGGTGCGGGGGGCAAATGGGTGATCAGGAGAGGGCTGAGGACACTGGGAGACAGTGGGCGGCAGGTGGCTGACACTGGGGCTGATGTGAGAGGGGGCCACGGGAGGCCCCAGGCGAGCTCCGGGGAGAGCGGCTGCCCAGAGTTGACCGCTTGGCCCGTCTGATGAGAGGCCTCCCACCCTGCGGCCCCCCAAGCGGCGCCTCTGGGCGCTGCTGTCAGCCCGTCAGCCCGGGGGTGAGGGCGTGTGCCAGCTGACTGAGGCCCCCTGGCAGGGCCGAGCAGAGTCGCACATGCCATGCTGACGACCTCTTGCTCCCCTACCCCGTGGGCCAAGCTTTCCGAGGACAGCTGGTGACCCAAGCCCCCATCCCTGCCCTTTACAGAAAATGATGAGGGACAACAACCTGGTCCGTCACCTGGATGCCTGTGAGACCATGGGAAACGCCACCGCCATCTGCTCGGACAAGACGGGCACACTCACCACCAACCGTATGACCGTGGTCCAGTCCTACCTCGGGGACACCCACTACAAAGAGGTTCCAGCCCCCAGCACCCTGACCCCCAAGATCCTCGACCTCCTGGTCCACGCCATCTCCATCAACAGTGCCTACACCACCAAAATACTAGTGAGCAGAGAGGGGGCCGCAGGCTGGGCCAAGCTGGGGCGGCATGGAGGAAGGGGGCCAGGCCAGAGATTGCCACCGAGCTGTCACCAGGGCCTCTCTCGGCTCCCTTAAGAACCTTTGGTCAGAGCTGCAGGGGTCTGTGGGATGCTGGTCGGCCTCCACCTCATCTCTGGACTCCTGTCCTGGCTGCTGGGCAGGACCTGCAGCTTCTGGAAACCCTTCCAAGCCCAGTGCATGGTGGCAATCCTGCCCATCTAGTCCCCGTGGAGGCCGTCCCCGGCTCCCAGCCACCACACCCTAGAGACAAGGTGGCCACAGCCAGGCGGGGGGCCCTGGGCGCAGCAAGGAGGGTAGACTCGGGCCCCCTGTGCCATGCTGCTTCTCCTTGCCTCATAGCCTCCAGAGAAGGAAGGCGGTCTCCCCCGCCAAGTGGGCAACAAGACCGAGTGTGCTCTGCTGGGCTTTGTCCTGGACCTGAAGCGGGACTTCCAGCCTGTGCGGGAGCAGATTCCAGAAGATAAGCTTTACAAAGTCTACACCTTCAACTCGGTCCGCAAGTCCATGAGCACGGTCATCCGCATGCCTGACGGCGGCTTCCGCCTCTTCAGCAAGGGCGCCTCGGAGATCCTGCTGAAAAAGTGAGCGGGCCACGAGGGCCAGTCCTACCTCGGGGACACCCACTACAAAGAGGTTCCAGCCCCCAGCACCCTGACCCCCAAGATCCTCGACCTCCTGGTCCACGCCATCTCCATCAACAGTGCCTACACCACCAAAATAAGGGCAGGTGCCCCGGAGGCTGGCGGCCAGCCACACAATGCGGGGTTCCAGGGTCACTATCGCAGTAAAGTAGACGTAACGTCAAATTGGCCACGTTAATCCCTTGAAAACGTACTGTGCGGCGGCACTGAGCATGTTCCCAGAGTTGTGCGCTGTCGCCGCGCTTGCGGAACGTTCTCATCACCCCCCAAAGGAAACCCTGTCCCCATTAAACAGCCACTCCCACCTCCCTTCCCCAGCCCCTGACAGCTACTCATCTCCTTTCTCCGTGGATGTGCCTGTCATGGAATCATACAACGGATGGCTTTTACTGTGCATAACGTTGTCCAGGCTCATCCACGTCGTAGCGCAGATTGGTGCTTCATTCCTTCTTGTGGCAGAATAATATTCCACGAACAGACCACGCTTTCTGTATCTGTTCATCCTTTGACAGTCCCTTGGCTTGTTCCCACCTTTTGGCTCCTGTGAACCATGCTGCCATGAACATGGGTGTGCATGTTTTTGTTTGAATACATGTTCTCAGTACTCTTGGGCATATTCCTAGGAGCGGAAGTGCTGGGTCCTATGGGAGCATAGTCTCACTTTTTCAAGGCACGAGGGCTCCTGCTTCTCCTCATTCTCACCAGCATGCGTTAATCTGTTTATTATTACGATGACGATGATGATGATGGTTATAGCCATCCTAGGAGATGCGAACTGGGACCTCACGGTGGTTGTGTTTGCACTTCCCTGACGACTGGTGATGTTTGCACCTTTCCATGCCCTCACTGGCCATTTGCGTGTCTTCTTTGGAGAAAAGGCTATTCAAGTCCTTTGCTCATCTTTGATTTGAGTTGTTGTTTTGTTGGTTTGGGGGTTTTTTGTTGCTGAGCTGTAAGAGCTCTCGCTGTATGCCAGATACTAGAACCTTAACGCACCTGATTTGTAAATATCTTCTCGCTCCCTGTGGGCTGTCTTTTCACTCTGTTGATTGCTTTTTTTTTTTCTTTTCACCCTCTTGATTCATCCCTGGATGCACAAGTGTCTTCCAATGATGAAGTCCAGTTTATCCCTTTATTTCTTGTGTCGCTTGTGTGGGGTTCCTGTTAGAGGTGATGAAAATGTTTTAAAATTGACTGTGGTGACAGTTGCACATCTCTGTACATTTTAATTGGACAAATTGTGTGGTGTGTGAATTATATCCCAATAAAGCTGTTATAAAAACTGATGGGGGGAGCATGCAGCTCCACCTCCAAGCACCCACCCCCCGAGTCCCCATCCTCCTGCCTTGCCCACCTGGCTCCTCACTTCCTGCAGAGCCACCTTCTAAGACACGAATGTTCTCCCCCAAAACTCTGCCCAGGCACAGACTCCCCGGGTGCAAAGGCCACCTCCTCCCTGAAGCTGTCCTGCCGCATCCTGGCTGACTGGGAGGCCTCAGCCCTCTTTCCGTGCTTCCCTTCTCCTCTGGCTAAAAGCCCGATTTCTGTAGTAGGCCTGTGGCTCTGCTCTTTGCTGGCATGTGAACGTCAAGTCACTCCCCTGCCGGAGCCTCAGTTTCCTCCTACACGGAGACAACACAAACACTCACCTCCTAGGAATGTTGTGAGACTTACATGAGTGAATCCACAAAAAGGCGCTCTCCTCGCCTACACAAGTCTGTGAGTTTCCGGCTCCTGGGGCTGCCAGGACAAAGGACCATAAACCTGATGGCTTAAAAACTGAGAAACCTGTTTTCTCACAGTTCTGGAGTCCAGAAGTCCACAGTGAAGGTGTGGGCAGGTCCATGCTCCGTTCGGAGCTGCCAGAGGAGGCCCCTTCCTTGTCTCTTGCAGCTTCTGGTGATTGCCAGCAGTCGTTTGAGTCCCTTGGCTTGTAGATGGGTCACCCCCATCTCTGCTGGCATCCTCACATTGCCCTGTCCTCGTGTGTGTCTATGTCTCGATGTGTCCTCTTCTCTTTTTAGAAGGACACCAGTCATTGGATTAAGGGCCCACTGTAAACCGGTATGACCCCATCTTAACTTTGCAACAACCCTATTTCCAAATCAAGTCACAATCTGAGGTTCTGGGAAGAACGTGAGGCGGCGGGGGGGTGGGGGTGGGGCGCAGACACTGTTTGGGCCCCGCAGAAGCAGAACGCCTTCCTCCCCGAGAAGCCCCCCCCGCCACACAGGGTGGAGGGCTCACACCCATGCCTGCTGATTCTCTCTGTCCCCGCCCCAGGTGCAGCAACATCATAAACAGCTTCGGTGAGCTGCGTGGCTTTCGCCCTCGGGACCGGGACGACATGGTGAAGAAGATCATTGAGCCCATGGCGTGCGACGGCCTCCGCACCATATGTATTGCCTACCGGGATTTCTCTGCCGCTCAGGAGCCCGACTGGGACAATGAGAACGAGGTCGTGGGCAACCTCACCTGCATAGCTGTCGTGGGCATCGAGGACCCCGTGCGGCCCGAGGTAGCCACCCACGTGTCCGTGAGCAGCCCAGGTTGTTGGATGGGTCAAGGGGCAGCCCTGCTTCCCATCCGGCCTCCACAGCATGGCCCCTTTCTCCTGCCTTCCCTGCTACCGCACTACTTCCTGCCGGAGTCCAGAAAGGTCAGGAAAGGTGGGCAAGGGCAGGGCCTTGGGGTCCTTGGGATCAGACCTCCCCGGCACACTCGATCTCCCTTGCCCTCCCACCCTTGCACCCGCGCGGGGCCTCCAGGCCTGGCTCATGCTCTGCCTCCACCAGGTGAGAGACGGCGTCAGTAGAACCTCGACGGCTGTGACCCCCGCAGGACTGATGGACTGGATGGAGGGGCAAGGGAGAGGGGCTCTGGTTCAGAGACGCGGGTGGATGGCAGTTCCATCACTGGGCTGGGAGTCCGAGGGGACCCAGGTTTGGGGGGCGGGGGGCAGTCCTTGGTCAAGGGTTTGGTTGGGGCTGAGTGAGGTTCGGGACCTCCCCATAGAGATGTCAAGTGGGTAGGTAGCTGTAGGAGTGGAGTGCTCAAAGCGGAAGGTCCTGGCAGGAGAGATTCCAGAAGCATCCTTATATGAGTGATGTCACAGGGTGAGTGTCCAGCTAGGACAGATGTGGGAGGAGCCTTCAAAGAGGCTCGAAGGAAGGGTCCGGGCAGGGAGCCAGCATGTGTAGATGGCTTTACCAAGAGCTTTTCTGCAGAGGTAACAGAGAAACTGGGCAGAAGCTGAACAGGCTGCAGAGCAAAGGAGCAAAGGGGAGGCTTGTTGGTCCATAAAGATGGAAGAGCCCTGGAGTGGAGCGCCAGTGACAGCTACAGGATGCCAGGCCCCACAGGAAGAATGCGAGGCGCAGGGGGCGCAGCTTGCCACAGGCAGGGAGGGACCCTCTGTCTCCTCCCAGGGCCTCTCCAGTGGCACCCACCTCATGTCAGAAGCAGGGCCACCCTGATCCTGCTGATTAGCCTGGAAACATGTATGTGTATGAGCTGCCCTTAGGGTTGCTGACATGAGGAAGGAGACGCTTCTGGGCCCTCCTTCAGGAGACGGGTCTTCATTCACACATTGGATCAGGTACCAAAGACCGTCGATTGAAAAGTCAGTGCTTGCTACATCCAGACGGTGGCCGTGGGCCGTCCGTGACAGTGCACCCCTGTGTTCTGAGGAGCCTGGAAGCCTGCCTGGGAGGACGCAGATGGCAGCAGAGGGGAAGGGAGAGACTCCCAGCCACAGGGACAGGTCTAGCTAAGGTGGACAGTGGGAGAAGCAGCCTAGGAGGGCAAGGGGAGAGGATGCTGCTACGGGTGACGGGGCCACCCCAGCGGACACAGGGTCTGGACCGTTCCCTTCGTTGGACCAGGAAGAAACTGAGGCACAGAGGAGGAGGCCTGTGTCCACCCAGTGAAGCCGAGTCATAAAGCTGGCTGGCGTTCGATGCTGCTCCGAGAATGTCTCACAGACCCAGGAGGGCAGCATCCCTGTACTCCCAGGACCCTGCGCCTGCCCCCGCTTCCACCTCAGCTACTGGCCCACTTGTTCCATTTCCCCCAATGAGTAGGCAGAGTGCCTTCTCATGTGAAACCTACGGCTCTACGTGTCTTGGGTTTTAGATTGTTGTAAACAGGAGCGGGGTGCCGGGGGACACGTGAGAGGTGCCCAGAGCTTGGCCACAAGCCCGCTGATGGCCAGGAGCCTGCCCCAAAGGGACAGGCCTGCCGTCAGCTTTGCCATCTGGCAGGGTAGCTGGGGACACAGGTTCCTTTCTCATTTTTCCAGAGCTCACTGACACAGCCACCTTGCCAGCCAGCCTGGTAAGCAGGGCCGCCCCTGGCTCGGCAGCTGTGGAGCAGTGGAAAATGAGGTTGATGGAGCTGGGTGATTTCTATGGTCCCCTTTCCAGACACGACTGCAGTGGCGCCCCTCGACAGCGTACAAGTGCCTTCTCCCAGCCTTACTCGTGGCGTTGGGGCCTGGGTCTGAGTCCTCGCTGGTGCTGGGGCCCAGCACAATGAAGGAGGCACCCAGGGGCGGGGAGGGGTGCTGAGGGGATGAAGGAGGCACCCTGCCCACTGCAGACCAGGCAGTAAAGCAGACCAGCCACTCTCCCCACAGGGACCACAGATCTGGATGCAGAAAATGCGCCTTGCCTCAGTGGCCGCACCCACCTCTCTCGTCTCTTCCAGGTCCCTGAAGCTATCCGCAAATGCCAGCGTGCTGGCATCACAGTGCGCATGGTGACCGGGGACAACATCAATACAGCCCGGGCCATCGCGGCCAAGTGTGGCATCATCCAGCCTGGGGAGGACTTCTTGTGCCTGGAGGGGAAGGAGTTCAACCGGCGCATCCGCAACGAGAAAGGCGAGGTAGGCCTGGGCTCCGCTGCCCTCCCACCTCAGTCCAGGGTTCTGGCGGTTTCTCCCCCCGCCCCACCTCTGCTCAGCACCCCCCATCCAGGCTCTGTAGCATCTGTGTGCTTCCCCCTCCCAGATAGAACAGGAGCGTCTGGACAAGGTGTGGCCCAAGCTGAGGGTCCTCGCCCGATCGTCTCCCACCGACAAACATACTCTGGTCAAAGGTAATGGAGCTTGCCCACTGCTGCTCGCCGCTGCCCCTGCCCCCGCCCCTGCCCGGGGTGCCGATGCCAAGCTCCAGGGCCTGCCTAGGAAGTGGGGTCCCGGGCTGTAGATGTGCTGCGGGTGGACATGGCCCTGAACATGAACTTCAGGAAAATGGGGGTGATGATGGCCGACATGCCAGGGCCCACTCCTCCGCATCTCTGGGCTAACGACACGAGTGGGAGACGCCTCTCGTTGTAACAGACGGGGAAACTGAGGCCTCCGAGTCACACAGTGCTGAGCCCCTGCCTTCCACCCAATCACCACCACGTATCATCTCGCTGGGTGATGGGCCAGGGCAGGAGGAGGGGAGCGGGGACTTCACTGCAAAGGTGACCGAAGCACAAGGGGATTGGGGGCAGTGGGCGCAGTCGCAATCCCGAAGGGTTTCCTGAGTCAAGCAGTCGCCCACAGCCCCCAGGCAGGAGCCCAGGGCACAGGCGCCCCACTCTGCATTCCAGGGATCATCGACAGCAGCACTGGCGAGCAGCGGCAGGTGGTGGCCGTGACCGGGGACGGCACCAACGACGGGCCAGCCCTCAAGAAGGCAGATGTGGGCTTTGCCATGGTAAGCCACCCAGTGCCGACCTGGCTCGGCACACCACGTAGGATCTTGTGTCTCAAGGACATCGGCTCCGTGCAGAAAGGTGGGAGCTAGTGTTAAGGCCTCTTTCTCTCCCCTCCTGGCCTCTCAGGCCTCCACAGGCCCTGCTGGTCAGGGGACATACGTGTGATTTGTTCAAAGGCATTTGGTGACAGTGGACCTTGTTGTGCACCTGCCTCAGCCAGTCCCGGTCCAGTCTCAGCGAACCACAGCCCCAAGTGTGATGACTGGAGCCCCCCAGTGAGCTTGTCCTCTGTGTTTCTCTCCTGTTGCTTACATGGAGCTAGTTACTTCTGTAAACCCTGACCCTGCTGCCCAGGCGGCCGGCCCTTCTAGAGTGAGCTACGCCGAAACCCAGTGAGCCCCTTTCCCTACCTACCACTGAGGAGCACCTGCCCTCTGCCGCAGTGACGGTAGCCCACCACGGGCAGGCGCCAGGGGCCCAGGCCAGTCCTGCCCAGAAGCTGGGACCCAGAAGGGGTAAGCACTGGAAGCCCCGGGCGGAGCTGCACGGGACCCAGCCTCAGGGCAGCAGGGGCTTTGAGCACCGAGGATGGAGGAGGGCCTCCTCCAGGCACCCGTGTGTGGGCCGGGAAGACCTGTGCTTGCTCTGCCGAAGGCATCCCCCACCCCCACCCCCACCCCGGACTCATGGAGCTCCTGTCTAGCAAGCTGCTCTAGCATGCTGGCACTGGACAGCAGCCTGGTGGTGGCCACGTGGTGGCAGCCAGGCCTTGTACGTGAGGCCACATTGGTGGCCATGGTGGTGGCCCCCTCTTTGTCTATGAGCAAAGACCCTTAGCTTGCCCTGAGACAACCTGCCACCTGGAGTAGGAGGTCGCGCCGGATGAAACAAGGTCTGTTTCTAGCTGGCGGGGAGCCTCGTTTGGAAGGCAACCTGGGCGGTAAGCCCCAGTGGGTTGAGTCTTCAAGGGGGCTGGGGAAAGGGCCCGTGGACACTGTGTGTGTGCCCCCCCCCAGGGCATCGCAGGGACTGACGTGGCCAAGGAGGCCTCAGACATCATCCTGACCGATGACAACTTCAGCAGCATCGTCAAGGCGGTCATGTGGGGCCGCAATGTCTACGATAGCATCTCCAAGTTCCTGCAGTTCCAGCTGACCGTCAACGTGGTGGCCGTGATCGTGGCCTTCACGGGTGCCTGCATTACTCAGGTGGGCACTGGGGACCGCTGTGCCCGAGGAAGACCCCGGGCTCTCCCTCCCGCAAGCCATGGGGCCTGCAGGAGGCAGCCGGTTTCCGGGGCCCCTCCTGCCTCATGCACCCGGAGCCCGGTGTGGAGAGCAAGCCCAGGAGACCCCACTCCCATGAGTGTGTGGGCCGACGAGCGCCCGCCCGAGGGCTCGGCTGTGAGAGCCAGGTCTTTACTTTGTTGCATGTTTTTTTTTTTTTAATTGAAATAAAAATCACATACCAAAACCTTCGCCATTTGAGAGTAGACACACTTCAGTGGCATTTCATACATTCACAGTGTGTGTGGACCACTGGCTCTGTCTCATTTCTGAACATTTTCATCGCCCCTAAGAAGACCCCATCCCCAGTAGCAGCCACTCCCCGTCCCCCTTCCCCAGTCCCTGGCACCCACAGATCTGCTTTCTGTCTTTACAGACTTACCCATTCTGGAACATTCCATACAGATGGAATCAAATAACATGTGGTCTTTTGTGTCTGGCACCTTTCACTCAGCATCGTGTTTTCAAGGTCCATCCGTGTTACAGCATGGATCGGTACTTCGTTCCTTTGGATGGCGGAATAATGCGCCATCGTATGGAGAGAGCCCCTTTCATTTGTCCCTTCCTCCATCGGTGGGCATTTGGGTCATTTCCACCTTTTGGTGACTGAATAACACTGCTGTGAACATGCGTGTACAAGTCTTTGTGGGGGGGAAGTGCTGCTCCTTTCGAGAAGCCTCATCCCCGTTTTCAATAGTCCAATTCTCCCCATTAGTGAGTGTCCAGGATTTGTCTCCCTTTGAACGGTTTTTTTAATGGAGATAAAATTCACATCACAATAGCCATTTGAAAGCGCATAGCTCAGTGACACTCAGTACATTCACAATGTTGTGCCCACTAAAGCTGGCACCCCCCCCCTTGCCTTCCCCCAGCTCCTGACACCCACTCACCTGCTCTCTGTCAGTTCTGGATCTGTCAGTTCTGGAAGTTTCATAGGAATGGAATCATACAGTATGTGGCCCTTTGTGTCTGCCTTTTGTGAGGCTGATTTCTAACCGACTCAGAGGCGATGAGGAGAAGGGAGGTGCAGGGCAGACCCCCTGGGTGTGGGAGGTCAGGAGAGCACCCATCGCAGTCTGGGGCAACACACGGGCTTGTGAACCTCCTGCTGACAATTGGGGCCGCACCTTCTAGATCACTGCCACCAGGTGAGAGAAGGGAGACTGGCAACATTTTAAGAGCAGGAATCTGAAAGTGCCGCGAAAGCTCGCTGGTAACCTTAACAACAGGGATGGGGGATGTCACAGTTTTCTGGGAAGGGCGGATTCGCTGCGTGTCGTGCCAGTGACACCGCCCCCAAGCTGAGTTTCCGACGGGGAGCGGTGGGCCAGGGCGCTTCCTGGCCCCACGTGAGGATGACTGCCTCCTCTCCACAGGACTCTCCTCTCAAAGCCGTGCAGATGTTGTGGGTGAACTTGATCATGGACACATTTGCCTCTCTGGCCCTGGCGACAGAGCCACCCACCGAGGCGCTGCTGCTGCGGAAACCGTACGGCCGGGACAAGCCCCTGATCTCGCGCACCATGATGAAGAACATCCTGGGCCACGCGGTGTACCAGCTCACCATCATCTTCACACTGCTGTTCGTCGGTAGGTCCGCCCTGGGGCGCACTGCACGGCTGCCGGCCTCGCAGGCTCAGACCCTGTCTGGCGGTGGAAGGGACGGATGAGCACTAGGAACCCAGTTCCCCGTGAGGACCCCTCTGCCCTCCCCTCCCTGCTGTCCCCCTCTGTGTGTGCCCCGGCGAGGGGTCACAGGCCCCCCCCCAAGCAGCTGAGAAACTGTCCACTGCTCCCAGACCCAGATCGCACCCATCCATCCATGCACCCCATGACCATTTCTCCAGGGGACAACAACCATGATCAGGAGAGAAGTGAGGGGAGAAGGAGGGAAGACGAGGGGTAGGAGAAAGCGCGGCAGTAGGAGGTAAAGCAGAGGAGAGGAAGGAGAGGCCGGAGGAAAGAAGGGAGAAGGGGGAGAGAAGGAGGAAAGAAAGGGAGGAGGAGGGAGAGCTGAAGGGGGAGGAGGGAAGGGGAAGAGGAGGAGGAGGAGGAAGAAGAAGGAGGATAGAAGAAGGGAGGGGAAGACGGAGAGAGGAGGAGTGGGGAGGAGGACTGAGGGTCAGGAAGCAAGAAGGAGGCCAGGGCAGGAAGAGAAGGCAGTTGCAGGAGGAGCGGGGGGGGGGGGGGGGGGGGGGGAGAGGGACCGGGGCTGGGTTTGTTGGTGTTTGTGGCCCCTCTCCCTTAGGTCAGGGCACTCTCGGCAGGCCACCAATGCCATCCTCCAGGACAGTGTTTGCTGAGAGACAGGAGTCAGTGTGGGGGGACCACAAATGTCAGGATCGGGGGTGGGGAGAGGGTTCCTCAGCGGGCCCTTCTCTGATATCTTGGAAGCAGAAGCTTCTCGTGCCCGGCCTGAGGGCCTCTGCCTGGCTGCCCTGGCTTAGGGACAGGGCCGAGGAGGGCGGCCAACAGCCTCCAATCCCTCCCCAGCCCACCCCCAGCTCACCCTGGCACACACAGTTTGTCTTGGCTTCCTCCTTCCTGCCCTGGGGTTTCTGCACCAGAGCCGTGGGCCAGGCCTTGGCTATGAGCTCCTTTCCCTCGGCCGTCTCACCACAGACACCCCCCCAGCACCCCTCAGGCGACATTGGCCGGGAGCCATGTCCGCTCAGGGTTCCACGCCCTCATGTGTCCCTTGGCCTGCAGGGGAGCTCTTCTTCGACATTGACAGCGGGAGGAACGCACCCCTGCATTCTCCACCCTCAGAGCACTACACCATCATCTTCAACACCTTCGTCATGATGCAGCTCTTCAACGAGATCAATGCCCGCAAGATCCACGGTGAGCGAAACGTCTTCCATGGCATCTTCAGCAACCCCATCTTCTGCACCATCGTCCTGGGCACCTTTGCGATTCAGGTAGGAGCGCTGACCCCACTCTTACAACAGCTGGGGAGGCAGGGGACCATGCCCCGCCCCCGCTAGTGGCCTGCCTGTCCCGCTCAGAGGCGGCTCTGCCCCTCCTGCTTTCCCAGCCCCTGCTGGCATTCCCTGTGACCCGTGTCCTCTGTCCCCATCTTCAAAACATCATGGCGTTGTCCTGGCTTCACCTGCTGGGTTCCAGAGAGCCTTAGTGTGCCTTACTGAGAACGAACCTCCTCATAGTTCCCTCTGAGTCCCATTTCCAGCACTTGATTCCCTGGTGGGAAGCCACCAGAACTCCAGAAGGTTCCTTTGGACAAGTTTTCTATCCCCAGTGCTGACAAACCGGCCTCTGCCTGCCACCATGCTGTGGACAGGCTGGTCAGTGAACTCTTCAGGAGAGGCTGAGCATTCAAAACTAGGGTGTATTGATAGAAAATATGACGTATAGTGACGGCAACAGGCCAAGATAGTTTCTCCTTACAGTTCTCGAAGGAGGGACCTGCCACGCCTCGGGGGGACCAACCAGGGAAGCCTCTGGGTCAGTCAGGAGACAGAGGGGGAGTAGGGAGCCCTTACTGTGGTTTCTGGGGGAGAAACTGAGGGGGGCGGTGAGCTGGCTGAGGATTCACTAGTATGAGTAATTTCAGGGTTCTGGGGGACATAGGACTGTCTCTGGTTGTCTGGGTCCTGGCCCTGGGTGGTTAAGGCAGGGGCAGTGGCCTGGAAAGGAGAGCACGGTAACGGGGGTGGTTGGTCTGTGTGGAGGTTCTTCCCTGGGAAGGGGCAACAAGGCAGCAGGAGGCCAGGCAAGGCGAGTCGGGCATGTCGCTGGGGCGTCCAGCACAGGCACGCCAGGCAGCTGTTAAAGCATTAAGTTGACAGAAGCTGGAAATGTGGACCCTGAGGGCTGGAGGAGGGGCCCCAGTAGCTGTGCCTGCCTCCTTCCCACCGCACCCCTGCAGATCGTCATCGTGCAGTTCGGCGGAAAGCCCTTCAGCTGCTCCCCCCTGTCCACGGAGCAGTGGCTCTGGTGTCTGTTCGTTGGCGTTGGGGAGCTGGTCTGGGGACAGGTGAGTGGCTGCCTGGTCACCGTCCGCGGCCCCACCCCTTAGCTGTCTCCTCTACAGCAGCACCAGAGATGGGCGTGAGGTGGGGGGATCGGGGCGCGTCAGGGCTCAGGCCTGGGCCATGTCACCACTCAGGTGACAGTGTCAGCAGAGAAAAGACAAAGGGCCGTGGCTGGGATGTCACGAAGCCCCAGCAAAATCACCCAGCACTCCCCTTTTCATGATAGGAGCCAAAAATCATCCCCTAAAACGGGGTGGCTTAGAAAATCCCCATATAGCAAAAACTGAACAGCACCCTGCTAAATCCTCCAAGGGGCAAAGAGAAAGCGTCAAGGAAAATGAAGACATACTTTGAGATGATAGAAAGCGGAAGTCGGACACCTCGAGGCCTTAGCAGTTAAAGCCACGTGCAGAGGGAGGCTTGTGGCACCCAAAGATGATGTTAGGAGGAAACAGCCCAAGCCATACGCACACAAGAGGCTTCTGAAAGTTCTAGAACATTGCTGTAGGAGGCCAAGTCCAGGATCCACTTTGCCCTGTGTCTCAGTCACCTGAGACACAACAAAGTACCACAGACTGGGGGGCTTAAACAGCAGGTGTTATTCTCTCACACCTCTGGAAGCTGGAAGTCCAAGATTGAGCCTACGCAGGACCAGGCCCGGGGAGACCAGGTGTGAGCTTCCAGGTCCCTGGCCGGTGGAAGGGTGCGGGGGTGCCGTTTCTCCTGCAGCCTTGTGTGACAACCCGCACCGGGCACGGCCACCAGGGAAGCCTCCCTGAGCGGCGCTGTCCGGGGACTTCAGTGCGGGGTCAGTCCCGTCGGCCTGGAGCTCCCTGGGCTGAGCTCGGAAACTCAGTCTCTGCACCCGCACCGCCCCCCCCCACCCCCACCCCCCACCCCGGGACGTGAAGCTGAGAGGTGTGGCCCAGCTCGGCCCCAGGGAGACTGAGACCCTCTCATCAGGCAGGATGGGCCAGGGGCCTAGAGGCCCCCTCTCAGGAGCTGGGGGCCAAGGCCAGACCTCCCCTCGCTAGAAAACACTCCTTGCTCCCAACGGCCTCCACACCCTGCTCCCCAGGGACTGCTCCCAGTCAGGGGAAAGAGGCTGGCATCTCTCTCTGGAGAGCAGGATTTGGCACCAGGCAAAGGTGGCCCAGGCGTGCAGCCTCGGGGAGCAGAAAAGGACGCCCCATCCCCGGGTCTGCCCGTGTCAGAGGGAGGGGGGAGGTCTGGGTCCCTTGCCGGCCCCAGCAGAGCTCCCGCCCCGAGAGGACCAGCCCTGCTCTGACAGCCACCTGTCTCTGCTGTCCCTCACCTCTGGCCCCCCAGGTCATCGCCACCATCCCCACCAGCCAACTCAAGTGCCTGAAGGAAGCAGGGCACGGGCCCGGGAAGGATGAGATGACTGACGAGGAGCTGGCCGAGGGGGAGGAAGAGATTGACCACGCCGAGCGGGAGCTCCGCAGAGGCCAGATCCTCTGGTTCCGGGGCCTCAATCGGATTCAGACACAGGTAAGCCGCTGGGCCACTTGGCTACTCTGGCTTTCCCGCCTTGAGAGGGTGGCAAGCAAGCAAGAGGCAGAGAGTGGGCGAGGTGAGCCCCCTACCAACAGGGAAACCCTTGGGTCTCGCTGCCACGGTGACACGGGCCATCCCCAGGTGCGCTGCCACGGTGGCCTATGTCTGCCGCCTCCCTCAGAGCCCAGGGCCCCCCCCCCCCCGTGCTGGGCACAGGTGTCAGCTAAAGGTGTGTGTTGTGACCAGTAGTTGTCTCTTGGGGGGCACAGACCACCCACTGTCTGCGTAGCTGCTGGGCCTTGCCTTATGCGCTGTAAACAGCCCAGTTACAGGGAGGTGACGTTCTTGGGACGAGACAGCTGCCCATTACAAACAGCCTTTGGTGAGCTCACCGTTCACGGGTTATACTGGGTATTCTATGGAAGCAGACTCGGGCCACAGAGCTGGGCCTTTCTGTTCATCTCAATGGCCACATATCAGAGCTGGTGGGGACCAAGACCTCCATAAGGTCAGATGGTCACAATGACCACTCGGCCATGGGCACTTTCCAAGGCTTCACGAGACTCGCCTGCCAGAGCAAACCCTGTTCTTTGCCTCCAACCTTCCCCAGTTAGCCTTCTTGCCAGAATGTTCCATATTCACTGTCTCTCCACATCCTTTCCTCACACTCACTTGTGATCCCACCACAGCCTGGCCTCTGCCTTCAACGTCCCAGAGGCAGTTGTCACCAAGGCCTATAAGACCCCTAGCTCCCGGACTCGGGCTGTCCCTTCTTCCCAGCGCCCTTCCATAAGGGCACTCAGCCCTGCTCTCTCTGGTGGCTTGCTGTCCCCTCCATCCCAGTGTCTGCTCCTCAGCCTTGCTTGCCTGGCTCCCCCACTTCCCACTGACACCTTGGTCCACCCTGCTGTGGCCCTCACGTGCTGAAAATCCCACAGACCTGGGGGCACTGGACTGTGTATGGAAGGAAGGAAGAGCAGGTGAGAGCTGAGCCCCAGCCCTCGGCCCCTCTCAACTGCAGCCCCCCCTTCCTTCAGCATCTCCTTCAGCCCCATGGACACTTCTTGGCCAATTCCCCACTGCCCGCTCCTTCCCTTGCAGCCTTCAGATGGCGACCCAGTGCCCCTCTCTCCCCATCTCCTTCTGTGCCCAACCGGAAATCCCCAGAGTGTCACACCTGAACCGAGATGCCCACAGTGGGCTTGGGCCAGACCACAGTCCCTGAGCCCACCTCCTTCCAGCCCCACAGCACCTGACCGATGGCTCTGTCACCTCCACTGAGCAAGCCAGAGCCCCAGACTCTCTCCCTGTCCCCCCACACAGCTGGTACATCAGCATGACCCATCAGCTCAGCTCTGCCCCCAATCCAGCCACCCCTGCCCCCCATCCTCCTGGCCTAGCCACCAGTGTCTCTGCCTGGATCACGTCTCCCTGCTGCCTCCCTAGCCCCCAGTGACACCTGTCACTCTCTGCCACGCCTGTGCTTCCCAAAGCCCCACCTCCGGTCTTTCTCCATGTTCTGTCCAGGATCCCCAGCCCCCATGCCCCTGACCTAGCTCCAGTTGCTTTTCCTCCTGGGGGTCGCACCCGTGGGAAGAACACCACCATGCACTTAGGCCCGCCCTCCTCCAGATGCCTGCTGAGGGCCCCTGGGCCTGGGGCACGACCGGGGAGCACAGCTCTCCCCAGTATCCGCCTCCAGCGTGTCACACAGCACCAAAGGTTCATCCCGAAGAATCTTTTACACAACTCGCCCAAAGCGCCCTCAGCAGCCGGTGCCTACCCTGCCCGGGGTCTGACGCTCCTGCACACGCACCTACTGCCATACAGTCCCTGGAAGTCTCATGGGGCTCAGGCTCAGGGCCCCCCACTTCTTTCCTCCCCAGGCCCCAGCCTCAGCTTCAACCACAAGCTCTCAGCCTCCCGCCTGCTCCTCCAGCCTTTGTTGAGCTGGGCCCTCTAACGACCCTGTCCAGCTTCTCTTCCTGTCCTAGGGTCAAGTCCAGAGTCCTGACCGTGGCCTTCAAGCCCCTGCCTCTTAGCGTCATCCCACTGTGGCCCTATAACCCCTGCTGCTTTTCCAGACATGCATTCGCTCTGCCTCCATGCTGGCCACTTCCCGGGCCCCAGGACACCCCAGCTCCCACTGTGTTCCCTGGGGGCACCTCCTCCTCCCGCAGCACCATGTCATGAAGCCTTCTCAGAGTCCATTCCCTCCCGCCCCTGTAGGCCCCAGGCAGCTGTCCGGGCTCTCCGCCCAGGGCGCTGGAATCAGGGAGGAGCAGAGTACCCCAGGCAACTTTCCAAAGCGGCAGAGTCCTGGGCTGCTCCCAGCGCTTGCGATATTGTAGGGCTGGGTGAGGTGGTCCCCAATAAGTCCATGTTTAAGGAGCTCCCCAGGGATGCAAGGGGCTTCTCCAGTGGAGAAGCAAGAGGCCAGGTCTCTGGCTTATTCCTCTTCACGGCCCGAGCACCTAGGCCAGCATGGCCAGGGAAGAGTGTCTTAGGTCTGAGTGGAACGCTGAGCGCTCAGGGGAGGAGCAGGAATAACTTTGTAGCCAGATGTCCCGGTCTCCCCTCACTGCCTCACACCCAACTGTGAGCCCCTGCGCACCCCATCCTGGCCCCATGGGCTCTTGTCTGTCATGCCCCAGTTCAGCTGCAGAGCCCAGAGCCAGCCCTAGATGGTGGTCACTTTTCTAGCAGCTGAGACGGCAGCCCTGCCCAGTGTGAGGCATCTGGGGGCTGTGCGTCCGAGTCTTCTGTGTGCCTGGGGGCTCTTGGGCCTGCCCAGTGGCCTGGCTAGTAGAACGGGTCTCCTCAGTCAGAGTCTTGGAGTTCCAGGCCCTTCTGATTATCACGCCCCCATAGACCCTGGCCAGTCAGGTCCCTACTTTGTACATGATGAAATGGGGCCCAGAGAAAAGGGGCCTTGCCCCAGGTCACCCACTGAGAGTCTCCGTCCCCTGATCCGCTAGCATATGCCTTGTCCTCTCCATAGAGGCACGCTTCCCTCCACAGGACCGTCACATTGTCACATCAGATTCACGCTCCTCAAGAATGCTGAGCCAGTTGGCTACTTTAGCTAATTTAAGAGCATCTGTTCTTTTTGATTCAAAATACCTGCTTGAAAAGCAGAACTAAAGTCCCCCAGCTTGTATGTAATACCCCAAGCCAAGGGAAACCTGCCCTAGGCAGCTGGCCCTGGATTTCTGGATTCTGCGAACAACAAAGTTGCTCCCCACACTGCTCCCCAGCACAGCTTTTCACGTTGCTAAGTGAAGGCATTTTGTAACCTGCTGCCTGCTCTCACCACCATTCCACACTAACATATCAATACACCAAAGACTTGGGGGGGGGGGGTCATTCCAGAATAAAAAAAAAAAGAGTCCTTAAAACTGTGAACGCGGAGCTTTGCGAAGCAGTCATGATGCGGTCTACTTCCCATTCCGTTATGAACCAATGAGAAGCTTCAGCAGCAACTGGGCTTTTGGGGGGTGGGGGGGCAATGTGGAGGTATTTTGACTGATACCGTCATCCCATTGGGACACCATGAGGAGAGGTCAAATCAGAGGCAGAAAAAGCATCTTTTCCTTCCCTTGTTGCCTTTGCTGCCTGAAGAGTGCCCTCTCGAGACAGATCTTAGAAACCTCTTGGCAATCTAGGGAGGAGAGGCCCCCCGGAGAGAGGGTGGCATGCGGCACGGGTCATCTTCCTTCAGTGCGTTGGGGCAGCCCCCTGTGGCCGCTCAGTGTGCCTTACACGTGGGTCTCAGTCCCTTGCTGAAGAGCGGCTTGTGTTGGTGGAAGGGAGCTCGACGGCAGAGTACATGGCAAAAGTCTTTTCCACCGTGCGTCTAGGAGTTGAAATGATGCACATCTTCATTTTGGTTGGGTGAAGGGGGTCCGGGCACTCAAGCTGCCTGCTTCCAAGAAGCCTGGCCCCATGTCAGACACTGCAGGGCTTGGGGGTGGCACGGGGCCCCTCGCTCTGGGCCGAGAGTAGGTAGCCAGTGGGCATCAGGCTCCAGAATGCTGCTCGTGTCATCCAGTGAACCATATGGCACTTCCCAGAAATCAGATCCACCTTCTAAGGCCGAAAGATTCCGCCCCACCCCACCCCTGGAAGGCATTCCCAAAGAGGCAGCCAAAAGGGTGCCACGCTGGGCTGGCCTCCTAGAACCTAGGCACACAGTCTCCGAGGGGGAAAACATTCAGTGCGGCCACTCGGCCACAGGTCTGATTCACCCCCCAGAGGTCCAGGCCAGTGAAAGATGGGGTCAGGAAGTCAGAGGACAATGGGACTCCTAGCAAGTTCACCACATGGGTCTCACTTCCCATAGACCCACCTCCCTTTTGACACCTGGGAAGCTTCAAGGGTGGGGGACAAAGCAAAAGCCATCTTTGCCCCCAGGACCCTCCGATCTCTCTGCTCTCCCCCCTGCCGTGCCTGTGGCTCCGTAGAAAGGAGCCTGATAAGACAAAGCAGGTGCTTTTGCAAAATCTCCCCTCTCTCTTTTTAAGTCCATTCTTTCACTGAGGCTGCCCACAGGGGCGCCCCCTCCATCACTTGGATGAGCCACAGAAGGAGAGTGATGTCTACACCTCCCCGCAAGGCAGGGCAGGCCGGCGTAGTGAGAAGCAGTGGACGTCTGTTGCTTAGAGCGATGTAAACCAAGGACAGGCTGGGGAAGGGCCCCCGTACCCACGCCCTCGGCGAGCACAGCCGCAGGGAGCCTCGTCCTCATGGGAGCGTGTCCTATCCCTCCAGTCTACTGGGGCAGAAAACGGGGTGGAGAACTACTGACCTAGGATAACAAAGCATTACCAGCCTCAGGTATTAGACGACAAGTGGCTTGCCATGAGCAGATGGTTCACCGCCCCCCCCCCCACCCGCCCTCCTGGTCTTCTGAGTGCTAATCATTCACTCAGCAAACCCTCCCTCTCTTGGTGGTGACCCAGAGGCTGGCCTCAGCCACGACCACGGCCCCGTCAGAAGCACTGTCAGCTCCCGGGGAGCGGGGCGACCTAGATGAGGCTTTGCTGTCACAATATGTCCCCAGCGTGGCCCCTGTCCTCACCCAACCCCACCCCCGTGCGGTAGCCGGGACAGCAGTGCAAGCCAAACTTTATCTCATTTTCTCTCCCACAGATGGAGGTAGTGAGTACTTTCAAGAGAAGCGCTTCATTTCAGGGTGCTGTGCGCCGGCGGTCTTCGGTCCTCAGCCAGCTCCATGACGTAACCAATCTTTCTACCCCTACTCACGTAATTCTCTCTGCTGCCAATCCCACCAGTGCCGCTGGGAGTGAGTCTTGAGTCCCCTTTTCTCTCATAAATGGCATCTCTGGGGGAGAAAAAGCCTCCCCGCCTCTTCCTTCTCTTTTTTCCAGTCTTGCATCCTCTGCTCACCGTGGCCTTTCCGTTCTTCCCTTACTGCCCTGTCCAGTCCTTCCCGCCCAGACGGTGTGTCTCTCCAGAGCCATATTCTCTTACGAAATGTATTGAATCCATGGCACTGCTGGACCTTCTGTTCTTTTCTTTGTTTGGTTTTTTGGTTTTCATTTAGCACTCCTTCTGTCATTGGTTTTCTTTTCTTGAACTTGTCTGCATCTGCCGATGGTTCTTCATGAACTTGGGCTGCTTCTGGTGGTGTCTGGTGTCAGGGAGGGGCTTTGGTCGGTGTTCTGTGGGGCAGCCAAGGGGAGGCATGCAGACTCAGGGCTGCCTTCCAGGGCGGGGGGGGGGGGTGGGGGGGTGGGCAAGTGCCTTTCCGGCATCATTCACAGCAGAATAATCCAGGCCGCCTACTTGGGACGAAGTGGCACCTTCCAGAACTCCCCTGGAGGTGGTCTCCAGAGGCAGGAGACCGGATGTAGGCTTCGGGAAGCCACGGTCACACGTCCCCAGGTGGGCTCGGTGGTGGCCAGTTGCTTCTGCTCAGGGGCTACCTGCCCCATGGGCCTTTGCCCTGAGCCCACGGTATTAGAGGGGTCCGAGGTGTGCCTCGAACTGGAGTCCCCCTCACACCCGGAGCCTGCACTCTGCCACGTTTCCACTTGTTCCCAAAGCTCCTTTGCTCTTTTCTGAACAGGCCTCAGGATTGGAAGGTCTTAGCCTGATCCGGTCCACATTCTCTCTCTTCCTTCCTCTGAGAAGCTGGGAGAAGTACATTCCCTTCTATATGTTCCAATGAAAACTTCCCGCCATGTTGGTCACATTTTAAAGAGAACCCAAGGGCTGTCCTAAAAGAGGTAGAAACTTCCATGATTGCTCACATCTTTTTACAAAAACAAAAGGAAAGCTACTAGAGCCCTGAACCCGCCACCCCATGGTTTCCCTAACGAGCGAGAACGCAGGAAACGGTGTGGGCCCTGCTCCCTCCCAGCACCTCCTGCTTCTTGTAACAAACTCGAGATTTCAAAGACCAAACAGTAAACCTTCAAGTATGAGCCCAGAGCCCTTGCTGGGTTGGTTCGATGCTACCTCTTTCCTTTCCTTCCAGTGAAACCCGGCAACTCTCACCTCCGTGAACACATCACTTCCCCACAGACGGGAGCCGTTAACTATGCCTTTTTCCCTCACCAGACTCGGATTTTCTTTTTTCTTGATTTCTTCTCTTTCCCTTTTTTCTTTTGTCTTGTCTTCTCCCCCACCCTCTTTTTTTAATTTTTCTTCGTCTTTTTTTTTCTTTTTCTTTTTTTAGGAACTGGTGAGAGGTCCCCAGTGGGGAGCATCCCTCCTCTTGCTTACACTGTCGTTTCAGGCCACTCTGCCCTTTAAGGAAGGGATGTGGGCCGCACCAGTCCCTGCTGGACCACCTTGTCCCCTTCGGAAACAGCATGTACATGTGCACACGCGCACACACACACACACACACACACCCCTTCCCCAAACCACAGGCCACACACACCTCCAGCTCCCTTGCACACTCACTGGGCCTCCCCACCTGGGCCACAAATACTGACCGTCAGCCATCACAGATCGGCTGGAAAGCCCCGGCCTCGCCTCAGAAGGGTCTTGCCACCACCACCCAGAGAGGTCTGCAGGACGCTCAGCTACAGTCAGTTGAGGACAGAAATGGTACGCGGCCTCCCAGGAGCGCCTCAGCTAGGGCCCGGCCGAGGCAGCAGCACCTTCCGTCCTGGAAACGAAGGGACAAGAGGGGGCGTGGGTCTGCCCTGCCCCGTCCCTCCCTCTCCCTTGACTTTTTCCACGTGTTTCTTTGCCATCTCTCGCTGCACTTCCTGTCTGTCTGTCCATCTGTCTGTTGACTTGAGCGGGGCGAGGCAGCTGGCAGAGCGCCCACTCCTCACGCCCCTCGGGCCTTCTCCCCTCCAGGGCCAGCCCGGGCCTCCCCTCTGGGAACCTGGTGAGGCCTGCTGTCTCTTGGTTCCTTTTGGATTCCTTGGGCTTTCTCCCTGGCAGTAGCCTCTTTCTCTCCTCTCTTCCTAGCACCTTCCTTCCTTCTGCAGCCATCTGTCACCCCACTTCCCACTTTGGCCAGTTTGAGAGATTCCACCCCTTCCGCTGGTCACGAGCTACTCCAGGGGGATAGAACTAGTGCCTGGCCAAAAAAAAGGGGGGCCACTGTCCCATCCACACCCCCATGGTGCTGGGTGAGGAACAGGTGACAGGAGCCCAGTGAGAGCTGAGCGCCTTCTGTCTGCTGGTGTGGTAGCAAGGACCCACCTCAGAAAGGAACCTCCCGAACTGTGGAGGAAGGTGCTGGTTGGAGGACCGGGCAACACCAGGGGACATGCCTGCTTCTGGAAGCCACCAACCAAAACCACTGTGGGGCAGATTTGTTTGGAACTCTGGACTGGCCCCCCGGTCCAAGCTGTGAGGACCTAGAGAAATCATTAAGCCCAGCACCCTCATTGTACAAAGCAGAAGAAGGCTCTCACCCTCTCTTGGAACTTACCAGAAGGAAGGCAAGGTGCAGATCACAACAGAGCTCTAAGCCTAGCCGAGAGGCCGCATCGTAGAGGGTGCAATGGTTACAGGCCACGAGGTTTTCCTAAGGAAAACCCCAGCTCTTATGAGAAGGTTCCTGTCCTCTTTCCCCACGGTCCAGCCAGTCTGGCCCTAACCCCCATGCTGGAACAAGTCTCTCCAGCACGCCAGGGCCTCTGATCTGACATCCCTTCCGCCGAGAATGCCTGACATTCTCTCCGGGTGGAAGGCCCCGTGCAGGGTGCATACAAGGAGCCTCAGGGCCAGAGGGATGGGTGACGTCGCTCACCAACGTAGGTTCCAGCACGTAGTACCAATGCCAAGAGGTGGCCGGAGGATATCCTCGGGGCAGGAGGGAGAGGAGAGCTCCCTGGAGGGGTGACCAGGGAGGGTTAGAGATGAGAGGTCTTTGGGGCTCAGCACACCCCCACTCACACCCACCTACCCTTTCCAGCCAACCTGACCCCCCAGGCTTCCCGCACCCACATGTCTGCTGCTTCTGGATTTGGGAGCCCCACACAGCACCCACTCCTCTGGCCACACACAATGACCTTGCAGCCCCAGAATGGTTCACTCAGCCTTTACATTCTCAGCTGGGGTGTCGCTCCTGCCCTTCACGGCTGCCATCGCCCGGAGAGCAGCCCCTGTGAGTGGCTCGATTAATCAGCACTCTCCGTCTGATGGAAACGAACGGAGCGCAATCCTATCCCCCCCACCCCGCTCCACCGCTGCTATGCCAGTTAGCCCTGCCCCTGGCCCCAGTCGCACTCTCACCCACGTTTGGCCCCACTCCCCAGGCTGGGCGCGAGGATCCAAAGGTGTGGCCAGAGATGGGGTATTGTGTGCACGCAGGTTTACTCCCAAGCAGCAAGCTGGGTGCCAGATAGATGGCTGCCCCCGGGGGTGAGCGGAGACACACAGACCCGCCCCAGCGCCCCCTCCCCACCCACACTTCCAAAGCCTGCTCCCCACCAGCGTGCCCCGATGGCTCCCCCATCTCATCAGGCAGCAGCGCTGGGCCTCCGTACTCAAACAGAGAGGGCTCCTAACCCAGCCAGGCGGCGGGCAGGGGCGGGCAGCAAATCTGGTCAGATGTGGCCAGAGAGGCTCCCTCAGGGCTGTTTAGTTCTGACTGACCATGCCAGAAACAGATCGCAGCAGTTGCTCTATTTTAATTGCCAACGTGAAAGCCTTCCATCCAACTTGGCAAAGCCGATGCCAGGTAAGCCCCAACGATTTCCTTGGACACACCCTCCTGGAGCCTGGGGAAACAAGCTCATCACACACTTGCAGGGCAGCAGCTCCCATGATTAAGCCAAGCCCGCGGAGGAAGGAGCCTTGCAAAGTGAAAGCGCCTTTCTCAGGAAGTTCGTTGATTTCAAGCCAAGTCTCTCCACTTGGGTTTCTGCGAACAGTGTGCTGGCATTTCTTCTCAGCTATTTGACAGCTTTGTTTCCACATTAGGAATAGTATCAGCCCGGCCCGGCCCGAGCCTTCCTGCAACCATGGGCCCTACCACAGGGAAGGACCGTCCAGCCAATTCCTAAAGCACATGCTAGCTCGCAGCCTAAGGCAGACCCCAGAACCCCTGCTCCGAGCCCTCCCCCAGTAGGCACCTCCAGGCTGACTCCCAGGGCTGGGAGCCAGAGCCCAGGAAGCTCAAGACTTATTCGAGGCCCTGCAGCTGGACATGGCCAGGATGAAAAGCAAGGCCGACCACCTGAAAGGCCCAGGACTCACCCCATGCCTGGGTCAGCTCAGTGCAACAGCTTGTTGACATCAGCAGCGTGAGTCTGGACTCTCCCAGTCCTGGGCACAGATGCATGCACACAGGATGGGAGGTAATCTTCACAGAACTTGCCAACCGTTAGCATTTTTGACTTGCCAACATGCACGGAGCCCTGTCTTTAGTTGGTTTGGGGTTCGAGCCCTCCCTCAGTGAAAGGGGCCAGCTCTGGAGTTGCATTTTCACATTTCCTAATTCCATGGTGAGGAAAGGGAACCTTCCTCTTTGATTGTGGGTAAGTCACCCCACACCTCTTTGTGTCGCCTTCAAGCCCTGATCCACCCTCATGCCTACAGGGACGGTTTGGGACCTGGGAACCCCAAAGTTCCTGGAAAGCAGTTCCCCTGGCTCTCCCCAGCTGCTATGTTCAGAATTTGCTGTAAACCCAAAGCCCGAATGCCAGGAGAGCCGAAAGTCCCCTCCCTCCCGCAGAAGATTCTGGATTAGTGGCTGGCACAGAGACAGGCATGCCCATCAAAGCATGAGGGGGCTTTGAGGGAGCAGCAGTGAGACAGAAGCAGAGGGCGGAAAGCGTGACGACCCCTCCCCATCCACAGCCTGCTTGTCCCGCGGTACAGAGGAGAAAAGGCCAGTTTCTGTGGTTACTGTTGTCATCATTGTTCGGAAGCCTTTGCTTTGCTTTTTCTCTTCTCTTCTCTTTTCATTCCCTTTTTGCGTTTCTTTACTTGGGTGGGTGTTCCCTCTGTCCTTCCCTTGCCTCCCGGTGTTTACATCCCCTCCCCACCCCCATCACATCTGCACTGCGAACTTGAGCGATTGGAGGTCAGAACAAAAGTGGAGCACATCCACTTTCAGCCGTGACCTTCAGCCCCTCTGCTCCGTCAGGGCGGACAGGGTGGGTGAGGCTTCGAAGCTCAGGGCTCCGGTGAAGGCAGGCCAGCGCTTACCTGTGGGAGCAGACGGCGGACAGCAAAGAACAGAGAAGTAAGCTCATGTTAAGTGTAGATGGTCACAAGCCTCAGAGGAGAAGAAAGCAGAGTAAGAGAAATGTTGGGGGTGCTATCTTGGGTAAAGGTTGTCTGAGACGGCCTCTCGAAGGATGGATATGTGAGCCGAGTTCTGAATAAAGAGAAAAAGCTAGCATGGGACAATCTGGCAGAAGAACAGTCTAGACAGGGGAAAGGGCAGGTGTAATGTTGCTGAGGGAGCCTCAAGCTAGCTGACTAGAGGTACTTTCGGCAGCCGCCCACTGAGCCCTTGCTGGGTGCAGGCACTATGCTGGGTGCTGGGAGCTGGGGAGGTCAGCGAATCAGACAGACCCCAGTCTTCAGGGGCCTATGGAAAGGAGACAGAGGAGAGAAAAATGGCAGGGGTGGGGTGAATTGAAGGTGAGCCATGCTGGGAAGAAAATGAAGAAGAGGCGCAGGGTTGCTGAGGGAGACGGGGGGGGGCTGAGACTGTAAACAGAAAAGGTGAGGGGGGGCCATGAGGTTCACTGGGGAAGAGCCTTCCCAGCAGAGGGAACGGCTTGTGCAAAGGCCCTGAGGCAGGAGTGTGCCAGTATTCGGGAAAAGCCAGGAAGCTGAGGCTGGAGACAGTAAAGAAGTTTGAGAAAGAAAATGGCCTGAGGCGGGCCCTGACTTTGCGGGAGACGCGGCTATTGAAGGGTTTAGACCAGTGGAGGCTGTGACATGCTCTGGCTTTTGTTTGAAAGGACTGCTTGGGCTGCCCTGCAGAGACTGGACAGCAGAGGTAAAGGGCAGCCGCTGTGAGACCGGGGAGGAGGCGTAGGGTGGGGGTGAAGTTAAAGTGGCAGACAGAGCCCCGGGTCTGGAGATAGAGGTGTTGGACTCGTCAGCAGACAGATGGTATTTAGGACCACAGCAGATAAGAGCAGCTGGGAAACGTGTGGGTGTAGATGAAGAAGAGAAAAGGTCGAAAGATGAGCCCTGGGGCCCTCGGATGTGAGCGGATGTGAGAGGACAGAGAACCTGGAGACCTGTCTACAGCCAGGAATCAGGGGTGTGGCGTGGGGAGCAGTGAGTGCCCAGCTGGGGAGGTCCCTGGGGAGCAGGGGGTCAGGAAAGAACCGGCCATCGACAGCAGCTAGAGGGGACTGTGGCCCCAAGAGCGAGTCTCTTGTAAGACAAGACAAATGCGTAGGCTAGGCAAGGGAGGGGGGGCAACATCCTTGAGTGGGTGCAGAGGCCAGGGTGGGGCACCCAGGCAGTGCGGGAACCAGCAGGGCTGCCTCTCGGACATCAGGAAATGGGGGGCACAGCCGGCCTCACTTGGGGCGAGACAGGAAGCTATGGGAGAGCCCTCCGGCCCCAGCCTGACCTGATCCTCCTCGGCCTTCCCAGACACCCTGGCTACAACGCTAGGAGGCAGCTTTATTGGAAAGTGCTTTTCATGTCTTTCTTTTACTTTTAAGTTATCCCACGGTAAAATGGACTTTTGGGGGGCAGGGGTTCAGTTCGGTGAGTTCCCACACTGCACAGAGTGGACCCAGGGCAGCTCCTTCACCTGCTAGAATGTTTGGCGTCCCCACCAGCTAGGTTGGGGAGGGCCGGGCCTGATTCAATAATCAGAGAGGAGGGAGGCTGCGAGGGACCCCAGAGATGTCAGCCACAGAGGTGGGAGCCAGGGAGGATCAAGAGACCAGGCAGTCAGGCTGTGAGTCCCAGGGGCCTCCAGGGCCCTGGCAGATACGGCAGCAGCCATGGAGGTAGAGAGGGCTCTGCTGAGAAGAGGTTGGGGAATTAGGGGCTGGGGCACATGCTGATGCAGGGCACTGGGGTCGGGGATCGAGGTGCCTCTGTGGTTTGGCCAGAGCCCTGCACTAGGACCGGAAGACCAGGGCTGACCCTCAGCCTCCTTCAGTTTGATAAACCCTTCAGCCATCCAAGGGGAGGTGAGGGAGCAGCAGTGCATGCTGGGAAGGAGTGCATGCAGGCTGCAGACATAGGTGGGGGTGTGTGTATATATATATATATATATATATACCCTTTATATGGTGTCCCTGGAGTCTGTGGGCTTTCAGTGACACTGACAGCCTTGAGGGTGGCAAGGTCCCTTGGGGAGTGGCAGAGATGGAGAAGGGCACTGTTTCCGCTCAGCCTTGGTCACTCTTTTGCTGGGACACACTGAACTCTGCCGTGGGGATGTTCTGAAGCCCCCGTGCATGAGCTCGGCTCTCTAGAGCAGGCCTCTCTTCTCGAAACGTTTGCCGGTTCTCACCAAACCCGTGTCCCAGGAAGTCGCTGTGCTCTTCAGTGTCGGGTGGCCTGAAAACACCCCATCATGACACCAATACCAAGCAGTTTGTTAACAGCCCAAGGTTTGAATGCGGGGAATTGGGACGTGGAAGAAACTAGGGATGACACAAGCCTAGCTTAGAGCCCAAAATCGCATGTGTGCGTGAGCAGCCCGCCCCCCCCCCCCCCGCCCCATTGGTGATTGAGCGACTATCTGTGCCACGCTCCGTCGATAGGCAGCAAACCAGACCAGTGACAAGACAGTCATTAAAGTAAGTCTGATTATACTTGGGAGGAGCAAGCACCCTGAAGGAAAGTTCCAGAGCTGCAGAAGCTGGAGAAGAAGGGCTGGCTGCCCTTTTTGGGCAAAGACTTTGGAGTTCAGCCAGGCACAGGGAGACCCGAAGGTGGGTTTCAGCAGGGGTCTGACCTGATCATGTGACCCAGGTCCAAGTGAGGGGACCAGCTCAGCCAGAGGAAAGGGTGTAGCCAGGGTCATCAGATCATTGCTGCCAAACTTACCACGAAGGCGCCTAGGGTCAAGGGCTGCAGGGTCCAGCTTACTTTCCTTTCTGTGACTTGTCCCAGTACCTCCCCCCCAGTTCTGGCACCAGAAAAGGCCCAAAGAATGAGGCCACATCTTCAATGACTACAAAAAGTGATTTCTATTTCTTTTCGTTAAAAATATCAAATGATTCTCCCCTCAATTTCTGGGTTACCCCTTTCTCAGGAGCCAGTCTGGGGGAGTCAAGGAACTGAGGGCAAATAGTTGGCCATCTGTAATCCATAAGACGTGACTTCACCAAATTCAGAGAAAATCCTAGCCAGATTTAAGATTTGGAGTTAGGGAATTCCAATTTTACGGAGCTCTTTGGCCGACTGTTTTTGCACTCGAGCGGCTGTGAGGTTCACCTGGCTTAAACTGATTTACGAGCACTGTGCTTGGCCACGCACTGACTGTCCCGGGGTTCCAGACCCTGGAGGGTCGAAAAGGACTCATTGTCAGCAGTGTGATTCATGGTCTAAACTAGGGGACAGCAAACTTCTCCTATAAAGGACCTTAGAGTAATTATTTTTAGCTTTGCAGGCCAGGTCTCTGTCACAACTACCCAACTCTGCCCCGGCACCTTGAAGACAGGCATAGACGAAGCAGAAATGAATGGGCGTGGCTGTGTGGCAATAAAACTTTATTTATAAAACCAAGCTGAGGGCCAGTGTTAGCCCTTGGGCCACAGTTTGCCAACACCCAGTCTAAACCAAGAAAACCAAGTCCTAGAAGCTTTGACCTGGAAATGACTTTAGAACTGATGCTATGTCCACCCACTCACATAGGGAAGAGCTGACTTCCCCATCTCAGCACAAGGCCAGCTGGCTCATAAGGGGGCCCAGCAGAGGCCTTCCCATGGACTCGAGCTTCTAGAACCAAGAGGGAGCCCAGGTGGTAGGGGACCAGGGAGGGAACAAAGTGAGGCAGCAGCTCTGTGGCTCATAAACCTGATGACATTTGAGCACTCGTGTAAGTGAAGGTGGGATCAAAGAGACCAAGGGGCTAGTTCTGGGAGCAAGATCCTGCAGGAGGTATGGGGGTCAGAGGGTGCCTGAGCTCGGCTGGGGCCAAGGGCCACCATAGCCGGGGATCAGGGCACTGTGGGAAGCTCTTCCCTGAGGTCTGCCAATGCCAGTGGAGCAGCCGGGGAACAAGATCTAGAAAAGCCTGAGTAGAGGAAGGATATGGCAGATTCCACTGACCAAAAGAAGTCATCTGGCTTGGAAACTGAAGAGGAGGAGGAGGAGAGTGCAGGGTGCGAAAGGCTGGAGGGGCAAAAAGCCTGTGATGGCAGGAGACACGAAGGCAAAAGGGTCCGCGAAGGGAAATGCCAACCGATCAGAGGCACCGAGCTGCGGGCCAGGGGGCCTGCAGGAGGCGAGAGGAACCATCGCCTTGGAGCAGGGCATCCGAGCAGGACAGGCTTACTGGGTGCAAATCAAAAGCGGGGCCATTTTCAGTGTTGGATGCCTCCAGATGGGAGAGTGGCCAGCTCTCAGGCCCCCGATTACAGCCAGATGAGCCCCAAGGTGGCGGTCAGGGCTAGGAGGTGGGCCTGGGCGTACGAACAGAGAGGAGGAGGACCAGTGCCAGGCCAGGGTTCTGGGGCACCGTGGGCCAGAGGAAGGAGAAGTGCAGGAGACAGGGCCAGGGAGGAGGAGGGCCAGGCAGTGGCGATGTCAGGGAAGCCAGGAGGAGTTTCCAGAAAGAGGGACAGTCAGCTGTGTTGGGTGCCCCTGAGAAATCAAATAAGATGGAGACACAAAAGTCGCCACTGGACTTCGCAGCAGGAAGACTGATGGCCATGTGGGTCTGGGCATGGCAGGTGCTGGTTACAGGCACGAGAGCTGGTGGGACAGAGACAAGGTCTATAGAGAAGCCAGGGAGGGAGACCCACTTGAGAAAGGCCGGCAATGTGCCCATAGGCTGGGGACTTTCTCTTGTCAGAAAGTTATGCAGACTTCGTGGTAAGAGGAAGCGGAGAGTCCCCTCTCTAGCATTCTCCCTTTTTGGAATCATCTTTCTGTTCTATCAAATTGGAATTCAGATTTGGCAGAGGGCCCAGTTGATGAGACACAGACCCAATCCTGAAAACCCTTAGCGCAACCCGGCAGAGCTGTCCCGGTTGCTCCATTCCGATGGACGAACGTTTGTCACGCAGTAACCTGGTGCTGTTGATGTGGGTGGAACTTGCCAGCACCAGCCAGCCATTGACTATCTCCTTCCCTCCTTCTTTCCTTCCTTCCTGGCTTCCTTCCTTCCCTTCTTCCTCCCTTCCTTCCTTTCTCCCTCCCTCCCTCCCTCCTCCCACCTTGGGCCCCTGTCCTTCCATCTCTCGCTCCAGATCCGGGTGGTGAAAGCATTCCGTAGCTCGCTCTATGAAGGCCTGGAGAAACCGGAATCCAAGACCTCCATTCATAACTTCATGGCAACGCCCGAGTTTCTGATCAATGACTACACCCACAACATCCCACTCATCGATGACACGGACGTGGATGAGAACGAGGAGCGCCTGCGGGCCCCCCCACCCCCGTCCCCCAACCAGAACAACAACGCCATAGACAGCGGTATCTACCTGACCACGCACGGCACCAAGTCAGCTACCTCGTCAGTGTTTTCTTCCAGACCCGGGAGCCCGCTCCACAGCGTGGAGACGTCCCTCTAAGGGAAGGGCTCTGGGCACACGCACACCGCACACACGCGCACTCGGCCGGATGGCACAGGCCTGCAAGGAGAGCATGGCCAAGGCGGCTGAAGATGGTGCTCGCACGGCACTAGCAAGGAGCCACTCCATCCAAGGCTTCTTATCTGGGACTGAGGAGGAGGAGGGAGAAACTAGAGCGTGAGAAGAGCCGTGTTTCCCTTTTTTCTATCGAAGCATTTTTTTAATGAACACTACAGTTCCTCCGGACGTTCGCTGTTTGGGCTGTGCGGTGGGGCGGGGGGCTGCTTGCAGCTGATTGGGCGTTTCCCTGCACCTGCCGGAGAGCAGTGGGACCAATAGGTTCATACAGAAGGAAAAAAGATGACCGTGGCTCTGCAGGGCCCGGAAGGATGCCCCGCCCGGACAGCCTGTCGCTGGGAGCCGCCTGCAAATGTACCTGCGCCACCAAGCGCCCCTCCCCCAGGACACATGTGCGGTCTGTATGTGTGTGCGTGTGTGCATAGATATGCGTGTGCGTATAGACATATACGTACATATATGACCAGATGCGTATTTAAAGAATAAGGAGCTATTTATCAGCATGATATTTCCATTCCTCTTATCAGGTGTTTTCATTTTGAAATTTCATTACTTATTGTGGCAGGTTTTTTTTTCAGGGAACGAGACTGCAAGAATATCTTTTTGGTTGCTTGCCGGCCCCCCCACCGCTGCCCCCCACCTTCTGCCCAGCCTCCGTTCTCCATCCCGGTCCTCCTCCCTACACAGTTCCTGGGAATGTTGCTGTGGAGATTCCTGAGAAGGTCGGGGAGAGAGACACGAGGCCGGAGCGGTTAGAATTAGAACTTTTGCACTTTGAGACCCCTGCCTATAGAGGGAAAAAAAAAAAAAACAAAAAACCTTTCAATGGAATTTTTTTATTTAAAAGGAAAATACCAAAGTATTGATAAGAATGATCCCCTCCAGTAGGTGGAAAGGGGAGTTTTGCTTTCAGTTTCCTTCGGTTTCAACTCCAAGTCCTGAATTCTGGCTGGTGGGCTTTCTTTGTCCACGCCCCAACTTCAACAGCATGAAGCGCTGCCGCCCCCTGCCACGCCGACCCCTTGGAAAAACCCAGAATCCGGGAGCAGCCCCAGGAGAGCCAGGTCTGGAGGTGGGGGTGGGGGTGGGGAGACCACCAAGGGTCGGGCAGAAAGTGGCGGAGGAAGAGGAGCTGACGTGACCGCAACCGAGAAGTTGGGCTGAGGGGTCTGTCGAGTGACTGGGGCCAGGTCTCAGTCACCACCCGCCAAAGCACTCTTCGGACCCGGGGCTTCTCGTTCAAGGACAACTATGACCCACAAAGGCATGGATTTGTGTCTGCAGCCACCTACGGTGACATGGGGGAAGCAGGCGCAGGAGCAAAGCCCCTGGGAGCGATGGCACCTCGCCGCCGTCGCTCCGGTCACAGCTGTGGCTCTGTGTCACGAGCCCGGGAGGCTGAGGAGGTCAGCTTCGCCGCGCCGGCTGAGCACCCTGTCTGCAGGAGGGAGAGCTGGGCCTGGGCTCCCCAGACGGTTCCCTCGGGGACCTCTCCTTGCCGTATGGGCACCCGTTGTGCCGAGCCTCAGTTTCCCCTGAATGCACGCTGACCAGGGAGGGAAATGCAGCAAAAGCAGAGTTTCCTTTACCTTCTGAATTCATCTGTCGCGTTCTGCAGAGAGGCAGTTGAAGTCCGACCGCAGCGTGAACATGTGCCTATCACTTGGGCCTGAGGCTGAGCCACTGAGGGACAGCTGGGAGCTGAGGGACACGGGTCAGAATGGAAATGCAGGTGTGGGTGAGCAGCAAGGCCGGCTCACCCATCATGTCCCCTGTGCTACCCCCACTGGCAGGGGACTCGCCCAAGCCCACCTGCCTCTGTGAGCATCTGGGTCGACATCCAAAACATGCTCAGTCCCTACCGCTACCCTGAGGGCCATGTCACCCCTGAGCAGGAGTAGTCAAGTCTCGGGCGAAGGGATTCCAGTTAGACAAGAAAATCCCACTTAAGATGCCAGCTACAGATAACTTAAAGCCATCCCTTTATTCCAAAGGGCACATTGAGAATGTTACCCATTTGTAAATTGTTCCCTAATGTCCTTGTTTAAACAACAAAAAGGGCAACTCAATTTGTTGAGGGTCTGTGTGTTCTTAAACTAGAAATAAAATTGGAAATCTTTCAAATTGAAGAAGGTAAGCTGCATATGCTCTGCTCATGGGCTTCTTTTCATTCTCTGTTAGAGACACCTTGGTAGAACAAACGGTCCGTATAGATTAAACAAAAACCCTCACTGCTGCCGTACGAAGTTGTCTACTGTGTGTGTCCATTGCTGCCCTTCCTCGGGGTGTGGGGTTCAGAAAGGGGCGCCGTGACCTCAGGTTGTCGCTCTGGTTTCTGTACAGTCTTCAGGCCGAGGGACCTGTCTTGTGAGGAAGCCCCCTCTATAAAGCATATTATACGGAATGGCTTGGTCAACTGTGTTCAGTTATTAAATATGTTTTACATTTTTATCTGCCTGTTATAAAGATGAACAAAAATTATCTTAATGAGGAAGACCAGATGCATAATAATTTAAAGTCTGTAGTTGAATTTCCTAATTTAAAGAATAGACCAAAATTTCTGTGTATTAAAAAAAAAAAAAATTGAAAGGCTCCTACAGTCCCAGTCTGGGTAACATGTGTGATTTATTAGTTGGTGAATTCTGAATGAATTGGAATGAAAAGGAGGTGTCTTCAGCCACTTAACCAAGCTGAGAGCCCCAGGAATGGCCGAGCTCCCCCCGGGTGTGCAGCCACCTGTCCAATCCTTATGGAAGGAAGAAAGGGCTAGCAGAGGTTTGCATGCTGGTCCTCGAACTGTCTGGACCTGGAGGGGCCTCGCCTGAAGGCCCAGGCCGGCATCCTCAAAGGAAGGTGAAGGCAGGGGCCACCAACCCAAATGCACGCATGCAGACTCCCTCTTTTTTTTTTTTATTGTGGCAAAATATATACAACATAAAAGTCACTCTCCAATTTTAAGCAAACAGTCCGATGACATTAAGTACTTTCACAGTGCTGTGCAGTCATCCCCACCGTCTGTCTCCAGAACATTTTTATCTCCCCAAACTGAAATCTGTTCGCGTTAGACCCTAATTCCTCATCCCGTGCCCCCCAGCCCCTGGTGCCTGCCGTCCTTTCTGTCTCTCTGAGTCTGATTGCTCTAAGAAACCCGCCGAAGTGCAGTCATACAGTAACTGGCTGATGGCACTCAGCTTCATGTCCTTGAGCTTCATGCGTGGTGTAGCCTATGTCAGAAGTTCCTGCCTTTTTAAAGCTGAGTAACATTCCGTTGTATGGCTAGACCATATTTTCTTTATCCACTCATCCGTCAGGGGACACTTGGGTTGCGTCTACCTTTTGGCTGCTGTGAATCATGCTGCTGTGAACATGGGTGTGCAAATATCTGTTGGAGTCCCTGCTTTCAGTCTTCTTGGGTCTACATCCAGAAGTGGGATAGCCAGGTCATTTGGTAATGCTAGGTTTAATTTTTTGAGGAGCTGCCAAACTGTTTTCCAAAGCGGCTGCACCATTTTTAAATTTGCCCCCAGCAGCGCACAAGGGTTGTAATCACAGACTTCCTCTTTAAGCCAAAGCGGGGGAAAGAAAACCCATTATTTCAGTCATTCACTTGCTCGCCGGGTCATCCCCCTATCCGTTCCTTCGCACACTGGGCGTCTTTGAGCACCTGCATGGGGGGCATCTGTGCTCCGCAGCCCAGAGGGAGCTCTGGGCCAAAACTTGCAAATGACTACCACAGGGACAGAGCCGAGACTACCCACATCTCCGTCCCCTGTGTTTCTATTTCTCCACTCCACACATCACCCTTTCAAACTTGGCAACGCCAGCGGATGCCTTTTCCAGGGAAGCTGCCAAGAAAGGAGGAAAATGGCTTCTAAGTTCCCTTCCAACCACCAGAGTCCATACTTCTAAAAAAGGCAAAAAGACAAATAACAGAAAACAGCAGACAAATAGCCAAGAGCCCTCGCTTCATTGATGTGTGAGTCCACCTTGAACCCTAAGGCTGAGCAAGTCTACATGGGGCCCAACGCCATGTCCAGAGAGCTGGCACCTTATGGAGAGATGGTGCCCTCCCCCCCAGATGGCTAATTTCTGCCTGTGGAGACTCTTTTCCACTCCTGCTATCAGATATGACACAGGTTCCTGTGGAAAAAAATTGGTACTTAGCCACATGAGTTGCGGCCAGGAAGCGTAACAACGCCCACCCCTTCACAAAGCTTGGCCAACATTTCACCACCCAGCAGCACCCCGGGAGCAGAGGTGCTCCCTGGGAGTCTGAGGATGCCCGGTAGGAGTTGATGAAGTACCCCACACTGGTGGGGGGGTGCTAAAATAAGACAGTTACCCCTCCCTCTTGCTCCGGAGGCCGGAAGGCAGGAATCCAGGTGTCGGCAGGGCGGCGCTCCCTCCGAAGGCTCTAGGGGCCGCTCCTTCCTTGGCCCTTCCAGCTGCTGGTGCGGCCGGCGTCCTTGGCCTTCCTTGGCTGGTAGCCGCACCACCCGTCTCTGTCGTCCCGTGGCCTTCTCCCCTGCACATTCCATCACTGCGTCTTAGAAGGATACCAGTCATCTTGGATTCGGACCCAGCCTACTCCTGTAGGATCTCACCTCACGCTGACAATAGCTACAAAGAGCCTGTTTTCAAATAAGGACCCATCCCCACATTCCAAGAGTTAGGACATAAACACATCTTTCGGGGGACAGCATTCACTCATCTACAGCTGGAAAGGAAGAGACCGCCAAGTTCCTCATAGAACCTGGATCGCCCCCCTCCTTCCACCCATTTGACAGGCCGGGCAAGGCTCGGCCGTCTATCACTTTACAGTAATTAAGATGTGCTGGAAGCTTCGGGTTGTAGAAAATCTTGTCTCCATCCCTCATCGCTGCCTAGCACCTTTCCTTCATCTCTGTTCCGATGACGGCACACTGAAGGGGGAGCTTCCGGCCCCAGCTGCATCAGGAAAGCAGAGACGAGCCCTGAGTGGTGAGCGCTGACAGGACAGGCCCAGAGGCCAGTGCGCGAGGGCTGCAAGTCCCACAGGGCAGCACGACGGGCACGGGGCGGGCTAAGGGATTTTAAAATAGCAATCAGAAAAAAATACAAGAAAAATAAAACTAGCAATCAGCAATCCCAGTCTGAGATCATTTGGTCCAACCTGCTCAATTTACAAAGTGGGAAACTGAGTCCCATAGAAAGAAAGGAACCGGCCTGCTATGCAGTCATCATAAAAGGAAACCTAGAGCTACAAAATCTCCACGGAGGCTGCGGCCAGCCCCAGCAGACCAGAGTCTCTGGAGCCATGCTTTCCCAGTTCGGCACAGGGGCTCTCAGCCGGGGGTGGGGATGTTCACCAAATCCCTAGAGAGCTTTATCCAACCACCTTCCCTTCTTTCTGGTAAGTCCTGGAGCAGGGGGTGGGGAGCAAACAGACTGGAACAGGTGCAGATGGAGAGAGCTCTCCAGAGGGTTCTCCCGTACCCTCCACCTAGCCCTCCCATCCAGAGCAGGGGGGTTCTGTTTTCTGAGAGCTGAGCAAATGACCTCCCATCAAGTGCGTGGGGGCCAGCTGCCTCGCCGGAGGCTAAACCTTAAGAGATCCAAGGACACTGAAGCTTCTATAAGAGCCTGTGATCTGGTCAGGGGAGAGAATACAGAGAATCCCAAAGTGAAACATCCGTTGCCCAATTCCATTCAAACCAGCAATAAGCGCTGGCAAAGGCCAGCGCCAGGTCGATGCGGGACAAGCAAGGCTGGGGCCCAGGGGGCGGTGCCGGGGCCCAGCCTGTGGGGAGGAAGAACACGAGGCAGACGAGGTACGTTTTGAATAGCAGAAGACAGAAAGGACCAGCGAAAGAGCCAGAGCTGCTCACAGAGAGAGGCCTGCGGGCTGGCCCCTCACCACCCACTGCGTGCTGAGCCGGGACTCTGAGCACCAACCTTGGCCTCAAAGAGCTCCCAGCTGAGCTGGGGGGACAGATACGGAAAGGACACGGTGGAAAAGTGGACATTTACTCAGATCTCGCATCCTGAAGACAAATACCACAGTTGCTAAGTAAACTCAAGCAAGCCCTGCCGCCTGACTTGTCACCAGTGTGTGATCCACCGGAGACAAGCATTCGGAGGCAGCCTGCCGGACCCCAGGCATTCCAGCCAGCTCCCACACCTGTGGGTGCCGGACGTAATGGCAGCCAGTATCCAGAGCCCATGCTCCCCTGGCAACAACTTCCTAAATGCAGGGGCGCACCTGGGACAGTCCCCTGCTCCCCACACCATCATGTACTGAAGGACAGTCCCACCAGTGTGTGTCGAGCCCAGTGGGGATTCCCAGGGAGAACAACCTAGGCTGCTGTTTCTCTAATGCACCCAAAAGCAAGTCTTCTGGAAGAAGTGCCCTTCGAGTGGGTCAGGAGGGTGTCATGGCCCTGAGATTCTCTAGGCTCTCCATCTAGACTCACTGTCTTGACGCTTAAGAAAAAACCATCATTTACTTTCTAGTTACATTTTGGTCAGATCTGGGTTTGGGGAACCCAAGTGATGCTCCCTAATCCCTCTCTCCAAAATTGATGCTCACTCACTGAATGGGACGGGCGCCAAGCTCTGCGAATGTCCCAGTGGGGGAGTGAGGACATGGTGACTCCTTCCGGGGACGCCACCATGACGTGTGCACACGCTGGGCCACCGTGCCCTCAGAAGGCCATGGAGGCACAAGGGCCAATTCCACCAGGAGAGAGCGTTTCAGGGGAAACCGAGGCTGGATGGCACCCAGAGCAGCCCAGGCCAGAGAGCAAAGACAGGGCGTCTCTGTTGATTTGTATCATCTTTTATTATACAAAATAAAATTCCATCTATGTTGCACATTCATACTTTCTATAAATCTGGCTTTAAAAAAATCCCCAAGGGTGCAGTCTCATCTGTTCTTTGATTTTGCTTCCACTGATGTCACAGCTCAGCTGCAGTCGGTGCCCTCTCAAAGGACAAAAGCAGACACGGATGCCTTGGGGGCCCTTCCCCTGGTGCACCCCGGCCTGCCCGCAGGAGGCACGGCTCCCATCACCGTCTGGACCACAGCTGCCAGGGACAGTCAAAGCATGAGAATCAAAGTGGCAGCAGGTCATCGCCTTCACCAGCCCGTCTCCAGCAGCACAAAACCAGTCCTCCCAGCTGGTCTTCTGGGGACCAGCCGTCACAGCGATGTGGTGATGCCGTCCCCAGGCAGCCGAGCATCCCGGGCTTCTCTTTGGGCAGGCCTGGACCAGGGCCTTAGGGGATCTCTGTGTCCATGGTATAAATCTGAATGAGATCAGACACAATGTTATCAATGATTGGCTTGGTAAGGTCGTCACTAAACACCTAGAAAGGAGAAGGAAAACAGGTTCTGATTAGACTCCCTCTGTGTTAAACAAGGCACCCACCACTAAGCACGGAATCACATTGCACAGGGGGGATGGCACAGGGACTTGGCTATCAGAGATGATGGTGGCTCTCTGCAAAGCCAGTTCACTTCCAGCCTGCCAAGGCTAAGCACAAAGCAGAGAACATTCCAGATGGAAGAGGCCTCAGTGATCATCTGACCCAGACAGGACAGGGAGATGGTGACAGAGTTGGGCCAGGAGTTCATTTCCGGAAGTAAACAGGCTAAACCACTGAACCCCACTCCACCCTGGCCTGGCCCCTGGAGAACACCTGGACCTGTTCTATAACCTGGGCCAGACATCCTCCCGACCGTGCTGGAGAGCTTATAAAATTGTCAAGTGATCCCCAGGGGCCCAAACCAAGAGGGGTGTGTAGCTCAGGTCTAACCCCGCATGTTCCCAAGGAAGTTCTGGCCCTTGCCCAGCCCCTGGGAAAGGACCTCTGGCCCCCAGCATGTCCTGCCTGATGAGAGGGTCTCAGTCTCCCTGGGGCCAAGCTGGGCCACACCTCTCAGCTTCACGTCCCGGGGGGGGGGGGGGGGGGGGGGCGGTGCGGGTGCAGAGACTGAGTTTCCGAGCTCAGCCCCGCGGGAGCTCCAGGCCGACGGGACCGACCCCGCACTGAAGTCCCCGGACAGCGCCGCTCAGGGAGGCTTCCCTGGTGGCCGTGCCCGGTGCGGGTTGTCACACAAGGCTGCGGGAGAAACGGCACTGCCGCACCCCTCCGCCGGCCAGGGACCTGGAAGCTCACACCTGGTCTCCCCTGGACCCGGCCCTACGCTCCTCGCGTCCTTGCTGATTCTGACCTGGGTGCTTCCACTGTAATTGACCATAACAACCGTAACCGGGAGCCGTTGTACGGCTCTTCTGAGTTCTGCGAGCCCTCCTAGTGAAGCATCGAGCCTGAGGGTGCTCTCGAGGAGCCCTGATGATATGGGAAATAAAAAGCAAAACAAGGAGATCTTGGTTAGATACTGTGGCCCCCTGGGCCCAGGGGTTGCTGCCTGGGAAACCAATACCAGTAGGGTCAAGACCTTGGGCCAAGCCAGGGCAAAAACTAGACCTGAGTCCACCCCCTCCATGGCCCCCAAAGAAAGCCAGGCCCCTCCGTAAGCTGCTGCCGCAGGTAGGAAACAGTGGCCTGAAAATCCCAAGCCCTGGCTCATGAAGACTGGCCATCTCGCCCCAGACTGTAGGTAGAAAATCAATGCTTCCGAAATATGGGCTTGGGCTTGCTCACCAAGGTCCACTCCTTGTGTGTTCCTGGGGACCCCAAGCCAAGAAAAGACTGTTAAAAAGTAGTCCCGGGCCAAAAGGTGGAAGCAATCCAAGAGTCCACCCCCGGAGGAATGCATAAACACAATGTGGTCCATCCGTCCCGTGGACCAGTGTTCGGCCTTCATAAGGACAGACACCCTGACGCCCGCTGCAACGCGCTACTGCTTCAGCCACCCGGAGGCCCGACACAGCCTGGCACAAGGCCTGCCTCACCGCCCTCACACTCAGCACAGGAGCACCTCAAGCTCCCCCAAGGCTCCTGACCAGCACGGCAAAGCCCCAGCCCCCAGCAGGCGAGGGACAACAGAGAGGCGGTTGCTACGAGGAGTGGCAGTGGAGAGCAAGGAGGAAAAGTATTTCCCAACTCAGACGTCAGCATCCGGGCCAGGCGGGCAGGCGAGGCGGGGGCGGTGTCATCATCTAGAGCCATTTATCAGAAGGCAACTGGTCCTTGCACGTCACAAGCCCAAAAGGCCCCCAGATTCTAGATGCTCCTGGTGCATGTGGCCCGGAGCCACCCAGAAAAGGTGCAGAGCTGAGTGAACAGGAGTTTGCCACCCCACTCCTCCCAGTCTTAACAATCACTGGGTAGGGGGCACCTGGGTGGCTCAGTTGGTTAGGCGACTGCCTTCGGCTCAGGTCATGATCCTGGAGTCCCGGGATCGAGTCCCGCATCGGGCTCCCTGCTCAGCGGGGAGTCTGCTTCTCCCTCTGACCGTCCTCCCTCTCATGCTCTCTGTCTCTCATTCTCTCTCTCTCAGATAAATAAATAAAATCTTTAAAAAAAAAAAAAAAACAATCACTGGGTAAGCACAGGGCTGGCTGAGGGCTGGCACTGGGAGGCCGAGGCAGTAAGGTGGTGCCCGGGGAAGTTCAGGAGCAGGTGAAAAGAAAGGAGAGCAGAAAGGAAGACACACAGAGAGGAGAGCCAGACAATGGGAAACAAGTGATGACATCGCAGACCCAAGCAGCCAAGAGACAGGGGCTGCCATGCCCACATGCCCGCAGAGAGCAGGGCCGGGAAGTGGCAGCCCCTTCTGCTACCACCCGGTTCCAACAGAGCAGGGACGCTATGGTCACATGACCTGGAAATCCCTGAGAGGACCCAGCAACGGAGCAGTACTTTCTGTCTATGCAGATCCCTTTCAGCCCCATGCTGCCAGAGGAGGTGCGTCTCACTGGAGACCAGGGCCACAGATGTGTCTGCTCGAAGATGCGTGAGCACCTACTATGGGCCAGATCTAGGCACTGGACCTAGGGCAGGGGATAAAGCAGACAGGATCCCTGACCTCCCAGGGCGCCTGGGTGGCTCAGTTGTTAAAGCGTCTGGCTTCGGCTCGGGTCATGATCCCAGGGTCCTGGGATCGAGCCCCGCATCGGGCTCCCTGCTCGGCGGGAAGCCTGCTTCTCCCTCTCCCACTCCCCCTGCTTGTGTTCCTTCTCTCGCTGTGTCTCTCTCTGTCAAATAAATGGATAGAGTCTTAAAAAAAAAAAAAAGATCCCTGACCTCCCAGCACTTGCTATCTGGTTAGCTGGAGGGATTTGACGATAAAGGACAAGAGAACAAAAAGCAAGCAGGAGAAGCCGGGTCTCCGCAGAGGGGCAGCAGGAAAGGAAGGGCACCATGGGAGCCAAGAGCTGCAGGAAGGGAGGGGGAGCCAGGAGCAGACCCAGGAGGGCACCCAGGGGGGCACCCAGGGGGCACCCTCTGTTCACGTAACAGAGGACACATTTTAGAAGACTTCTGGCCACTGGCTGATTTGCTGGGGAGGGAGGGTGCGCAAGAAGGAGAAACCTTCAGGTACCGCAAGCGCTGCTTGCAGAGAACCTCCTCTGGGGCAAGGCCAATGTGTTATAAGAAAGGAACAGCAAACTAGACTCAGGTCTAGTATGGGAAAGGGAAAACCAGAAATGATTTCAAAATTCCATTGTGAGAAACAGTGGGGACTACTCAGGGAAAATCGATAGGACTGTGGAAGTCCTCGAGGGCAGCCCTTCCCCCGGACTCGCGCTCTATAAACCGTGCTGTGGATTCAGCAGGTCGGGGGGAGGCCGGCGAATCTTTCGACCATCAGCCTCATTATCTGCCATCTAGCCATCCACCCACCCGTCCATCTCGTGCCATCCGTCTGCCCACCCCTCTACCCATTTGTCATCTATCGATCTATCTATCATCTATCTGCCTGTCCATTATCAATCCATCTTTTTAGAGGACTCCCTCTATACTTCTTCTGATGTGAATCCAAGTTTATTAACTTCCGATCTATAGCAAGCTCCCGCTCAATTCAATAAAAGTGCTTGGCTGAACAAAGTGACTCTCAACTGGGGGTGATCCCCACCCTGGGACACTTGGTAATGTCTGGAGACATTCTGATTGTCATGACTAGGGCGTCTACAGGGTAGCACAGGATGGTGTTGCCACAGAGAATGATCGAGCCCCAAATGTCCGCAGTGCCAAGGGGGAGAGCCCCTGCCTTAGACAATCATGACAGGGTATGTTCAAGCTTCGAGATTCCTAAGTAGCCCACATCTTCCTTCAAGGATAATTACCACAGAGAAACACGGATGAGTCCTCAGGCAAAGGAAAGGGGAACCGGCATACTGAGCAGTCACCTCACCTGCCACCACGGCTTCTCGGCCTCGGCCTCGGCGGGCACCTCAACCCCATAGGCCTGCAGGGCCAGGTGGAGCACCGCCACGGCTATGTGCTGGGCCCGGAAGCGGAGACACAGCCCCCCGTGGTAGCTGTCCCGCAGCAGGGCCCAGGCAGTGACGGAAATGGGGGTCCGCTGCCAGCAGTAACGGTTCAGCCAGTTCTTGAGGGAAATCAGGTAGTGGAGCAGGTACTGCAAAGACACACCAGTCAGCCAGTTGGCCTTCGGGGCCCCAGCCCCCCGAGACGCCTGACTCCTCATGTGAGGCACTGCGCCCCCGCCCCACCGCCCACCAGCCGCTCTGCCCCTAAGCTGTCTCGACAGGAATAAAACACAAACTGGATCGAGCCATCTCTCTGTTCAAGCCCTCCAACAGCTCCCTAGGTCCCTTAGAAAGAAGCCCCAGCGCCTTCCACGGGCCTCCAAGCCCTGCCCCGCCCTCCCACCGTGTCTGAACATGCCGAGCACGCTTCCCTCCCGGCCTTAGCACTCACTGCTCCCTCTGCCTGAAATCGCCTCCCCCCCCTCCCTGCCCCCCCCCCCCCCCGCCCAGTGTCCGTGTGCCCACCCGCTCTCAAGTCCTGGCCCAGCTCCTGGACCCTGCCCAAGCTTCTATCGATGGCCACCCCTACCACAGTCCCTCTCCATCACCCGGCCCTGCTCTAGCCATCATCAGAAATCATTCTGCGTATCCCCTTGCCCAACTCAACATAAGCTCCAGAAACAGCGTCCTTATATTCCAAACAGAACACTGCGCCCGTGTGCCCAGCCTGAGGCCAGGGGCTGCCCGGAGACAGGACGCCCGCTTTCAGAGGGACTACGACTGGTGACCGTGTTTTCCAGGAGTGCTGCCCTTGGCAGTACACTCTTAATGGCTTTTCAGCTCAGCTGTCTGTCGGCTCCCACTCTGGGAAGACAGCGGCTTTGCTCGAACCGCCCGATCCACAAACACACTGATAAGCCCGCTCCACAGGCTTGAACACACGTGCTTGCGACCCCAGCATGCCACGGAACAGGGGCCTCATTGGCTGCCCTAGACCCCATCCCGACCTGACGTAAGGGGAAGGCCGCTAGGCTCAAGGCAACGCTGGCCCCCGCTCCCCCACCCGACAGCCCCCTTGGCAGGTGCTGTTCTTCGTCAGACACAGAGCCTGGGTGGCTCCTGCCTTCCCCTGCATCGTGCGACCAACCGAACAACCGACCAACCGACCAACCGGAAACACAACTATTTAAAAATCTCTACCAGAGGTTTCCGGGATTAGAAAGGCAATTTGGAAGGGTGGGGTGAGATTATAAGGACCCCCGTGGGGATGGGAGTTGTTTTGTATTTCAACTGTGGTGGTGGATATATGCAGGTGCATACGGGATAAAATTGTGCCAGTAACACCCCAGCGACCCCCAGAATCCCCGGCAGGGGAGGGGCTGCACCAGCGGCGTCACCCCAGCTGTGACACTGATCGGTGTTCTGCGACACGCGCCCCTTCGGGGAGGCTGGGCAAAGTCTCCATGTCAGACAGGATCTCTGCGTTACTCCCTCCAACTGCTTGTACATCTACAATTACCTCATACAAATTTCAATTAGAAAAAAAACGAAATCCTATTCACAACCCATGTCCCAATCCCCTTGTCCCAACCCCCCACCGCCCCACGTCTTTCCCTGCAGGCCACCCTTCCCAGCTGCCCACATGGGGGACTGGGGCCCCCAAAGTATCACATCCAAGTGCTCTAAGGGTTTCACACGTCCCTTTTGCTGCCGTCAGAAACAGTTCTATTGGGACTTACGTGTTCCTCGCAGTTAAAAGTGTGCTACTTAACTTTGTGACTCAGATTTTCTTGTGGGTTTCAAAGCACAGCTGAGCTGCATGTGAGCTCTGAGGCCGAGCGCGACTCTTGGGGACAGGAACTCTGGGGCATCATGAAACCAGCCCTACTTCCCTGTGGCTCACTGAGCACACAATGTAGGTGGGTCACGGGATCGGGAAGGGCTTCACAGTCACACGGATCCCGGCTTGCGGCCTTGGCCAGGCAGGCCCAAAGGCAGAAGCTGAAATTAGAACTGCCTGAGAAAACCCAGGGAGTTGGGACAAGAGAGGCCACACAAGCCAGTCAGGGTGTGCAGTCGGGAGGCCCAGGGCCCAGCTGTGGCTCGCTCTTCCTCACATACACCCCGTGTTTGTGAGGGTTCGGTGGGTGCACTTTCAGGATGAAAAACAAAAAGGTTCATGCCTCTAGAAACAGTTGCCAATTCCCCAGCAGGTACCTTGTGTGGGTGCTGGAAGGAGACTTGGAAACGCAGGACTCTCAGCATGAGGAGTTCACACTGCACGATACTGTCCCGGAGCGCCCAGAAACGGGAGTCCAGCTCCAACGGTTCACTGCCCGGGTGAAAGTACCTGCACGAGAGACAGCAACGCTTATGGCAGCCAGGGAAGCGTCTCTGGGGAGCCCCTCGAGTCCCCTGGTGTCCAGACACAAACTCCAGTGTTCTTCTGCTAGATAGGGCCAGTTCTACTGATGTGTTTATAAGTCATCTTCATCTACATGCCTACGATACAGGATAATGTTTAAACAGTAACTAACAGAGGGGCGCCTGGGTGGCTCAGTTGGTTAAGCGACTGCCTTCAGCTCAGGTCATGATCCTGGAGTCCCGGGATCGAGTCCCACATCGGGCTCCCTGCTCAGCTGGGGGTCTGCTTCTCCCTCTGACCCTCCCCCCTCTCATGCTCTCTGTCTCTCATTCTCTCTCTCGCAAATAAATAAAATCTTAAAAAAAAATAAAAATAAAAAAATAAACAGTAACTAACAGAGAGAAGAAGCCGGCTTCTAGTTTCAGCCCTGATGGGCTGTCCCATATCACTCAGCAAGATGTCAAGGGTAAAGATGAGTCTCTGCAATTGCTCCAGAAGGACTGGAAGCTCTAGCACACACTGAACTGATCAGTCAGCCTGGGATCAGGGACAGGCTTTACCACCTGGGACGGCAATGCCCAGGGCTCTTACTCTGGGTCCAAGGAAGGAATTGAAACATGTCATGGGGATGCTATATGCAGAAGAATAAACATATTTCAGCTTTATGTTCCCAGATTGTCTTTCCTTTGTTCCAGATCCTTCTGTCCTTATTTACGCCATATATATCCACAACACTCCCACCTACGCATGATCACCAAGATGTAAGAGAACAGGATTCACACTCAAGTGATCAAAATTCTCTGCCAATGACTCAGCCTTCCTAGTTCCTCACTCCTTTTGCAACTTCCCCACAGAACCCCAGCCGGGTGCTCATGTCTAATTAGCGGTCCACACAATTTCCCCTCTACCGGTCCTCCCTGCTGGGGACCTGGCAATTACAGGTGGACTCTAGCGGCCCTCCCTCGGTTCCCTCTCCAGTTTTTCTCTTAGCCTTTCACGGTACACTGCGAACCTGTCATGCTTAGGGGGTAGGGAGTGCTTTTTCCGTTACCTGTTTATTAAAAGAGAAGCAACACAAAACAGTTTTCTTAATGATTAGTTTAGTTTCTAGAAAGGTTACGCCATACTGCTAGTCAGTAACTTTCCACAAACTGCTTTCTCCTGGGCACCCTGGGTCTCAGTGCAGCCTGGCTGGCTGGACCCCCATATCCTTCCCAGTAGGAACACAGCTGCTCGGGCCCGAGGGGGCCGCCCACAGAGCACCATGCCCACACCAGGGCAAGAGGTGCTTCTTAGCAATTCTGACTCAGTTTCCCACACCATCTAGATAAAATAATTGCCCAACTGGGTCCACACCCTCCCCTGCATGGGAAGGTCCTACAGGTCCCACAGAACACAACTGGTTCGATCCATCCTGCCCAAAACTCCAGACAAATCTTCTTTGACATATCTCTCCAAGCTCCCTGTGCTCTAGCTATGCTCCCCACCCCATGACCCCAGCTCCTCTACACTCCTCCGGGCCTTTGAGACTTCCCTTAATCTGGCCCCAGCTTCTCTTCCACTCACCCCATGGGTTTCTGACACCAGGCTCATTCCTACCTTTGCTGCTAGTGCTTCTTGCCCTGGTTCAAGACCACCCTGGTGCTTCCTTCTGAGCTTGACCACTGTCACCTGGAGGTCAGGGCCCAGTGGGACCCGCCTCTGCCCTCCCATTCGGGTGGACACCAGTGAGTCCTCCCAAAGGCCTGGGCCTGGACGCCGTTACCTGTTGGACACGTTGATGATGTCACGAGTGCGCAGGTGCTGTTCCTCCACTTTGCCGGCCAAATAAAGGGAAGACATGGCGACCAAGTAGGGGTCATAGGCATCCAAGTTGATCTCATAGAAGAACTTATGGTAAATGGTACAAGCTGTGGCAATGGGAATGGACTGCATCCCTAGCTTGACACCTGCCAAGAGAAAGCGGGCAGAAGAGTAGCTCAGTCCAGTGCTCACCCTCTGCTAAAGCGTGGGTGGAGCTGCTGGGTTGGGCCCTAAGGGTATACACCCCTGCTCAGACAAGACCAAGAGCCTGGAGCCTAGCTGGCTGTGGCTGCTGGGTCTTTCACTGGGTCCTCTACCTGAGAGGTTTTGAGCCAGGCTTCTCAGATTCCATGGGGCTAACAGGCCCCTGGGGGCTGTGCTCAAATGCAGTATTGCCTTCAGTAGCACTGCAGATACCATACTCCTACCAAGCCCCCCTGGTCACACCCAAGCTACGGATCTGCAGACCCCACCAGGAGAAGCAAGGCTTCAGACTAGTCCTCAGGGAGCACCTGGCATGTCAGCCTCTGCACAACATCCTGGAAAGGACCACACACTGTTGTGTCTCTGTTTCTACCTTACAAGCATTTAACTAAAGGTCGCCCCCACCCCCACAGGTCACCTAACAAAAATCCTGCCAAGATGACAGCAGGGGAAAAAGGCCTCTGAGCATCAAAAAGACACCACAGAGTCCCAATGTTACAACTAAAGATTATACTCGGCCCTGGTTTCCTTGTCTGAAGGTTGAAAAAGGCAAGAAAAGCAAGCAGGAAAAAAAAAAAAAAAAAAAGCAACACCTACGGCCACCGACAGGCACCAGGGAAGAAGACTGACACACAGAAAAGGGAACAAAACTCAAAAAGCAGAGCACGTGGTGGTTTGATTTAGGGCGTAAAGCCCACGCCCCACCCCACCTCTGGACGGCTCCTAAGGAAATCGCTGCATTGGGTAACAGAACCAATATAAATTCACAATGACCAGGGTTAACATGAGAAGGTTAAATGACATCCAACAGACTGAAAGAAGGTGGGGAACAACCGTCAATCATTAAGATTACATTCAGTATCCTCTCCCTAAGGTGTTTTAGTTCCCTGGGGCTACTGTAAGGAATTACCACAAACTCAGTGGCTTCAAACAACACGTACTGTCTCTCTTACAATCCTTACGGTCAGAAGTCCCAAATGAGTCTGAGGGGGCTAAATTCAAGGTGTGGGCAGGGTGGGTTCCTTCTGGAGCCTCCAGGGAAGAATGTTTCCTCGCCCTTTCCAGCTTCTAGAGGTGCCTTCAGTCTTTGGCTCGTGGCCCCTTCCTCCCTCGTCAAAGTCAGGGGAAGCATCTTCTAACTCTGCTCCCCTCGTTCCATGGCCTTCCAGTCTGCCAGTCACTCCTGCCTCTCCCTTTAAGGATGTGATAGGTGTGATTATCCTGGGCCCAGTGAATAATCTAGGGTAGTTCCCCCATATCAAGATGCTTAATCCTGGGGCGTCTGGGTGGCTCAGTCATTAAGCGTCTGCCTTTGGCTCAGGTCATGATCCCGGGGTCCTGGGATTGAGCCCCGCATGGGGCTCCCTGCTCAGCGGGGAGCCTGCTTCTCCCTCTCCCACTCCCCCTGCTTGTGTTCCCTCTCTCGCTGTGTCTCTCTCTGTCAAATAAATAAATAAAATCTTTAAAAAAAAAAAAAAAGATGCTTAATCCCATCTGCAAAACCTCCTTTGCTACATGAGGTAACAGTCACAGGGTCGCAGGTTCAGGGGATTAGGATGGGGACATCTTTGGAGGACCAGTGTTTAGCCTCACAGGGGGGAGCAAGGGCATATGCAATACATTTTATAAAGAAGTCCTCGGAGAGTGGTACCTGGAAGAGCTTTTAGCATTTCAAGGTCTAAACTTCAGTTACATGGGCAGTTCCCACATGGGACTCCTCATTCCCAGAGATGTCAAATACGGTGGTATAGCTGCACATGACCCTCCAAGCCCTGTTTTATGCAGCAAATCCTCAAAGGGCAGCACGCTGCCCTGGTTTACATGGGCCCTCCAAGCGGATGCATGGCAGCATATGGGAGGCCACTGCCATCCTTCTTCATACCTTGTGCAACTCTTCCTGGAAATTAAATGTACAAATCACTGGGCTTAATGGTCCTGCATCATTTCCCCAGACCGCTGCCTTTGACTTGAAAGCGGACTCACCCAGACCCCGCTCCCACCAAGTGCGTACAAAGTAACAAAGATCAAAAGTAACCGTCTGCCCGAGTGAGATACTCTTGCCAAGAGAAACAATGTTTCTACAGGAATCCGATTCGCTTCATTGTCTCGCCTCGGGAGCAGGGGCACCCAGCACCTCTGTGGACACCCTGGCAGGGTTTTCAAAACGCGAGCTGCACCCCGCCTGGGTCCTCGGGGTGACGGGACCTCGCCAACAGGGCTCGTCGCGAGCCTCACGGACGGCGGGCTCCGAAAAGGGCTCCGCGAGGCCACGGGCGCCGGGAGACAGGTCTGCGGGAAGGCGCGGTGGGCCACCAAGCCGCGGGCGCGCGGATCCGACCACCTTCTCGCTCGGGCCGGTCCCTTTCCACGTCCTCTCTTGGGGCCTGCGCGCCCGTCCGCGAGGTGGCAGTGAGCGTGTCCTCCTCGCAGCTCAGAGCCTAGCGCACTGGGCTCGGCGGCAAGCAGAGGCCTGTACCCCCGAGCCGGGCCTCTTCCCCCCGGCCGGCCGCGCCAGCGACCCGTCCTGCGCGTCCCCTACTCCGGGAAGTGGGTTCCCGTCAGGCCGGCCCTCGTCCCCAGCCGCGGTTACCTGCCTCCATGATGAACCTCGTCACTCGGAAGTGCACCCTCGCCTCGGGTGCTGGCCGCCCCTCGGCACCCCGCGCCGCGTCCCCTGCTCCACAAATGTCCGGGCCAGCAGCCTCCATGAGGCCCCGCCCCGCGGCCCCAGACCCCCCGCCGGAAGGAGAAGGGGCCCCAGCGCGCGGCGACCGGCTCCGGGGGTCCTCGCGGCGGGCGCGGCCACCCGCCCCGCCCCGCCCCGCCCCGCCGGCCCCCCGCCCCGCCCCTGTCCGCGCCGCCCCGCCTCCCAGCTCCCCGCCCCGGGACAGGGCGGGGGAGAAGAGAGGATGACCGCGCGGCTGCGCGCAGGCGCCGGCGCAGGCGCAGAGGCCGACTCGGCCGGGCGGTGGCGGGCCTGCACCCGCCCTGCCCCTGAGCGCTGCTTGCCCCGCCCTTGAGAACTGGCGCCGGGTCCCCGGGAGGCTTATGCCCCGCCCCCGAGAGCCGCCAGCCTGGTGCCCCGTGGCTGGAGCTAGCTGGGCTGCTTCGCGAGGGCGCCGCGAGGTCACGGGCACCCCCAGGCATCTTAGCTGCAAGTCCCTGCGGTCCACTAAGGTGTTGCTCCAGGCTGGTGGCCCGGCGCCGTTTAGGACTGGGAGAGCTGGTGGTGACTGCCAACCCCCGGGCGAGGGGCGCTCACCTGTGCTCTCGCTGGGACGTTGGCGACTCCCACCAAGAGAAATCACGTGACTCAGTGTCAGTGTTCGTAAAAGCTGAATCCAGCTTTGCCAAAGTCTGCAGACAGGTAGACGAGCCCCGAAGGAAATGTGCGAAGAATGAGTGCATTACGGGGTTTGGGCTCTGGGATTTTGCTCTGCGTCCCGTGGTGATCTGGCTTCTGCTCACCTTCCCAGGCTGACACACATTAGGAGCTTAACGGATGAATGTTGTTGAGTATCCAGCTCACAATGCCAATTCACGCTTTGTGCGTGTGCCTTCCATAAGCAGGATATCGTGTGTCAGGCATTAGGGATATAGAGCACCAGAGGGACTCCCAAACTAACCACCCCGTCATCTGGGTCACTCTGGTAGCATCGGATAGTTGCTATGATTTGAGAGACTTGGGAACTTTGAGAGGAAACGGCCGCTGCTCCCAAGCTCTTCCTCCAGGGTGTCTGGACCCCGGTGATGATCCTGATGGCTCCACCTCCTGACCCACCGGGGACAGCCTTGTCTCCTTCCTCAGCTCCCCCATCCCTCTCCCAGCCCAGTTCCCCCCAAGTCTTTTCTCCACACCAGCCGTGGTCGTTTCCTGTGCCTGCTGTAACAAATGGCCACAAAGTGAGGGACTTGAAACAACAGGAACTCATCCTCCCACAGCTCTGGAGACCAAAAGTGTGAGATCAAGGTGTCGACAGGGCCGTTATCCCCCCTGCAGGCTCTAGGATACAATCCTTCTTTGCCTCTTCCAGCTGCTGGTGGCCCCAGGTGTTCCTCGGCTCATGGCCATGTCACTGCAGTCTCTGCCTCCGTTGTCACGTGGCCTTCTCCTCTGTGTCTCTGTGTCTCTCCTGTTACTTGTCTCTGCATTTAGGGCCCACTGAGGAAATCCAGGATGATCTCAACTTGAGATCCTTCACTTCATCACATCTGCAAAGACCCTTTTGTCAATCCCAGCTTCCAGGGATTACAACATAGGGGGCTACCATCTGGCCCACAACACCAGCCACCAGCCAGAGTGAGCTTCCTAAAATGTAAGCCTGAACGGGCTCTGCCCTGCCTACCGTCTTCCAGGACCCCTTCAACTCAGGAGAAAGCTGAGGCCTTAGCCTGACATGCCAGTTCTCATGGAGTCACGCTGTCAACTGACCAGCCTCGGGTCTCACCACTTGGCCACTCATAGCAACACCCTTGAGCAACTCCCTGGAAGTTACAGTCTCCCAACTAAGGGTCTTCATACAAGCTCCGCCCAGTGAAGGGATTCCTGCCACATACCCCTCTCCCCAGCTACCTCTGTCTGGGGCAAGGCACAGGCTCTCTGGGCTGAGTACCTGTGTGTGTGTGTGTGTGTGTGTGTGTGTGTGTGTGTGTGTGTATGCACGCACGTGTGTGCTTGTGCACGTGTGCCCATGTGCCTGTGTGTGGAGGGACTCAGGGCCCCAAGGCCCCTGTGCTGCTAACACCTGTCATGCCTTGAGCACTCTGTCACTGCTGTCTGTCCCCCACCCGAGGCTGAAACCCAGATCACCCAGAGCACCAGCCTAAAGGGGCACACCACACACACCCCCCTCTCCACACTCACATGCAAATGTACACATACATCAGGTGTTCCACACACACACACACACACATGCACACACCCAAATCGTATCACTTTTCCCTCTGGCCCCTGGCCCAGTGGCCTGCCTGACGCCTCCCCATCCCGTGTTTGCCGGTTAAACAGCATGGCTTGAATTCCTCCTTCCCCCCTGGGCCTTTTGTGGCGTGAAGAGTCTGGGCTCAGCAAGTAATAGGTGCCCGTGAATGTGAGTCAAGGGAATGACTCAATGAACACATTAATTTTTAAAACCCTGGGTCACAGGGCACCCTCCTGGCAAGCAGCCTGGACACTGTGGTTGACAAATGAATAATTCACTAGCCACCGGTTGGAACCAGCAAACCTCTAGGCAGGGCTTCCTCTCCCACCATCAAGCCACACCCACTGCAGAGCCCTCCCTTCCCGGTCATCTGTCACCCCTCCCAAAGGTGGCGTCCCCCCTCTCACCACTCCCACCATCCCCTGACCTTGCCCGGGGATTATCTTCAGACCCCGTACAGAGAAGATGGTCAACAAAGGAGGGGCGGACAATCGTATCAGAAGAAGATTCTATGATATTTGCCAACACTTCCTTATCTAACCTTTACTGTGCGCCTCTACCCTGAGTAAACCACAGCCTCCTCCTCACAATGGCGCTATCACCTAATGAGTGAGTGAGTGAGCCAGGGCTCAGGCTGAAGCTCAAAGGATGAGGCAGAGAAGGGGGAGGGGCATTCGGGGTACAGAGGGAAGGCTGTGCCCAGGCAGGCCACTGGAAAGCCTGGCTGGTCTTCAAAGACAGGGGATGATTTCCAAAGTGCTCAGCCTGCCCACCTCCTCCCCAGTGGCCTTGGCCCTAAGGGTGGTCAGTTGAAGAGCAGCCTCATCCAAGTCCAGTCCTGTCACTTGTCCTTGGAATCTTCTTGCAACCTGAGAACCTCACTCCACTGTCACCCCCTCTTCCCCACATTTCCCCCTCTCCACAAACACCTTCTGGACTTCCAATCTCTTACCATCAGCAAATCCAACCGCCTTCCTCCAGGTCCACCTCCCCATCTCCACTGCCCTCTGCTCTCCCACCCTTCTCAACTACGCAACTCTGAAGCCATGTGTGTCCCTGGACTCCACAGCCTCCTGCCTGCTCTGCCCTTGGCCCCCCCGCATCCAGCCCCTGCTGGGTGAGACAGTCCCCCTCCCACACCATCCTCATCTTAGTCCACTCAGGCTACTAGAGCAAAATACCAGAGACTAGGTGGCTGATAAACAACAGACATCTCTTTCTCAAATTTCAGGAGGCTGGAAATCCAAGATCAGGGTGCCAGCATGGTTGGGCTCTGGTAAGAGCCCTCTTCTGATTTGCAGAAAGCCAAGTTCTCACTGTGCCCTCACGGTGGAAGCGGCACACTAGCTCTCTGGGGTCTCTTTTATAAGGGCACTGATTCCATTCCTGAGGCTCTGCCCTCAAGACCTAATCAGGTGGCCCCACCCCCTAATACTATCACCTTGGGCATTCGGATTTCACCATGTGAGTTTGGGAGGAGGGACACATTCAGACCATAGCACCCACCAAGGTCATGTGCCACTTCTGAGCTGTCTCCTCCCAGCAGCACCAGTTGCTCCTTACTTTAAAGTCTGACTGCTGACAGCTTTGAAGCCTCATCCTCCCTGTCCCCTTGTGCCCCACATCTGGGCAAGCTGATGAGAAAGCCTGAGTGCTCCCTTCCTTGGCACCAGAGGGAAGTTCAAACCACCCGCAGGAGCCCTCACCCCTGCCCTAGCTCCAACCATGACAAAGAACCCTGCCAGTCTCCTCTCCATGCCCTCTCAAGTCATTTTCTGACCAACTGGGGGACCTGCCTGGCAACTCCCAGAAAGCCTCAGTATGTGAGTAAGGCATCATTTCATAATCTCTTGGTGGGTGTGGTGCCATCAGTCTCCAAGTCCAAACCAAATTTTGGGTGGGAGATCAATCCTGTTTCTGAAGAGTGACTATGAGACACTCCTTCCTGCCCCAAACACCTTCCTCTTGAAGATTTCTCACCCCCACTCTCCTGGCTCCCTGCCTCCTCCCCTCATTGACCGAGTGCCTGCATGAGCCAGGCTCGGGCCTGGTGCTGGGATGAAGCAGACAGGGTCTCCCTTCAGTAGCCTTCCTCTCCTCCCCCGCCCCACATGCTCCAGACAAAGCCACCTTTGTAAAACCAAAGTCTGATTGGGGCCCTTCCTTCTCTGAGCCTGCAAGAGCCATACTAGCTACCTGGACACAGCTCTATTTACCTGGCGGGTCAGGGTTCAGTTTTATTAAAGAAGGTGGAAGTTTCCTTACAAGTAGAGACACTGTGGGAATTATAGCTTTTGGTTAATCTACTACCTGAGATTATTTCCTTTTTCAAAGTTTTGAGTAAAAACAACTCAGTAAAGAGAAAGATTGAGCAAGCTCTGAACACCCACGGGATCTTGTGTGTGACCAAGTTGGACCTCAGAAGTGTTGAAAGTCGGCACAAGGGTTCAAAAACCTACCCCAGCGCTAGATATGCACAGAGAACTGCTACAAATCCAGAGACAGAATGTAGATTAGGGGGTGCCAGGGGCTGGGGAGCTGGGGGGGTGATGGAAGTGGCGGCTAAGAGGGACAAGGCTTCTTCAGGGAAGTGATAAAAATGTTCTGGAATTGGATTGTGGTGATGGTTGAACAACTCTGTGAATATATTAAAAACCATTGCACTGTACAGTTTCAATGGGTGGATTTTATGGTAGGTGAATTATATCTCAATAAAGCTGTTATTTTAAAAATGATCATGGACAATTGTGCCATCGAGGACAAAACCCTCCCATGGGGAGAAGGGATTTCATTAAAAAGAGCCAGAAGACTGGCCAGCAAAGAGAATCAGAGGGCAAAGCAGTGCTGGTGAAGGGACCACAAGCTATTTATGTAGCCAGGGAGTTCTTCAAAGAGCTAAGGCTCTGCGTGGACAAGTGAACTCACAGACCCACGGAGAAGAAGCTGAGAAGCCAGAGGGACATCAACAGTACAACAGCTGCAGTGAGGGTGGTGATGCTGTGCTAGAGAAAGGCCCAGGGACCCTGGGAAGCAAAAAGACAGGGAGTTCGAGGAAGTGCAGGGAGGACCCAGAGGTGTAGCGCATGCCCTCAAAGTCCTGAAATGGGGCTAACGGTGTCAGTTCTGAAACACAAGACTCTGAGATGTGGGGCCCCTTGGCAGGGAAAGCTTGAGTGGATTGTTGGAGATGGGGGAACACCCAGTCTAGGGGTGCTGGTGGAAAACTCCCCTCAGTAATTCTGCACACTGGAAGCCCACCAACCACACTGGAAGTTGATGGGAACATCTGGACCCAAGTCCATCTCATGGGTGACCTCCTTAACCCATAGGCCACTTGAAGACAGAGGCAGGGACTAGAGTGATGTGGCCACAAGCCAAGGGATGCCTGGAGCCACCAGAGGCTGGGAGACAAGAAAGGATCTTCTCCTAGAGCCTCCACAGGGAGCACAGCCCTGCAGACACCTTTATTTCAGATGTCTGGCCTTCAGAAGTATGAGAGAAGAACTACCTGTTGTTTAAGCAACCCAGTTTGTGGCCATTTGTTATAGCAGCTGCAGGAACCTCATACAAGGGGGTAAGGAAGGGGGTGGTTGAGACTTCTCTTTGATACCTGCTGATAAACTCGAGACTGTAGAGAATAGAGAGGATGGATGTTGCTGCCCATGCATAGGCCACTCATAACCCTGTTGGAGGGAAGAAGGCCTGAGGAGGCATAATTCATCCCAGGGCACTGAGAAATAAAACAGGTGAAAAGATGCAGATGAAGAAATCAGATGCAAGAAGGTCAAGTGGCTTCTCAAGGTCACCCAGCACAAGGATGCCGGTCCAAATGTGGGGCTTTTAGCTCCTGGCACAGTGCTTTCCTTGTTATCCCAAATGTCCCCCACTGAGGTTGGAAAGTGAAGTCCTCACCAGTTTTGTCATCCTCACCAGCCCCCTCTCCTGTGTACTGTGTCATCATACCCCATTCCTCTCAGTGTTTCCACCAGACCCTCTCGGGGTTTCTGCCCACAAAGCCTTTCCTGTGGCTGGGATCACTGAGGCTTGGGGCCAGAACCATTGCCTTCCTCACTCTCCCCCTGGCTTCCCCACTCCCATATCTTTGGCCATGAGACCAGCACAACCCAGACTTTCAACCATGTGCCCTCTATCATTTGACCAACTCTGTCTCCAGGTTCAAAGTCCAGAGGGAGAATCTGATTGGATGAGCCTAGTTGATGAACACTCGCTCTGAAACAGGAAACCACCTTTGGTCCACTGGGGGCAGTCCAATGTATGTACTGTTTCCTATGGAAGAGACTGTGTGAAGGGAGTCAGTCCAGGAGCCCAGGGACATCCATTTGGCAGGGCCTCTCCAAGAGTACCTGAGTCCATTGCTTTGTGCACCACTCCCTTACACCTAGAAAGGGACTCAGCAAAGGACGAGTGGAGTCAGTCAGAGATCTTGTCTCTGCTATTTGTTTACTGGGCAAGGAAGTCAAACCCTCAACTCTCTTGGCAGGCAGTCGACAGAGAAAGTCTAAATCGCTACATGAAGAAATAGCTGTGGAAATCAGTTGTCTACTGATATGGAGGCAACTATTAGAAGAGTTACAATGTTAGGGTGAAGGCAACCAAATGAAATGATAACAAACAAAGTTCATCTGGACTGGAAAGGGAGAGATAAAATTCTCTATTCACAGACGACATAATCTTGTATAGAGAAAATCCAAAAGAATCCACAAAAAATAAATAAATAAACCTATCAGAACTAATAAACCAACAAAATAGCAGAATTCTAGACCAACATACAAAAACTGTATTTCTGTACACTATGAATGAACAATCCAGAATGAAATTAACAGTTCTATTTATAATGGCATCAAAAAGAATAAAATACCTAGCAATAAGTGTAACAAAAGAAGGGTAAGACTTGTACAACAATATACTACTGAACGACATTAAAGATCTGTATAAATAAAAACACATCTCATGTTTATGGATCAAAAGACCTATTGTTACAATGACAATACTTTCCAAATGGATCTACAAATTCAACACCATCCCTATCAAAATTCCAGCTGGCTTTTTTTTTTTTTTTTTGCAGAAATTGACAAGCCAATCCTAAAATTCATATGGGAATGCAAGGGACCCAGAATAGCTAAAACAATCTTCAAAAAGAACAAAGTGGGAGGACTCACACTTCCTGATTTTAAAACTTACCATAAAACTACAGGAATCAAGACTGTGTAATACTGGCACAAAGATAGACATTTAGATCAATGGAATAGAACTGAGAGCCCAGAAATAAACCCATGCTGCTATGGTCAACTGATTTTCAACAAGAGTGACAAGATATCCAATGGAGAAAGAATAGTCTCTTCAACAAATGGTGCTGGGACAACTAAATAGCTACATGCAAAAGAATGAAGTTGGACCCCCACACACTCCTCACACCATATACAAAAATTAATTCAAAAAGGATCATAAACCTAAATGTAAGAGTTGAAACTGTAAAACTCTTAAAAAAAAAACCTAGGCGTAAATCTTTGTGACCTCGAATGAGGCAATGGTTTCTCAGCTATGATACCAATAATACAAGCAACATAGTAAAAAATAGATAAATTGGGCTTCATCAAAATTAGACAGCTCTGTGATGCAAAGAGCACCACTGATAAAGTGAAGAGACAATCCATAAAATGGAAGAACTTATCCACAAATCATATAGCTGATAAGTGACTTGTACCTAGAATATATAAAGAACCATTACAACTCAATAATAAAAACACAAATAACCGGACTAAAAGGGGCAACAGATCTGAATAGGCATTTCTCTGAAAATTGTATACAATGTACTGTGAGTTTATGAAAAAATGCTCAGCATCACTAGACATTAGGGAAATGCAAATCAAAACCACGAGATTCTACTGCCTACCCACTAAGGTAGCTATAACTAAAAAGACATAATAACAAATGTTGTCAAGGATGTGGAGAAATTGGAACCCTCATACATTGCTGGTGGGAATGTAAATGGTGCAGCCACTATGGATAAGTTTGGCAGTTCCTCAAAAAGTTAAATATAGAGTTATCATATGGTACAGCAATTTCACTCCTAAGTATATACCCAAGAGAAATGAAAGCATATGGCCACACAAAATCTTATCCATGAACGCTTATAGCAGATTTATTCATGATAGCTAAAAAGTAAAAACAACCCAAATGTCCATCAACAGATGAATGGTTACACAAAGTGTGGCCTCTCCATACAATGGAGTATTATTTGGTCATAAAAAGGAGTGAAGTATTAATAGATACTACAACACAGATGAACTTTGAAAACATACTAAGTCAAAGAAGCCAAACACAAAAAGGTCACATACTGTATGATTCCATTCATATAAAAGGTCAGACTAAGCAAATCCATAGAGGCAGAAAGGAGATTCATGATTGCCAGGTGCTAGGGAGGGGAGTAACTAATTAGTGGGTATGGGCTTTCTTTTTGGGGTGATGAAAATGTCTTGGAATGGGCGCCTGGGTGGCTCAGTCGGTTAAGCGACTGCCTTCGGCTCAGGTCATGATCCCAGGGTCCTGGGATCGAGTCCCACATCGCGCTCCCTGCTCAGTGGGAAGCCTGCTTCTCCCTCTCCCACTCCCCCTGCTTGTGTTCCTTCCCTCTCTCGCTGTGTCTCTCTCTGTCAAATAAATAAATAAATAAAATCTTAAAAAAAAAAAATGTCTTGGAATAAGACAGTGGTGATTGTTGTACAACAATATGGTGATAGTGATGAATATTCTAAAAACCATTGAATTGTACACTTTAAATGGGTGAATTGGTATGTAAATTATACCTCGATAAAGCTGTATTTTAAAAAACGAAAGCCAGAAGGAAACACTTAAATTGTTACTGCCCCGGGGGCAACTCTAGCTAGCCAGGGAAGGAGGCTGTCCTGAGTGACGGCCATGCTGTGTGTCTCTGAGACCCTGCATGAAGATGTCAGACGACAGCCTCAGGGCCAGGTTTGGTGCTGCGCCATAGTTGTGTAAGATGTCACCATTGGGGGAAGTTGGGAGAAGGGTACACACAGTCCCCTGCGCTGCCTTTGGAACTTCCTGTGACTTTATAATAATTTCGAAACAAAAACAAAACACAGCAAAGATGTCAGATGGGCCGGGCTCTCATCTGGAGGCTCCCGAAGATTCTACATTCAGGTTGTTGGCAGAATCCAGTTCCTTGAGGCTGTAGGACTGAGGTCACCATTTCCTAGACACATGGCTTCTTCGTCTTCCAGCCAGCAATGGTGGGTGGCATTCTTCTCAGTATCTTTGAATCTTTCTGTCTCCCATCTAGTCTCAGCTGGGAAAGTTCAGCGTGTCAAGGCTCCTGTGAGGACATTGGACCCAGCCTATAACCTAAGCTAATGTTCTTATATGCAGGTCAACTGGTTAGTAGCCTTAATTACAGCTACAAAGTCCCCTTGGCCATGCAACGTAACATATTCATGGGCATAACATCAGAGGGCAAAAGTCACAAGGGACAAAATTATGCCTACCACCAATGGATTATTTAAAAGCCCTTTAGTTGTATGGTGACAGATGGTAGCTATCCGTGCTGAGCATAGCATAACGTATAGAGATGTTGAATCACTATATTGTACGCATGAAACTAATGTCACATTGTGTGCCAACTGTACTGAAATGAAAAATAAATAAATAAAGATTTTAAAAATAAGTAAATGAATGAATGCAATTTGGGATGCAAGCCCCCCAGAATGGGTGAGGAGTTGGATGTTGGGAAAGAGGAAGGGGGGCATCAAGGAGTTGTTCCCAGTTTGGGGCAACCCAAGGGGAAAGGCCTGGGCAGACATGACAGGAAGTCACCCGAGAAGAGGGTGGGGCAAGAGGAGAATGGCTGGGTAGGGTCCAGCTGTGATCCCCTCCTGGGATGCTTTCCTCACCCTCTCCCGCCCCAAGCTTAGCCTGAGATTTACTCCTTGGACCCAGCTTCGGAGGACCAGTCTCCCATCTGTCTCCTTCATCTCCAAAGACCTCTCTCCTAAGCCAAGGCTGGAAGGAATCCGGCTGAGTCCAGGTGGCAGCCTGCCCCTCTGAGCCCCTGTGCTGGCTGAAGCCTACCACTAGGGGGCAGAGTAGTCTACACCAAAAGCCACACAAACTGGAGCGTGTGTATTCGTGTGTGTAGCTGTGTGCGGGTGTGTGCCCGCGCGCACCTGTGCACGCACGTTGGGGGCGCGCTCCTCGCTGGGTTGAAGGGACTCAGCTCACTCCCCCACCATGTCAGAGCTTCCTCCCCGCAGCCAGGTGGCTCAAAGTGTCCCCTCTGCTGAAAACCGGAAAGCAGGCTCTTAGAATAAAGAGAGGTCAGTGAGGGGGAGCCCAGCAGGTTCCGTCCCACCCCAGTGACCTCCAAAGCACCAATCTCCCCGTGTTCTGCCTGAAGAAGGGACCTCACTGCGGGTAGAAATTGAGTCTTGTGGCAGCACCAACGGCCTAGAAGGTTGGGGCCGGGAGTTGAGTCTCCTTCAGAGAAAGAAGGGGAGCATGTCACTTATCCAGCCCCCTCAAACTCAGGCCCAGTAGACTCAGTGCCAGCTCTGCAGAATTGAAATTCACAGCAAAATGCAGAACTAGTGAATAACTGGGCTCAGGTCCCAGAAATAGGCTGCCCTTTCTGCGGGGTGACGGGAAGATCCTCCCAGCTTCCCGTTGCCATGGTTTCCACTCTGCTACCAGGCAGCCGGCTCGGCGGAAGCCATTTCCTGCGATGGGATGCTGGTGCCGCGTGGGGAACAAACCTGGTCCCAGAGATCCCCCAGTCGGAGAGTAAATGTCAGGGCATTACATACTCCTTGAGCACACAGATCAAGAGGGCCTGAAGAGAGACTACACAGAAAAAAATCAAAAAATGTTAAAGTTAACACATGCTTGGGCGGAATGTTCAGCTGGTTTGGGCGCAGGGCATCGGATCTTGGGACAGGGGAGCCTATCTGCTCTTCTGGCCAGAGAAACATAGCAAGAGGGGAGAGTCCCTAGGCCATGCTACCCACAGAGGAGCATCTTGGGGGTCCCCAGCCTGCACAGCACAACAGACTCTGGGGTCCAGCTCTGTTATGCCCTGACATTTGGAGCCTTAGGCAATTGCTAGTAGGTCTGAGCCAGGGCCCGCATGGGCTGCAGCGCCAGGTCTGTTTTCCAAGGGCCTGAGGATGCCCCGTAGGCCTGCCCACTCCGGGCAGCCTGCCACCTTCCCAGGAAAGTGGGCAAAGATCTGAGCCCCTCTGGTCCCCAAACCTACAGGCCGCCCCTATGCTGACTCAGGGACCCTCTCACCTCTGCCCCAGTTTGTCCTGAAACCACAGCCCCGTGATTTTCTGTCTACACTGAGTATCTCCCCACCCTGCCCCCTTAGCCTCCGTTATGGGAAATGTCTCCTGGGGCTGCAAGTCAACCTGGCTTGGCTTTTGGAAAGTAGAGAGTCCTTTGGGGTGCTGCCCTACTGCCCCCAGACCCCCACCCTGGCCGCCTTCTCGGAGAGGCCCCCTGCCCTTGTATGCTGCAATGCTCCCTCCTGTTCTGCCCCAGGGCAGCCCCCGCAGCGGCCCACTGCTGGCCCCATCTTGGGGGGACAGGGCACACAGACCCCCTGCAACAGGGGCTGCACCCTCTGGCACTTCCTGGGGCTCCACCAACCACTCCAGACCTTTCTTGCCAGTGGAGCTCAGGATAGGGTTTGTTTATGCTAGTCAGGTGTGTTCTGCCCCCCCGCCCCGACCCCTACTCCCTCACCCCTGACCATTAACTTTTCTGGTTCTTTTGGGTGATTAAAATTCAGCCCAGGGGCGCCTGGCTGGCTCAGTCGTTAAGTGTCTGCCTTCGGCTCAGGTCATGGTCCCAGGGTCCTGGGATCGAGCCCCGCATCTGGCTCCCTACTCAGCGGGAAGCCTGTTTCTCCCTCTCCCACTCCCCCTGCTTGTGTTCCCTCTCTCGCTGTGTCTCTCTCTGTCAAATAAATAAAATCTTAAAAAAAAAAAAATTTAAAATTCAGCCCAGATTCACATCCTATTCGAAACTCCCCCTCCCCATCCCCAGGACTGGAATGGACTGGAATAGAGACAGGGTGCTCTGACTTCCCCTCCCCTCCCAACCCCCCTCCTGGGCTGAGGCAGGCAGGCCTTGTCTCCAGCCCAAGGTCGAAGGGGGGAGGGTGCTCCAGCTTTGCCTGTGGCTTCTGCCAAGGGGGGGGTCATCTCTTTCCCAGGGTGGGCTCAGCCCCCTCTTCGCTGAGGATTCTTTAAGGCTAACAAGCCTTGTCCTCTTTGGGCCCCAGTCATGTCCACAGCCCCCACCCCAGGTGAGTGCCCCCTACAAGGACAGCTGCCCCGGCAGCCCTCCCAATCTCAGCCCTCTGGCCCCAAGTTTCCTGCCCGCAGGGTGGAGTGGAGCTGGGGTACGGGTGCCCCATCCTTTCCTTCCCAGAACACACCCTAAGTCCCTCCTGGCCCAGCTGGGCAGCTGCTCCAGCAAGCCTCCTGCCTCCAGAAACCCCAGTGGGCAGATGCATGTAGCCACTCATGAGTCCAGTGTGCACCCCCATTCCCAGGGCCACAAGCCCAGCTCTCCCTTGAATGTTTGCTCCCCATACCTCACTTCCTGCTTGGAAGGCAGCCCAGAAGTGGGTCTTCTGAGACACAGCAAGGGGTCCTTCTCCCCAAGTGACACTCTTTGAGCCACCTCCTCATTTGGCTGGGGATCACCCTTCCCCCCATTAAGCCATTAAGAGCTTCTGTGTAAAGGACAGCACAGGAAGTCTTGCCCTCCAAAAATGGTGGAGGTTCATGGGGAGTGAGGGCTCAAGGAAGGCTTCCAGGAGAGAGTAGTAAAGGAACAGAAGGATCTAGAGACCTGGGTGGAGTTCTCCATGCTGAGGGAAGGGCAAGAACAAATCCAGAGGCACCTGGCTGGCTCAGTTGGTTGAGCGACTGCCTTCGGCTCAGGTCATGATCCTGGAGTTCCTGGATCGAGTCCCGCATCGGGCTCCCTGCTCAGCAGGGAGTCTGCTTCTCCCTCTGACCCTCCTCCCTCTCATGCTCTCTGTCTCTCATTCTCTCTCAAATAAATAAATAAAATCTTTAAAAAAAAAAAGAACAAATCCAGAGGCTGGAGAGACCCGCCCCCCAGCCTCCCCCACCTTCAGGTGCATCAAAGCGGCTCTGCATCCATATCCGGGGCCTTATTTTTTCCCAACTTTTTGGCATTTTAAGGATTTAAAAAAAAAAAAACAAAGGAGGAAAACAAAGCATTCCTCTCAGGTCAGCTAGCTTTAATCTGTGTTTCTATAGTAGTTAAAAGTGGATCTCCAGGCCTCCACAGCAAACAGTAAATGGATTAACTCACCGACTCCTCCTCCCACTGTTCTTGCCCCATTTACGGAGGAGGAGGCTGGTATGACCTGTCGGGGTCAAGGGCCAGTGACAGCAGAGTTATTGGGTCCAGAGGCCATGAGAAGCCAGGAGGACACCTAGCACATTTGTCCACCTCAAGGCCTTTTTTGCCTTTTGGTATAAAGATCTTTCCCTAAGGTTGTTTTGTTCTAGGCATAAGTAGATTTTATGAACATATTTTGTACATTTTGTGTTTCACAATCCCACTTTCTTTGTGAATTTGACATAGTGCAACATAACGTGCAGCTGAGGGCAGTAACTAACTGTCCCACTTGCCCCTTCAGTGGACAAAACTGGTGGTGTGGTGGCGTGGTCTGGTGGCGTGGTGTGGCAGAGTGGTGGCAGGGCTGAGGTGAATGCCCCCCCCCCCCGTATGTGGCCGGTGCTCGGGGGCACAGCCAGAGGGAGGCAAAGCGAAGCCCAGGGGCCAGTGGGCAGCTCTAGGAAACCCTGCGATGTGGAGACACGTTTGCGGCTGGACATAGCTACCTCGGCAAGAAGAGAAAGAGCGCCCAGGACAGCGAGGAACCCCTAACCCAGCTGCGGCGCAATCCTTGGAAACACACCACGGAGACAGAAGGGCCTGCGGTGAATCAGTTTCCAATGCTTCATTTTTTTAAATTGGGCAAATTGATCATTAAAGAACTGATTAAGCTGGAGTCACTGTTAGAATAAAAGGTGAAAATAAACTCCTTCATTTGAATTCCAAATCCCGGCTTGGAGGTGACCTGGTAATTAGACCAACTAGTCATTAGGCAAACTGGCTGTGGGTGGACTGGATGGTGAACGGATCCGGTGTGCGGAGGTAACCTTGAGTCTTCTCTCCTCCAAGAGTGGGGGTGCTGGGCCTTGCTGCCGAGCGGGGGTGGGGGGGCGGCATGAATATTCCTTGCACTTGACCCCGGAGGCCCAGGCAGGGAGGCCGCTCTGGGGCTGGAACAGGATCCAGAGAGCAAGCGCTAGTTACAGAATCAGGATGGGGGCAGGAGGTCCCCCCACCCCCGGAGGGGAGGCTGGGGCGATCAGCAGGTGGGGAGCATTTGAGGTGCGGAAGTACTTTAGCACTTTAAGCACCGGTACCACCCTACCCGTGCTGTCAGCTGCTGTGACCCGGACCTCTCGGGTCAGAGCAGCAGGCCCCGCTCCCCAGTGAGGCACTAGAGCCTGAGGGCTTTTTCTGAGGTCCCAGCCACAACAGGGTCACAGTGCCTCTCCGTAGGTAATGCAGCGGAACTCTCCGGGCTGAAAATTGTTTCTGTTACATATTGAGAAAACACAGAAGAATACTTACAGAATATGTGTGAGTGTGAAGAACAATACCATGAGCCTCTGTGTACTCACCACCCAGCTTGGAAAAAAAGAAAGGTGACATGACCTGCGAAGGACCTTGAGTGTCCCTCCTCATCCCCCCCCCACTTACTTCCCCCACTCTCATTTCAGAGGTGACCTCTTCCCTGAATTGTGCCTTTACCAGTCCCGTGTTTTTCCTTATAGTTTCACCACCTTTGTATGCATCCCCAAACAACACATGGTTTCATTTTGCCTGATTCGAACTTGACACAAATGGAATCACATTAATTGTATTGTTCTGCAACCTGCTTTTCCATTGAACACGAGATTCCCAAGACTCGTCCACGCTGCTCCATGAGAGCTGGAATCCATTGGTCCTCCGAGCATTCTGTTCCCTTGTAGGACTAACCTCCTACCCTCCCTCAGTTTAGTCCCGTTGTGGGCTTGATGAGCTAGCAGTTGTGAGCCTGATGGACAGTTGGGTTGTTTCCACCTTTTGTGATGTTACAATCAGGCGTCCTGATGCCCAGCACAAGTTTCTCCAGTCATCACATCCAGGGGGAAACCCCTGCCCCGCTTTGCTGAGGAATGACAAGTGATCGCCCCAGGGCCCAGGCCCACCTGCAGGATCTAAGTTTTCTTGCGGTCCCCCAGGCTTGCCAACACCTGATGTTGTCAGACTTTATTTGCCACATGGATGACCAATTGTCCCAGCATTATATACTGAAAAAATATCTCCTTCCTCCACTGAGCTGCAGCACCAGCTTTGTCGTAAATGGAGTTTCTACACATGGCGTGTCTGCTTCCACATTCTCTATTCTGTCCCACTGGTCTATTTGCCCATCGTTTTGCCAATACTGCACCATCTTAAATGCAGTACCTTTAGAATAATTCTTAGAATCTGCTAAGGCAGCTCCCTCCGCCTCCTTCTTTAGGAGCGTTTTAACTCTTCTTGGCCATTTGCTCTTCCATATAAATTTGAGAACCACCTTGTCAAGCTCCATTTAAAAATGGCATTTAAATTACAATTGCATTCAATCTATAAATCAAATGGAAGAGAATTGGCATGTTCAAAACATTGATTTTTTTTTTTTTCTTAGAATTCTGGGTAACCAAGATAATGGCAAAACCCTCAACGTAGCTTCCAAACAAAAATCAATAAAAAAAAAAAAAACCAAGAACAAATAAAACCACACAAAACCCATGGCCTCAGCATCACTAGAAGACAGAGAGCATCTGAACTTCAAATTACCTATAATAAATAAAATCACAAGTTTGCGGGGAATTATCCAAAAATGAAATACAAATGGAAACAAGTGGACGAAGCCATCCATCAAACAATACCACAACCACCCTGAAGGGAAGAAAAGAACTCACCCAAGTAACTTTTGAACGGTGTCCTTGGATGATATGCCCTCAAGATAAAAAAGAAAAAGAAATGAATATTGAACTCTAGAGAACAGTTTCCTTTTTTGCAAAGGTGCAGGATGACAATTCTGAAACTGCTTTCTGAGTATTCTAGGGTTGAACAAACACATAATATAGTGTGGATGATGGGAGCCAGCTTTCTCAGTGACAAAGAAAGAAGTTACAAATCAGCAAGTAGGAAGAAGGCTAGAATGAACCTGGAGTTAGAGGTGTCAGTATGTACCCACAGAGATGGATGATAGATAGATAGATGATAGATGATAGATAGATAGATAGATAGATAGATAGATAGATAGATAGATAAACAGAAATGTATGGAAATGTGCATACCTATATGTATTTTACTGCTACATTTATTAATAAATGTGTATATGTGTACATATATGTATGGGGTGTGTGTGTGTGTGTGTGTGGTTTTCCAAAAGGTTTCTAAGTGCAATTACTCATTCAAATTGAACTAGGGATCCTAGGATAAATGGCTGGTTCTAAGAATGGGGGACAGGGAAAGTCTGGAGGAGCTTAGAACATCTTGTTCTTCCAGAAGGTAAGGAATCTATGAGTCTCCGTTGATATAAATAAGTAAGTTAATGGGGAGATAAGAAGCTCTTCCTCACAGTAGAAAGCCAAATGATAAATGTAGAAGGAATGATGGAACTGGAAAATCACCATTTGGCAACCATGATAGTAATGATTGATTCAAGCAAAAATGATCAATGGATGAAAAAAGTAGTGGGTGAAAGTTTGATGAGGAACAGGATATTTAAATAATCTCAAAATGTCTCCCCACAAAAGGAAAATAGTAGCAACCTGGTAGCAGAGAAACCTGGCAGACACCACTTTAACCAAGTGACCAAAGATACTATCACCAGTAATGGAACAAACCACACACACATCACTTCTCTGGCATTCCTACCTGTGCAAAACCTGAATCTAATGGTAAGAAAACATCAGGCAAAACCAAACAGATGGACACTCCACAAAATAACTGCCCTGTGCCCTTGAAAAATGTCAATGTCATAAAACACAAAGACCAAAGAGCTGCTCCAGGTTACAGGAAACCAAAGAGGTATGACAACTGAATGTAATGCATGATCAGAGATGCGCCTTTTCTGGGAAGAACATTATTGGTACAATTGGCAAACTCTGGATAAGGTCTGTAGACTATAGTATTGTATCAATGTTAATTTCCTGATTTCAGTAACTGTACTGTGGTTCAATAAGAGAATGTTCCTTATTTTTAGGAAATACACACTGAAGTTTTTAGAGATCAAGGAGCATAATGTCTCAATTGATTTAAAAGATTCAGAAAATAAGTGTGTGGGTGTGGGGGGGCGCATGGGGCTGTGTGAGGGTGTACATATATAGAGACGAGAATAGAACAAACGTCGTAAAATGTCAACATTTGGGGAATCTGTATGAAGGATATGGAAGAAATCCATCTACTATGCTTTTTTTAGCAGCTAAATTGAGATATAATTCACATGTCATACAATTTATCTATTGGGACTATCCCTAGGAGTGAAATTGCTGGGTCATATGGACACTCTATGTTTAACATTTTGAGAAACTGACAAGCTTTTCCAAAGCAGCTGTACCACTTTACCTGTCCATCTGCAACGTATGAGGACCTCAATTTCTCTCTATCTTGACCAATATGTTTTGTACATCTTTTTGATTCCAGCCATTCTAGTGGGTGTGGAGTAATATCTCATGATGATTTTGGTTTGCATTTCCCTAATGACTAATGATGTTGAGCATTTTTTCATGTGCTCATTAGCTCATTAGATCTTCTATGGAGAAATACCTATTCAAATTCTTTGCCCATTTTTAGAATTGAGTCATATATCTTTTTATTGTGGAGTTGTAAGTCTTCTTTATATATTCTAGATACAAGTCCCATATCTGATATATGATTTCCAAATGTTTTCCCTCATTCTGTGGATTGTCTTTTCACTTTTTTGGTAGTATCATTTGCAGTGATTTATCTAGTTTATCTTTTGTCACTTGTGCTTTTGGCATCATATCTAAGAAACCATTGCCTGATCCAAGGTCATGAAGATTTACATCTATTTTTCTTCTAAGAGTTGCATAGTCTTAGTTCTTACATTCAGGCCTCCGATCTATTTTGAGTTACTTTTTGTGTGTGGTGTAAGATAGGGGTCCAACTTCATTCCTTTGCATGTAGATATCCAGTTGTCCCAGCACCATTTGTTGAAAAGACTGTTTTTTCTCCCACTGAATGGTTTCGGCACCCCCGTTGAAAAATTAATTAACCATAAATGTCAAGGTTTATTTCTGGACTTTCAATGCTATTACACTAATTTATAAGTTTATTACACTTAGTTATATTACACTAAGTATAAATTTATAATCAAGACCACACAGTCTTGATTCCTGTAGCTTTGTACTAAGTTTTGAAATAGGGAAGTGTGAGTCTTCCAACTTTGTTCTCCTTTCTCAAGATTGTTTTGGCTATTCTGGATCCCTTGCACTTCCATGTGAATTTTAGGATTGGCTTATCGGTTCCTGCAAAAATACGAGCTGGAATTTTGATTGGCACTGCACTGAATCTGTAGATCAGTTTGGAGAGTATTGCCATCCTAATGTTAATAATCTGATTCATGAACATGGGATGTCTTTCTACTTATTTAGATCTTCCTTAATGTCCTTCAACAATATACTGTTGTACAAGCCTTGCCATTCTGTACATTGGCCTTATTTCCGCAAATTTGTTGAACTCATTTATTAGTTCTAATCATTTTTTAGTGAATTCCTTAGGATTTTCTATATGAGATCATGTCATCTGTTTAATATAGTTTTGCTTCTTCCTTTCCAATCTGGATAGTTTTTATTTCTTTTTCTTGCATAATTTCCCTGGCTACATACAATGTCCAGTACATTGTTAACTGGAAGTGACAAGAGTAGACATCTTTGTCTTGTTCCTGTTCTTAGGGGGCAAATTTTCAGTCTTTCACTATTAAATATAATGTTATCGATGGGTTTTTCATTCATGCCCTTTATCAGGTTGGAGATGTTCCCTTCTATTTATTTCTACTATTCTTGTAGCCTTTTTATAAATTTAAAATTATATTTAAGAAAGTTAAAAGGAAGGAGGCCTGGATGGTTCAGTCAGTTAAGCGTCCTACTCTTGATCATGAGTTCAAGCCCCACATTGGGCTCCAGCATGGAGCCTACTTAAAAATTTTTTTAAATTTTAAAAATAAGGTTAAAGGAAAGAAATAATGTGTTCCAGGGGCGCCTGGGTGGCTCAGTCAGTTGAGCATCTGCCTTTGGGTCGGGTCATGATCCCAGGGTCCTGGGATCGAGTCCCGCGTCAAGCTTCTTACTCAGCAGGGAGCCTGCTTCTCCCTCTGCCTGCCACTCTCCCTGCTTGTGCTCGCTCTCTCGCTCTCTCTGATAAATAAGTAAATAAAATCTTTTTTTAAAATTATGTGTTCCAATCCATGAACATAGCATATATTTTTATTGTTTTTTTATTTTTCTTTCACTGTCTTTCAAACTATTATAAATTTCTACATAATGGTTTTGCATGTCTTTATTAGATTTATTCCTAGATAGTCATATATTTTATGCTATTATAAATGTTATCTTTTTCATTTATAAATTATGTCTAAGGTAATTTTATATATTGATTTTATATCCAAAAAAGTGTGCTAAATTTTCTTATTAATTTGAATAATTTATCTTTAGATTTGGGGGGATTTTTTTACATAAAATATTATATCATCTGCAAATTATTTCTCAATATTTTCTTTTTATTTGCCTTGCCTTACTGCACTGGCCAGGTACTCAAGTACAGTGCTAAATAGAACTGGTGTTAACCAGTAACCTTATCTTGTACCTGATCTCAAATATAAAGCTTCCAATATTTCACAATTAAGTAATTTGGTTTTTAGTTATTTTACCCTGATGTCCCTAGTTATGCATTTCTCTTCACTTATTCTGCAGTTTGTGAACCCTCCTTAATCTGCAATTTGAGGTTCTCCTCATTTTTGGAAAATTCTCAGCCTTCATTTTTTTTTTTTTTAAGATTTTACTTATTTATTTGAGAGAGAGAGAGTATGGGGGGGAAGGGGGAGCAGCAGAGGGAGGGGGAGAAGCAGATTTTCCGCTAAGTGGGGAACCCGACACAGGGCTCAATTCCAGGACCCTGCGTCATGACCTGAGCCAAAGGCAGACGCTTAACTCACTGAGCCACCCAGGCGCCCCAACATCATGTCTTTTAATATTGCTTAGGCCCCATTTTTTTCTTTCCTTGTCTTCTGGGACTTGATTTACACATCCTCTCTGTCTCCTTCTCTTTTTAAAAAAATTTTCCATCCCTTTGTCTCTCCCTACTTCATTCTGGATAGTTTCTTCTGATTTACCTTCCAGTCCAACACTCTCTTCAGCTGCACATATGCTGCTATTATGCTCATCCATTCATTTCTTAATTTTGGTTACAGTCATTTTTAGTTCTAGAATTTTCAAATGACTCTTTTTTATAGTTTTAGTCTTCTGCCTTAATTATCAATATTGCCATTTATATCTTTGAACATGTGTACTTAGTTATTTTAAAGTTTATACTTGATAATTGCAATGTTAGGAGCCACTGTGGGTCTTTTTCTATTGTCTATTATTTCCGTTGGTTTTCATTCCTATTGCCTTCTCTCCTCATATGCCTACCTGTTTTTATTGTTTGCTGAACATTGTAATTGAAAAAATATGTTTGTAGCAATAAACTGAGGGTGAGGGTGATGTTATCTTCCTCCAGAGACAATTCCACTTGGCTTTGTGAGTTTCTGAACAAAATGTGGCTTCTCTGAGCAATCCAGGGTCATCCTAACCCAGTTTCAGGGATTGAGAGGATAAAAAAGCTAGCTAAAGGGGAGCCTGGGTGGCTCAGTCGTTAAGCGTCTGCCTTCGGCTCAGGTCATGGTCCCAGAGTCTTGGGATCGAGCCCCACATCAGGCTCCCTGCTCAGCGGGAAGCCTGCTTCTCCCTCTCCCACTCCCCCTGCTTGTGTTCCCTCTCTCACTGTGTCTCTCTCTGTCAAATTAATAAATAAAATCTTTAAAATAATTAATTAATTAAAAACTAGCTAAAATCCTAGGAGACTCTATTTCTGGATCACCTTACTCCTAGGGAGCAGCTCTTCAGGGTCTCAACTAAAACAAGGAAGATTCACCAGGGTGTTTCTCTGGCAGGTCTTAGGTTCTAATGCCTATCCTTCTAGCCCCATGTAGCTGTCAATAGCCCTCTGCCATCTCCAACCCACCCATTCTAGATTCTGCAGACACACTCAGAAGATAATCAGCTCCAAATACTGGCTTCACCCTCCTCAGTTCCTGTTTTTCTCTGCATCCTGGCCTGGAAATTCTGCATCCTCTTTTTTCTCTGGATGCCTTCAGGTAAGTGACTTTTCTATTTTTCCAGCTTTTCTAATTGCCCTCATCAGGAAGTAGGCATGAATTAACTAATTTATCATTACCAGAAATGGAAGTCCTTCATTGAATTTTTAAACCCTATTTTATTTTTCATTTTTATAAATATTATTTGTTTTTTCATATATATTTGGTTGTTTTTATAGAATTCTGCCCTTTATTATATTTTCAATCTCTTCTTTTATTTCTCTGAACATATTAAACATGCTTATTTTATCCTCTGTGTCTGATAATCCCACTATTTGAAGTCTTTTGTGGTTTTATTCAGTTGTCACTCCCTCATGGGGCTCTGTTCCCTTTTACACTTGTTTTTTTTAAGAGTTTATTTATTTTAGAGAGAGAGTGAGCAAGCAAGAGAGAGAGAGAGCATGAGTGAGGGAGAGGGAGAAGCAGACACACCACTGAGCAGGGAGCCCGACGTGGGACTCAATCCCGGGACTCCGGGATCATGACCTGAGCTGAAGGCAGATGCTTCACCGATTGAGCCACCCAGGTGTCCCCCATTTTTCCCTTGTGTGTTTAGATTTTCTGACTTGGAACTTCATAGTGGGAACGCCTTGAAACCTAGATTGAAGGGGGATTCCTTCAGAGAGCATTTGCATGGGCTTCTGGTGATTTTCTGGAGGCACTCCAACCCAGAACCATTTTAAACTAAATTCTCAGTCTGAGGACCTTACAGACTACCCAGGTACTGCAAATCCACGTGGTGCTTGCTTGTGAGCACAAATGTGCCGAGCAGATATTCTCCCCTCCCTCTCACGCCAGGTTTGGAAATAAGCCACTCTCCTTGCAGTCTAGTGGACAAAGAGGTGGTGGTCAATGTCTCTAGTACACCACTCCAACGATGACTTAACCTTTTATGTCCCACCTTCATGCAGTGGGGGGAGGTGGATGAAGGTTTCCTATTTTGCAAGACTTGGGCTTTGTGGCCTGTCCCCACAGTCCATGAGGCCATGAAAACTGAAGCTTAAGGTCACGAGGGTCCACAAATACCCTCAGGGTGAAAGTTGGCCTCAGTGTTCTATTTACCTCTTTGGGTTCCTGTCTTGACTTAATTTTTGGACTCTGGGATTCCTAACTTTTTCACCAACTCACTAGTGCATTTTAAAAGATGATTTTAACATCTTTTCTTCAGGAATTTTGGTTATTTTTTATCAGAATGGTCACTCAGAGCATCTAGTTTATAATACTGAAGGAAACAAATCAACTTGTATATTTTGAAATGTCACAAAACTTACATGCACACTAACATAAAAACACTTTCCTTCTCGGTTTTCTGATTGTAACGTTCTGGATATGTTCATCTAAGATGAATCTTTCTCTCAATCTTGGTTTGTTGTTGTTGTTGTTGTTGTTGTTGAGGGGTGGTCTGGTAGTTTTCTTTCATAGATATTTTTGCAACAATAATTACACACTTACCTATTAGATGTGTCATTAAATGGCTGTCCCCCGACTAGGTAATATCAGAGACCTTATCTGTTTTGTTTTTTCCTCTGTCCGTTAGAATTAGGTTTAAGGATACACATGAGAAAAAACTAATAATAATCGTGGCTTAACCAAAGAAGACATTTATTTGTCTTGTGCATTAACAAAGTCCAGAGGTAAAACGTTCAGGGCTGGTATGGATATTCCACAAAATCATTAGGGTTCAAAGGTCCTTCCAGATCATCCCAACTCACTAATCTCTAGGGTGTGGCCTTTACTGCCTTGATCCAAGATGGCAGCTAGAGCTCCAGCCGTCACATCAGAACGAAGATGAGGCAGGGAATAGAGGAAAGAGTGAATAAGAGGAACAAGGAGAATATCAGCATCTCTGAAAGGAGTTTCCCAGAAGGTGCTATACAAGACTTCCAGTCAAATCTCACTGGCCAGAACTGGTCATGTGGCTTCAACTAGCTGTAAAGGAGGCTCGGGAGTACAGCCTTAATTCAGGCAGTCATGGGCCTAGCTAAGAATCTGTCACCAGAGAAGAATGGGCGACCAGATGGTGGGGAAGCAACCAGCAGTCTCCATCGTAATCATGACATCCAGGGAGCCTGGCCCAGTGTTTGGCACACGGCCAGCACTCTGCATGTGTTGAAGTAATGAAGGAGAGAGGGAGGGAGTCTCACTACCTGTCAAGAGTTGGAACTTCTCAGTAATAACAAACGACTGGAAACCAGCCACCACCCACCACTCAGGCTTGGCTGAGTCAGCTCTGCTCGGCCTGCCTCTCGGAGCACTGTGCAGGTGGGTAAAGGGAATGTCGCCAGGATGTAAGGATAAATCCACAAGCGAGGTATATAATAATGTTTGTATAAGAAATAGGAGGAAATGAATATACAAGTATTGTTTCGTGAAAAACGTTTTCTAGGGCACCTGGGTGGCTCAGTTGGTTGGGCGACTGCCTTTGGCTCAGGTCATGATCTGGGGTCCTGGGATCAAGCCCCACGTCGGGCTCCCTGCTCCTTGGGGAGCCTGCTTCTCCCTCTGCCTGCCATTCCCCCTGCTTGTGCTCTCTCTCTCTCTCTCTCTCAAATAAATAAATAAAATCTTTAAAAAAAGAGTTTTCTATACTTAAAAAAATCAAAAAGGAGACCAAAGCAATCCCTAAGAGTCAAAAACAAACAGAAACCAATGAACATAACCACGTAACAGTTTTGGCTTAACTGTGCAAAAAAGAAGTACTTCAAGGGTCTCGAAAGCATGGAATTTTCATTACACATACCTATTTGGGATACATCTTAAGGAAAAAAAGAGCTAGAAGAAAATCTGAACTGTATTCAGCAGTGTCTAGGTGTGGTCTTTCTGAATGTCATCTCCCTCTACCGGGAGCCAGGACTGGTGCAGGAAGTGTGCACAGTGAGCCTGGCACGTTCTGCTATGGCAGGAAGTGAGGAGGGCCTCAGACCACGAACGCCACATCAGGGGGACCTGGGAGCCCCCTTGCAGGAGCTCCCACAGGCCACAGATGGAACTCAAAAGGCAGAACGATGACAATAGCCAACACATATTCAATATGTAAAATGACTGGTCATTCTGGAAGTTGCTAGGGGACCAAGTCATTACTCTGGAGGGGAATAAATAGAAAGAAGCTTGTCCTGGATTACCTGTGTTTCATGATAACCGAATAGAATGGTTGATGAGGGAAATTTCTTCCGTTACCGAATTCCAAGTAGGAAATGCAGAAAGAATGATCAAATCAGAAAATTGCCCTTTTGTAACCCTGTGATGAAAGACTTGGTTTTTCCAACAAATAGATGACACAGAAAAGACATATGAGGCATATCAACCCCATGCTAAGTATGGGCTTTGCTGGCATCCCTGTCTGAACAAACCATCATGAAAATGCATCTTTGCAACAATCAAGAAAAGTGTGTATTAGGCGACGTTAAGGACTTATTTGTAATTTCAATTGCTAGGCGTGACCATGACATTGTGGGGCTGTTTTTAGAAGCCCTTATCTAGTGGCAATCTATAGGTAAGTGTTTATGGGTGAAATGACATGATGTTTAGCATTTATTTTAAAATGCTCCAGACTAAAAGCAACGCGGGGTCCTGGACAGGGTCCCGGAACACAAAAGGGACATTAGTAGAAAAAGTGGTGAGATGTGGATGAAGTCTGGCCTTGAGTCAGGTGAGGGTGAGGAGTACCCAGGAATTCTCAGTAGCATCTCTGTAACATCTTCGTAAAGGGAAAATTATTCCACGGTCAAAAGCTCATTTTTCAAAGAAATATTCCACGGAAAAGGGGGGGGGGGTACAAATGAACCAGATGGGCAAAATCCAACAGTAAAAAAGCAAACAATCTACTTAGAAATATAGCCAAAAAACCATTTCACCCAAGAGGCCACACGAGTGGCAAATGGGAGCATGAAAAGGTGCTTGACTTCATCCGCCCTTAGGGAAAAGCACATCAAAAGCACAAGGCAATACCACTAGGCAGCTACCAGCAGGGCTCCAATAAAAAATAGCAACAGTAGCAAATGCTCGTGGGGCAGCCACTCTGGGAGACAGTTTGGCAGTTTCTTTTCGAAAACAATGAACGCCTATGAAGACGTAGCAGGAGGATCTGTGTGACGAAGGAACAGCTACATTTTGACCGCATTTCAGAAATGCACACGCGTACGCACACGCGTGCAACCGGGACGACCCCACTGTCGTCTGCTGGATGTGCAAGACGCTGATGCTCAGGGCAACTGCCTGTGAATCAAATTATTTCAAAAGAGTAAATTCCAAAAAATACTCCAGGAAACAAAGGAGGCGATAGATGAGAAATACCAGCAAATTGGTGATAACTGTTGACACGGGCTCATCAGTCTCCAGGGGCTCCAGGGCTAAAGTAACGATTCTCTCTACCTTTGTTTAAGGTTGACAGTTTCCATGATAAACAGTTTTCTTAAGAGTCCCTGCTAAACAAATGTCTGTTGAATGAATAAATGAAGGATTAATGAATAACCCCAATCTAAACCTGGGGTTCTACAGATAATGGAAGCAAGACTTAGGGAGGGAGAGGCTCGCTCAAGGCCGCACCAAATAGCAGAGGCCACGCCAGGCCGCAAAGCCAAGGCTCCTGATCTCCAGTCTGTCTAGCTCTTTTTGAAATATATTTTTTTAAACTTTACACAAGCAGTACAGAAACACAGGCTCATTGTTTAAAAAAAAAAAAAAAAAAAGGAAAGGAAAGGAAAATTGACCATAAAGTAAGGGCTCCAACATGGAGTGGGGGGAAACAGAGTTCCAACGTGGCGGGGGCAGGGTCGCAGGGCTCCAGCATGGGGGAGCTTTCTGCGGGACACGGCAAGGGGAGACGCCGGGGACGGGGGCACAGGCAGCTGGACGGCCTGCCGCCAGTCCGAGGGCTCTGTCACAAGAGATTTTCGCTAAGAAGAAATTACGAGAATGTCTGGTGTGTTTGAATGTCTTGAGAGAACATTTACACACCAGGACGAGTCTAGGGTTGAATTAGTGATAAGTGCACGAGAAGCTAAGCAAACAGCTAGCCAAAGGACAATTATTAACTCCTGGGAAAACAAAATGCTGTGCAGAGAAGAAAAGTAACCACGGCTTGCATGGCTTCACTGTGAATGGCATTTATGTAGCTGCATAATTTTCAAGGATGGGGAGCTAGAGGGGGCGGGGAGAGCAGAGCCCGGGTCTCCCAGAGGAAGCACTGCAGCCTCCTGTCCTGTAAGGGCGTCCGGGGTGGGCAACCTCAGGTGCAAAGGTCTGGTGGCGGGATGGAGGGAAGCCTACAAGATGGTTCTCAGGATGGGGCTGGTCCCTGTTCCAAAATGCTCCCGGGCTCCGGGGATCATCCCTCTGCTCTGCACACTGCTGCCCCCACCGAACTCCCCGCCCCATCTGTGCTGCTTGCCCCTCGCTTCATCCTGTCTCTCCCGATGGCCTGTCCTTGCTCCCATCTGTGGCCAGCCCCTCCTCGGGGGCACCAGCCCCTTTCCACGAGCCCACCCCAATGCCCACCCTTCTTGCAGACACCGGCCTGTGCACTTGCCAAGCCACCCCGAGGAGAGCACTCCCATCTGGCTGCGTGCTGGACAACGGCTCAGTGACACGGAGGAGGAGGGCACTCAGCTCCCTGGGGCCAGAGCGGGAAACGGCTACAGAGCCCGTGGCTTCGGTGGCCAGCCCTTTCCGACCTTCAGCAGAGAACAGAGTAGAGCACAGCCATGGTGCAGCTGGGGCCACCCAAGAACCCCCATGAACCGTTGTCCTCAGAAGTGGGGTGCCTGGGGGTGGTGGGGTGAGTGGGGGTCCCCAGGAGCTATGTCCACAGCCAAGACCCTGTGAATGTGACCTTATTAAGACAAAGGGCCTTTGCAAATGTGATGAAATTAAGGATCTGGAAATGAGCTCCTCCAGGATTACCAGGGTAGACCTTAAATCCAATGACCAGTGGCCTTAGAAGAGACAGAAGAGAACTAGAAAGAAAGTCATGTGAAGACAGAGGCAGGGATTGGAGTGGTGTCTACAAACCCAAGGACACCCGGAACCCCCAGAAACTGGAAGAGGTGGGAAGGAGCCTCCCTTCGAGCCTACAGAGGCCCTCCAATACTCTGATTTCAGTCTTCTGGCCCCCAGAACTGTGAGAGAAGACATTTCTGCTGTTTTAAGCCACCCGCCCCAGGCGTGGTGATCTGTTAGGGCAGCCCCAAGACATTCCTACAGTGACAGAAAGAGGGATGTGAGAAAAAGATCTGTTCCTGACCTGGGAGACAAGGGCCGTCAGCCTCCACTCAGTAACTGGCCCAGGTGCAGCCCCCCAGCCCCCCCTCACTCACCGTGGGGAAGGAGGCACGGGGGCCCGTGGGGCTCCCCTCCAGCCACCACCTTCTTGCTCACACACCGCCTCCCACTCGACTGCCACCCACCCCTCCTCTGACACAGCTCTGGCCAAGGCAGCCAGTGCCCTCCATGTTGCCAAACCAAGTGGTCCTCATGGCTTCAGTCCTCGAGGCGCCTGACCTTGTCCATGACCCTCTTCCCTGCAGGCCTGACAGCCCACATATGGGTCCATCTGTCTGAGGCCTCAGCTCTGATCTCTGGCCTGCGTTGGGGGCGGGGATAGCAGAGGGGACCCGGGACAGTGTGACAAGTTTATTCTCTGAGAAGTCCTTGGGTTTGCATGTAGACACGGGGTGATGGCACTGTGGGCAGGAGGAGCGCACAGAATGTTCGTTCATGGGGTGCCTGGGTGGCTCAGCTGATAAGCGTCTGCCTTCGGCTCAGGTCAAGATCTCAGGGTCCTGGGATCGAGTCCCGCATCGGGCTCCCTGCTCAGCGGAGAGTCTGCTTCTCCCTCTACCTCTGCCCTCCTCCACCCCCCACTGAAGCCTACTCTCTCTCTCAAATAAAGTCTTTTAAAAAAAAAAAGAATGTTCGTTCATTCCAACGCACAAGGAGGAGAGGGCCACAAGGCTTCCCATGCAGGAGCCCGGCCCTGCAGAGGGGTGCTGGCTCGTCTGAGCCCCACCCCCTCCCCTCAGGGGCAGGCAGGCCTAGAAGAAGAAGCCAAGCTCACCGCAAAGCCAGGTGCCCAGAGCTTCTGGCCCCAGAATGGCACGGCTGCACGGACGTTGCCACCTAGGGCTTCCAAAGAGCAGGGGATCAGAGAGGTAGGGCCCTGCCGCAGCAATGCCGGCCCCAAGGGGCTCTGGGACGGTGCCTGGGCCCAGGTGCACCCTGGGCTTTGGGCAACCTGCCCTTCATCTGAGCAAGCACGGTTGCTGTGCCCTCTCCCTCTTTGGGAGGGGGGGTGGCCTGGGGATCAGGGACATGGCTGACAGTGTCCCGGGGACAAAGGGTGTCCTGCTCAAAGCCCCACCGCCTGGAGCCTGGCTGGGGGGCCCCTGGAGACCCATCACCGAAGTCCTGCTCCGGGATCTTGCTGCCCGCGGATCTGATTCTCTGCCCCATGGTCAGGTCTCTGGGACCCCCTCTCAGGGCACCGGCCTCTGAGCCACTCACTGCCTACCAGGCCCGGAGGCCACAGGCAAAGGGGCCCGGCCCACCAGGCATCTTGTCCCTAAGGGAGGCAAAGGAACGAGGGTGTTCGGGGGACACGTGAGGAGGAGCTGGGAAGGAAGAGTGGGGAGCTGGCAGAGGTGAGGGTTTGCTTTCCTCCCCAGCCCCCGGCACCCCCAGCTGGCCCTCTCCCCATCTGGCTGGCCTGGCCATCCCTACCTCCCTTCTCTCCTCGTCTGAGCTTGGCCCCAGATGGGTGGGCAGGTGGCTGGGGCGCAGAGGGAGGGCAGGTCAGCAGCAAGGCACCCGCTCTGCCGCAGGGAAGGGGCCCAGAGAAGAAGTTCAGGTGGAAGCCAAGCGGCCAACGGCAAGTGAGTGAGCCCCTGGGGAGGGAGGGGTCCACGCCAGCAGTGCGCGGACTCTGCAGGGAGCAGGGGCCCAGGCAGTGGGCACCTCCCCCAGAGGCACAGTGGGTGTCATGTGGGCAGAAGGAGAGCGGGCTTTCTCCTGAAAGTCCACGGACACGTCAGTCGGCACAAGGCTATCTTGCTCCATCTCTCCTCCCATCTGCCCCCCACTTACTGGAGCCAGGGGGCCTGGTACCTTCTCTGAAAGAGGCGGCCTTACCCACTGCGGGCAGGGATGGTGCCCTGATTCAGCACCTCGGCCCATGCCTCTGCCAGCTAGCTCAGGCAGCTGGCCCACTCAAGCGGGGGGCCCACAGCAGTGCCCTAAGCTGGCCTCGCACTGCTGCACGGGGATGCCCAGGAGCTCTGAGTTCACAGATCAGCCCCTGGTCCCCTGCGGGACCAGGTCGAAAGCCAGTGTGGGTGGGAGGATTCTGCAAGGGCCGCAGGTGGAAGGCAGGGTCCTGGAGTGAGGGCAGGCCCAGACAGCAACAGCCCTGGGCATTTGCCCACACAGGGAGGCAGAGTCAAGGGGAAGCAAGGTCGCAACCAGAAGAGAGGGAATGTGCGTCAACTTGGTGCAAAGGTCAGGTATGACTGGAGCTGGAGCAGAAAGGGCAGGGGCCAGGAGCCTCAAGGGGCGGGCAGGAAGGAAGCTGGGTGTGCTGACCCTGGGGACTTCTCCCCTACCGCCTGCAATTCCCGGTGCCTAGCCCAGGCTTGCAGCAAGCCCCAGACCCTGAGCCCCGCGGCCCACCTACCATCTCACAGGAATGCTCCGGGAGGGCCCGATGTCCTCCAGCTTGCAAGGGAGGGGTCCCTCACACACCTCCACCACCCAAGCACTCTCGCCAAGCGTCTAAGCCATCCCGCAATGCCTATAGCCCTCCTCCACCCGCTCCATGTCTAATTCAGCTCCAGCAGCAATTGCTTCCTCCATTTCTCTCCACACCCTCCCTCAGGCGCACACACAGGCCTCCTGCCTGGAGGCTGGACAGTGGCCCCAGCACCCCAAAGCCCTGCTCCCTTTGGCACAAATGTAATCTGCTTGGGGGTTTCCGGAAAGCTCTGGGCCTTTCCCTGAGGGGCTGAGTGAAGGTGGGAGGACACACATATACAAACACATGCTTTTGCCTTGCACATCCGGGGGAAAATCATTTGCTCCCCGTGGCTGGCAGGCAAGGAGGCTGGGCCCTGCAGCCCCCAGACGCTCTGCACCACCAGATCTTGGAAGAGAACCACTCCAAGGGACCTGCCGAATGATCCCCAGCCTGCTGGCCCAGGAAGGTGGCTGGTCCCCGAAGTGAGCTTCTCAGGGGAGGACTAAGCTGGCAGACACTGGGCACTTAGGGCCTCGCTCCCCCAGCGGGCCTAGCCCACCCCACCGCTCGGGGACCAGGGCTACTGGGCCCTGCCCTACCTTGCCCGCCTTCCCCTCACCCACCGCTTTGAAGGTACAGAGAGCCAGAGGCTGGCAGAAGAGGGGAAAAGTCAGCCAGCTAAGAGGGGCCCTTGTCAGGAGTGACAGGCAATGCGAAGGGGCACCTCCTTGGTGTGTCTTGAACAAAGGCGGCAGCTGCTGGCGGCTCCCTTCCCCCAGCCCCCTCCTCTGACACAGCAGCCCCGGGGCCTTGTCTGCTACACCTCCAACCTCATTTTACTCTCAATAACACACGTGCATTCGCGCCCCAGGGCAAGAGTGTTCAGGTCCCCGAACAGGTTAAGCATTTCCATGCCTCCACGCCCTTGGCCTTGCTGGTCCCTCTGCTCCCGCTGGTGAACTTCTGCTCCAAGACCCCACTGTGGGGCCTGCTGTCTGCAGCACTTCCCCCCCACCCAGTCCTGCCCCATCCGGATTTTGCGGATCACTTGTTGAAAGCCGTCTACTTCCTCCTGCGTCCTCAGCGACCATCTCAGAAACTCTCCCCAGACCTAGAATATTCCTGGAAGCGAATCGAGTCAGTTCAGGCACACGTTAGGTGCCTCCTCCCTACAGATAAGCTCTTAGCATAACTATCAATTACTACAATGGGATGCATATTTAGGAAAAGCTATCATTTAGAGCAAGGTTTAAAGAAATGCCATAAATGAAGAATAGACTAAGGACCTTGTTTTAATGTCAACTCGGAACCACTAGTTGCTTATAAGATGTGTTTGCAAACACCTCTTGGTGGAACTTCAAGCTTTCTTATCAAAACCCCCATCCCCACCCGTGCTTTTATGTTGAAATTCCAAGCAGATGGGAATGTTCACCAGTGTCTTCCCCTCTTTTCCACGGAGAGGGGCAGAGGGGAGTGCAGGCTGCCCTTCCTATACCTTACTCTGGCTCTAGTAGAGCCGAAGGCAGCAAAGCGACCTCCTCTGAATTGAGTTTTCTTTCCCTCCAAGACCTTCTTCTGCTGCTGCTCCCCTACAACATGAAAACTACAAGTGATCCCAAAAAATTCACTTGCATAAAAAGTCAAATAAAAAAATTCATTTCAAGAACAACAAAAACTCATGGTAAAGGGTCATTCCACCAAAAAGACATGGCACCCTTAACTGGGCAGCAAAAACTGGTAGGGCTGGAAGGAGAAATAGACACATCCACGATTATAGTTAGGGACTTCAACAATTAATAAAACAGCCAAAGAGAACATCAGGAAGGCTCTAGAAGGACTCAACAACACCGGCAACAAACAGGATCTAATGGGCAGTCACCGACCACTCGACTCAACACCACCTTGTACAAGCAGCCACGGCAAACTGCACTAAATTGCAAAGAACTGGAATCATGCAGAGTGTGTTCTCCAAGCACAACAGACTCAAACTAGAAATCAGTAACAGAAAGCTAACAGAAAAAAAGCTCGGAAGCTAAACAACACACTTTTAAATGATCCAGGGGACAAGGAGGAAATCTGGAGAAAACATTTTGAAAGATACTGAAATGAATGAAAATAAAACTACAACATGGCAAAATTTGTGATATTTAGCTAAAGCCATACTGAGGAGGGACATTTATAGCAAAAAAAGATTGACTGTTTCTCTCCCAAAAAAGAGATCAATTTATCAGAGGTAGGACAAGGCATAGAGTAAGGGTGGACAGTTTGCCTCGACTCAATCAACCAAAAATATCTGTCAGGCCCAAAGCTTCCAAAATTCCGAAATACACCCTTTAGGGGCGCCTGAGTGGCGCAGTCGGTTAAGCATCTGACTCTCGATTTCAGCTCAGCTCCTGATCTCACGGTCGTGGGATCAAGCCCCGCACTGGGCTCCACACTGAGCAGTGGGTCTGCTGGAGATTGTCTCTCCCTCTCCCTCTGCCCCTCCCCGCCAAATACATTCTGAACGTAAATAAATCTTAGCAATATACACTTTATCCCCACCCCGCCCTGAAATACACACCTTAAAGTAAAATTAGAATATGGCTACATCAGGAAGCTGGGAGACTTTAGACACCTTACGTTTCACTGAATCTAGATTTAAAATCAAAAGAGTTGCCTTGAGCCCTGCCTGGGTCTACGTCAAACTGACTGAATTACTCTAAGCAACTCACTCAACTCGAGTGTCCTGAATCTTAGTTTCTTCATCTGTAAAATGCTAGGACCATCTACCTCATAGGGATATTTTAGCTTTAAATGACACAAGAGTGGAGAAAGCATTTTGAAAACAGAAAAGCTCTGTATCAGTTTGCTAGAGCGGCCGTAATAAGGTGCCACTGACCGGGGGGCTTAGAACAACAGACATTAACTGCCTCCCAGTTCTGGGCTGTGCTCCTTCTGAAGGCGCTGGGGAAGGCTCTGGTCCGGGTGTGTCCCCTGGCTGCTGCTGGTGCCCTTGGTTTGTACGGTTCTGCTTCCCTCCCGCTTCCCACAGTGTTCTCCTACGGGTCTGTGTCCCATTGTCCCCAGCCGTTCTAGATTACAGGCCCACCCCACTGTGGTATGAGCACACCTTTATTACATCTGCAACAACTCTATTTGCAAATAAGGTCACATTCACAGGTACAGGGGTTTAGGAATGGACCATATGAATTTAGGAATGGAGGGATCCAATTCAACCCATAAGAAGCCCTATATTGATGTTATATTAGGACATTTTAGTCTTTTGGATTATTGTCCATTTTGTTGGCTACAGCTTATATGGTCCAATTAAATCATAAGAAGTATATATATATATACACATACATATATACACTAACATATATGAGCATGTGCATATACACACTAATATATACATACACTAATATAGACATATAAGCGTGTGCATGTGTGAGTGTGCGTGTGCCTCAACCTTAGCAGGCTCCCTGCCAGTCTGCCTGGATGGCTCGGGAGGTGTATTTGTGTCCCGTGAAGGTTTGTGCACACCCACACGTGGATACCACGTGACTGCCCTGGTCTCGAGTCTGCGCTACCACAGCGTTACTGATAACGTAGGTTTTAGCACCAAGGCGAGGAACCAGCTGGGACACCCAGGCTTCTCCCTCAGCTTGCCACGTGCATAGCCCCTTCCACCCCCCTGCAGCCCTGGGAGTCAGCCAGGCTCTCTGAACACACCTTGGGTCCATCCAGCGGGATTCTGGGCAGTCACGTGGACACCCCTCCTCTTGTCCCTCCCAGACGACAAGCACGCCCATGAGTCTTTGGTTTCTGCAGTAAGCAAGGCCTGCGACTGCGTGGTCACAGAACCTAAGGCAGAGGCGTCCCGGGGACCCCCAGTGGGACCACATGGCAGCTCATCCTCCTCCTTCCCTGCCCGACTTTCCTCCTCAGCTTGTGCCCAGCAGGCACACACTCAGACTTCTGAGCAGAAACAAAGACGAGGCTAGAGGCAGCCACGGGGTCTGGGCCCGCTGCCGGCAGCAGAAGCAGGATGGGTGGGCAGCTGAGGGGCAGGGGGCGAAGGCTGGGGGGCACCAAAGCTCTCCAATGGTGCCTGTAGACCATGGGGTGCACCGGAGCACAGAGGAGAGGTTTGCAGGCTGGGCCTCGCCCCAGGAATTCAGAGTCCTCAGCTGGAGGCAGGACAAGGCCACAGGAGCGCACCAGGAGTGAGGGAGGGGGAGGGGGGCAGGGACCGGTCCTGGGACAGTGGCCCGCGAGCTCCACATGTGGGCGGGGGTCTCCCAGAGGCAGATCCGGTTCTCAATCCTCTCTGTGCCCCCAGTGGGCCAGCCTAGAGCCAGACACAGAGCGGGGTGCTGTGAAGGTCTATGTGGGGCTTCCCGGCCACCCCAACTTGACCACATTCATTCAGGAGACATTTGTGGAGTGCCCGTGGCGCCCAGGCCGGATGCCAGGTGCGCCGGAGCCCAGACACATCGGCAGCATCTCTGGGCCGGCCAGGCGGCCAGGCGCAGGGGACAGACAGGGAAGCCCCGCGATGCGCGAGAGGGAAGCAGGATGACACCTGAGGAGGAGGAGGCGAGGTCTCCACAGGCAGAGAATACTCTGGGTACCAGGGCACAGTGCTAGCAAGCAGCCCGGTGAGGGTGATGGCCGGGCCCGACACAGGCAATCCAAGGGCTTGGCTAGAATCGCTAGACGACTTCTGCAAGAGCCCCGGAGCCTCCTGATTAAGAAACAGAAACACAAAGCTGGCAAGCCTGGAAGGGACAGGGAGATGTGGGAGTCACCGTGGGCCGCCCTCACCCCGGCTGCTGGGACTCGGGACTCAGACGACAGGGCTCTGGTCTTTTTGCTTTTCTTCGGGAGTCGTGTTGAAGTCATCTAGCAATTCCAGCCGAGCTTTTGGATCCACTAGCTCCCGGGGTCTACACACGATGCTTGAGCCCATCTCAGAGCCACACTGGGCGCAACGTGACGTGGCCACTCTCCTCCAAATATTCTCTCAACTCACAGAGGTGACTTCCCAGGCAAGGGCCACAGTGGTCCGGAGCTGGGAGGCCATGGCTGGCCTGAGCCAGATGGTCCCAGCAAAGGGAAGAGAGTACGCCCTTGCCAGGCAGAGGGGGGCCCGCGATGGTGACAGGCAGTGGGCATGCCAGGCGAAGCCTTTGCCAGATGGCAGGATGGTGGCAATGGATTTTGCCCATGGGCCGGACATGAACTGGGGACAGAGGGCATGCCATAGTGAGCTGCAGGATGGACTCACAAAATACAGGTCCACCTCCATGGAGCCTCAGAATGTGAGCGTATTTAGAATAAGGGAAAGGGACACAAGATTCTGGTACGTTCTGGCCACCACCAGCGGAGGCCAGTAGCCTACAGCATGTGGACTTTGTCTTCAAGGCCACTCGGGGCCACTGAAGGGTGCTGGGGGAGGAGCGTGTTACGACCTCTGCTGCAGGATAATTGCTGCGTCCTCCACATGGGCGGGGGGGGGGGGGTTGCTGAGCCTGGAGGCTTCCAACAGTGAGGAGGGGGCAGGGCCTGGCAGGGACAAGAGGTGATGCACTTGAAGCTCTTTAAGTGGTAAACTCATCAGAAACTGTGAGGGGGGTGGAGACAGAGTTCAATTCCCTCTGTCATGGGGATTTGGCTGACTCGAGTGGAGACAGCGAGTTCCCTGTGGGACACGCTGCACCTGAAGGGCCATGGGGCACTCAGGTGGCAAAGGCCAGTTGCCAGTTGGTGCTGTGGGTGTGGCCCCCCAGAGACACTGTGATGTCATAGTCATCACCCAGGATGATGGTCATCCGGTAGGAACACATAGAGGGGACTGAGGGCCATGATGCCTGAGACAGACTTGGGACAGATGGCCAGGAGCATGGGACAGAGGAGGAGAATGTTCCAGCAAGGAGAGCACCAAGGGTCTGACTAAGAGGGCACCTCAGCAGGCAGCATATGGGGCAGAGATTGAGGGGAATAGGAGATCGGGCCACTGAGGGCCAGGAAGAGGACTCCAGCTCTCTCGAGCGTGGACACCGGGTGATTGGGACACCCACTGCCGGCGGCTTTGACCGGGGAAGGGCCGAAGTATGGGAAGCTCTCACCTGACTGGTCTGAAGGCGCTTGATGGTGCGGGCGGCAAAGATACCCGCTGGGAGGGACGGACCTGAGCTGGGCTCCAGGAGACTGGTGCGGGGTGGAGCGGCCACGGGGGATTGCGGGAAGGGACTGTAGAGGCTGAGAGTGGGGTTCCCAGTGTAGATGGCGCCGGGACCGCTGGAGGAGCACTGACAAGCAGGGGCTCGGTGGGCCGTTTTAAGGATGAGGGCTGGCACAGCAGGAAAGAGGCCGTGAGCCCAGAGTCAAGGCCCCAGGAGTGGACCTGCCATCAGGGGCTGAGGGGTGAGGAGGAAAATCTCACAGGCCCCGGAGTTTGACGGGAGGGTGGCCGAATCTTGTCAGGAAGCCACAACTTTGTGAAGCAAAGTGATGCCAACCGGCCCTGGGCTCTGGGAGGCGGGTGCGGCAGAGGCCGGAGGTCAGAAGAAAGCCGGGTCACTCTGAAGGCATGGGCATCGTGGGAGGATTTTGAGGGCTGGTTAGGGGCTTGGGCAGAGGCAAGGCTGGTGCTGGGGGGTGGGGGGCCAGGGACGGGAGCCATGGGGGAAGGGTAGGCTTGGCTAAGAAGGAGACAGCATTCTGGGCACAACATGTCCCCCTTCCTGAAGATATTTTCTGGATAATTCTATCCCTTGTAATCTACAGAGCCTGTGTAGGCCGGCCAACGTGGATGGGGCCATCACTGAGAGTGGAGCACAGGAAGTTTGCTCTGACGATTGGGAAGTCGTCTCAGGCTTAGAGCCTCAAGGGACCCCATCCTCGACACCCCCTTTCTCCTCTGGGGCTGCAGAGAACAGGCAGCTCCAGCCAGGGGTGCCACAGGGAGGCTCAGGTCACAGTCACAGTCCCTGTGGCTCTGGCCAGATCTCCAACAGCAGGTCCCGAGAGCTGACTCTTGCAGGTTGACAAGTTGGGCTCTGTGTTACCCTCATGGTCCCACTCCATGACAGCCCCAATAGCTGTCCGCAGAGTGCAGGTACGGTGAAGAGAGGCTTCCACTGCTAGAAGACCAGTCTCAGGCCATTGCTCCAGGTTTGGTGACAGCAGAGTCAAATGGGACCCCAGAGTGGCCCGGGCCGAACCCAGACGCTCAGGGTCCCCACAGGCCCTGTCCTTTCTCTCTGGGATGATGGCGTGATGCTGGCGGGTCCTGAGCGGTGCTTGGTCCTCACCGCATGCTTGTTATTGTGGCTGAGGTCCTTCTGCGCTTCCCCGCAGGGAGAAGGCTCTGAGCACTGGTACCCTATCATCTGCAGGCAGATGGAGGAGCCCTGCGATGGACTCAGCGACTCATCACAGTCCCCCCTCTGGGAGGACCAATGTGCCCGACCCTGAGCGAGGGACCTTGGCCGTCCCCTGCCCACCCGAAGCATCTCTCGGACAGGCCTCGCTGACCCTCACCTCTGAGCGGATGCAAATGATCCCTAGGGCTTCCTCGCCAGCAGGCCCTGGCCTTCCCCCTCCCTCTTCTTCCCCCTCTCTCTGCCCAGGGACTGGCCTGGAGGGTCGGTGGTCACACGGCACCACATCTGCGCCACTCTCTCTGCACTGGGTGCTCTCAGGATGCAGATCAGCCACCAACGTGGGTAATAGCAGCTCTCTCAATTTAGACCGGAAAAATCCCCATAGAGCTGGCAGAAATATCCTGAGCCTTCCTTGTGGCACACCTCTCAAGCGGGAAAGTGGGGAGGGGGAAGCAAGAGCCGGGGGCTGCGTGGAGGATGGGGGCAGGGCCAAGACAGGGTGACAGAGGAAAAGGTTCTCATCCGGGCTGGGGGGAGCCTGCTCCAGGGGCCCGGCTTCGTCACCCTGGAGCCACAGCCTGGGGCTCTACCCCGGCAGGGGCGGCCTGGATTCACCGTCCTCCCAGGCCCTCTCCGCAGGTTCTTTGCCGTGGACAGCTCTCCAGGGCCCCTGTGCACCAAAGGGCTGCCTCCTTCCTTGCTCCGGCTGGCTAGCCGGCCACGCTCCTGCCCACCCCCACCGCCACCCCAAGCCAACGATGACTGGGACCAGACTCCAGCGCCCAGGGCAGAGACAGTCCCTTCTATGGAGGCTGCAGCCTGGCTGGGGGCCTAGAACTTGCCTCTCTACGGAGAGGAGCAGAGCAGTGCTCGGTGCCCCTTGACCCCAGAGCAGCACATACCCCAGCCAGCCTGGTGTCCGGCCTTGGTCTGGGTGCAAGGAGCCAACAGGGCCCAGGCTGGGCCACGCATTGTTGAGAGGGGAACGGGGAAGTGGCCGATGGAAGCGGCCAGACCGACGGGAGGAGGCAGACCCCTGGCTGGCAAGGCCTGGCCTGTACCCTGTTGGGGAATAAAATGCACAACCTTCTTGAGGTTTGGGGGTGGGGACACAGCACCCTCAGGAACCCCCGCCCCAGCCCCGCAGGCATCTGAGCCAGGGCCATAGATTGTCTTCTTCCCTGTGATGAGACGCTCTAACTCGAGAGGCACGGTCCTGGTGGGGTATGGAGAGATGTGGCCAGAAAGGCAGATGGGCCACTCACGGAGGCCTTAATCGGAGCAACTGGTGGAGGGGGGTCTACAGCAGGCTCTGAGTACCCCCAATCTCCCCAGCCATTCTGACTCCCCTCTCCTCTGCCCCCCATTCATCCCTCAACTTCCCTTGGGCAAGCCAGGAAGTCATCTGCTTCCCTCTCCTCCCCTTCCACCAGCATGGGGGCTGGAGCGGCTCCCAGCTCTGCTCTCCCTCCTCTTCCCACTCACCTCCCTTTGCCTGTCCAGCCAATGGGCGTGGGCGTCTGGCTCTCTCCCGGTAAAAGGATTATATCATCTGTAATGTATATCCAGACAGGCGCACTGCTTCTCGGGAGGACAAGACAAGGAGAGGGAGCCTGCACAGCTGGCCGGAGGGGGTTTATAACCAGGTTATTGAACCTGAACCTGAGCCCTCCCAGAATGGGGTGTTAATGGCTCCCGAGGTCACAGCCCCTCAGAAATCAATTTGCCTTGCGGCTCTCCTCTCCCTCTCGTCTCCCTCCCGTCTCGCTCCCTCCTGTCCCCCGCCTGGCCCGGCTCTCACCTTTTCACCTGCAAGTGCAGATCCTGGGAGTTGCCACAGAGCCATTTGGTTCCAAATGTCTGGCCCTGGCCCTGTTGGGATCTGCCACTGGCAGGTGGGGTGCTCCAGAACAGGGTGTGGGCTGCGTTCCAGAAGCCATGGCACTGGCAGCAAGATGCGGGGCCTGTGACCGAGTGGTGGGGTGGCAGAGTGATGGCAGCCTGCGGGGGGGGGGGGTTCCTGTGGGCAAGTGGCTTCAGCTGCAGACACTGCTCTCAGTAGGACGCCTCAGGTGTGGTGTGCCCAAGTGCCAGAGCCCCCACCTGGGAACAGGATCTCCATGCTAGGACCAGATGAGGTAGGCCTCTCCTCAAAGTTTTGCTTGCCTGGAAAGTGGCCCCGAATGGGGACCTGAGAAAGGTGTGCTTTAATAGGTAGGGTTGTCCTCAGCCGAAGGCCCATCGTGCCCGGAGCCCCAGAGTGGGGCCGGCGGACGGCGGCACCTCCAGGCGAAGGATCTTTCCATCCCCAGCCAAGGCCCAGCTTTCTGTCCCTCCACCTCACGTAGGGCTGGCAGTTCTTGGGGCATCCTGCAGCGTGCCTTGAGGTTCTGGTGGAATAGGGGGCGGGGGTGCAGAGGAGCGAGTAAGGCTTAGAACTGCCTGGTAAGTCCGCCAGAGACGTCTGTCAGGAACCCACAGGAGCAAGCAGGTGGGCACGGCTGCTTTGGAGACGGAGGCCCAGCTGTGCCTTCCGAACAACCTCGATTCTAACACAATTGGCCAGGCACTCAAGTCCTCCTCAAGAAGGTTGTGCATTTTATTCCCCAACAGGGTACAGGCCAGGCCTTGCCAGCCAAGAGAAGTCCCTGGGGGTGAAGAGAGAGGCCCCATTTCCCTGAGGCCGAGCAGGCCTGTGCCCTTAGAGCTCCTCGGACGCCCCGGCCATTTGGGCCACAGCATTCTGTCCTCCAGCACTGGCTGGGTCCCGTTGCCTGGAGAGCAGGGGCGCTGTGGGAGGGCTGGGGTGCGAGCTCTGCAGGGGTGGGGGGCAGCATCATTCAATCCAAATGTTCCTCCTCCAGTGTTCAGCCCTGAGTCACTCCAGCGCAGAGTGGGGGTGGGGAGGTGGGGATCGGTTATCCAACCTTTCCCAAAAATCGTCTGAGTCAGCTCACCAAGACTTTACCGGGGGCTGACTGACTGCCTTGGGTCATGGGCACAGCCGCCGCGGATCTTCCCCAAACGGGAGGACCACGGAGGTTGGGGGGGGGGGGGGGAAGAAAGCCAGCCCTGTCTTTTTTGGTCTCCGTATGTTTTCATGTTTTGCCTGATAAAATGGTCCTCTTGCCACACGGCGCGGCGATTTCTCAGCAAAGGCCCCTGACTTCAGAGCAGCAGCGGAGCCCTGATGCTGAAGGGGAGGTGAAAGCACCAGCCAGCAGCTACCCCCTGGAAGGCCTGGGGGCCAGAGCAGCGAGTGGGTTATAAGGGTGAGCATCTGCTGAGCTGGAAGGGGTCACGGGACAAGGTGGGTATGCCGGGCTAGTGGCAGCAGGACCCTGTTCGGGCTCACACATCGTGCACCGGAAGTGCAGCAAAGCTCGCAGGGCCCTGAGAGAGCACGGGGTCCTCCCCTCTCCCCAGCTGCCCAGACGAGGAAACTGAGGCACCAGACACAAAGCCGCCCCTCTCCTCTCTTTTCCAGGAAGTGACTCAGGGGAATTCGGACGGCCGCAGGCAGGAGCCGGGCAGCCAGGCCTCCCTTGGCTGCCCCCTCACCCGTGGAGCTCCTGGCATCCCAGCTCAGCCCGCCTCCCTCTTGATGTCGGCCCAGCCCGGCCTCGCCTCACTCTGAACTCCCTGAGCGGACACACACCGGAGGCCCCGCCAGCGGCTAGCCCACAAGAGCCCAGAGCATCGCGCTGCTTCTCAGCATCCCTTGCGCCACATTCGGGGGGGGGGGGGGGGCCACCTCGCCCATTACTCACCCGGGAGCCCCCTGTGTGCTGCGTCCTGCCTCCTCATCCCCGCAGCAGTGAGACTGAGAACCCAGTGAGTCTCCTTGTTGACACTCAGCTGGGGCTTCTGAACCCAGTCGGACTCTGCCACCACATCCCTGTGCGACACCAGGAAGCCACTGCCTCAGTCTCCCTAGCTGTCCCACGGGAACAGTCCCCTCTGACTCCCAGCCTGGTGTAGGGTGTAAGGACAAAACGAGGTCCTTGATGGAGATGCTCGTGGCCTTTGCTGCAGAGGAAAGCAAAGTGGGCCTGGTGACAAGGCCCCCTCCCGGGCCCACCCCCAACGTCCTGGCCCCACCCCTTCCAGGCACTGAGGCCCAAACGCTAGTATTATTAGCCAGAATCTGATACATGAGAATGGGAGAGGACAGTGCAGAGGGACCTGGGAGTTGAGGGGGGGGGCGGGATTTGTGGTACTGTCACATGGACCTTATGCCCTCTCCCGTGTGGCCGTAGGAGGTGGCCCTGGGGGCCAAGCTGTGCCGGGTCCTCCATGGGCCCCTCGGCTTCCCTGGCTGGAAGGGGACGCCAGCAGAGACTCTTCGGCGCGACCCTCCCCCAGCCCAGGTCCAGCCTCGGTCAGGGCTCCCACCCCACTCCCGCGTCCTAAGCTTGAGGCCCCCCCGCAGCAAGCATCCCACAGAGGGTCGCCGGCGGGTGGGCGGAAGGCGGTCGGGGGCGGGGAAGGTGGAGGGAGACGCCGGGCAGGCCGCGGTCCCTCCCCGCGCGCCGCCGGCGACATTGCCCCTCCTGGGCAGGGGGCGGAGAAGACGGCGACGGGAGGGGAGGAGGCGGCGGCGGAGGCGGGATTTGGAGTTTCCCTCCGCAGCGGCGGCGGCGGCGGCGGCCCCTCGGCTTCAGGCGAGGCCGCCGCCTGAGGCTCCGGTGGTGCTCGGCGGCAGCCGCGGTGGCGCTTCCCGCCGCCCGGGCTTCGGAAACTTCCCGGCCGCGACGCGCGGAGCCCGCGCAGGAAGCCGAGCGGATCGGGGGGGTGAGCGGAGGTGAGCGGAGGTGAGCGGAGCACGCGGCTCCCCGGCACCCACCCACCCCACCCCCACCCAGCCTGGCCGCCCCCTCCGACGTGAGCTCCTCCACCCTGCACCCCAGAGTCTTGCCAGCGCGCACCCCACGGGGCCGACGCACGCGCCCCGGCGAGACCCACTCGATCCTGCCACCTCACACCGCCCGCATCCCGCCCGTGCACCTCCCTGTCCTCTGCCACGCACAGCCCCTGCCACTTGCACGCGCGCGCACGAGCCGCACACCGCAGACCTGGTCCCTGCAGTGCACACAGCAGCAGCCCCTAACCCAGCACCCACCACTGCCCCAACTCAGGCTAGCACCCATCCCAGCCCATGCCATGCCTCAGTACACACCCAGGCGCGCCGCGCACGCGCGCGCGCACACACACACACACACACACACACGATACATCCCTGCTCTATCTGCACTAACATAGCTCCCCTCGCCGTGCCACCACCATCTCCGACTCCCCATATGCTCATTACAGACACCCCACCCACGTTCCCAGCCCGGAGACACTGCAATCCACCTACCCCTGAGTGAAGCCCCAAAACTAACTCCTGCTCCAGCAGCTGACACTCCCCACGCCCCACAGCCAGGCCCATTCCCCAGGCACACACCTCTTGCATCCCCAGCGTGCACACTCATACACCCCAACACGTATGCACGCCTGCTGGATTTACACTCCCCAGCACCCTGCCGCAACCCCATCGCAAATAGCCCCCAGCACCCCCCAGCACGCACATCCCTGAGTGCCTCCCACCACCGCCCCCTGACACCTGGCACACGGGCTCTGGAGCCTGCAGCATTGGGTGGCATTCCTGCCAGGTGCCTCTGGCTCGCCTTTGGCGGCAGCAGCTCCCCCACCGTCCTGAGGCCCCCTAGGTGCCTCGCCAAACAGACCTTGAGTCTCCCCAGCGACTGGCTTGGCCTCTTCCCTAAGAGATAAAGAAGGCACTTGGGGTGCAAGGTACCGTACTTAGGTGTCGGCGCGGGTGGGGTGGGGGAGGGGAGCAAGGGAGAGGCGGCCCAGCTGGGCCCAAAGAAATGCCAGGTGCCAGGCACGCACGTAGTAGGTCGGTTCCACGAGGCCAGGAGTCCGCTGCGGTCTGTGCGCCATCTGCATGTGCGCCGAGGGGAGAGCCGTGTGTGCGTGTGCGCTGTGCGTGTCTGGGGGGTGGGGAAAGCGTGTGGCCCTCTGCGAGAAAAAGGATCAGCACCGTCCTGGGCTCCCTCATGCAACAATTGGTTTCATTCATTCACGACTTCTTTGTTAACAAGCATTTCTTCGGCGAGCGCCGGGCCGGGTTGTAAGGCAGGCCCTGCCCTGGGGGCCGGGGCCCGCTTGGGGCCGGGCGCACGCCCGCTCCTGCCTTGGAGGAACTCCCAGCGCAGCGAGGACACCGGCCAGGAAGAGCAGAGAGCCACCCCCAGCGGAAGGTGGATTTGGTGGAGCAGACGCCGGGAGTTGTGCTCCTGGCCATGTGACTGAGCCGCCACAGCCGAAAGCCTGCCGTTCGGCCCGGCGGGCACCGCGCACTTCGGGCTGCGGGGTGGAGGGTGAGGCGGGGCGCCGCGCTCCGAGGCTCGGGAGACCAGAGGGCGCAGCCGGCGCGCGGGGGCTGCGGGCTGCGGCGTCCCCGCGGCCTCCCGGGGGCACTGGCCGGGCCGGGCGGAGGCCGGGGGCGCCCGGCGGGGGCCGGAGCTGCGGGCTCAGCGCCCACCCTGCGGCGAGCGCGCCGCCTGGCTCCACCCGCCGAGCGGGCCTCCGCGAGGCCTGGGCGCGCAGCGCTGCCTCCCCGGCCCAGCCCGTCCCGGGAGCGGGTGCGGGTGCGGGGGGGGCCGGCGCCCAGGGCTGGCGCTTCAGGGGGCCCGAGGGCCGGCAGGCCCGGCTAGGGTCGGGGGGTGGGGGGCTTGGCTGCGCTCAACCCTGCAGTGCGGAGGTGGCAACAGGTTCCAGTTTGTCCTGCTGCTGGCGCCGGGCACCGAGTACTCACTCGCGAGATTGAATACCGCCCCCCCCCCACCGCCGACCGTTTTCTCCCGGTTGGTGGGCTTGCCAGCGGCGGGAGCAAGGTGCAGGGGAGCCACTCTTTTTTTTTTTTTTTTTTTTTAAGATTTTATTTATTTATGTATTAGAGAGCGAGCGAGAGAGAAACAGCATGAGATGGGAGAAGGTCAGAGGGAGAAGCAGGCTCGCCGCTGAGCTGGGAGCCCGATGTCGGACTCGATCCCAGGACTCCAGGATCATGACCTGAGCCGAAGGCGGTCGCTTAACCAACTGAGCCACCCAGGCGCCCCAGGGGAGCCACTCTTAAGGCGTTGGGAGCCGCAGGCTCGGCACAACCCCACTCCGGGGCGAGTTTCTTGGAGCCAAGCTTCCTCTCCCTTCACCGGTGCTGAAGTTGCCGCCCCACCCCCGCCCCACCCCCATCATCTTCCCAGACAGACTCCCCTGGCCGCCTCCAGGGACCCCTCTCCAGAAGGCATGGCTGGGCACTTCAGGAGCCCCAAACTGCACTTCTTAGGCATTGCAGCTTCAGGGAACTGAGGCCTGGAGCACAGAGGAAGGAGACTACAGGAAGGCTGCCCAGAGGAGGGCACCTGGGAGGGGGGAGGGTCCCTGAGAAAGGAGCAGAATCTGAACAGGCCTGGGCTGGGGGCAGGAGGACACAGCACAGCTCCCTGAGGCCCCTGGATGAAGCCAGTAGGACTCATCCCAGAGGCCAGGCCATGGTGGGTTATAGCCAGAGAGGAGTCCCAGGCTGACAGCCCCCCCGGGGCCAGGGAGGGAGGGAAGGAGGGGGACACTGAGGGCCCCTTCGAGGGCCTGGTTCTCTGTAACCTGTCCTCTCCCTAGTATTACTTCCCCGGTTTTCTCTGTTTACACTGCGGCTTAGGAGAGGAGTCTTCATCAGTGGCACTGAACTTGATTATCCTAAACATTGGCTTTCTGGTGGTTTTGCATCCTTCATGCCTTAGTTACATATCTTGTGGTGCCCATCTTGTGTGCCTTCTTTTACTTAGTTCCTTGGGATAGATTCCCAGAAGTGGCCAGACGGTGGAGATTTCTTCCTAGCTCTGGATGCATATGACCAAGTTAATTTCCAGAGGGGCCGTACAGCTAGAGCAGCGGGCGGGTTTCGCAGCATCCTTGGCAGCGCTGGGAGGACTCAATTTGAGAACATTTTACCAGTGTAACAGGTGGGGAGTGTTACCTTGTTTCTTAAATTTGCCTGCCTTCCGTACCTGAGCTTGAACCTTTCCCGAAGGGTCCTGTACCCAGCTGCGTTTCTTCCCTCATGCAGTCTTTTCTGGTTCCTTGCCCATTTATCAGAGTCTTAACCTTTTGATTAATTTGTATGAGCTTTATCTTGTCTGCTGTACATTTTCCTTCAACTCTGCTGTTTGCTTTCGATGGGTTTTAAGCAGGGAAGGGACACTTATCACACCCTGCATTATCTTGTTCAGTCTCCCTGTTTTTTACTGATCTATCCGGCTAAACTGGGAGTGCCGTGCAAGCAGGGACCCTGTGTGTCCTGCCCGTTTGTCATCCTGTGTCCATGCAAGGTATGGAGGCCACTGGCCTTTGATGGACAACGGCCTGGTGCAGGGCAGAGCGGGGTGGGGGATGGTTGCGGCTGACAGGTCTCCCTGGAGGCAGCGAGCGAGGGCTTTGGAAGCTGGGACAGCAGTCTGGTCAAGAGCTGGCCAGTGCAAGCCCTCAGCTAGTGCAGGGAGCAGAAGGGAGAGTACAGGTGTAAGAGATCGATTTAAGTAGAAACTACCTGGCTCTTGAGCAGGGAGGAGGCATATGGAGATGCCAGGGATAACTCCCGGGACAGTAACAGGGTCAGAGCAGAGCACCCCAGTTTAGGACTGGAGGCTCAGAGCTCCTGGGTGCCTTGGGTCACGCCCGTGTGAGGGAAACCCTGGGGGGCCCCCGGAAGCTGTCATCTGCCCGCCTAGCCCTTGGGCAGAGTTCGGTGCCAGAAGACAGCAGTGGGTTTCTGGTCTTGCTTCCGCCTCCCCTCCATGATTTCAGTGGCATCCCACAGGAGCCTCAGGTGGTGGCTATGATGAGCCCATTGTATAGATGGGGTCACTGAAGTCGAGTCGGGGAGGACATGACGGTCCAGGGTCAACGAGTGAGTAGGGCTGGAGGCAGCTTCTGGGACAGGGGCACTGGGCTCCTAGCCCTCCCCCTCCCCCTGCCTCCAGCAGCCGACTGGCTCGGGGTTAGAAGAACCGAGGCTGGTCCCCTGCTGGGCCCCTGACCTGCCCTTGGCCTCTGCCCCCCCCCGGCCCCTGTCCCGCTTGGGTGGAAGCCCCAGCTCAGCGCGCCACTTGGGGGCCCACCCGACTGCTTCGCTGGCACCCGTTGGCTCGCTGGCCCCCCTGAGCCCGCCCCCACTGCCCCGCCCCTCCAAACGGCCACTCCACGTCCAAAGGCAGCGGCTTCCAAGGTGGAAGCTGGGTCCCGCGGCCAGGAAGCGGCCTGCTTGAGAGCGGCGCGGGACTCGGCTTCCACGTGCGCGCCTGCTCTGCCACCCCACGGTCTTCCCGGGAGGCCGGGCCCGGGACGCCCTTACCGGGGAACGGCGCCCCGCGTCGCGCGCTGGCCTGGGCTCGGACGTCCACGCGCGGCCGCCCGCCGCCCGACCACGCTCCAGGTCTCTCTCCTCCTGTTTTCTCCTCCACCCCCACCCCCCGGGGGGCCACCAGGGCCGGGGCAGCTCCGAGAAGCCCGGCTGAGGCCCTTCACCTCGCGCCACCTCTACTCCCCGGGTCCGCCTCTCCCACGCGCACGTCCCCAAAGTCGGAAGCTTGAACTTGGGGAGCGATTGCAGGCAGGCCGAGCGAGAACCGCTGGAAGGGGGTGTGAACGGAGGCGGCCGAACCCTTGGGCCGCCCCAGAAGGGGCCGGGAAAGGACCCGCGGCTCTCAGAGGGCCCACTGGACACCCGGCCTTCCTCTTCTGGAGGACCTCTCACTCCTCCCTTCCCGGAGCGCCCGAGTGGCTGCCTGGGGCGCTTTCCTTGGGGAGCCCGAGGCGCCCTTCTGCGCCTCCTCGCTGTGGGCGGTGGAGGGGTGTCTCTGCGGGGCCCTAGACGTCCGCCTGAAGGACACGGGCTCGGCCCCTTGGCGGCCGGGCGCGGAGGACGCGGGCTCACGCTGCGCGCCCGGCCTCTCTCCGCAGCGCCGGCCGTCCGACGGGCCAGGAGCCGCGAGCCCATGGAGGGGCTGGGCCGCTCGTGCCTGTGGCTGCGGAGGGAGCTGTCGCCCCCGCGGCCTCGGCTGCTGCTCCTGGACTGCCGGAGCCGCGAGCTCTACGAGGCGGCGCGCATCGGCGGGGCCCTGAGCGTCGCCCTGCCCGGGCTGCTGCTGCGCCGTCTGCGGCGGGGGAGCCTGTCGGTTCGCGCGCTCCTGCCCGGGCCGCCGCTGCAGCCGCCCCCGCCCGCCCCGGTGCTCCTGTACGACCAGGGCGGGGGCCGGCCCCGGCGCGGGGAGGCGGACGCCGACGAGTGGGAGGCCGATTCGGTGCTGGGCACCCTGCTGCAGAAGCTGCGAGAGGAAGGCTACCTGGCCTACTACCTACAGGGTAGGTGCGGGCGCTGGCGCGGGGGCACCGGCCTGGGAAGGGCCCTGGGCCCTGGGAGGCAGGGCCACACCTTCCCAGGGGATTCCCAATTCATTTGACCTTGGGCCGGCCCAGCCTTATTTCGTCTAAAGTGGAGGTGAGGTCCCCTCCCCTGAGCACGACCTTGGGCAAGCCCTTCACCCTGGGGAGCCCCAGTTTCTGAGTCTGGAAAATGGCGAGAATCGGGCTGACCTGCCCTGGCTTAGGGGATGCTCAAGAATGGAGTACCAAGTGCAGGCTCCCAATCCTCCCCCCGCCCCATCACCGCCCCGTCGATGTCACCACCTCCTGCAGCTGCTCACTGGCAAAGGAGGCAGGGGCCACAGGAGGCCAAATCCCGCTCTGCAAAGGCTCCGGAACGGGGAAGGGGAAAGTGAGAGAGAGAGAGAGAGGAAAGCAGTGAAGGCAGAAGGAGGCAGAGATCCACCCCATCATAGTCATGGCAGGGCTGGCGGGTGGAGGGGAATAGGCTGAGACGGGCCTCTTGGCCCCTTGATGAGCCAAACACACACCCAGAGGTCCAGCGTAGGGACAGGGTTCCCATGAACCGACAGAGGCAGCTCCCCACCTCCCCACCTCCCCATCAAAGGGGGGTCATTGGACTGTTGTCCCTTGCTCCATTCTGAATGCACAGGGACGCAGAAACAAAGCAAGTGTTGGATCTCCAGGACCCACCCCTAGCCCAGGAAAAGAGTTGTTATCTGTAGATGAAGGAGATGCCCGCTTCTGGGGGCTTTGAATCGATCCTGGTAGAATGTTACGCTCTCTCCCAGGCTCCCAGCTCTTGGGGTGCTCCTGGTTGAGCTGGATGGGAGGTGGCCACCCAGGCAGAGAACTCACTTTTGAACCTTGCCCCTTTTTAACTGACGGTGGTTGTCCTCCCCGAGGTTGGCAGTACATCATGCCTGCCTTCGCTGGGCCCTGGGGCTGTAAGATCCTCTTTGAGGGGGCTCTGCCTAAGCCCAGAATCTTGCACCCCCCAGCAGCACAGTGGGTACTCGCTGTCTGGAGGAATAGCCAACAGCGCCGAGTGAGGGTGGTCGGGCTGCCCCTAGTGCACCCCATGGGACACCAGTAGGGATCAGGCTGCTGACTCTTGAGTTCCCTTTGGGAACATCTGCAAGCCCCCTTGGGTGTTGGAGTTGTCTGGGGTCAGTTCCCTATCCCCCTGCCAAGGGTGCTTGGCCACCCAGGTGGCCAGATCAACAGGGGACTCTCCCCTTCTCCCCTCCCAGGCGGCTTCAGCAGATTCCAGGCAGAGTGCCCCCACCTGTGTGAGACCAGCCTCAGCAGCCGTGGTGGCCCGAGCGCAGCCCCAGTGCCCAGCCCAGTGGTGGGGCTGGGCGGCCTGTGCCTGGGCTCTGACTGCTCTGATGCCGAATCCGAGCCTGACCGCGACTCCATGAGCTGTGGCCTGGATTCAGAGGGCGCCACACCGCCCCCCACGGGGCTGCTGCCATCCTTCCCTGTCCAGATCCTGCCCAACCTCTACCTGGGCAGTGCCCGGGATTCAGCCAACGTGGACAGCTTGGCCAAGCTGGGCATCCGCTACATCCTCAACGTCACCCCCAACCTCCCTAACCTCTTCGAGAAGAACGGTGACTTTCACTACAAGCAGATCCCCATCTCAGACCACTGGAGCCAGAACTTGTCCCAGTTCTTTCCTGAGGCCATTGCATTCATTGGTAAGTCGGCTCTGCCCTCCTCTTCCTCCCTCCCCCCACCCCCACCAGGCCTGGCTCCTGGCCTCTGCCACTCCCTCTGGAAGGCTCCTCCTGGGCTTAGCTACCATCCCCAGAGCCCAAACCTGGACCGGCACTTCTGGGGTCGGGCAGGGCTGGGACCAGCTCCCAGAGGCCACCAGCGAAAGCCCTAGGACTCCTCAGGCAGGACAGGGCTCCCAGGCCAAATGTGGCCAGAGCAGCGTGGCTCGGAGAGCAGGGCCGGGCCTGGCCCGCACATCACCCTGCCTCCCACTCTGCCCTCGCCTAGATGAGGCCTTGTCCCAGAACTGCGGGGTGCTCGTTCACTGCCTGGCCGGTGTCAGCCGCTCTGTCACCGTCACCGTGGCCTACCTCATGCAGAAGCGCCACCTCTCACTCAACGATGCCTACGACCTGGTCAAGCGGAAGAAGTCTAACATCTCACCCAACTTCAACTTCATGGGGCAGCTGCTGGACTTCGAGCGTAGCCTTCGGCTGGAGGAGAGGCGCGCCCGGGAGCGCAGCAGTGGGGGGCAGGAGTCCGCGGCCTCCGACCCGCCCTCCTTCTTTACCACCCCCACCAGCGATGGTGTCTTCGAGCTGGATCCCACATAGGGCCCCCGTTCCAGCCCCCAGTGGGTGCCCCTGACCACCCATGTGCTGGGGGGAGGTGGGAGGGGGCTCAGCCGGAAGCAGGGCGGGGGAGAGCGCAATACCTCAGGGGAGGGCTGTTGGGAAGAGGCCGGAGCCAGGAGCCCCTCCAGAGTGGCCGCGGGGAAAGACCTGTCCTACCCACTTGAAACATCCACGGGAATCCTATTAAATGTGCCTATAAGCCGGGCCCAGGGCCACCAGCCTGACCCGCGCCGCTTGCGGGCGGAACCACGCTCCAGAACCTGCCTCTTCTGCGACTGTTACTTTTTCCTTTGGGGGGTGGGCGGGGGGGAATTCTCATTCCAAGGGACCGTTCCAGGTGGCTGCCCGTTCCTGGGCCTCGAGCCTCCCTGTAGCTTTTCCCTTCAGAAGGGTGTGTGCCTGTTCTGGGGACCCGCTCCCAGTCCCACCCCTGTCCCCAAATGGCTGCTTCTGGGGAGGGGTTCACCACCAGTTAGTCGCCTCTTGGGGCTGAGGGCCTCCCCGGGGATGTGCGCTTGGAGGCCCACGGGCTGCCCGGCATCCATGCGCACAGCCCGTCTCTGGGTGGCTTCCGGCTGGGCAGCGCCACAGGGGAGGGTGCTGGCCCGGAGCTGCCGAGCGGGTTCCCGGCCACACATCTGGCGCCCTGTTTATCCACTTGACGTTTGAAAAGATGCTTTTTTTTCCTCTTCCCCCAGATGTCTTAACGGGATCACTGGGGCTCTTTGTGACTGAGGGTGGCCAAAGTGCTGCCCGGGGAGATGGGGGTCTCAGAGCAAGAGCTGGGGGCGGGGAGGGGGAAGAAGGCCTGGATTTTGCTGCTGCGGGTCCCACAGAGCCACGGTTGGGCAGGGAGGCGGGGAAGGGGCCAAGCTGCACATGCAGGGCGGTGGGCGGCGTGCAAGCACGTGTGTGTGCGTGTGTCAGCGCTCACACACCGGCCTCCAGGGCCAGCAGTCCTCACGCTTGGGAGTCCACACCACGGTTGCTTTCTTTAATTGTTCCTGAATAAACACTTTCTGTAAGATACTAAGCAGAAGGAACTGCTTCCAGAGCACCCTGCAGGGCTTGGGGGAAGGCTGGGAGGGAGGCCTCATGAGAGGGGCGGGGTGCGCGGAGCCCCACACTGGGCCGGTTGGGGACTTGAGCACCACCCACCCTCACGCCACTATTTCCCATCTGGCCCCCACGCAGCTCTTGACCCGCGGAGCCCCTACCCTGGGCCACACACCGCTAGGGACAGACCCCTGGAGAGAGCGAGAGAGCAGGGACCCAGCAGTGACCACAGGGCTTGGCAGCTGAGCCCCAGGACTCGGTGCGGAGTCAGAGCTGAGCCTCAGGGTGACGTGATGGGAGCCACACGAGGACGGGAGCTGGGGAGGGTTAGGGGCAGACTTGCATGGCCAAGCTCATGTCCCTCTGGCTGACACACTGTGGAATTTGGTCCTTGGACTGCAAAGGCCACCTGAAGTGACAATTGAGGCTTGCTCCTCCCTGGCTTCCTGGCCTCAGCTCTAGACAACTCCAGTGCCTTCTGCACACTGAAGCTGCAGTGCTCCCCTTAAGGCCGTGAGTCCTGGGGCGCCTGGGTGGCAGAGTCGGTTAAGTATCCGACTCTTGGTTTGGGCTCAGGTCGTGATCTCAGGGTCATGAGATCAAGCCCCGGGTCGGGCTCCATGCTCAGTGGGGAGTTGGCCTCTGCCCCTCCCCCTCCACACACTCGCTCTCAAATAAATAAATCTTGAAAAGCATGATTGCCAACCACAGAGACATGGCAAGAACCAGGAGCCCAGGCCACCCCTCCTCCTTGGACACCGTCTTCCTATAGCTATCCAGACACCTCCCATGGGGGCTGGGAGATGACACCTGGGCCCCCACATAAGGCCAGTATGCCACATCCTAAATCCGGGCCCTTGTGAATACGTTACCTTAAGTGGCAAAAAGGACACTGCAGATGTGACTAAGTCAAGGCTCTTGAGATGGGGAGACTGTCCTGGATTATCCAGGTGGGCCCGAACACCATCATATGCATCCTGACAAGGGAAAGAGGGACACAGGAGAGTGAGAGGAGGAGACGTGGCAATGGCAACAAGGGTCTGAGCCAGAGAGAGAGATGGGAAGAGGCTACATTGCTGGCTTTGAAAATGGACAAAGGGGCTGCAAGCCAAGGATGCAGGCGGCCTCTAGAAGCTGCAGAAGGCAAAACGACAACAGATTCTTCTCTTGAGTCTCCTGAAGGAACACAGCCCTGCCAACGCGTCGGGTTTAGTTCGGTGAAATCTGTGTTGGATTTCAGGCCTCTGGAACTGTAAGAGAATAAATCGTGCTGTCTAAAACCACTGAGTCGGTGGCAATTTCATGCAGCAGCAGCAGAAAACAAATACAACTGGTGACCCAGGAAAAAAAATAGCCCACCAAAAGAGGGGAGGATGCTTGCTTCTTTTGACCTTGGATCTGAGTAGAAGTGGAAAAAAAAAAGGGAAATTTGGCCCTCAAGCATTTATAGCCACAAGGTGAAATTTTAATTGAAAGGATCTAGGCATAGAGTACTTGATGCTCCAGAATTTTCTTCTTGGAGGAACTAAGGGACAGTGATCTGATTGGGAGCACAGCTCCGGGATTTGTCTGGAAGCTTCATTTGCTTAGATTGCACACAGATTTTACTTAGATTGGAACAGCCCAATAAAAATAGCAAAGTTTTAAAAATACATTTTTTAAAAGTTCTAAGTGAAGTGGTCCAGAGGGACTATTGCCCAAGAATGCAGCAGAATCCCCTGTGCAGGGGTGTCCTTTCAATACAGGCCTGTAAGGTGGGCTAGGATGACTAGAAGGGGCTGTAGTTGGCTATTTGCCTTCTGCTAGACTCTGATAAAACTCCAATAGGTCAGGATCTGATGTAATAGTTTGTCCTAAGGGCGGGCCTCAGTAAGAACAGAATGCTCTGGTGTATTTCAAAATGTCTACATTCCCCCTCCCGCTGCCAGAAGCATGAGACTTCTCTCGAATCTTCACTGTGCAAACCTGGTAGGGCTCCTGGAGATAAAATTCATAAAAGTGTGGGGGCCTCCTTAAGATCAGACCCCCCCCCCGGATTTTTTTTTGAACTCTCAGACGTGTCCACACTGAACCTCAAGCAATTCCTCAATTAAAGTTCAAGTTTTCCTACCCCAGCACTGCTCTGCGAAGCTGTGATTCTTTATCTCTGCCTGTCCAGTGTTTGGAGCAGTGGTTTGCCCTGTGACCTCACTTCTCTGATGGATCTGAGAAGAGCTGTTCATTTTTCAGTGTGTTCAGCTTTGTACTTGTTCATGGCATGCAGTGGTGACATCCAAGCTCCTTCCATGCTGACCAGAAGCCGGAACTCACCTGGGTCTGTTGTGATTGGCTGATTTTTTTTTTTATCATTATGGGTTACATTTTATGTTTCCTCTACTTGAGTCAGAAAGCCTGGATGGTGAAGCTCACTTAATTTGTTTCAGGGTCTTCAGGGACTATTGTCCCCCATCTGAAAACAGTTTATTCATATATTTTGCCAAGTTTTCAAGTTATGCTTGGTGGGAAGGTAAATTCTGGACCCTGTTACTCCCTCATGGCCATATCAGTATTGAATAATTTTAAGCTTTGTTAAGATAAATATGCATGCTAAATTTTCTAGAGTGAAGGTTAAAGAGTGTACTACTTCCAAAGTAGTACAGGAAAAATCTCAAATATTGAGGAAAAACTCTCAATCCAAAAGAAGTCAAGGAGGAAAATAAAGAAACAAACATTGGAATAAGTAGAAAGTATAAAATAAGATTTTAGAAATTAATCCAGGGGCACCCGGGTGGCTCAGTCGTTAAGCGTCTCCCTTCAGCTCAGGTCATGATCTCAGCATCCTGGGATCGAGCCCCGCATCGGGCTCCCTGCTCAGTGGGAAGCCTGCTTCTCCCTCTCCCACTCCCTCTGCTTGTATTCCCTCTCTCACTGTCTCTGTCAAATAAATTAAAAAAAAAAAAAAACTTAAAAAAAAAAGAAATTAATCCAAACGCCACTTAAGCAAAATAAGTAGACTAAATTCTCTAGTTAAAGACAGGATTTTTTGGGCTCCTGGGTGGCTCAGTCGTTAAGCGTCTGCCTTCGGCTCAGGTCATGATCCCAGGGTCCGGGATCAAGTCCCACATCGGGCTCCCTGCTCGGCAGGAAGCCTGCTTCTCCCTCTCCCACTCCCCCTGCTTGTGTTCCTGCTCTCGCTGTCTCTCTCTCTCTGTCAAATAAATAAATAAAATCTCTAAAAATAAATAAATAAATAAAGACAGGATTTTTTTAAATCCAGCTATAAGCCATTTATAAGAGACACACCTAAGTAATAGGACCAAAAAAAAAAAGAGATTGAAAGGTCACCAGCTATGACCAAGTGAGGATATAAAAAATAATCTCTGCCCCCCCAAAAAAAACAACTATAAGGGAGCGCCTGGCTGGCTCAGTTGGTAGAGCATGCAACTCTTAATCTTGGGGTCATGAGTTCAAGCTCCACATTGGGAGTAGAGTTTACTTAAGAAAAAAAAAAACAACTATAGAGTTATACAAAACTGATAAAAACAACCTTGATGATCTGGAAATCAACCAAAGATATATAATAAACCAAGAAGATAAACTTCGGGACTCTGTGGCATTCTGGCCTAGGTTTGCTCTCATCCCTCCCAGCTTGTTTGGGCATGGGCCAAGGCAAGGCAGCCCATGGAGACCAGCAGCTTCTCTGCCTAGGTTTGAGGAAAGCTAACTCAATCTGGAGTGGTGGATAATACCTACATCCAGGGACATTCTCAGTGGAAGTGACTTCTCAGAAGCAAACCAGCCAGGGAGGGCCAACAACGCAACTCTACTACACTGAGATTGTGAATGTGCTTGGGGCAAGCATATTCCTGGCTAACTGGAAAATGAAGAGGTCTCAAACTATTCATGCTCTCCTGGAATATCTTGAGGCTACACACATGCTATATAGGAGACTCAAAAGGACCCAGTGGAAAGAAAGCCCAAGGCAGACCTGCAAATAGCCTGAACACTCAAAGAGCTCCCTCACCCATGCACAGATCCAACAGCAGTGTACAGATGCCTTACTAGCTGAAGCTGTTTTTAGCAGTTTCCATCCAATCAATGGCCAACCATTAAGCTAGGCAGATACAGGGGCAGCCCCTACAAAACCAGGTTTAAATTTTTAAACCACAATATTTAAAAAAAAAAAAAAACAAGCAGAGGGGCATCTGGGTGGCTCAGTTGGTTAAGCATCTGACTCTTGATCTCAGCTCAGGTCTTGATCTCAGGGTAGTAAGTTCAAGCCCCACGCTGGGCAAGGAGCCTACTTAAAAAGGCGAGGGGGGCGGGCACCTGGGTAGCTCAGTTGGTTAAGTCTCCAACTCTTGATTTTGGCTCAGGTTGTGATCTCAGGGTCATGAGCTCAAGCCCCACCTTGGCTCTGCACTCAGCCGGAAGTCTGCTTCTCTTCCTCTCCTTCTCCCTCTCCCTCTGCCCCTCCCCCTGCTCATGCTCTCTCTCTCTCTCAATCTCTCTCAAATAAATAAATAAATACAAACAGACACTAGTGACTGTACACTGGAGGGGACAGATTTCACAGATTAAGTCCAGAAAAGTTACACAACAAAGAAGAAAACAAGTGACAACACACACACACACATACACACACACAGCAAAAACAACCTCTAGAGGGAAAGGGAATATCAGAATTCAGCGTTGCTGAAAAATATCATCCAAAATGTTTGATTTTCACCAAAAAAAAAAAAAAAATTTACAGACATCCAAAGAAATGGCAAAGCATGATCCACATTCAGGAAAATAATCAGGCAATAGAAACTACCTATGAGTGTTCCCAGGTGTTGGAATTAGCAGATAAAAACTTCAAAGCAGTTATTACAAATATATTCAAAGTACTAAAGAAAACCATTGTTTAAATAGTTAAAGGAAAGTATGACAACAATGAGTCAACACAAAGATATTCTTGATAAGGTTATAGAAATTATTTTTTTTAATAACTAAATGGAGGGGCACCTGGGTGGCTCAGTCAGTTAAGTGTCTGACTCTTGATTACAGCTCAGGTCCTGACCTCAGCATCATGGGATCAAGCCCCACATTGGGCTCCATGCTCAGTGGGGAGTCTGCTTCAGGATTCTCTGTCTCCCTCTGCCTCTGCCCCTCCCCCTCCTCATGCTCTCTCTCTCTCTCTCTCTAAAATAAATCTTTTTTTAAAAAATTTTTAAATAAAGGGGCACCTGGGTGACTCAGTTGGTTAAGTGTCTGCCTTTGGCTCAGGTCATGGTCCCCAGGGTCCTGGGATTGAGCCCCACATCGGGCTCCCTGCTCAGTGAGGAGTCTGCTTCTCTCTCTGCCACTCCCCCTGCTTGTGCTCTCTCTCTCAAGTAAATAAATAAAATCTTTAAAGTTTTAGAAATAATAATAAAAATAAATAATTAAATGGAAATCATGGAGTTGAAGAGTATAATAACTGAAATGAAAACTTCTCTAAAAGTATTCAAAAGCAGGTTCACAATGTCGGAAAAAAGAATCAGTGAACTTGAAAATAGATCAACATAAATTATCCAATCTGAAAACCAGAGAGAAAAATGACTGAGTCTCAGAGACCTATAGAACAACAACAAGCATACTAAAATGTGTGTGATGGGGTGCTTTGAAGAGGAGGAGAGAAAGGGGCAGAATAAACATTTGAAGAAATAATGGCAGAAACACCCAAAATTTTATGAGAAACATTAATCAGACCCAAGAAGTCCAAAGAATCCCAAGTAATATAAACACAAATAGAGCTAGTTGTAGACACTTCATAGTCAAAGTAAAAGCCAGAGATAATCCGTTTTGAAAGCAATAAGAGAAAAATGACCCATGCAGAAGGGAACCACAATGAAATTAGCAGTTAATTTCTGATCAGAAACAATGGAGGCCAAAAGATAGTGGAATGATGTAATCAAAGAACTGGGGAAAAAACACTATCAATCAAAAATTCTATATCCAGCAAAACTGTCCTTTAAAAGTGGACGGTTAGGGGCGCCTGGGTGGCTCAGTTGGTTAAGCAACTGCCTTTGGCTCAGGTCATGATCCTGGAGTCCCAGGATCGAGTCCCACATCCGGCTCCCTGCTCAGCAGGGAGTCTGCTTCTCTCTCTGACCCTCTCCCCTCTTATGTGCTCTCTCTCTCATTCTCTCTCTCTCAAATAAATAAATAAAATCTTTAAAAATAAATAAATAAATAAAAGGTGACGGTTAAATGGGGTGCCTGGCTGGCTCAGTCAGTAGAGCATGCAACTCTTGATCTCAGGGTTGTGAGTTTAAACCCCACACTGGGTGTAGAAATTACTTAAAAATAAAATCTTTAAAAAAAATTAAAAGTTGAAGATTAAAAAAAAGAGAGAGAGAGAGACGTTCCCAGATACACAATGACTGAGAAGACTCACTGCTATTATAGTTCTTTACAGGAAATACCAAAAGAAGTCCTTCAGGCTGACACCAGTTTGTAATTTGTATTCAGTGGAAGAAATGAAGAGCAGCAAAAATGATTAATATGTGTGCTAATATAAAAGTCTCAATATATTTTTCCTCATTTCTTCTCTTAACTTCTTTAAAGGACATAAGATCGTATAAAGAAAGCAATAACTATAACAATGTATTATTAACATTAACTGTGCCAAAGAGGAGGGAAAGAATGGAGCTATATTGGGGCAAAGCCTCTACATTTTACCAAAATTGAGTATTAATGTGAAATAGATTATGATTAGTTAAGATGTATATTGTAATGCAATTGTAATTCAAAAAATATATAGTTCAAAAAATCAACACAGAAAATAAAATGGTACATAAAATGGTGAATAAAAATTTAATACAAGAGAAGGCAGTCAAAGAAGAAGAGAGGAACAAAAAAGAATGGAGATATATAGAAAACAAATAACAAAATGGCAAATGTAAACCCAACCACATCAATCATTACATTAAATGTGCATGGTCTAAACACCCCAATCAAAAATCAGAGATTCAAAAAAGCAAGATTCAACTAACTATATATTGTTTCAAGAAGACAAATCTTAGATTCAAAGACAAAAATAGATTAAAAGTAAAAGGATAGAAAAAATATATCATGCAAAGAGTAACCACAAGAGAGCTGGAGTGGCTATATCAATATCAGATAAAATAGACTTTAAGACCAAAGCTAAAAGAAAAAAGGGACATTTCATAATAACAAAAGGGTCAATTCATCAGGAAGATATAGAAGATATAGCAATTATAAGTATATACACATCTAACAATGCATAAAGCAAAAATGGACAGAAAGGAGAAAGAAACAATTCAACTATGACAGTTGGAGATTTCAATACCCCACTTTTCAATAATTGATAAAACTAGAAAGAACATCAGCAAGATACAGAAATCTTTTTTTAAAGATTTATTTATTTGAGAGAGAGAGAAAACACAAGCAGGGAGGAGGGGCAGAGGGAAAGGGAGAAGCAGACCCCCCCACTGAGTGGGGATCCCAATGTGGGGCTTGATCCCAGGATCCTGGGATCATGACCTGAGCCAAAAGCAGATACTTAACCAACTGAGCCACCCAGGCGCCCCAAGATACAGAAATCTTAAACAACACTATCAACAAAGCTGACCTAACTAAAATCTATGGAACACTCCACTCAACAAATACAGAGTACTCACTCTTTTCAAATATGTATGGAACATTTTCTAGGACAGAATATAACTTAGACCATAAGACAAATTTCAATACATGTAAAACGACTGAAATAATACAAAATATGTTCTCTGAACACAACAGAATTAAATTAGAAATCAAAAACAGAAAGACATCTAGGAAATTCAAAAATATTTGGAAATTGAACAAAACACTTCTAAATAACCCACAAGTCAAAGAAAAAATTACAAGGGAAATTATAAAATACATTGAACAGAATGAAAATGAAAATTCAACATATCAAAATTGTGGAATGCAGCTAAAGCAGTACTTAGGAGGAAATTTAAAGCTATTTAAATGCCTCAACCAGCAAAAAAAGAAATGTCTCAAGTCAACAGCCTAGGGATCTGCCTTAATAACTTAGGAAAGGAAAGCAAACTAAATCCAAAGCAAGCCAACATAAGATTAGTGTAGAAATGATTGAAATAGAAAACAGAAGAAAAATAGAGAAAACTGATGAAAACAAGTTTGTTCTTTGAAAAGAACAAAAGTTTGTTCTTTGAAAACTGAAAAGATCAACTAAACCTAGACTAATCAAGAAAAAAGATTACCAAGATCAAGAATGAAAAGGGGGACATTACTACTGACTTACAGAAATTTGAAGGATTCTAAGGCAATGTTTTGAACAACTTTATGGCAACAAATTAGACAATTCAGATGAAATGGACAAATTCTTCAAAAGAAACAAATAACCAAAATTGACTTTAAAAGAAATAGAAAATCTGAATAGACTTATAATAAGCAAATAAATTGAATTAGTAATTTAAATTGTTCCACAGCAGAAGAAATGAATAGACATTTCTCCAAAGAAGACATCCAGATGGCCAATAGACACATAAGAAGATGCTCAACATCGCTGATCATCAGGGAAATGCAAACCAAAACTACAATGAGATATCATCTCACACCTGTCAGAATGGCTAAAATCAACAACACAAGAAACAAGGGTTGGTGAGGATGAGAAGAAAAAGGAACCCTCTTGCACTGTTGGTAGAAATGCAAACTGGTGCAGCCACTGTGGAAAACAGTGTGGAGGTTCCTCAAAAAGTTAAAAATAGAGCTACCCTATGATCCAGTAATCGCACCACTGGATATTAACCCCCAAAATACAAAAAAAACACTAATTCAAAGGAATACATGCACCCCTATGTTTACAGTAGCGTTATTTACAATAGCCAAATTATGGAAACGGTCCAAGTATCCATCAATAGATGAATGGATGAAGAAGATGTGGCATATATACACAGTGGAATCTTACTCAGCCATCAAAAAGAATGAAATCTTGCCATTTGTAACAACGCGGATGGAGCTAGAGGGTTATTATGCTAAGTGAAATTAGTCAGTCAGAGAAAGACAAATACCATATGATTTCACTCATATGTGGAATTTAAGAAACAAAAACAAAACAAAACAAAAACCAAGCAAAATAAAGGGAGAGAGAGACATAAACCAGGAAACAGACTTTTATCTGAGAACAAACTGATGCTTACCAGAGGGGAGGTGGGTGGTGGGATGGGTAAAACAGACAACAGGGATTAAGAAGTGCACTTGTCGTGATGATCACCGGGTGGTATATGCAACTGTTGAATCTCTATATTGTACGCCTGAAACTAATATAGCACTGTATGTTAACTATACTGGGATTAAAATAATAGGGGCACCTGGGTGGCTCAGTCAGTGAAGCATCTGCCTTTGGCTCAGGTCATGGTCCAGGAGCCCTGGGATCGAGCCCTGCCTCGGGGTCCCTGCTCAGTGGGGAGTCAGCTTCTCTCTCTACTCTTCCCCTGCTCGTGATTGTGCACTCTCTCTATCTCCCCCAAATAAATAAAATCTTTTTAAAAATAAAATAATAAAATAATTAATTAATGTTCCCACAGAGAAAATCCAAGCCCAGAAGTCTTCACAGGTGAATTCTATCAAATAACATAACTGAAAATATACGTCCATAGAAAACCTTGCATAGAAATGATCATAGCAGCATTATTCACAATAGCCAAAAGGTGGAGACAACCCAAATGTCCATCAGGGGATGCATGGATTAACAAAATGTGGTCTATCCATACAATGGAACATCATTCAGCTATCAAAAGGAAATGAAGTACTCTTACATGCTATAATGTGGATGACCTCAAACACATTATGCTAAACATAAGAAGCCAGACACAAAGGGTCATATATTGTATGACTGCATTTATGTGAAATATCAGAATAGGCAAATCCACAGAGACAGAATGTAGATTAGAACGGTTGCCAGGGGCTTGGGGGAGTAGGGGTGTTGGGGAAAATGGGGATTGACCACTAATGGCTACAGGGTTTTTGGGGGGGTAATGAAAATGTTTTGGAATTAGATCGTGGTGACTGCTGCACACCTTTGTAAATATACTAAAAACCAATCAGTTGTACATTTTAAAGGGTCGATTTTACAATATGTGAATTATATCTCCATAAAATAAAACAAATTCTAACTCTGAAAAGAAAAGGATTAAACAAGATATACCAGACAAATATTAACCAAAAGAAAGTTATAGTTGCTATGTTACTGTCAGGCAAATAGACTTTAATAAGGCAGAAGCATTACAGTAGTAATGCATGTCACTACATTTTGATAAAATATTCAACTCACCTGAAATATGTAGCAATTCAAAATTCATCTGCACTTAATAACCTAACTTAAAAATACATAAAGCAATACTTGAAGGAAGTATAAGGATAAACTGAGAAAGAGCCATCAGGCCTCTACTCAGGGCATCATGTGAGGCAGGCTTGGCTCCCTGGCAATGAGGAGAACTATCAACATCTCCATGACACCTCGGGGCGCCTGAGTGGCTCCATTGGTTGAGCGTCTGACTCTTGATTTTGGCTTGGGTCATGATCTCGGGGTCCTGGGATCAAGCCCCGCATCAGCCTCCAAACTGAGGGTATAGCCTGCTGGGGAGTCTCTCTCTCCCTCTCCCCACTACTCGTGCACACACACTCTCTCTCTCTCTCCCTCTAAGAAACATGTTTTAAAAATCTCCATGGGGCCTGGAGACGAGATCTGGAGATGAGATTTTTATATTTATCCCAAAAGGCCAGATAGGGTTGAGAAATACCGAAAACCTCTCTTAAAGCAAAAATCTAATCCTGTCACTGCCCTGCCTACAAGTAGCCCTCCAACGGCTCCCCAGCGCCCTCTTGAGAAAGTTCACTTTCCAGGCCAATCTCTAGCCACTGGTCACAACTGCCCTCAACCAACCAAAGCAGGTTATTTATTATTTCCCAAACACTTCACACTTCCTGTCTTGTCCACCTGAGGAGACAGGGATGGAGGCAGGGCTGCCTGGACTAAACTGGGATTGGGTAGAGAACACGGCTGCCATGTGCCATGTGCCACCAAGTGGCTGGCAGGAAGGGCTGAGTCCTGCCTGGTCCCTTCACCTCCTGAATAAGCCTGCTTCACTCCTGGGTTCGACTCCTTCACACCTTCCCCCTCCATTTAGCCCACGACAAGTGATCTCCATCTTTCCAGTCCCGCTTCAGCTGCCTGGGCACAGGCTCTCTCCATCTCTTGCCTTGCCTCCCAAGTGGGTGGCCCCTCAGACATGTGTCCCTGCCACCAGTCCTGCCCCATCTCTCACATTGAACTCCAGAGGGGTCTTTCCAGGGCTCAGATTGCACACTCTACCTCTGGCGCTGTGGAAAGACCTCCAGGTTCCCATTTCCCAGGGACTGTAATGAAATGGAGCCGAGGCCCAGGGCTCCCCCTTCTTCCTCACACTGACAGCATGCGTTCACACAGAGAAGGCGTGAAGACCCCCCCGTCTTTTCCTCAAGTCCCCACGCACCCTCATATTCCCAGTGAGCCCTCCGCATTTGCACAGAGGCAGTCAGGGGGTAAAGCAGAAGGCTGTGTGGCCGTGGCTCAGGCGCTTGGCCTCTCTGTGCCTCAGATTCCGCACATGTAAAATGGAGATGATAAGGAGAGGTTTGAGTTAATACATACGAAGCTCTCTGCAACATTGCCTGGCACACGGCAATGCTCAATATAAAGCTAGATCCACATCTGCAAAGGAAGATGAAATATAGTCTCTTTTGCTCTATTTTGGTGCCCCTTCAGGCACCTCAAACTCACCATGTCCAAAACCGACCTTGTCTCTTACCCAAACACAGCCCATTGAACCTTCTTGGTAAATGGCCCCAAACGCATGCGCCACCTGGGAACCATCTCCTTCGTTCCCCACCCCAACTGATCACTGACTCCTAAAGAGCTCCCAGTACCATCCCCACCCTTCCTCACCCAGTCTCCCCATCCCCAGCGTGGACCCACAGGTTGAGCATCTCCAGAAACCCTGTCACCCGCAGGTTTGCTCCAAGACAGAGTGTGTGGCGCACCCTGTGTGGTCCAGAACCAGGACAACAGCTTCCTCTCATTTCTGGAATGGTCCCTGACAGCTGGGAAGAGGCCAGCCCACTGGACCCTGCTCCCAACTCACAGTGCCCAACTTTTCCAGCTGCCCAAGCTCAGCACCCGCTACCCCTCCAGTGACTCACCACTGCTCACAGACTAAGGTCCAGCTCTTACCCCGCCAGGCCTGAGCACCTGCTGTTCCCTAAGCCTGAAATGCTCTCACAGAGCCCCCCCGCCCAAGCTCCCTCTCCATCCCCCCCACCCCCAGCTCTTGCCTCTGGCTGCACCAGTCTCTCTCCCAGACAGCAAGACCTACGTCCTAGGCACCGAGGCAACCCAAAGATTTTCTCTCACGAACTGCCCCCCTCTGATGGGAAGGCCTCGGATGGATGAAGGATGCCGGCCCTGTCTGCCCTGGAGGTCCCCCTATCTCCGGGCTCCCAGATGGAAAGTGCAGGACTTTCTCCCCCAAGTGAGGACTGCACCAGGGCCCGATTTCGGGGGGGGGGGGAGCAGTGGGGAGGAGGGCAGTGGGGGAGAGGAATAGTTTTGAGCAGCTGCCCCAGGTGGTGAAGAACTGGGAGGCTTGATGGATGTTTTTAGATGTGGTCGTGGCGCCGCCTGCCGGTCGGAGGCCAAATTGCACCCCGCGTCGGGGCAGGCGGAGCTTCAGCCCCCGCGGCGCAGTGGTCAGGCCTCCCTGAGCGGGCAGCACGCTACCCTCCCCACGCAGGTCGTTCCTATCATCCGAGTAAGCTCGCCCCCTCCCTTACAGGGCCTCCTTCACCAGGCCAGGCACCTTGCGTGCTGGGCCCAACGGCTGGCACAAAGTAGAGGCCCAATCGATATTTGATGGACAAAACAAGAACAAGTAGGTGCCGTGAGAGCCCAGGGTGAAGACGTCAGAGGTGTCAGGACAGGAGATGACAAGGGCCCAAGTGGGAGCTAAGGAGAGGCCAAACAGGTCATTGGAGGTGGGGAGACCAAGCTGTTGAGGCCTGGCCATGGCACTGGCTGCCCGAGGTCCCCTGGACTGTGGGCAGAGAAAGGAGAGCAGGCATGGTAGGACTGGGCTGGGTGACCCAAAAGCCTGGAGCGAAGAATGACCTAGAAGCGGCCATGGGGACAGAAGAGGAAGCTGCCCACCACCCTCCAGACTTGCCCTGGGCTCAGGGGCCCATGGGGGGGTGGGGGCAATATGAAGCAGGAAGGGGGTGGGAGGAAGCTAGGAGAAGGAAGCTCCAGAGGGGCTTGTGTGCCTGGGAATGAGCGGGCGGGCATGCCCACCCCGGGATGTGCCCATTCGCACCTGGGCGCAGCTGTTCTTGTCAGTGGAAGCCAGGCCCCCCGGGGCCAACCCCAAACACTGCCACCGGCCTCACCTGCACCCCACCCCCCACCCCGCCCGTCCACCGCCCAGCTCCCACCGAGACCCTGGCCAGCCCTGCTTGGGCCTCACTGCCTCCCTTTGGGTCCTAAATGTCAAGGAGAAGGGTCTCCTCCACCATGCTCCGCAGCGGGGGCCGGCAGGGAGCAGGGGCAGGAGTCAATGGGGAGGAAAGGGTGGCCAGCTTGCCCAGAACTCTGAGGGTGCTTCCTCTGCTCTGGTTAGCACCAGGAGAGGCTTGGGGTCCCGGAAGGCAGGACTCCGGAGCCCTGGTCCACCCAGAATGGGGTTGCCAGGGGCAGGGGCCACACAGACCAGAGGACTGGCCACCAGTCTTCACACCGGAAGCCATCACCAACCCAGCGTGGATGTCGCATGGCAGCTCCCCATCCCAGGAGCATCATGCCCTCCCCTCCCCCACCCTGGAGCGCGAGGACTCCAAAGCCACAGGGCAGGGCCGCTGTTGAGCCCCCGATGGCCCCCTCTCCTGGCTGAGGAGCTCCTCCTCCACCTTCTGACACGGCGGTACCTTCTGCCCAAGAAGGTGCCCACTGGCAATGCTCCCTGTCGGGCCAGGGCCGTGGAAAGGTGGGGGAAGGAAGGGAGAGGTTGGAGGAGACAGCCCAGGGCTCTGGTCACTGGGCCTCCACTTGCCTGTGAGCCCGTCCCTGCAGCCCACCCCCAGGGGACCGGAGACGGTGCTCCTCGGACCAGTTCAGCCTCCCGCCACCCCCCTCGGCTGGCAGCCCACAAGGCCTGAGGTGCCTCCATTTTCTCCCAAGGAGCCAGAGCCACATGCAGGCTGACCTCTAGGCTGGCAGAGCTGGCCGGCCAGGCCGCCTCCTGCTGGCACTTGGGGGGACAGGGACAGGAAATTCTTGAACAGCCGGGAGCTTGCCTGCCATGATGGGAGGGAACAGACGTTCAGGTGGCAGTGGGTGAGGTCTCATGGTGGGGTCCTGTGGGCAGTGGGCCTGCCTCCTTGGTTTCCTTCCCACAGGTGACATCCATCCCCTCCACACTCATCCCCCATCCCCGTCCCTCACCCCTCCCTCCAGCTCACCATGGGCCCATTGCTCTGTCTGTCTTTATTGATTTGAGGAAAACTAGAGGGGGGCTGGAGGACCATGACACAAAGCGGGACCACCACAGTCAGCAAAGCACAGAACGGCGTGCAGGAAGAGCTGCCCCTGGAAGCCTCTTTGGCTCCTAGAGGGGGTGTGGTGGTGACAGTGGAGGGGAGTCCCTGTGGACACACCCCGCCAGCCCCTAGGCGGGGGCAGAGCCTGGGTGGCAGATGGGTGAGTCCCACTCCTGCCCCAGTGCCATGCACCACACCCACACATCTCCAACTTTCCAGTGAGGCCAGCCCGGGGTCCTGGGGGTGGGGAAAGAGGACTGAAAGGGTCCACCCATGGGAAGGGAATCCAGGAGTCAATGCACTCAGCCACAGCATCTGCCTGGGGGGAGAGGGACAGAGAAGCGCAGAGAAGGAGGTCGTCAGGAGAGGCCCCCAGCCTGCCCCGCACCCCCCGCTCCCGGTCACAGCTCTCAGCAGCAGTAGCCACTGGGTCTCGGCACCAGGCGCTTCACGGATCTTCATGGTCCCCTCAGTCACCAGCCCCCACTGGCCTCTAGTGTCTGCTTCTGTGGGAACCCCAGCTCCTTTCCTCTGTCTACCCTTTCTGCCCTCAGCTCTCTGCTCTGTGGGGTCTGGCCCGCTTAGTTCTTGGCCACACAGAGCCCACCCCCTTCTAAGGGCACTCAGGAGTCAGCTCCCAGTGGGTGCAGGGCCCACACTCACACACCTGGGCATCACCACTTGGGGGGCTGGCCGGACTGGAGGCCAGGGTGGCTGTGGCGGGCCATCCTCCTCTCCGAGGCCTCCTCACCCTCTGGGCTCTGCCCCAGCTTGCGGATGTGGCGCAGGAAGGAGGTGGCATTGAACGCTCGCTGTGGGGAGAGAGGGTTGTCAGGCCATGCACCGGCCATGGCCCCCAGACTTCGAGGACCAAAGAGGCCACTGGCAGCCCAGGCCATCCCTCTGAGGGGCGGCGGGGGGGGGGGGGGACGCAGCCTCAAGCCAGGTCCACAGGCCCCTCCCCACACTGACCTTCCAGTGGGTCCGGGCAAAATTCTTCTGGATCTGCTCACTGACTGAGCCCAGGATGTCCTTGTCAAAGGCCGCATCCCCAGAGATCCTAGGGGGAGGCCAAGGATCACTGGTGGGGGAGTCTCTGAGGGTGTGGTCCCTCTGGTACCAGGACAGGTTGGCACGGGTCCCACTCACCAAAGATGCTGTAAAGCCTGCTGGCAGGTGAACCTCTTCTGGGGGTCTCGCTCCAGAAGGTGCCGGATGAAGTCTTTGGCTGGAGTTGGGATGCCAGGTCAGCCCACCGCATCCCCACTCCCCTCGTCACTCCCCCCTCCCTGAGCTCGGGGCCAGCTTCAAGTTCACCTGATTCCGAGATGTCATCCCAAAAGGGAGAGTCAAACTCGTAGCTGGCCCTCAGGATCTGGCTGAAGAGTTCAGGATCGCTCTCGTCGTAGAAAGGGGGGTACCCACACAGCCTGGCACCCACACATGAATCACCCAGCTGCCCAGCCCTCCCCAACCCAGCAGAAAGCAGGCAAGCAGAAGAGGAGCCTTCCCAGGGGTCACTCACAAGATGTAGGAGATGACACCCAGGGCCCACACATCCACAGCCTTCCCGTAGGGTTTCTGCTCCAAGAGCTCCGGGGCTGGGGGCCAGAGACAGACGGACACACACCCGCACGCACACGCACCACGCCTTCAGTGCTGCTGGGCTCGGCCTAGTTAACCCCAGGAGTGACCCACCACCTACCCTGCCCCCGGCACACGGCTCCCGCGGTGTCCCCCGGGCCCCCCCGCCAGCCCCCAGCGAGCCTCGGGGTGGCCCCCCTCACTGACCCACATATCCCGGGGTCCCACAAGCGGTGCCTAGCATGTTGCCAGCCTGGATTTTGGAGAGGCCAAAGTCGGAGACCATGATTTTGGAGTCCTCAAAGGGCGTGGCATAGAGGAGGTTTTCAGGCTGTGATACACGGGCACCAGGAAAGGTGCCAGGTCAGCCCCGGCATGGCCCCGGTGCCGGGCACCCTCCAGTCCCCCAGACCCTTGGTGCGCAGGGGCGCCGGGCAAGGCGCAGGCGGGCAGGCGGGAGGGCAGGCACCTTGAGGTCTCGGTGCACGATGCCCAAGCTGTGCAGGTAGGAGACAGCACCGAGGACCTGGCCCACCAGGTGGCTGGCATCCTTCTCTGTGTAGGAGCCACGCTCCATGATGCGGTCGAACAGCTCGCCCCCTGTCACCCTGGGGGGAGTGGGGGGCTCAGCTACTTCAGCCCCATCGGCCCCACACTCACCGCCCAGCCCCGGCCACCCCAGCCTGCCCTGCCCTCCTCACAGCTCCATGGCCAGGTAGAGGTGGGAAGGGCTCTCATGGACATCCTCCAGAGCCACGATGTTGGGGTGGCTGACCCTGCAACGGCAAGAAAAAGGCCCTCATGGGCCACCACAGCCCCCTGTGGGCCTCTCAGGGTCTAGGAGGGCTTTGTCCTGCCCCCCCACCCCCCCCCACCGGGGAAGCCTTCCTCTTCTCTTCCTCCCTCCTCTGCCCCCCTTCCCTACCACAGGCCACCCGGGCCAGGTCCAGCAAGGCAGAGCCCCAGGCCAGGAGTTCCTGGGGCCGCAGAAAAGGCAGGGCGCTCTCCCCCGGGGCGCTCCTCCGCGGCGGGCAGCCTGGCCAGGGGCTGGCACGCACCTGCGGAGCACTGCGATCTCGTTCTCCACCAGGGCCTCCTTGCCTCGAAGGGCCTTCTTGGGGATGCACTTGAGGGCGACAAGGTGTGAGGAGCCCCGCTCCTGGGCCAGCACCACCTCAGAGAAGGCGCCCCTGAGGCAGAGATGGGGGGGCGGGGAGGGGGAAAGGCAAAGGGGAGGAAAGGAGGGGGAGGGGTGGGGAAGCAGAAGATGGGGAGGTCCTCCCGGTCCCATGGCCCCCCCGCCCCCCCACACTCACTCATTCCCTGACATACGCACACACAGCACATTCGCCGACACACACACACTCACGAGCCGAGCTTCTCCCGGATCTCATAGACGCTGCTGATGTCTTCCGTCTGTTTCTTGAGCAGCAGCATGTCTGTGGGGGTCGGGGAGAGATGGAGGGGGGCCCCCTGGGCGAAGCCACCCTCAGTGGCAGCCCTGCTGAGAAACACAGAAACCAGCCCCAGCCCGGATCCATCTCTCCCCTCCCCCACCGCCCAGGTTCGCACTCCCAGGTGGGCGACTCGGAGCGAGGCCACCGCATACACTCCTCCCCGCCCAGATACGAGGCAGCGATCTGGTGCCCCCCACCCTGGCACCCCGACGGCGATCAGCACCCAGACACCCCCTCTCTGCCTCCACACAACCGAGTCAGCCGCGATCGGCCGCCTTCCAGAAGGCTCCGTGCACCCCCACCCCGTCCCCTCCGGGCCCACCCCCAGCCACAGCGCCCACAGACGCCCCCCCCCACGCCCCCGGTCCTAGACCTGCCACCCACGGCCCAGCGCTCACAGGCACGCGCCACTCAGGCCACCAACCCTCCCGAGATGCACCTGCGACCCCCGCGCCCAGCCGCCTGCCACGGCCACGGCCACGGCCACCCACGCGGCCGCCCGAGTGCAGCCCGGCCCCGGGAGCCTCCGGGCGGGAGGGACTCGGCAGCCTCGGCCTCCCACGTCCCGAGGTGCGTGGGCCGCGCCGGGCTTGACAGGTGCGCGCGGGGGGGCGCGGGGGCTGCGGCGGCCGTGGCCCGGAATCCCACGCGCCCCCGCCCGCGCGCGCCCGCGCCCGGGAGCGCCGGGTGCGGACCTGGAGCCGAAACTGCAGCGTCGCCTCGCGCAGTGGCCGCCGCGCCGAGCCCCCCGCCCGCGCCCCGCCGGACCCGCCCCCTCCGCGCGCGCCCCCGCCGGCCGCTGGCGACCGAGCATGCGGTGGCCTAGCGCTGCTGCCTCGGCGCTGCAGGGCGCCTTGTAAGGCAATTGGCCGGTGCTGGCCGCCACCGCCTCCCTCCTCGGTCATTCATGCCGGTTCCCGCCGTCTCCAGGCCCTAGGCGGCCTGACTGGGCCGGCCCCAGGGCCTTTGCACCACCGGTGTTCTCTATCCGGAAGTCTCTTCACCCACATGTTGACATGGCTCTCTGCGTGCCTTCACATCTCTTCCCTAGCCCCAGCCCTGCCACCGCCACTTCTGTCACCCTGGCCTGAGCACCTGAGCTCCTTCTGCCCTCTAACCCCACCCTTCACCCCTCCTACCCACGGTCTCTTCCCCACTGAGCAGCCAGAGCATTTCCTATATTGAGATCATTTCACCCAGCCTCGAGACCCTCCCACAGCTCTCCATGTCACCAGGAGTCGAAGCACAAGTCCTTACAGTGGCCTAAGGGCTCTGCGTGATTGGTCCTCCTTCCCTATCATTGCCCTGGCCACTTTTCACCCACTTTCCCCCTTGCTCAACTAGCTCTAACGAACTCTAACCACGCTGGCTTCCTAACTGGCCGTCAAACACACCACACATACACCTGCCCCAGGGCCTTTGCACTCACTGCCTCTCTGCCTGGAATGCTCTTCACTCAGATATCTGCTTGGCTTGCTCCCTCAATCAAATCTCAGCTCAAATTTCACCTCTCAAACAGGCCTGCCCTGCCGGCCCAGCCCAGTCTCTAGTACATCACCCTGCCTGCCCTGTCTTCAGAAGATCCATCATTGCAATATCACCTTCTCTGTCTTGTCTTCCTCATCAATGCATCCACTCCCAGAAAGTGTCTCTGCTGACCCAGCTCAGGGAAATGAGTGGCAGGTGACTGAATTCAATCCTTCATCCCAACAGTGACTGGATTCTTCCCATCCAGTTCCATCTCAGTCCTGGCCCTCCGCCTAGGGGGTCTGGGCCCCGCCAGGGATGGGGGAACAGGTGTCCTGGCTGCTGACAGGAGCACATCCATACGGGCCAGTGCTGCAGAGGCTTCATGGAGTTACAGGGCCCAGGGATGGCCTGCGGAAGCTATCTCGGCAGGGGTCTGTAGGCCCTGGCATGATGCAAAGTCTTTTAAGAGGGTCCACAGGGCAGACAGAGGTTTTTCAAAATCATCTTTCCAGAACTCAGCTGCCACATGTCTCTGTCCAAAACTTGGTAAGTCTGCAAGGGCCCCTCCAGTTCCTGTTCCCACCCCGCTTTCCCAATCATCCCCCCAGTTCACTCAAGAAGCTTCCAGGGGCCCCAGCACTCGGCAGCTTGCTCATCTCTGTGAACAGGGTTTCCTAGGACCGGAACCAACGGTGAGCCCCACCTCACGTTGACCGGAAGGCCTCTTTTGTTTGCAGACACCTGGACTAGCTGACACAAACAGGAGCCCCGTCTTACTTGCTTGTCTAATAATTATGCATCAACATGTCTGACCCACTGCCAGTGCATGTATCGTCCGAGCCCTGTGGTCGCAGGTGATAATAAGAAATGTCATTTAAATACGTCTGTGCTTCAGAGAAGTGCAGTGTCCGAGTAATGAAAGCCTGCCCACCTGGAGAAGGACGGCACCGGGAGACGTCTCTGAGGGGCGGCAGACGACAGGCGGAGGCAGGAAGAAAAGGACTCACCTCCAAAGGGAACGTGGAAAGAAGAGCCAGCAGCAGAGTTTGAGATGGACACGGGCATCGGGTCACCAGGGGATTTTGAGGCCGCTGGCCTCAAGTGAAAGGTGGTATCACAGTTGTTGGGCTTTTAAGCAGTGGGTAGCGGTACGCCAGAAATTACACCCTTTGCAACTGTTTAAACATCTGTTGAAATACTGTAGATGTCAACTTCGAAATGCCCTTGTGTGTGTTGAGTGGTTGGAATAAAGAGCTTTTCAAAATCCTTTCAGGGGACCCCTTATAGAAAAATTAACTCAAAGTTGACCATAGGCCTAAATGTAAAATACCAAACTTTTAGAAGAAGACAGAAGAGAAAAATCTGTCTTAGCTTGGGCTTGGTGATGAGTTTTTAGATATAATATGGAAAGCATGGCCCATGAAAGAAAATATGAGAAATTGGACTATATCAACATTTTAAATGTTTGCTCTGCAAACAACGCTGTCAAAGAGAATGAGAAGACAAACCACAGGCTGGGGGGAAATCTTTGCAAAAGATATATCTGATAAAGGACTGGTATTCAAAATATACAAGGAACTCAGGGGCGCCTGGGTGGCTCAGTCGGTGAAGCATCTGCCTTCGGCTCAGGTCATGATCTCAGGGTCCTGGGATGGAACCCCGTGTCTTTCAGGCTCTGTGCTCAGTGGGTAGTCTGCTTGAGATTCTCTCTCTCCCTCTCCTTCTGCCCCTCCTCTCTCTCTCTCAAATAAATAAATAAATAAACCTTTAAAAAAAAAAAAAAAAAACCCTTGGCCCATCCAGACAATGGAAGCGCTGTGAAGTCATGAAGAAATGGATGACTTTTTTTTTTTAAGATTTTTTATTTATTTATTTGAGAGAGAGACAGAGAGAGAGGGAACACAAGCAGGGGGAGTGGGAGAGGGAGAAGCAGGCTTCCCGCAGAGCAGGAAGGCCGATTTGGGGCTCGATCCCAGGACCCCGGGATCATGACCTGAGCCAAAGGCAGGCGCTTATCGGCTGAGCCACCCAGGTGCCCCTGGATGACTCTTGAATACATACTGCAAACTGCTAAGTGAAAGAAGTCAGTCTGAAAACAGCTACACACTGCGTGATCCCCTTTATATGACATTCCAGAAAAAGCAAAGCTATAGAGAGAGTAAACAGATCAGTGGTTGCCCAGGGTTTGAGAGCGGGGGTGATGTTTGACTAGGGGAAGCCCAGGAGATGTTTAGGGCTGTGAAGCTCCTCTGTGCGGTGCTCTGATGGCGGAGACCCTGGATAAGTCATGACCCAGAGAAGTGTACAGAAGAAAGAGCAGAGCTTAACATCTGCAAATTTCAAAATAATCCTTTAGGAAATGAGGGGATCTCAGGAAGGAGTGCAGACTATGACAAAAGAATCTAGGTGTATTACAAATGCACGAAAGCACTTCGCTGAAGGGGACGGGGGAAAGGGGCTGGGGTAAGTCACTCGGAAATGAGTGGGGTCTGAAAGACCAAAGGCAAAGGGAGCACTGTGCTCCAGTTGACAACTTTGTTCCCCACAAGGGTAAGAGTTAACAATTCTGAAACCACTCTACATGCACACTGGAATTAAACAATTAAGTAAATGGAAGGCAGATGCTGGGAGCCAGCTTTCTCACTGTTTGAGTGGGATGATACAGACAAGCAAGGGGAGGTGCTAGAATAATCCATGTGGTAATGGATCATAGTTGGAGACATCAGTTTGAACTGATGTTTACCTTAATATACAGATGCATATGTATATACAAAATGTATATATAGAACGTATAATAGAGATGCACATACTGTATCTATCTCTATGTATCAATCTGTTATAAACTACATTTAGGTATAATAGAGAGGTATGTTTATAGGTATGTGTTAGTGTACACATACATTTCCTTGCTCTGTCAGTGAAGAGAGCCTAGAAGCAGTAACACCCCAGTAACAGTGAGCACACTAGGGCCAAGACCATGGTTTCTAATAGCTTTCTCCTATAAAGGGCTCCTTGGAGAAATGGCTCAGTCTAGGGCTGGGACAGGAAATATACAGGATGAGCCTGGAGCAATTTACAATGCCGGAAGGTAAGGAAGGGAAGTGTGCTCCTTGTGCTCTCTCTCACGCGCGCTCTCTCTCTCTCTTCCTCTCTCTTGCTCACACACACAGAGAGTGATGGGGCTATGACAAAGGAACACAGGAGCCAACTGAAAGAGCACCCAGTCGTCAAAGCTGGGACAATATGAGCAACATAATAAATAAAGTAGTACTGGGTTGTCATCCAAAGTATAAAATAAATATCCACTATTACAAATAAATGATCAAATAAATAAATGGGGTGGGGGGAGAGACAAACTCTGTGCAGAAAATTCTAAATAATTGACTCTTCAAGTGTGTGCTGCACAGAGTGACTTCCTTCCAAAAAGGATGGATTGGAAAGGCAGAGACTCAATTTAAAGTGGAGACATGCCAAGAACGAGCGTGACCCCAGCCAGGTGACCGAGGTCGATGTGGACAGTGGTGAGTCATGTTGAGAGCATGGAGCCTTGCTAGGATGTGACAGGAAAGGACATCAGGGGTAAGCCGAGGAAACCTGAGTTAAGACTATGGACTTTGGTTAATCACAATGTGCAATACTGGTTGATTATTGTAATAGAGTGTGTGGTCGAGGCGCCGGGGTGCGGGAGCACCTGGCTCAGGAGTCCCAGAGAAACGAGTGGCAGTGAAACAGGAAAGGAGCTTATTTCAGGGAGGCCAACACCAGGAAGAGAGCAGACTAGCATCTCAAAGACTGTTTCCAAAATGCCAAAAATACTTCCAGGTTTATACAAGAAAAACGTGGGACAAAGGTGAGTGGTACTGCCGGTGGGTAGTGAGGGTCAAACGGATCATATCCTTGGATGAAATTCTGAGCGGGGCCTTGCTGGCTCGGGGCTGTCCCTCTGCTGGAGAGGGGAGTTTCGGTTCCCATCTGGGGATGCTTTGCCCTCAAGGTCTTCCGCCTGAGCCAAGAGACCGGCTGGAGAGAAGAACCCAACTGGCAAGTCTGAGGTCAGAATGGAAGCAGCTGAAGCCGCCTTTCACTCACGTAGGGTGTCAGTAAGACAGGAAGCTGGGTGTGCCTGTGGGCAGGCGTGGAGGGTCAGGTTGACCCTCCCTGGAGCTGGGGACCCTCTCAAGCCCCCAGTCCCCAGCCCTGGGAGTGGCCTCAAGCCGCTCTCCCTTCCCCAGTTGTTGAAAGCACAAAGCCCTTCAAGGTGGACTCTGGCCTTCCCTTTGTTCCCAGCTAATTTTAATTCCAAAGCTCCTTTGGACCCCACCCTATTTCCAGCTGCCGAGGTTCTCCTGGGATAACAAGGATAACGGGCCACCCCAGGGTGGGGTGTCCTCCCACCCATACACTCACTCAGCCGCCCCCCTCTCCCCCGGCCATTGAGACCCCAGGAGCCCTGGAGCTCCAGTCACTGCATGCACTGGGTCCAGCCCCAGCTGGAAACCCCAGGCTTCCCCGAACGATGAGAGCCTTTGGCTCACATTCCCTTCCTGCCCTTCCTCCAGCTCTCTCCTTCTCCCCTCCCCCTGGTCCTCGGCTCCCCGTCCAACCCCAGCCTAGCTGGGCTCTGAGAGGGGGCCCCCCATGCCTTCTGCCCTGGGGAAACCCTTGCTCCTCACTTAGGAGCTCAGGAGCCAGCTTCACAGGGCCCGGAACTCCAGAAGGCAGCCTCCTGGCCCTCCTCAGCACCGCACTCACCCCCAGTAGCTACTGCCCGGGGAGGGGGGGGGGGTGGCAAGACAGACCTCTGCAAAGCCCTGAGCACCCACCGAGGGCCGAAAATCCCTCTGCTTGTGGTCAGCGCGCCATGTGAGCTGCCCCAGGAACGGATCCGTCTCTCCCAGCTCAGACGCTGGGAAGCACAGGCGGCTTGGGTCAGCACCCCAGAGGCCAGGGTTCAGGCTTCCAGCTCCCCCTTTGGACAACTCCTGCCAATTCATCCTGGCCAGAGGCGAGGCTGGGTCCGTGAACTTCATGCACCGCAGAAGTCCAGCTCACCTTGGCTGGGCGCGGGAGGCAGCGCCAGGTCCGGTGAGGATGCGCGCCCCCCTCCCTGGCCTCCTGGGACAGGTGGCAGCTGAGCTGTCTGCAGGGTCAGAGAGAGGTCAACCCAGACGGCGCCCCCCCCCCCCCCGCACGGGCCAAGGCACAGGGAGGTCAGCTCGCAAGGCACACTGCTCTTCAGTGCTGGGGGAGCCCCCAGGCCAGCTGTTGCCCAATTCTGCACACCTTGGAAAGGAATTTAGCTCAGAGAAAAGCCCAGAGCAGAGCAGATGGGGAGGGACAGGTCAGATGTGTGCTGCTGAGAGGAGGAAGCCACTAGTGGGATCCAGGGGAGCCATGGGGGTGGTGGCATCATGAGGAAGACTGGAGTGGGTGCACCCCCCAGATATGGAGGCCTATATGTGTCTAGAGACACCCCGTGAGGGCCCCCCTGGAGCGGAGGGGCCGTGGTCCTAGGAGTCCTAGAGCTCACACGGGTCATTCTCAGCCCCTGGCCCAGCCACCCTCCCTCCCAGCAGCCTCTGACCTCACAGAGCCTCTGGTGGCAGCTTGGTCACAGTTCTGCCACTGGCCTTTGAACTGGCCTCCTCTCCCAGGGGAAAGAAGAGTCCCCACCCTTGGCTCCTGAAGGCCCTTCTCAGGCTCCGAGGCCTGGCCCTTTTCACGCTCTGCCCTCCCTGCAGCTGAGCCACTTCCCCAAAGTGCCCCCCGCCTGCCCATAAATTCTCGAAAGAGTTGCCTGCACCCGGCCACGTCCTCACTTCCCCCTGCTCCTCAGGGCGTTGTGCGACCTCTGCCCGAAGCTACCGCCCTCACTCCAGCAAGCACTCCCTGCGCCCGCGCCCCTCCCGCCCCACCCCCGCCCCGTCCCCCGCCACAAGTCTCCTCTCAGATGTGCACAGAGGTGCTTGCGGTTCCCTGCAGTTCCCCTCTGTTCTTGCTCCCCGGGTGGCCCCCACTCCTCCAGGCCGTCTATGGGTCACGTACTTCTCTATGGCCTCTTTGTCTCTAGACCAGCTTCACTCTGAGACTGGGCCAGAGAAAACTCAGGTTAGGGTCTTCTGATGAGCAGTGCAGCCCTGCTGCCTCGAGGGTCCCCAAGCCCCCTGCGCCCCCACCCAACCTAAGCACAGGCCACCCTGCCTGTCTCCCACAGAGGCCCCTGGAGGCCCCTCCAACAATCCTGGGTGGAGGTGCTGCCCCTCCCTCACCCAGCAGGCTCAGTCTGGCTCGGGCCAGAATTGCTTTTCTTCCTAAAGCCGCCGGATGGCTGAGGGTTTAGCTTAACGGGATGAGCCATCTGGGGACTACAGCCTGGTGATCAAAGTCTGGGACTGGTTGGGGGTGGGCGGCTCATTTCACATCTACGCCAGGACAGTGACCCTTTCCTTCCCCATCCCATGGCTGCTCTTGGCTCTGCTAAGCGGCTGGTGGGGAAGCGGCCAAACACCCTTGCTAGGGAGGCCGGAAGGTCCCTGGGGAGAGAAGCTCTGCAGGTGGGGAGCTGGGGCCTCCCAGCCAAGGCCTTTGGGGGAGGGTCTGTGCACCTGACAGGCACCAGGGGGCAGCCTTCCCCTATTCGTGCCAGAATCTGGCAGGAGACTGGAGGCAGCAAGGGTCCCTACCACCCCTCCTCGGTGACAAAGTGTAGCTTTGCCAAGCAGGCTTGTCTCTATCCACCAAGGAGACTCATTGAGACCTGGCACCCCAGGAGCTGGGACCCTGACCTCCAGCTTTCAGGGTTCCTTCGCTGAATGCCAGGAGGAGGCAGGGTGGTGCCTCTGGCAAAGCCCCCCAGCACACCTGGAGGCAGAGCCCCACTCCAGCTGAGCACAGTCCCTCTGGTGCAGGGAGCAGGGAAGCGGTAGGCCTTGGCACCCGACACCAGCCCGGGCCCTAGCTGGGAGTCGGGAGAGGGGTCAGAGGCACGGGCCGGACTGGAAGGATGGGGGAGAAGACGAGAGAGGGGCCAAGGATGGCTGGAAGGCAGCCAGGGAAGTGGCTTTCCTAGAACCAGGAAGGGCAGGTTAGGAGGGGCGATCTGGGCGGCAGCCAGGCCCAGGTGAACCTGGGGTCAGGCGCGGCCCGGTCCCTGGGGAGGAGGTACTGGCCGGCGCCCCAGGTAGCAGCCATCCTGCTTCCCGCTGGAGTGGCGTCTCCTCCTCGGGAGGAGGGAAGGAGAAGGTGGGCGGAGTGACGGGGAGGGCGGGACGAGGGGGAGGGGGACCAGCCCGGTCGTGGGGGTGGGGCGACAGTGACATCACCCCGGAGTCGGTTCTTAAGCGGCAGCCGATCGGACCGGGAACGAGAGGGACGGTCGGAGCGCGGTGGCGAGTCGCTGAGCCGGCCCGCGGCCCCGAGAGCGGCTGGAGCCGCCGCCGCCGGGAAGGAGGGGCGAGCGCGCCCGGGCCGCCGCCGCCGCCGCCGCCACCGCCGCCGCCGCCGCCGCCACCGCCGCCGCCGCCGGAGCCGCGGGCGAGCTGGGCAGCCGCGCCGGCCCGGGCCGGGGCGGGGGGCGCGGGCCGCAGGCCCCTGCTCCGGCCGCCGCTTGCAGACCGTGGGCGCCCGATGCTGCCTGCGCCCCGCTAGGCTGAATCTCGGGCCCGGCGAGCCGCCGCCGCCGTCGCCGCCGTCGCCGCCGCCGCCGCCGCCGCCCGAGCCGCGGGCAGGAGTCTCGGGAGCCACCGCCGCCGCCCGGCCGGGCCCCGCCGCCGCCCGCGCGCCCCCGGGCCCCCGACACACATGAGATTCTTCAGGCTCACTTTCAAGTGCTTCGTGGACTGCTTCTGACCGCGCCGCCCCGCCTCCCCGACCCCCGGCCCGGCCGCCCCCGGCCCCCGGCGGGCCCGCGCCTTCGGGCCCCCCCCCGCGCCCCCGGCGCCCCCCGCCGCCCCTCCGCCCGCCCCCGCGAGGCGCCGCGCCCCCCGGCCCGGCCGCGCGGCCCGCCGGGGCCATGGCGAAGAAGAGCGCCGAGAACGGCATCTACAGCGTGTCCGGCGACGAGAAGAAGGGCCCCCTGATCGCGCCCGGGCCCGACGGGGCCCCGGCCAAGGGCGACGGCCCCGCGGGCCTGGGGGCGCCCGGCGGCCGCCTGGCCGTGCCGCCGCGTGAGACCTGGACGCGCCAGATGGACTTCATCATGTCGTGCGTGGGCTTCGCCGTGGGCCTGGGCAACGTGTGGCGCTTCCCCTACCTGTGCTACAAGAACGGCGGAGGTGAGCGCCCCCGCCCCGCCGCGGCCCGGCTCCTCCCGGCCAGGGGCCCCCTTCCCTCCCCCCCCTCGCCCGCCGCCGCCGGCCCCACTGGGGCGCAGGGCCGAAGTCCGGGGTACGGGGTGCCGGAGGCCGCCCCTCGCGGGCCACTGCCGCTCGGTGGCCCCGGCTGGCGGCCTCCACCCCCCAGCCGGTCATGTGCCTGGCAGTGTGTGGGGGGAGGGGGCCGGGGAGCCTCCTGCTGAAGCCCCAGGACGGCCTCCCCCCGACTCCTGGTGCAGGGGCTCCCCCGGAGTGATTGGCCACTGAGGTGGGAAGGCGAGGCCTGCCCCCTGGGGGGGCTTCCAGAGGTGAGGAGCCCAGGCTGCCTCCGCTGCTCGGGCACACAAGTGGCACATTGTGTGGGGCCCCCACGTGTGCACACACGAACACACACACACACAATGGGCTACTCTGTCCCTCCCCCTGCCCTCTCCTCCCCTCCCCTCCCCTCCCTTCTTCCCCTCACTCCCCTCCCCTCCCCTCCCCTCCTTTCCCCTCCCCTCCCCTCCAGCCTGGGCCCGGAACACTGGGTGCCTGAGCCAGGCTTGGGTAGCCTGCGGCCTGGGCCGCCTGGCGCCGCCGCTGGACACACTGCATGCACACCCCGTGCTCGCCTGCCCCAGCCCAGCTGAGCAGCAGTGAGAGGCACCCGCGCGTCGTGTGACTGCAAAGCAGCGCTGGGGTGGGGGCAACGCCATAGCGACTGGGTGATGGGTGGGAAACTGAGGCCCAGAGTGAAGGCCTTGGCCCAAGGTCACACACGAGAAGGATGCTGGGACCAGGAGCTGGGCAAGCTGCGGCCAGGCCTGACTTCTGAGTAGTGCAAAGCTGAGCAGGGGCCTCGGTAGGGGACCTGGAGAGGAAAGGGGAGCAGACAGGGGCTGATGGTGCCCAGCTCCCCTTACCCACCCCCCACCTCTGGCCTGTGGTCTCCAGAGCCAGGCTCACCAGAGCTTGTTGTACCCCACTTTGTGTCCCCGTCCTTGATCACCGACACCTCCAGATACCCCTTACGCCCCCTGGTGAAGGACTGCCACCCACCCACCCACCTACCCACTCTCTGCCGTGGACCATCATACTTGCAGGCAACTGCCTGGGGGCAGGGAAATCCGGAGCTCCCTGTCCTTGCCCAAGCCAGACAGTCCCCCAGGCCGGAGTACCAGCCATGGCACACACACATGCACACACGCACACGAACACACCGTTCTCTTCTGTGCTGCCTAGCAAACAGGGAACTGCGACACCACGGTGTATGTGTCCTCCACGCCTGTTAGGTCACCCTAGGTGACTGTGAGGCCAGAAGCCTTGTGGGTATAGGGCCCCCCAACCCAAGAAACAGGGCTGTAAGGGCCCAGGGACTGCCACAGCCCTCCCAACACTCCAACCCCCTTCTCCCCACAAGGCTATTCACCTTGCACCTCTGAGTCAGTGGCCACCCCCTGCACTGATTCACGCCGCGGGAAGTTATGATGGGGCCAGGGTGGGGCCCAGAGCTGGCTCCACCCTGACCTCCCAGGGCTTCCGAAAGCTGCACTGGCCAGCCAGGGGCTAAAGGGCTGCCCTGTACAAGTGCCCACCCTCTCCTTCCTCCCCCAGGTGTATTCCTTATCCCTTATGTCCTGATCGCCCTGGTTGGAGGAATCCCCATTTTCTTCTTGGAGATCTCGCTGGGCCAGTTCATGAAGGCCGGCAGCATCAACGTCTGGAACATCTGCCCCCTGTTCAAAGGTGAGCAGCCCCAGGCCAGTCCCTCTTGTCCTCTCCCTCAGCGACCCCTCCCCCTTCCCACTGCTAGGGCAAAGCTGGGGCCCACTTGAGAAATCTTGTCCTATCTCAGCACCAGGCCAGGGTCCCACTGGTGCCCCCCAAGTCGTGAAGGGAACGCTGGAGGACCTGCAGACCACCAGTGACCTTGGGCAGATGGGGACTGGAGTCGGGGATTGGCCTCTCCACGGAGGCCAGGATGCCCAGGCCCTGCCAAGCACGCTGGGTCCCCCCAGGGGCCCGAGCAGAGGGTTTGAGAGCTGACAGCACGAGACACTGCCTGTTCCCCCAAGGCCAGAGGGCCAACCTAAGGAGCTTGGACGGGAGCCATGGAGTTCAGGGTCTGAAGGGAAGAACTATTGTCAAAGGTCACTTTAGAGTTCCTTCTGAGTGTGTGTAGTATGTCCCCATTATTTCTCAAGGCCCTAGGAAGGACCCTGGGGGAGCCAGGGCTCAGGGAGGTGAAGTAGTTGGCCAAGGTTGCCTGCTGAGAGGGTGACTGTCTCCCGTATGGCCCCAGGTCACCAGAAAGCCCCCAGCTGCTGAGTACTGGAGGCCACTAGGGACCCAGGTGGAGGCTTGGCCCTCCCTCAACCGCTGTGGTGGCAGTGGGACCCAAGAGAAGGGGACAGGTGTGTGAGGCTAGGGAATTTATGGGACTTCATGCTCAGATTGGGGCAAGAGGGGAGGGCTCGAGGGAGGATGCAGGAGGTGAAGCCAGGAGCAGGGGCAGGTACAGACTGGGGAGTTGTCCTGGTGTTGGGACACTGGCACAAGGGAGGGTCCAGGGGGCTCTCTGCATCTGCTGTCCTCCCACTCCCCACCGTCCTCCCACCAGATCTTCTCAGTCGTGCTCTGGAGACTTCTTTGAGCCTGGTAGGGTAGATAAGGGGGGGTGGCTATAGAGAAGAGCCCACACAGAAACTCCTCTCCTCCCTAGGCCTGGGCTACGCCTCCATGGTGATCGTCTTCTACTGCAACACCTACTACATCATGGTGCTGGCCTGGGGCTTCTATTACCTGGTGAAATCCTTCACCACCGCACTGCCCTGGGCCACATGTGGCCATACCTGGAACACTCCCGACTGCGTGGAGATCTTCCGCCATGAAGACTGTGCCAATGCCAGCCTGGCCAACCTCACATGTGACCAGCTTGCTGACCGCCGGTCCCCCGTCATCGAGTTCTGGGAGTGAGTCAGGCGCCTCTGGGCCAGGCTCTGCCTGTCCCTCTCTCTGGGCTCCACACAGGGCCCGAGTCTGCCAGTCTATGCGTGCTGGGGCTCAGCCCTGAGGGGACGCAGAGCAGGGGTCACTCCCAGGCCCTGCTTGTCTTCAGGGAGCCCCCAGCACAGTCTCTAGAGGAGCTGGAAGGGATTGGCCTTGGTCCTTCACCATTTCTCAGTCCCAGGCATTGTCACTCCACTGTGCCTGCCAGCCGGGGAGGAGGGATCACCGCCGTGCAGGCTGAGGGGTCCTGCTGGCTCTGGCCTGCGGCTCCTGGGCTTCAGGCTCACACACGGCACAAACCTCGGGGCTGCGGGCTGGGGGTGGGCCCAGCTGGACTCGAGGGCTGCAGGGCGGGGAGCACCACCCCTGGGGCAGCTCCCAGGCGCTTGGCCCTCTGCTGGCACAGCCCTCATGGGCTGTCCCTCCCTCAGGAACAAAGTCTTGCGGCTCTCCGGGGGGCTGGAGGTGCCAGGGGCCCTCAACTGGGAGGTGACCCTGTGTCTGCTGGCCTGCTGGGTGCTGGTCTACTTCTGTGTCTGGAAGGGCGTCAAGTCGACAGGAAAGGTACGGCTGGAGGCCCGCAGGGCTGGGGGAGGGGGGATGGTGATGGCAGGGCCATGGTGGGGCATGGGGGACAGAAGGGGCGTCTCTGCCAAGGACCGCTGCTGCAACAGGAGGTCGCCAGGGCCAGGGCCTGAGCAGGGAGCAGATCCTTGAATCCAGACCACTCGATCCCCACCCATGCCTGGATAGTCCTCCCCGCCCCTCCAGAGTCAAGCCCAGCAGCCTTCCCTCCTGAGGTGGGGAGAAGCCCAGGCAGCAGCTGCCCCTTGCCCGTGTGGGGCCCTCCCCAACCGCCCCACCTTCTCTCTGTTCCTCACTCGCTCTCTCTTGTGCTGGCCTGGGGGGGGGGGGGGACCTGGGCTATGGCTGTCCCTTGCCTGCCTGTCCTGCTCTGCTCGGCCTGGACAGGAGGCAGAAGTCTTTGGGGTCCATGTGGCCCTCGCCACCGTCTCTGGCAGGCCCAGTCTCATCCCGCCTACCAAAGACTCTGCAGAGAATGACCTGCTGTCGGGGAGGGGGCGGGGCACGGGATGACCTGCTGTCGGGGGAGGGGCGCCACGGGAGGCATGGGATCTGCCCCCAGGCTGATGTCCCGCTCCCTGCCTGGGGAAGGCCCTGCCTCTCCCCTCCCTCTGCCGCTGACCTGTGTTTGCCATGGGGTGGCTGATTCTCCAGCGGAGCGCTGAGCTTCCTTTGGGAGGAGCCTAGGCTTTGAGGAGTCGAAGGGGGACTGCATGCCGGCCTCCCTCTAGACCTCAGAACACGCCATGCTGTAGTGGGGGCAGGGTGGCCCACTTGGCCGTCCTGCCGAGCGGGGGGCCCCTAAGGGGGGAGGCGGGTGCCGCAGGGCCCCTCTGAGCAGCCTGGCCCCCCAGATCGTGTACTTCACCGCTACATTCCCCTACGTGGTCCTCGTCGTGCTGTTGGTGCGTGGAGTGCTGCTGCCTGGCGCCTTGGATGGGGTCATCTACTATCTCAAGCCTGACTGGTCGAAGCTGGGGTCCCCTCAGGTGAGGGGGAGGCGCGGGTGGGTGGGGGGTGGACGGGATGAGGGGGCGGGCCAGGCCGGCAGGTTCCCTCACATCCTCCCTTGCCCGGCCCATCCGCAGGTGTGGATAGATGCTGGGACCCAGATTTTCTTTTCCTACGCCATCGGCCTGGGGGCCCTCACGGCGCTGGGCAGCTACAACCGCTTCAACAACAACTGCTACAAGTAGGTGCCCCCGCCCGGCCATCCGCCTGCCCGCCCGCGGGCAGCAGGTAGCCTAACCAGCCCGCGCGGCCCCTCTGCCCCCAGGGACGCCATCATCCTGGCACTCATCAACAGCGGGACCAGCTTTTTTGCTGGCTTTGTGGTCTTCTCCATCTTGGGCTTCATGGCCGCAGAGCAGGGCGTGCACATCTCCAAGGTGGCGGAGTCAGGTAAAGACCCCACCCCTTAGCCCGGCCCCCAGGCTGCAGCCGCCGTCCTAACGTACCATGTTCATGAACACACACACACACACACACACACGCGCGCGCGCGCAAAGAGGCAAGTCTGGGAGATGAGAGAAGTGCGCACTGGACCCGTCGCGTCGTCCGTCGCTCTGGGCCAGAGGAAGGCCCGGCTGAGCAGCTGTTCGGGGCCAGCTCAGAGCCGGAGCCTTCGTGGGCCAGGCCACACGGAGCCTGGAGCTCCCGTCCACCCATCCCCAGGGCCTTGGCCTATGCCCCTCACATTCGTGAGGCGAACGTGATCAACCACCACACTACGGAAACTGACCGCCCCTCACGTTTGCCAGAGGGTTGCCCAGGGAGAGGAGGGCCTTTGCGGGCTTCACAGGGACCTGTGACCGCAGCAGCAGCTGGGATAAGAGACCAGGAGTCTGAGTTAGACAGTCCACTCTCAGGGGCTTGAGTGACACCCAGCAACACCTTGACCCGAGTGGAAGGGCCCTCAGCCACGGGATGCCCTAGAGTCCTCCATCCGTTTGGGACGATGGCGGGGGGGGGGGGGGGGTGAGGCGTGGCGGGGGGGCAAGCAAGGACGACAGTGGAACGCGGGTGGAGCACACCTGTTGACTAAACTCTGCCCCTTCCCCCTCAGGGCCTGGCCTGGCCTTCATCGCTTACCCCCGGGCCGTCACGCTGATGCCTGTGGCCCCGCTCTGGGCTGCCCTGTTTTTCTTCATGCTGCTGCTGCTTGGCCTGGACAGCCAGGTTTGCAGGGGGTGACAGAACAGAGGGGGCTGGCTGGGGCGGGGGGAAGCACTGGGGGAGGGGAGATGGCTGGGGGGAGAGCACTGGGGAGGGGAGAGGGCTGGCGGGGAGGGGGAGGGGTGCAGCCTCAGTACCTGGCCATAGTTTGTAGGTGGGGTGACAGAACAGAAGGGGCTGGCTGGGGTGGGGGAGCACTGGGGTAGGGAAGAGGGCTGGCGGGGAGGGGGAGGGGCGTGGCCTCAGCGCCTGGCCACAGTTTGTAGGTGTGGAAGGCTTCATCACCGGCCTGCTCGACCTCCTCCCGGCCTCCTACTACTTCCGTTTCCAAAGGGAGATCTCTGTGGCCCTCTGCTGTGCCCTCTGCTTTGTCATCGACCTCTCCATGGTGACTGATGTGAGTGGGGGCGGGGTGGGGGCCGCCCCTGGGCTCCGGCCGCCTGCCACCTTCCCTGACCCGGCTCTGTCCCCAGGGCGGGATGTATGTCTTCCAGCTGTTTGACTATTACTCGGCCAGCGGCACGACCCTGCTCTGGCAGGCCTTCTGGGAGTGCGTGGTGGTCGCCTGGGTGTACGGTAGGTCTGGGGCGAGGCGAGGCGAGGCGGGGGGCGGGGCGAGGGTGGGGCCTGGGCGGGGAGGTCCCCCCCCCCCCCCGTAGCAGGGTCTCTGGGGAGGGGGGCCCTCCGCCCCCCCCAGCAGGGTGTCTAGCTCCAGCCCTCCTGCCCCACCCGCCCCAGGAGCCGACCGGTTCATGGACGACGTTGCCTGCATGATCGGGTACCGACCTTGCCCCTGGATGAAATGGTGCTGGTCCTTCTTCACCCCACTGGTCTGCATGGTAAGGGCCAGGGGAGGCTGAGCAGGGGGAGGGACGCCGAGGGCCCGCCACCGGCTGAGAGCAGGGCTTCTCACCCACAGGGCATCTTCATCTTCAACGTGGTGTATTACAAGCCGCTGGTCTACAACAACACCTACGTGTATCCATGGTGGGGCGAGGCCATGGGCTGGGGCTTCGCTCTCTCCTCCATGCTGTGCGTGCCCCTCCACCTCCTGGGCTGCCTCCTCAGGGCCAAGGGGACCATGGCTGAGGTCAGTCTGCCCTACCGCCTCTCCCCTGTTCGAGTCCCTCCCTTGCACCGGCTCAAGGCATTACCTCCAGAGTGCCCGTTCTCCCGCCCACTAGGACGTAACCACTGTGCTAGGAGTCTCCGGGGCCTGCTGGGGGGGTGGGGTGGATGGAAGGAACGCTGGCCCCCCCGGGGACTGAGGTCACTGGGAGGGGGGAGGAGGCGGGAGGAGAGGTCTGTCCCTAGCCTCTCACCCCTTTCCCTGGTCCAGAGAGTGGGGTGTGGTCAGTACCCACGGGAGGAGGGGCCCTGGTCCCCAGCCGGTGGCAGGTGGTGGCAAGTGCAGAGAGGCCGAGGGCAAGCATGTGCACTCCCTCCCCACCCCCCCCACCCCCGCCATGGCCCAGGGACTCAACGTGTCCCCCCTCTCTCCTGCAGCGCTGGCAGCACCTGACGCAGCCTGTGTGGGGCCTCCACCACTTGGAGTATAGAGCTCAGGACTCCGACGTCAGGGGCCTGACCACCCTGACCCCAGTGTCCGAGAGCAGCAAGGTGGTGGTGGTAGAGAGCGTCATGTGACAGGCACCCCGGCTCCCATCACCAGCTCACCCTCTTGTAGCCATAGCAGCCCCTGCTTTAGCCCCCCCCACCCCTCCAGGGGGCTTGCCTTTCCCTGACACTTTTGGGGTCTGCCTGGGGAGGGCGGGGACGAAGCACCACGAGTGCTAACTAAAATAACTTTTTTTTCCATTTTTAATAAAACACCAAAAATATCACAACCCACCAAAAATAGACGCCTCCCCACCCCGCCCCCCAACCAAGCTGGTACACACGCTGCTTCCCAGGCCCTGCCGACCGCCCTCCCCCCGGTGCCCGCCACAGAAGCGTCTCCCCCAGCCCCACCACGCCTGCCTCTCCGGGCTCTGCCCGCCGCACCCTCGGGCGGCCCCTCCCCCCTAGAGGCAGCAGTGACAGCTGGGGGACCCGGGCAGCAGAGGAGAGCAGGAAGGCGAGGGAGGGGCGGCAGAACCAAGGCGACTACTTCAGCGGGGCTAGACCCCTCTCCCCGTCCCTCTTCTAGAAGCTTAGAGAGCCAGCCAGCGACGGGACCTCCCGGTTCCTGCGCCGATCGCCACCAATATCAATTGTGTGAGCTTGTGTACGAATGCGTGTGTGCGTGAGGATGTAGGGGAAGCCTAGACCTCTCTTAGCAAAGGTGAATACCAGGTGTAAACTGTGCCTGTGGGCACATGAGGCTTGTATTTTGCACATTTTATAAAAACTTGAGGAAAGAGATTTCTGCTTGTATATTTCTAAAGAGGAAACAGCCCAACGTCCCTCTCCCTGCCACTCCCTGTCCCTTTCAGCACCCCCTTAGTCCTCTGCCCCAGCCAAGGAGTGTGAACTTAGAGATCTAATTTTCATAGGCAAAAGCTTCAAGCTGTTGAGCGTGCGAGTCTGTCGTGTGGGTGTGCGTGTGTAGTCCCTGGCCCCAGACTGGGGTGGAAAGAGTGTATGGCCGGGGGAGGGGGGGGGCCTCCAGGAGCACCCCCCCCGCCCCCTCTGCCCACAGGTCGGCGGGGTGAAGCAGATGCGGCGTTGTGACCCCGGCGATCGGGGGCTGCTCCCCCGGCATGCTCAGGCTCGCCCGCACCCTGCCCTCCCCTCCCCACCCCCCCCCGGGCTGGGCACGACTGCAGGGATCCGAGGTGGGCACCAGCCAGGGGAGGGATCCCGGGCATGGCTCCCACCTGCGAGCTTAAAGCTGATGCACTTCCCACGTCTCAAGTCTTCCATGTAGCAGCTTTAATTAACCCACGTGTGTGTCACGTCCGATCCCGAGACAGCCGAGTGGGCCCTAGAAAGGCTTCCCCCACGCCACCCCGACATCGGTCGGAGAGGTGGGACTGGGTGAGGGCAGGGGTCCAGCGGGGACGTTCTTACTGTGCTAAAAAGCCACTGCAAACATAGCAATAAAAACATGTCATTTTCCAAAGCTGGCTCCTGCTCTGCCTCTGCTTGTCACGAGGGAGGGGTGGCGGGGGAGGGAGGCTGTTGGGGCTGCAGGGGTGGTGGGGAGGCCTCCCCACCTCGAGCTGCTGCCTCAGGCAAGTGTTTGTTCTGAGGGTCCCCGCGCCCGCCGCTGTTCCAGGACCTGGGAATAGAGCAGGTACGGAAGCCGGCGGCAAGCCTCTTCCCCGCGGAGCTGACATACTTGGGGAGGGAGGCTGACGGTAGGGCGGAGAGGGACACGAGAGCAGGGAAGGTGGGTGGGAAGTCACAGGCGCTGAGGTTCCTGAAGGTTGCCCAAATGCTGCGCTGAACAGGTAACCTCCCGAGGTACAGGCAGTGAGGGGCAGGTGAGCAGGAGGCGGGGGCGGCCAGGGGAGAAGGCCGCAGCAGGACCTGGGGCGCGGACAGCGATGGGACCAGGGTGCTAGTAACATAGTGGCCAAGTCTTCAGATTAGGGAGCTGTGGATGGCTGGGATGCGGGGTTCAGAGGAGTCGGGGAGACCCCGTGAGACTGAGACTGACCCTGAGCACTTGGGCACCAGGAAGGGTGGCACTGCCAGGCCCTACACCCAGGGAGATGAGGGAGAAGGCGTGGAGGGGATGGTGGCAGTTGACTGAGGGCCTGCTGTACCAGACACATCACCTCACTGGAAATGTCCAGTCAGCAGGTGGACAAGGAGTCTGCAGTTCCAGAAAGAGTCTGGATGGATTGGAGAGAACATAGAGGTTCTCAGCCCATAAAGACGGCCCTGAAAGCCCTGAGCCTGCACGAGTTCACCAAGGGCGGCCGAGAGCGGCGGCCCACGCACCGAGCCCTGGGGCCCTGGGACACTCGGAGGTGGCAGAGAAGAGAGGGAGCCGGCAGCGGAGACTGAGGAGGGGCGGCCAGGGGTCTGGGAGGGACCCCGAGAGTGCAGGTGCACGGTGATCTCCCGGTACGGGAATGAGCCGTGCCCACGCGCGCACACACGCACACACCCAGGGAGGGGTGGTCAGGGAGGAGGGAGTGATGCACCCCGCCGGGGGCTGCTGACGGTCACGGGGGGGGGGAGGTCCCAGCAGGCTCGCTGCGCTTGGCAACGGGCTCCTGGAGACCTGCACAAGAGAGGTTCCGGTGCAGGGGTGCAAGCCAAAGCCTGAGTGGAGTGGGATTAAAAGAGAAGGAGTAGAAGCAACCCAAGTGTCCACTGAGGGAGGAAATGGATGAACAAAACATGGCCTATCCATGTACGTCTTAAAAAGGAAAGAAACGGGGTACCTGCCTGGCTCAGTTGGAATAACGTGTGACTTGATCTCGGGGTCGTGAGTTCAAGCCCCAAGTTTATTTATACTTAAATAAAGGCTTTAAAGAAAAGGAAACTCTGACACCTGCTACAACGTGGAAGAACCTCAAAGCAGACACAAAGATGCTGTAGGAGTCTGCTTCTGTGAGGCACACAGACTGGCCACATTCACAGAGAGAGTAGGATGGTGCATCTAGGTTTGGGAGCCTGGTGCTCACTCAGGATGCCAGCCTGGGGAGGGGTGGTGGCCCCTCAGAGAAAAGTTAACGGCTTGCTACCCCCTGCAGTCCCTCCCAGGCCAGTCCCTGCTCTCCAGCAAGGCATGGCCCCCTTACTGAGGAGGAGCTTTAGCCCTCAACTATACAGCCAAGGGTGGGCCATGCTCTGAGGGCCACCAACAACCAGGACAGGGGGGCAGGTCCCCAAAGAACTCAGAAAGGAGCACTGCCTGAGCAGGCCCGACTGCAACGCAAGCTGGGCCTGTGCGGGCATGTGGAGGCGCCTCCCCAGCGGGACACGCGAGCCATGTCCCGGGCCCCTCACACCGTGCCCCGCCCTGGCGACTCCTCCAGCAACAGCCCCTGCCTCCGAGCCCACAGAATGGAGCCTGCACCCTAGGGTCACCCTCAGGCCCACTCTGCTCCCCCATCCTGGCCGCACACCAACTCCTTACCATCTCCACTCCCCCAACTATGGCCACACCTTGGCTCAGGTCCTTGGCACCTCTTGCCAAATAGCCTCCGAGCCACCTGCCACAATGGCACCAGACTCAGAAAACATCAACATCATAAAAAGAGATGTCGACAGAGGTTGGACTGCTTGGCTGGGGCCCTGAGAGCAGTGGGTAGTCACCATTTACTCTGGAATCTGCCCCTGTGGAAGGGGCTTAGGACGTGGGGTCTGGCCATCTAGCACGTGATAGGTAAGGAAAGCAGTCAGCCCAGGACTTGGTGTGCACTGGGCCACCACAGCCAGGGGCGGGGCACAAGGGGGGCACAGGCCTACTCAAGAGCAGAAGGCTACTAGAGAAGTGTTTAGAACCTAGGGGCCAGTTTCCGTGGGTGGCCCTCCAGTCGGGGCTGACCTGTCGCCCCCTTCACCGTCTTCCCACCCCCCCCCCCGCCCCCCACTAGGTGGGGTACACCAAAAGCAGCGTGGTGCAACTTTCTTCTACCTGGCCCAGGGCCTGACACCAAGGGGGTTCGGGGACTGCCTGAAGCTGGCCAGGGAAGAACCCACAGACACATTGTTTGGACTCTGGCCTCTAGAAGTTCATAGAAGGGCAAGCTCAAGGGAGGGCAAGGTAGTCAGGGAACACTTCCTGGAAAAGTGTGCCTATCCCTCAGCCTTAGCATAGCAACCACAGAGCCTCACCCATAGTCCCCCGCCCTTACCCCCCATCAGACACCACCTTGCTGCTCATGAAAGCATGGGGAGGGGGAGGGGACACTGGAGAAGGCAGCCACTGGCCCAGGCCTGACCGGGTTAGGAGCAGTGTGAGTACAAGCTAGCCATTAGCACTAACATCTTCAGGAGCCCCCCAACTCCAAAAGAAAACACCTCCAACCTGCTCCTTCTGCCCAGTCCTCAGGGCCAACAAAGGATGAGCACTGCATCAGAGACAGGGGCCACAGCAGCCCCAATCACCCAGGCTCTCAGGCTGGTCCTGAATACTAGGCCCTGCTCAGCAGAGGCTACCTACTGAAGCTAGCTGGCAGGGGCAACCACCAAGAGGGAGACCACCGCAAAAGCAGGCTCTCCAAGCAGGGAGGCACGCCCAACAGGTTCCCAGGGTTGCAGGCAGCAGAGGGGACACCCTCCCCACCACCTGGCTCTACCCTGAGCCAATCGTAGGTCGCTGTCAAGGACAAGTCTCCTCTCTTAGTAGGCATGAGTCAGAGGTCATCCTGCAAACCTTCAGGAAGAAGTGGGGCCGGGAGTGACTGGTGGCACTCTGCCATGTTCTATCTGTCCTAAAATGTGATGAACAGGACTCAGAGGAGGCAGGTAACTCTGCCACCCAGAAGCCCCAGCAGTTTACGGAATCTCCCAAGACTCCCTGGACCCAGTGGCCAACCCAACGGGTCAGACACACCCCAAGCGGTCATAAAACAGGGCCTGCCTGGGGAGCAGTAGGCAAAGGGACAGAGAGAGCAAGTGTGAGCCTGGGCCGAGCCTGGGATGAGGGAGCCTTTAGGGGTTAGAATAAGTTAAAATAACCTGAAAGCCTCCAGGACCAAAGACTCTGCCACCACCTTCCTAGTCACTCCAGTGATGGGAGAAAGAGGCGGCCTCCTGGTAGCCTCAGTTACACGCACGAACCATGGTCACATAATAACAACTTTTATTGTCCCCAAGAGAAACTCTACTCTGCCTGCTCCATCCACCCTCCTGCAGGACCAGAGACAAGGGGCCCTGGAGCCCCAAACAACACACAACACAAAAAAGGCTCAACCCAGTGGGAAGCATGAAGCAGGCAGAAACTGGGTCCCCTGTGGCGCGCCGGGAGAGCGTGCGACTGCAAGCTGCGCCAAGGGACGGGAAGCGGTAGGGGGCAGGCCGAAGTACCCGGGAGGCCGGGCTGCAGGCAGCAGCGGGCACAGGCCAGGTGGCAGGCAGGGAGGAGCAGCCTCACTCCTTCTTGTCCGTGGGGCCGTCTACCGCTGCCTGGAAGGGACAGAAACCACAAGGCAAGGGGTCGACAGGGTGCACCCCTCCCCTTCAGCCCCTAGCCCCTCCACCCCAAAAGGCCCAGCTGGCTGCCTTCTCCCCAAATGACAGGTACCAGGTGAGCAAGGGAAAGGTCTGCCAGTGTGGGAGGGGCCCCACTCTAACAAAGGCTGCGACCCTAATACCAATCAGGGAGGTGCAGCTGGGAGCCTCTGCTGTCACTCTGCTCTTCAAGCTGCAGGGCCCCACCCCAACCGCCATCTTGGGCCCATGGCAGGCCCGGCCTTCGAGTCCCTCCCCCAAGTCCCAGCTCAGGCCCTGCCCAGTTCTGCACATCTTTTAAGGGTCCTGCCGGTGAGCCCGCCCTACACTGAAACCACCACCAGTCCTCCTCTGGGGCCCGGGCTGTTCCTCTTCGGCTGCTGTGGTGGCCAAATTTGGGCCACCAAGCGACAAGGCAAATTGTCAGAACTTAGGGGTGTTTACCGGGCCCTCAGGTCCAATTTCCAGGCCACCTGAGCTTCCAGATTCAGCCAATCTGAGGACTCACACAGGTCTTGTGGGGGACGGGATAGGTGGGTGGCCCCAGCCCTGTATCACCCCCACAGCCCATGTACAGAAGGCCAGCTGCCCGTCGCAGAGTCTCCCTGCAATGGACTTGGACTAGAGTCACGGGCCCTGCACCACAAACCAGGTGCACATGTAAGGGAAAGAGCTCTCCTCAAAGACACGGACTCCAAGCGTGAGGCCGGGCAGACCACAGTGCAGAGGGCCCACCGCACTGCTGAGGCCACTTTAGCAAGCGGCTGCCATCTGCCAAGCCACACCCCTCCTGCCTGAGAAAGGGTTCCAGCTGCTGGGCCCAGACTAGCACTGCTTGGCAGGCTCTTCTGTAGACCCAGAGTCAGCAGCAATGGAGGAAGAAAGGGGGAGCAGGAGAGAAAGCAGCCAGCCTGCCACTGGGGCCTCTTGAAGGCTCTGCTGAGGCAGGCTAGGCTGGGGATGGGCCTGCTCTGGGCCTGCTCAGGGTGCGAGGGTGCGGGGGTGTGTGTGGGGGGGGGGGGGGCTCTGATCCTCTCCAACAGAGCAGACCACACGTGCGGCTGACCTGTAACTTTGCGTGCTCCTCCAAGAGGCGGTCGTACTCCTTGGTCAGGCCCTCAGACTGCTTCCGCATGGCCAGAGCCTCGTTTTCAGCTTTCTCTAGTTCTGGGGATGATGCAGATGAGGAGGAAAGGAAAAGAGAAAGACAGGGTCAGGGAAAGAAAAACCCACCTGCTGGAGACACCAGATATAAGTCTGAACATGTCCCCATTGAGGTTGTCTAGGAGAGCACTCCTCTCCAGAAAGCTCCCCTGCCGGCTACTGTGAGAGCCCCCTAAGTGGAGGAGGGCTGGCCAACACAGCTGGGGGAAGCGGGAAAATACCAAGGACCCACTGGCCCGTTTGACGGAGGGACTCCAAGTGGCCCTAGGCACAGGTGACTTTAGGGAGGCTAAGGGCATGGGACAGCCTGAAAAGGCTGAGGTGAGAGCAGGAGGCAGGAGCAGAATCCCATCCTCAAAGCTGAGCGCTAAAAGCGGGTTGGGAGGGGCCTTCAAGAAGGGAGCAGATGAACTCACAGCAGGTTCTTCGGGAACACTGCAAGCAGCTCTGGTGTAGCTTCCCACATTCTTTCTGTCCCCGCCCCAAAGACCCCGGTGATGCCCGCACCTGTGGGGAGCAGCGCGCCCCGGGCCTGGTGCTGGCCGAGACGCTCCAGAGTTAGTCTCGGAGCATCCAGGACTCCCTGGGCCCCCAGACGGACACCAGACCACTGAGCCCAGAAGCTGCACGAGCAGAGGGCCGTTTGTTCTCACCCAGCTCCTGAGCCCAAGGGCACGCTTGTTATTAATACTTTGGCACAAGAGGGGCAACCACCACTGCTGGAGCTTCCAGACTTTCAGGGGCTGGGGGACACCTGAGGACAATGCTCACTTTGCTTGTTGATGTCCAGCTCGTCCTTCAGCTTCTTCAGATCAGCCTTTAGGCTCCTGTTCTCTTCTTCCACCTTCTCCTCGGCATCCCTACCATCCAACTTGACCCCGCCAACAGCAGCTTCCTAGGCAGAAGGCCAAGGGCATGGGTTACTTGGGAGGGAGGGAGAGAAACAGGCGATCCAGCTCTGTCTTCCCTGCAGAGTGTGATTCCTCAAGCGGCCCCAGGACCTGCCCCTTAGGAAATGTCAGCACAGGCCAAACACCCTGCCTCTCTTCCTCAGCAGCTCTGCAGGGTTTACCAGTCCAGCCAATGACTCAATCTACTCTCTTCTGGAGATTTCTGCCAGTCACCCCCAACTGACCAGTGACCTCTGTTCCTCTCCCCAGGCTCCATAGCTCACTCTGGCCAGGAGCCCCACACTCATCCCTGCCCGTGCAACTCTATCCCGCCTATGAATGAATCCAAGTCCATCTACCCATCTCCTTCGCAGCCCAGCCCACAACTCACCTCCTCGCACAAGCCTTCTGAGACTGGCCACCTCCCGTTCCTGCCTTGTCCCCAGCTAATACAATCCTCAGGAGACCACAGGCCTTATCCTGCATTCTTCTATGCTAACCTGCCCATGGTTCACAGCACAGGGCTCAGCTCACTAGAGAGTCAGCTTTATCAGGCAAGAGTCTGGCCTGGGTGTAGCACATAGAGACAAGGTAGCAATGAGGGTGCCCCTTTCCCTGTCGAGTCCCGCGGACCCCTCCCCTACACACTCCCACCAAGAACCACCCCTTCACCTTCTACCCAACCCCTCAGCTTTGCCAACAGCCACAGTGTCACACATTTCCCAGCCTGACAGGCCAACAGTGGCCCTGGGGCCCATAGGGAATGTCACATGGCCGAGTCCAGCAGGCAGAACACACCTTCTTCAGCTGGTCATTCTCTTCCATGTACTTCTTGGCCGCCTCACTAGCACTCTCTGCCTGCTTTTTAAAGGCTTCATTGGATGCCAGCAGCGTAGCCTGCTGGGAGATGAGAGTCACCAGGCGTCTAAGCAGGCTGCAATCGAAAAAGAAGAGAGAACTGAGAAGAAAGCAGGGAAAATGACTGGCATGAATTTCTCTTGATTGCTCCTGCCCCAAGCCTGCCTCTAGCCTAGACCTGTCCTCTTGGATTGCCAGGGCATCCACGCAAGATGCCACCAGCCTGGGTCTGGCAACAGGTGGAGAAAAGGTGGAGCCTGAGAGCTATCTTCTGCCACCAGAATGATTAATACTGCCCCAAAACGGCTGCCCGAAGCCCTGCGGCTGTCCTTCAGTCCCAAAGGTACAGGAAGCAACAGACTGACAGGACACCCAGACCAGGCCTAGCTACAGCCGGAGGACCCCGAACCTAGCCCTTTCCAGCTGAGGACCTAGATTTTCCAGAGAAGCCACAGCACCATTTTCCTAGCTGTGATGTCAGGCTTGCCCCGGTAAAAAGGACCTGCTAGCATCTGGGGGCACTTCCAACCTCTGGGCCAAATCCTCAGCCCAGCTGATCGGGGAGGCACAATCACTGCCCCATTTCAGAGAGGGGAAACTGGCTAAGGCAAGTGCTAGAGGTCAAGAGCCAAAAATGGCCACAGCAAATCCCCACTGCAGTCTGTCTGACCCCAAGATCCAAGCTTGCAACCACCACCCATTCTCAATTTGGAGGGAACCACTCCCAAGCCAAATGACAAAAAGACAAATGACTCTTCTCTTCTCTCCCCAACCCCCTTCCTAAACACAGTCTACAGGCAGCCACAACGAGCTCTTCCGGCGCCAGGGGAGCAGAAAAGGAAGAACCAGGGCCCAGGCATACGTGTCAGGTGCAGACCAGTCACGAGGGTCAAGCAGGTGGCAGCCGGGGGGCACCCGCTGCTCCATTCCCCCGACAGCCAGCCCTGTCCTTGAAATGTTACCTGACAGGACGAGAGAGGAATGGACAAAGGCACAGCTCGAACAGTAAAAACTGTGGTGGGGGAGGAGGGAGGGAACTTTCCCCACACACCTGAGACAGAGGTCCGGGCTGGCCACAGCTATGAGGAAGGCACCTACGAGCACCCCTGGGGACCAGGGAAAGACTACTTTGTGCAGAGTGTTTCCACAATAAAGTGCCTGCTCAGAGGAGACAAAGCAGCCTTGGATGCCTGCTCCCAGGCTGGCTTTCCCAAGGTCCTTGTGGAAACCAGCCGCTCAGACAGCCCGAGGGCATGGGATAAGTAAGAAACAAGGTGAGCTCCCCCCACCGGCACAGGCCCTGGCAGAGTCCCTGTGAGGCGCAAGTCCCCAGGCCGGGGGTGGGGGGGAGGTGGGCACACAGGGGCCCTCAGATGCCCACCACGCTTCCTGGTTTGCGGAGAGGCTCCAGGGGCCCCTGGCAGTATGGGGAAAGCCAGGCTGCTGGTTCCTGGCAGGAAGGGAGAGTTTCCAATGACATGTGCTCTCTAAAATTAGCAGCCAGACCTCGTGGCCCAGGGCTCAGGTTTCCCTGTCTCAGCCCCTGACTATACACCAGCCTGCCCCCCACTGGGCTGGAGCCCTGGAAGTGGAAGGAGCTCCCAAGAACCCCCGGAACCAGAGAGAAGCAACACACCTGACTTATGTCAGCAGGGCGGAAGTCACTGGAGGGACCCAGAAAGAAAGGCAAGTGTGACCAAGCCCCAACCTCCCAAACCTCCCTGCTATGAGTGCTCAAGTGCTTGGGCAGCTCTGAGCAGATCCTGGTGATGTGGAAGAGGCCCCTCCTCCCAGATGGTGACAGACTGGGGGGAGGGCACGTGTGCCACCTGCTGGATCTAGCAGGCAAAGATGGGGCAAGTAAGCCCAAGAGCGACATCCCCCCCCCCCCCCCCGCCGCCAGCACAACAAGGCCAGGCAGGTGGCCGACATGAGCAGGACTTGGCTGTCCCCCCACCCCCCCTCCCTGGTTATCCAGGGAGGCTGTCCCCAGGGTGGCGGTGGTGACAGTAGCAATGCAGCAGGGGTCCAGCTCTCCTCCGTGCCCGCCCAGCCCACCCCCAGCTATGGAGAGCCAGGGCTACCACCCTGAGCCCAGGCAAACACAGAGAAACTAGCCCCAGAGCTGTGCAGGGAGCCTCCCGAAACCGCAGCCTGCTCCAGCCCGCCGGCCCGGGTCCACAGCCCGTACTTAGGCTCTCTCCCTCAGTACAGGGCCGGAGCCACCAGGGCAGGCACCCTCCAGCACCCCCCACCCACTCCAGCCCCCCAAGTCCGTGTCCTCTGCCTTCCTGTTAGACCTGTTCCTCCAACCCTGCCCTGGACAATTCTGGTGATTCTTCCCTCCAGGAACCTTGTTCTCAAGGAGCTCTCCCTCCTGCTGGCCCAAGCGGCTCCTCTCGTCCTCCCTCCCTCCATTTGGCAACCTACACCAACCTAGAACCTGCCCTGGCCAAGTCACTAGCAGGACCACTTCCGGCCTAAGCGCCCGCTCCAAGGAGTGCCCTGGAATTCTTGGGGTGCTCGCTCAGCAGCACTTGGTGCAGCCGATAGGTTGCCCTCCTCGCATGATTCTCCCCTGCCCCTGACTCAAGCAACCCTCACCGCCCACCAATCTCATCATCGACAGGGCTCATCTCATACTAAAGGCCGGCCCCTGGGGGTCCCTAAGCCAAGTCCAGTTCAGCCTATCTGTGGGCGGACCGTCCCTGCACCCCACTGTGCTGAAGGGCGTCGCTGGTCTCCCTGCACTCTGCGTGCATGCCACCTTGCACCCTTCTCCTGCCCCCAGCCCCCACCCAGTCCTGTCCACGTCACCTCCACACACACCATCTTCCAGTCAGGTCATCCCCATTGCCAATGGGGATGGCCTCAGTACTTGTTTCCTAGCTGATTAACAGCTCCCACTAGTCTCCTCCCTACCCCTGACCATACGGCTTTGCAATCCACCCTCCGAAAGCAAGCCAGAGTGATCTTTGTCCGCGACAATCTGATCATGTCACCTCTCTCCTTAAACCCTCCGATGCCAGTCCCTCCCTGGGCCTTCTCCCCTCACCAGCCATGGAGCACTCTGCTCCAGTAACACCAGATGGCTGGCCGTTCTTGGAACACACTGGGTTCTCGCTCGCTTGGTCTCCATGCCACTGCACTCCGGTCTGCGATAGCCTCTCCTCTTCTGATGACTCAGATCCAGTTCAATCACCACCTTCCCCAAAACCCGTTTCCTGACCCTCCCGGGTCCCCCCTTTCTCGGTTCCCCCATGTGGCTGGCTGCGCTGTGTTCACTCCATGCTCCCCCTTACCACCTCTTCATGTTGTCATTTGTTCCCTGGGGCCCCGGCTCTCCCCGACTCCGCTTTCCCTCAGCCCAGCCACACCGACGAGGACACAGGCAGAAGCAGGGGGACAGGAAGGAGCAGCAGGAGGTGCATGTGAGACCGTGCTGATGAGCAAGCCAGGCTTGTGACTGCAGTGGAAGCTACGAGGCCGGTGGAAAAAACACTCACAACCAAAGCTGGGGGCCCGGGACCAAGCCAAGAGCAGCAAGCCCAGGAGCCGGCCTTCTGGAACTGCCCCTCACATACGGGGCCCCGAGTTCTTGCACCTGCCCCCAAGATGTCAGCCTGGAGAAAAGGCTGATGTACTGCCTTTTTTCTCTCT